>NC_059125.1:9500729-10154479 GCF_020740685.1 Jaculus jaculus
GATGAGAGAAATCATTTTCCATTTTCACTGCCTCTATTGTTTGCATCTCCTTGTCTGGTCCATTGCTGTTACTCTCATACACCATTTCTATCATGTCACATGCTTGCTCAGACCTTCTCAGTGACCATTCAGTACTCACAGGAGAAAAGTGAAATTCCTTGTCTTGAAAAGTGCAGTCATACCTAGAGTCCTGGCTTTGTGATCTGTGCTAGTTAAGTACTGTAAAAAGTTATCCCGGGGCGGGGGGGGGGGGAGGGAGGGAATTATCATGGGATATTTTTTTATGATCATGGAAAATGTTAATAAAAATTAAAAAAAGTTATCCCAAGGTTGTGGCTTAAAACAACACACATTTGTTATACCACAGGTTTGGCAGGTTGGGAGCCCAGGTACAGTTTAGTTGGATTTTCTATTTGCTTGTTATCCTTGCACAGGGGCCATGCTAATCTTCTCTATATCATTCCAACTTCAGGATATGCGTTGCCAAAGCACGCACATATCCTATTTCTAATTGCAGAAGGAGGCATTCAAGGTGCTTGCTAGAACCATGTCTCTCATCTGACACTGGGACTAGTGAGGATACAATCTCACTTCGGAGCTGGTATGGTTAGGGTTGACATTCATTTTATTTCATTGATTCAGCCTCTCACTCTAACCCAGACTAACCTGGAATTCACTCTGTAGCCCAGGCTCGTCTTGAACTCATGTACATCTTGCTACTCAGCCTCCTGTGTGCTGGGGTTATAGGTGTAAGCTACCATAAGGCACTGAGTAGGGTTTAACATTCAGATCTCTGCATACTGCTGAACTCGGGTTCTTGGTTTATTGCACAGCATGTTAGTCAGAGGCCATACTGAGTTCCCTGCTGATGGCCCATTGCATATTTGCACAGGCTTTTTGATAAAATGGCATCATGATCCATCACAGTCACCAAGGGAGAGTGCCTGCTGACTAGATAAAAATAACAATCTTAGGCTGGGAAGATGGCTCAACAGTTAAAGATGCTTGCTTGCAAAGCCTGCAAGCCTGCTAGCTTGGGCTCAATTGCCTAGTACCCATGTGAAACCAGATGCACAAAGTGGCACATATGTCTGGAGTTTGTCTGCAGTGGGAAGAGGCTCTAGTAGATCTAACTCACTTTCCCTCTCTCCCTGCTTGCAAATAAATAAATAAAAATTAAATATTACAATCTTAGGTAATGTGAATATATGTAGTCCATTACATTTGCTGTGTGCTGTTGGTTAGAAGCAAGTCACATGTTTATTCTTCCTCAAGAGGACATCACCCAAGTGTGCAACGACAAGAAGGTAGGCATGTTAGAGTCATCTTAGAGTTTGTGTGCCACAGGTACCAGGATGTAATGCTGATGGTTGAATGCAAGCTGCACTTCCTCTCTAAGTGCCTTTCTGAACATAAAAAAATTGGTGAACCATGATTTTCTATCACATGGGGTTGTTAAAAAGCTCAAATAAAAACCGAGTATAGTGATGCATGTCCATAATCCTGGCACTCAGAAGACTGAGGTAGGAGGATAGTTGTGAGCTCAAGGACAGCCTGAGCCACAGAGTGAGTTCCAGGTCAGCCTTAACTAGAGTGAGACCCTGCCCCTAAAAAACAAAACACAAAGCTCAAATGAGATAAATTGCTTAGCAAAGCATTCTATTCCTATCCAACTTCTACCTACTTCTGTTACTTATATCCCATCTCCTCTATGGATATTTGTCCAAATCTGGTCCATTGACTACTTTTTGCTTTCTTATAACAGATACTGTTTGGCCAAGCCATGGTTTATATGTGACTATATATTCATATTTCAGTAGGGGAGAATACATGATACATATCAAATCCATTGGATCAAACTGTAAGCAATTTAAGGGCAAGGACTTTTTCTCTATACATGATGAAATAACAGTTTTTTAATGCTTAGGATGTGTCCAGGGCTCTGGGAAGCACCTTATTATTTGTTAATTCTCCTACTCCTTACAATAACCCTCTAACATAAGTCTGATTATGTTTATTTTGCACATATAATCATTGTAGCTGGGATAGTTTAAGTTAGGTCACACAGAGATGCCTGGCTGCCAAGCTTATATACTATCTCTTTGGTATGGCTTAAAGCAGTATGATATAAAAAATAGTTATTCATTTAAACCTTCAATGATTAGAAATGAATTTGTACATTGAGAGAAGACTGACCTAGAGAAGTCTGGAAAAGTCTACTTTCCTACTTATATTCAAGTTGAGGCTGTGGGGTGGGGCAGGCATGCATGGCATTATCACCTACTTGTTGATCTTCATTGTTGTTAGAAAATTGCTAAATTAACAAATGGCTCTGCTCTGGGAAGCCTTCTTTGGTGATCATAATTTAAGGTCAGAATCCCTGTGCTAGTCTCAGTACCTAGGAGCTCACCATGATCTGGTTCTCATTTCTCATGGTTTGATGGTCACAAGGGACTGCATTCCCATTCTGTCTACTCTGAGCTCTACTAGGTTCTTCTTTCGGAGCACTCATTCTTGAATCCCTAGCCAACTAACCCACGTCACAGCACTAAGGCCATAAGTTCCAGGGCCTCACAGTGTGAATTATCTGTGAGAATTCACTTCCAGTTCTGGGGACAGGACCCTTGGGAAAACTAGGCACTAAGCCAGAAAGAAAGTGGCCCAAGACTGGCCTGGTCACTCTTAACCTAAACCTTGACCTTCAACAAAGTTAAGGACTAAACCACTCAGGAAGTAGTAGATGTTTGACCAGATGTTCTTTGGACTATATCATCTGTACAACTTCAATTTTATTTATTTTTCAGAATGAGGCTGCAGCCAAATGGTCTGCCTTTTATGAAGAGCAATCAAAGGTTGCCAAAACTTACCCACTGCAAGAAATTCAGAACCCCACTATCAAGCGTCAACTGCAGGCGCTTCAGCACAGTGGGTCTTCTGCGCTCTCAGTAGAAAAGAACAAACAGGTATGTTTGTGAAAGTTTTAGTCATGATCCCATGACTGGAAATTTCTGGAAAGTAGTAAACATCCCCCATGCGTGCTTCCTTTATCTGCAAAGACAGTAATGCTCTGTGTAATAGTAATGCTCGAGTGCTCTGAGCCTAGGTAAGGTGAAGATATAATTTATCATCCAAACTAGAATCTTTTGGGGAGTGCAACATGGCACTTGATTCTGATCTGCATAGAAGTGAGTAGGAAAGTATCATTCAGCACCCTGTTCTCTATGCCTACTGACAGCCTAGGATTGTACTAGGAAGATGTTCTTTCTTTCTCTTTTTTGATTGCTGAATTATGTGGCTCATGTGAATCCCACTGTCAATGAAGCTTCTGAATTTCTGGTACCCACACTGCTGCAAAATGCCAGTTTCTGAAACAGTTTGTCCAAATTCAGGTATGTCTGTATTTAGCCCCATCAAAATAACATCTCTCATTTGTCCTACACCCAGGAGTCAGCAAACTTTCTGCTATACAGAGACATAAGTTAGGAGTTGGGTAGATAGCTCAGTGGGTAAAGTGCTTGCCTCACAAGCATGAAGACCTCAGTTTGATTCCCAGAATTCATGTAACAATTGCTGTATCTGGTGGTGTGCATCTGTGATCCCAGCACTGGGGAGCTGGATATAAGAGGATGCATGAAACTTGCTGTCCAGTCAGGGTTTTTTTTTTTTTTCTAATTTTGTTTGTTTATTTATTTGAGAGTGACAGACAGACACAGAGAGAAGGGTAGAGAGAAAGAATGGGTGCGCCAGGGCCTCCAGCTACTGCAAATGAACTCCAGACACATGCCTCACCTTGTCATCTGGCTTATGTGGATCCTGGGGAATCAAGCCTCAAACCGGGGTCCTTAGGCTTCATAGGCAAGTGCTTAACCGCTAAGCCATCTCTCTAGCCCAAGTCAGGGTTTTCTAATTGCTGAGCTCCAGTCCAACAAAAGACTCTGTCTCAAAAAAGGTGGATGTTATACCTAAAGATAATTCTGGCCTCTATATACATATCCACTCAGATGTCCATAGACCCCCCACACTAAGTATGCATACATACAAAATATTATTCTGAGACAAATTGTCCAACTTCAAGGATGTCTTTATTTACTTTTGTCAAAATAATATCTTTCATCCCATCCCTCTAGCCCAAGAGCCAGCAAACATTTTGCTATAAAGAGACACAAAGTAAATATTTTAGTCTTTTCAGGCCATATTGTCTGTGTCACAAAGAGTCAGCTCTGCTATTGAAGCAGGAAGTCAGCCATAGATAATACATAAATGAATGGATGTGGCTGTTATCCCAAAAGACTTTACAAAAACACACAGCAGACCATAGTTTTCAGACCCCTGATATAGCCTATTGAAATACTTTTATCTAAAAAATTCAGTTCTTCCACATCAAAGTCTTCTTTCCTAGTTACTTGACTCTAGAACTCTGTATATCCTAATCTACATTTATAAAAATAAAAAAAACATGATAAGGACAGAGATAAAGGCATATGGCATTTGTTTCTACAAGTTGATATTTATTATTCTGCATTCTTTTGGTCCAATTATCCCAGTAAGTTATTAATCCACTTTATCTTATCTAGTCCTTGTCTCTCCATTTTTTTTTTCCACTAGGAAACCATGAGAAACCTTGTATATTTGAACCTAGACCACCTATTATAGTCCAAATAATTTTAATGTGTAGCCAAGATTGAAAACCAAGTAAGGACTTAAAGAGTTGTGAGAACAGGAAAGACTGGAGGACACATACGTTCCATGGAGAGGACATTGAAGTAGCCAGTAGAGACTATGAAGGTGTTATTATTATTATTATTTTTTTTGCCAAGGTTGAGTTATTGGCTTTGACTATGTGTCTTGTGGAACTTTGCAGCATCGGGTCTATATCATGCTTTAGAATAATGACTTTGTAGCACAGTGAAAGAATAATAGACAAGGGAATTAGGAGAGGCAAAACAGAACCTTTAATCTAGCATTTAAATTATTTGTGGGAAAGAAAAGCTCCTTCCTTTCTTCCTTCCTTCTTCCCTGCCTCACACCCCCTTTCTTCTCCTATTTCTCCCCCCTTTCCTCATCTTAAATCATTCTCAAACCAACATTTACTAAAGTCCTTTGATCACGTGATTATATATGAAGGATCTATTGAGTAATTTAAAATGGTTTGTAGACATTTATTCCCCCAATTCCTGTACTTGCTACAGAATGGAAACAAATGTTTTGCTGGCTTGCACTGACCCCTGGACTACATTCTGAGTAGCACTGCTTTACTCAGCTACCTTTACTCCTTTTTACCTACAGGGTAAAGTTTAAATTCATTATTATAACATAGATTGCCCCTCGTGCACTGGCACCTGCCTACCTCTCCATTCTCACAGCCTCCATTTCCTGACCCCTTGAAAATGGCTTAATTTTGTCACCTTCCTCTCATTTTTAAGATCTGTTTGGAATATTGGATTTTGTGTCATTTTTTCAGAGGAAAGAAAGGAACTTGGTAGGTTGGAGGTACATCAAAAGTAAGACGAAAGCTTTCTAAGCTAAAGGTACAGCCTGGCTAAAAGCTTCATGACCCAAAGGATACCATTATGCTAGAATCATCTTTAGCACATTTTTCATCTTTACCACATTTATTATGATTAACTTACAGCTGAACACAATCCTAAACACAATGAGCACGATCTACAGTACTGGAAGAGTTTGTAACCCAAGTAATCCACAGGAGTGCTTATTGCTTGAACCAGGTAAGTTATTCATTTGAGCATTGATTATGAAATTTGCATTTTCTCCCAAGTTTTAAAATGAGATGGACTTTTGATGTTGACATAATTCTTTGCAGGTGAATAATCCAAAGATGATAATATTTAAAATATGTATTTCAGCTCACAGATGTTTTATTTATTTAAAATATTTACTTATTTGTGTGTGTGTGTGTGTGTGTGTGTGTGTGTGTGTGTGTGTGTGTATGAGAGAGAGAGAGAGAATATAGAATATGGGCATGCCAGGGCCTCTTGCCACTGCAGATGAACTCCAGACATATGTGCTACTTTACATGGGTATTGGGGAATTGAACCCAAGCCAGCAGGCTTTGCATGAAAGTATCTTTAACTGAGGAGCCATCTCTCCACCTCCCCTCTGACGTTGTAAACTTGATTGCATTCAATTAATACAGTAACTTAATTGTTTCAATGTTTTTGCTCTTTGTAGACATATTTAAACCTATAGTAAGGACAAAGAGATTAATCATGAGATGTCCATGAATAACTCCATGACTTTGATGTTTGTGAACTATAGTTTTAGTTCTTTAAATTTCATATAATGGTTTACAAATAAAAGTTTTTCACATTCATGCTTATTCCCTTTGGTAAAACAGGTTTGGATGACATCATGGCTACTAGTACAGACTACAACAAGAGGCTCTGGGCTTGGGAAGGCTGGAGAGCTGAAGTCGGCAAGCAACTGAGGCCATTATATGAAGAGTATGTGGTTCTGAAAAATGAGATGGCAAGAGCAAACAGTAAGTTTGCTGATCTGTGGAGGTCCTTTTGCTAATCTTTACAGGTCCTGACACTTTCTAAAGGGTTATGGGACTCTTTTTCTCATGCATTACCAAGCCTGACATGTAATATTTGGATACCTATAAATTAACAATCCCAGGATTTATGAATTATGAGCTATCCAGGGGAGGTCCCAGGGCCCCAAAGAGTGCCCAGAGAAATGTGGAAATTGAGTTGGAATCCAGTTTCAGAATGAAAGAAAGAGTGTGTCTGTGAGTGAAGAATATCACTCATCTAAATCTCCTTGGTCATAATTCATTCCAAAAAGTCATTTATATATATAGTTCAGGGTGGTATTCCAGAAAAAAAAACCTACCATCTTATACCATCCAATTAGCTTAGGTGGAAGTGCTTTACTTTCTGCAGTTGTAATTACAACTCAGGTACTCATAACAATCTTAACATGGGAAGAGATTTTCATATCTCTTAACTTGTAATGATATTATGAATAAGTTTATGCTTTGGTGATTCACTCTACCTCTGGGGTTAAATAAGGAAAATATTTTTCTCCTTTGTTGTTTCCAATTTCTTCCATTGTCACTTAAACTCACATTCTCGAAAGCAAGATACAGACAGTAGCTTATCATAGATTTCAATAATACCCTACATATTTTTATTTAAATGTTTATTTGCCCTATAATCTTGATGATATACATTAACAATGTATGTGTAAAAGCAAAAATCACTAGAATACATTTATAAATCTTACTAGATACAATATTTTAATACAAGTGTATCTTTCCTGAGAGTTAGACAAACAAGCAAAGCACATAGAGATGTCTATGCATGCAGATAATTTGGAAACAAACACAAGTCCAGTGAATTAGAGTCTAGTATGTGTTGAGTCATACCCAGAAACATGAGGCCCTAAACCAAATGAAAGTTAAAAACCTAGGGATCTGATTACATGTTTTAAATCTAATGAGTTAGAGAGTGGGGACCAAGAATTTGAAAGTTAGGTTTAAGATTCTGCTCCTTACCAGCTGTATGACTTTAGACAAGTGATTTAATTGCTCTAAGCATGGGCTGTTGATAGGAATGTAGATTGGTAAAACCATTATCTAAAACAGTATGGATGTTTCTAAAGAAATTTTAAATAGAAATACTATATGATTCACCAATCCCACTTCTGGATATACATCAAAGATATCTACACTTACACGTTTATTGCTGCATTCTATTTTTTTCTTTCTTTTCTTTTTTTTTTTTTTGTTTTTCGAGGTAGGGTCTTGCTCTAGCTCAGGCTGACCTGGAATTTACTATGGAGTCTCAGGGTGGCCTCGAACTCACAGCGATCCTCTTATCTCTGCCTCCCAAGTGCTGGAATTAAAGGCGTGTGCCACCATGCCCGGCTATTGCCGCATTCTTAATAATAGCCAAGACATGTAAACAACTTAGGTGTCAATCAATGGAGAAATGGATAAACAAGTTGGAAAGTGTATATATATATATATATATATATATATATATATATATATATATGTGTGTGTGTGTGTGTGTGTGTGTGTATAATACTTTATTACATTATATATAAGCTATATAATGTAATAAAATAAAATAACATAATATATAATAGAACATTATTCCGCCTCAAAAGGAAGATGATGCCATTTGCCACAACAGGGATGGACCTGGAGGGCATCATGCTAAGTGAGATAAACTCAACAGAAAGAAAAATATTGGATGAGTTTATATATATATATATATGTATAAATGTGTGTGTGTGTGTGTATGCATATTCTGTAAAGAAAAACTTCAACTACATAGAGAAAGGGAATAAAATGTGGTTACTATGAGTAGTGGGAGCAAATGGAGCTATATAGGCCAAAGGATACCAAGTAGAAGATAGGTAGGATGAAGAAGTCTAAAGAGCTAATGTACCATGAGGAATATGCTGAAAAATAGTTTACATAATTCAGGATTTGGGCTAAATGAGTAGATCATCATTGCTCTTGCCACAGGGGAAAAGTCGGTAACTATGGAAGATGATGGATATGTTAATTTTTTCACTATAATAAACATTTTACTATATCTATAAGATGTGTAACATCATGTTGTATGACCTTAAGCATACACAGAAGTTTTATTTTAAAAGTAAGCACAAGCCGGGCTTGGTGGTGCACATCTTTAATCTCAGTAATTGAAAGGCAGAGGTGGGAGAATTGCCATGAGTTAGAGGCCACTCTGACAGTACATGGTGAATTCCAGCTCAGCCTGAGCTAGAGTGAGACCCTACTTCAAAAAGCAAAAAAAAAAAAAAAAAAAAAAAAAAAGCAAGCACAGCTGTTAATCCAGTGCATGGTAATTAATGGTAATTATGATAATGACAATCTTACATGTCGTTTTGTGGTTTTTACAATGGATAATACATTTAAGCTCATGACACAGAATTAGTACCTAACAATTGGCAAGTCTTATTTTTCATTTGTGTTCTTTTGAGATGATGCCTGGAAAGGCAATAAAAATGTGATAAACCTTTATATTTCTTTGAAACTCCAAGTAAGACTAATCTGTGTAAATTGCATTTTCTCTTTTTATTTTTCTTTATGTCTTCTCTTTCTCTTAAAAACAGACTATGAGGACTATGGGGATTATTGGAGAGGAGATTATGAAGCTGAGGGAGTAGATGGCTATGAATATAACCGCAACCAATTGATTGAAGATGTGGAACGTACCTTCAGAGAGGTAACCCAGGGACTGAAGCACAATGTACAGGGAGGAGAGACAACAGGGAGAAGGGACAATGGCCAAAGGCATTTTGCCTTGCTTGCACACAGTAATTGGACATTTCTAGATCACAAAGAATTATGGAATAGTAGGGCTTGGAAAGATCATTGCTTGTGTATATGTGTGTATGCACATTCATATGCTATTGGTGCACATGCATGCATACACATATGTGTATTCATGTGGAGACCAGAGGTCCATGTTGAGTGTCTTCCTTAATCACTCTCACCTTATTCTTTGAGACTAGTTAGTTAGCGTGCACTAGGGATCCATTTAGAGATCCCAGCCCCTTCAATGTTGAGATTATAGGAATGGGCCACTACACTTGGCTTTTACATGGGTGCTAGGGTTTCAAATCAGGTCCTCATGAGTGTGCAACAAGCACTTTGCCCACTGAACCAGCTCCCCAGCCAAAGATTTATGTATTTATGTATTTATTTATTTATTTATTTTGAAACAGAAACTCATCCTAACTTGGTATGTAGCTGAGGAGTACTTTGAACTTCTCATCCTCCTGCCTCTACCTACTCCTCAGTGCTGGGATTTTACACATGTTTCACTATGCTCAATTTTAAGGTACTGGGGATTGAACTCAAGGTTTTGTGCATGCTAGGCAGGCACTCTACAACTGAGCTATAGCCTCACCCTTTGAAGGGTTTTTGAGAAGAATGGGGGCAGCCCCTACAGATGGTCAGAATTGTTGGGCTTTCCTCTGCTTCAGTCACTGACCAGTTCCTACAATAGAAAGATGATAAGAAGGCAAAGTCTTTTAGATCTTGAGTTTCCTTCAGTCAACCCTGTCTGCCTTTGTTAGCTGAGCCATAGACTTTGCCTCCTACTTCAGGGCAATTGATACTATTATTTCATTAGCCTTTGACTAAGGCAGTTTTGATAGTGAAGTGAGAGCTCTGTGATAGAATGAACTATAGTGTCCTTCTTGATATTGCTTGACACTAGGAATGTCCAGACTAGCTGCTCTGGGAGATTTGAAATTCCCCTGACTCTGCTGCCTATTGGGCATGTTTGGATTTACAGATATGTGAGCCACTGTTCATCTGACTTTACATGTGTACTGGAGAGCCGAGCTCCAGTCAGCAGGCTTGCAGAGCAAACACCTTTAATCTCTGAGCCCTCTCCTCAGCCCTCCTGCAAGTTGTTTTATGTCTGTGAAGAGGGAATGGTCTCAAACTCGAGAATTTTGAGGGGAAAGGAAAAAAAATCAGGGAAATTCTACTTATATTATGAAACTCTCATTTCTAGAGTTGGAGATTGTTAAATTGGCTACTGTTGGTCTTAAACTTTCTTTCCGGGCTTCTCAGATTAAACCATTATATGAACATCTTCATGCTTATGTGAGAACGAAGTTGATGGATATCTACCCTTCCTATATCAGTGCAACTGGATGTCTCCCTGCTCATTTGCTTGGTAAGAAACTCTATGTTCTCTTTGTCATTTGAGTTATTTCTGTGAAGAAAACTATCATGTTTTGGAATGAGGCCCAATAAAAAAAAACTTTTGATAACTTCTGTAAGTACAGTTAGTATTGTTATACAAATAGTGGATTGAAAGCCATTTCTTCAGCAAAAAGTCATTTGGAATCACTCTAGTACATTGCTATTTTAATATTTAATGAGTTACTTATCGGCTGATGTCTAGGGGATTATTTAAGATAATTAGAGAAAGAGTGGATTCTAGGTTGAAATTTGAGTCGAGATGGGGAAAATACTTTTTAGTTTTTAAGTTAGTTGACTGAGTTCTTGAGATAGAGTCTAGGAGTATAGGACCATATTGTCAGAGGAGAGGGTGGGGAGGCTGGAGGCTGCCAGGAAAGAAAGGCTTTATATGATAAAGGTATGGCTGAATGAAAGCTTCATGAGTTCATTCTAGACAGTGATAGTCAACATTCCTGGAATGTACCTTGCAGTCACATGAGTAATGAATGAAGAACAATGGGCATCCTCTTCTTTCTCCTACCTAGCAACTAAGGCCAAATAAAATAAAATTATCTGAGCACTTTATGCCATGTATACTTAGCATCCATTCTGTATTCAAGCTAAATTTCTTTTCTTTAAAAAAAAAGCTTGTTTCTGTATTTCTTTATTATTTAGAAGAGAGAGAGAGAGAGAGAGAGAGAGAGAGAGAGAGAATGGTAGAAAGAGAGCATGGTTATGATGCCAGGGCTCTATCCACTGCAAATGAACTTCAGACACGTGTGCCATCTTTTGCCTCTGGCTTATGTGGGTACTGGGGAATTGAATCTGGGTTCTTAAGCTTTGCAGGTAAGTACCTTCACTACTGAGCCATCTGTCCAGGCCTCTATTTTTTTGAGGCAAGTTCTCACTCTAGCCCAGGATGACCTGGAACTCTGTAACCCCAGGTGGCCTTGAACCCACTGTAATCTTCTTTCCTCAGTCTCCAGAGTGCTGGGATGAAAGGCTTACAACCACCACTCCTGGCCTTAAGCCAAATTTCTAGTAGCTAATTCTTTCTTACAGATGAGGCTCAATATCTAGCAGTGGGAGAGAATATGGAGAAAAGACTTAGGGAGTCTTAACCTTAATGTAATTTAGAAATCCTTTCTTCAATATTTCAGGCAGGCATGCTTACTAATGTAGTTTTTGTTAAACCTGTCTGATATGAGAGGCTCTTTCTTCCTCCCAAGCTAGACTAACTTGCTGCTATATGGCACTAATTCAAAGAAAGTTTTACTGTATGTGGAATTGAATCTGCAGTCCTCTATTGTCTTCCATTTATTCCTAGTATTTCTATTCTATGAGATTATTCAGGATATGTTAATTCAGGCTGGAGAGATGGCTAAGGAGTTAAGGGCACTTATTTGCAAAGTCTGAAGACCTGGGTTTGACTCCCTAGTATACACATAAAGCCAGATGCACAAAGTGGCACATGGATCTGGAGGTCATTTGCACTGGCAGGAGGCCCTAATGCACCCATTTTCTCTCTCTTTCTCTGCTTGCAAATAAATTAAAATAAAATAGTTTTTTAAAAAGAAAAAAGAGCTGGGTGTGGTGGCACATGCGTTAATCTCAGCACTTGGTAGGCAGAGGTAGGAGGATTACCATGAGTTCAAAGCCACCCTGAGACTACATAGTGAATTCCAGGTCAGCCTGAGCTAGAGGGAAACTCTACCTTGAAATAAAACAAAAACAAAAGAATATGTTACTTCTTCTACAAATTATCTTCCATGTATAGTTAAACAATCATTATATAAGACCCAGATCTTTTTTTTGTTGTTGTTGTTGTTGTTGTTTGTTTTGTTTTTCAAGGAAGAGTTTCACTCTAGCTCAGGCTGACCTGGAATTCACTGTGTAGTCTCAGGGTGGCCTCTAATTTATGGCAATCCTCCTATCTCTGCCTCCCAAGTGCTGGGATTAAAGGCGTGTGCCACCACACCCGGCTAAGGCCTAGATCTTAAACAAAAGTGTATACTCTCTACATTTTAGTGACTACTATTATCATCCTGTATATACTGTTTTCTTTTTTCAAGTTTAATAATCTACATAAATATTCAAATAGTCCTTAAAATACCAGCTTTCTACTCATCTTCTTTTGGTCTTGTTCTGCCCATGTGCCTCCTCAGAACTGTTTTTGCAGATGAAGTTTTCTCAACATAGAGAAAACATCATACCATGCTTTCTTTTTTCTCTAGACATTATCATTTTGTCAGTTCAGCCAAAGGTCATGTTGATAGGTTAGAAGTATGCCATACGGCTTCTTGAATCACTTTTGATCTTTTACTATGTACTGAATTTCAGCCTCATGCTTACTATATTTTTACACGGATACTGTTTTAGTTTAAGCATAGGACTTTATACTTATTTCTATTAAATTTTATCTCTTATAAAATTAATTCCCTGAAATACTAATCATGTAGTTGTGCTACCCATTTCTTTGGTGCCAGGACTGTAGTCTTTCTGTTAGGTTGAATTTTTCTAGATTCTTGTTTTTCCTTCATGGTCTTTGGCTTTGGAATCCAAATTCCAATGCTGAACATGTATGGAAAGTTACCCAGTTAAGTGCATAACTATGGTAATAAAAGTGAAGCTTGCCGGGCATGGTGGCGCACGCCTTTAATCCCAGCACTCGGGAGGCAGAGGTAGGAGGATTGCCATGAGTTCAAGGCCACCCTGAGATGACAGAGTTAATTCCAGGTTAGCCGGGACCAGAGTGAGACCCTACCTTGAAAAAAACCAAAAAAAAAAAAAAAAAAAAAAAAAAAGCGAAACTTAGTTCCCAATCAGTAAAAGTTTGTTTTTGAATGATGATCTTATATGATATTTTTTGAATCCAGTACTTGGCATTACTAATAATTTAATTTGTAACAGTTCATTCCATGTGTGATAGATTTTATAAATTTAATCTGGGGTAGTTATGATATTCCATATGGTTTTTTTTTTTTTTCTGTAGTAGTTTACTATATAGTTCCAGCTGCCTTGGAACCAGCTAAACAGCCCAGACTGGGCTTGAACTGGAGAAATTTCTGTTTCAGCCTCCTCAAGTGCTAAGCTTCAGGCATGTGCCACCATGTCCAGCTTAAATTGTGCCTTCCAACAGTAATCCAAAATAGGAGAAATTAAGAATATTCACTAAAAAGCTTTGCCTGGCCACATAATCTCTTTCCAGTTTAATATTTCACAAGAGAAAGAAGAGAAAAATGCTAGAAAATTAAAATAAGACAAGAGTAAAAGCTTAGCAGAAGTAGTAAAACTGTTTAGAAATACTGAATGGCTCACTTACCAAGTCAACCCCATGCACTTTGAAAGATCAGGCCTGTGTTTCTATTGCCTGTGTCATATATTAATGCATTTTTTTGCAAACAGGTGACATGTGGGGTAGATTTTGGACAAATCTGTACTCTTTGACAGTTCCCTTTGGACAGAAACCAAATATAGATGTTACCAATGCAATGGTGGAACAGGTAGGAAAAAGAATTCCAAATTATCAACTATATATATTCTTTGATCTGCAATCCTTCTGCTCTTATCTTTCATGTACAAAATCTTGTCAATAGGAATTCAAGCTGACCCATGTGGTACATGCCTTTAATCCAAGCATCAGAGAAGCAGAGGTAGGAGGATCATTGAGTTCAAGGCCAGCCTGGGACTACAGAGTGGGTGCCAGGTCAGCCTAGAGTGAGATCCTACCTTGAAAAAAAAAAAAAGAATTCAAGCTCATGTAAATTTATTCCTGGGGCTGGAGAGAAGGCTTAGTGGTTAAGGTGCTTATCTGTGAATCCCAAGAATTGAGGTTCAATTCCCCAGAACCCACATAAGCTAGATGTACATGGATGCTCATGCATGTGGAGTTTGTATGCAATG
This sequence comes from Jaculus jaculus, assembly GCF_020740685.1. NCBI lineage: Eukaryota > Metazoa > Chordata > Mammalia > Rodentia > Dipodidae > Jaculus > Jaculus jaculus. The sequence continues at coordinate 9,515,332 of NC_059125.1, forward strand.
GCTCAAGGCCCTGGCACACATGTACCCTCTCTCTCTGCCATAAATAAATAAAAATAAAATATTAAAATATTTCTCATGTATTTTCATTAAAAAGAGTTTATAATGTCAGTTATCTCAAGTGTGCTAAAAGACAGGTATGATATTTATCTTGTCGAGAGGCATTCAAAATTAGGTTGATCTGATTCTTTCCTTGAGTAGTAAGATGTGGAATTATTAGCTGGGTGGTATTCCACTTTCCAAAGTTATCTATTGCTAAGTAATAACTTAGTAATGTCAATGAATAGTAACACAAGAATATATTTTACAAAATTATTATTGTCAAAATATTACAAGAATCCTTTAAATCACCGTTTTCATACCATCTTGGTATAACTGTTTAAATTGCATTGTCTTTCACTGATGAAATCATATTACAATTTTAGGTAGTTTTTTTTTCAATTAAATTTGACATTTCTCTGTGGAATGAATGATCATATGTCCATCATTTGTCTTTAAAAATGACTTCAGATGGTCACATAATCATTTACTAAGTATGCCCACTAACCATTATACATCTGTAAGTGGCAATGCAATAGTTTTCTTCACATATATAACATACCCTCAGGGAAAGTCCACAGCAGAATAAGAAGTCAAAGCTTCGAGGCCTCAAACTTGCAACTGTTGTAGCTACATCTTGTACTTGAGCAGCAGTCAATGTCCATTTCTATGCCAATCCTTAGCCTTTCCAAACTGGCTTCATATGGCAAACTGATCATATATTGGTGAACATTGCCCCCTTCTGAAGTGGCTTCACATCCATTACCTTTCCTAACTTTACCTGTGAAATTGTCAGGACAGATATTATGATAGCTCCATGCTGCCAATAAGGAAACTGAGGCCCATGTGTAGGATTTGCATAAAGTCACAAAGACAGTCTTTGGCTTAGAACCTCTAATATTTCCAGTGTGTTTTTCTATCTACTCATTTTTTTTTTTTCTAGAGGGAGGATTTTGCTCTAGCCCAGGCTGACCTGGAATTCACTCTGTAGTCTCAGGGTAGCCTTGAACTCCTCCTACCTTGGCTTCCCAAGTGCTGGGATTAAAGGCATGTGCCACCATGCCCAGCCCTTCTATTTATTAATTCTTTATTCAATATATATTACTTGTGCTTACCAGTCTGTAATGTTTTGTTCATTCTTATAAAGAACATCATATTTAAAAAATTCTTAAAATTTATATGGCACAACAACAACAACAAAACCCAAATAGCCAAAGCACTCTTGAGCAAAAAAGAATAAAGCAAGAGTAATTACACTATGTGACTTCAAAACATGCTACAAAGCAATTTCAATCAAGTGGCATTGGCATAAAAATAGACATACAGAACAATGGAACATAATAGAGCCTAGAAACAAACCCATGCATCTATTTCCATTTGATTTTCAACAAAGGTGCTAAAACATACATTAGAGAAGGGCTCTATATTCAATAAACAATGTTGGGGAAATTGGATGTCTACATGCAGAAGAATGATAGTAAATCTTTATCTCTCCCCAGTTCCAAAAATCCACTCAAAATGGATAACTGTCTGACAATGGCTAATACCCAGAATATATAATGAAATACCAAAATATATAAAAACACATAATCAGATTAAAAATAGGCAAAGTACCTTACAAGGCATTTCTTAAAAGGATGCATACGAATGAGGAATAGTACATAAAATGCTCAACATCAATATTACCAGGCAAATACAATTCAAAACTAAAGTGAGATATGAGTTCACTATAGTGACAACAAATATCAAGTGCTGGTGAAGATGAAGAGCAAAGAGAACCCTTCCACACTGACTTGGGATTGCAAGTTGGTACAACCATTATGGAAAACAGCATGTCACTTCCTCAAGAAATTAAAAATTAAAAATACAACAACTATACAGTCCAGCAGCCCCACTCCTGGATGTACATCTAAAGAAATCAGTTTGACAAAGAGACAGCTGACTCCCATGTTTATTGTAACACTTTAAAATATTTTATTTACATATTTGAGAGAGAGAGATTGAGAGAAAGTGAGAGAAAAAAGACCAAAAGAGAGAATATGGGCATGCCAATGCCTCTTGCCAGTGCAAGTGAACTCCAGATGTGTGCATCACTTTGTGCATCTAGCTTTATTTGGGTAATAGGGAATCAAACCTAGGCTGTCAGGCTTTGCAAACAAGTGCCTTTAACCACTAAGAACCCCCCTCCATCCCTTATTGTAGCACTTTTTACACTATCCAAGAAATACAGACAATTCAATAGTTTATCAGTGGGTGAATAGATAAGGAAAATGTGGCATGTGTGTACAGTGAGATATTATTCAGCCATAAAAGACTGAATGGATGGAACTGTGGTGCTAAAAAGCTAATATCATAGAAGCTGAGAGTAGTATGATACTCACCAGAGGCTGAGGAATGTATGAGGGAAAGTAAGGAAAGGGACTGAGGAATCATAAAATAAGACTAAGGATGTACAGTACAGTGACTATAGATAATGATAATATGCTGTATATTTTGACAAACTAGAAAATTTTTAATTATTTTTCTGTTAAAAAGTGACAACTGTTGAAGAATATATATTTTATCATAACTTGAATATTATACAATGTAAGAAAACATCACATCAGGGCTGGGGATTAAGATCAGTTGTAGAGAGCTGGGCGTGTTGGCACATGCCTTTAATCCCAGCCCTCAGGAAGCTGAGGTAGGAGGATTGCCATGAGTTTGAGGTCACCTTGAGACTACATAGTGAATTCCAGGTCAATCTAGAGTAAAACCGTACCTAGAAAAACAAACAACAAAAGAATTCAGTGGTAGAGTGCTTGCCTCGGATACACAGGACCCTGAATTCAATACCCAGCACCCTCCCAAGTCACATCATACTCCAGTGTACTGGTTTGAATATGAAATGTCCCCAATAGCCTCATATGTTTGTGATCAAACCTCATACTTACTTAGTCCCCAGCTGATGAAGCCTTGCTGGAGAAGGTGGGTCACTGGGGATGAAGCCTTGAGTTTTGTATAGCCCAGCTCTCCCTTTGCCAGAGCTATCTGTCTCTTGCTGCTCCCTCCCAGCTGCTTTAAGAAGATGTGATGCCAAGCCTCTGCTCTGCCATGCCATAATGAACTTCCCTTTGAGACTATTGAGACTATCAGCCAAAATAAACTTTTTTTTTTCCTATCAGCTGTTACTGATCAGATGCCTTCCCCCAGTAATGATAAAGTAACTGCAACATCCAGAAACATGTACAACTTTATTTTTATGCATGAGGAAAATATTAATTAAACTTAAAATGAAAGAATGCCCTTCTCATCAATACCATCTGCCTGATATTAACCCTTTAAAGGCCAATAGTACTTTCAAAAACATACTCTCAATATTCTGTTTCTTATTGCCAGGATTGATATATGAGAAAAGCTCAAGTTGGATCATGTTCAAGATTGGAAGTGTTCTGTGTTACTAAAAACAATTGATGGCACTAACTACTGAAATTCAGCTTTCCAGATATGGGTTTTATTACCTTGGCAAATGTGGTTGTCTCCTGAGACATTAGTTTCAACAAGTTTTCCAGGTGTCACATGCCAGTGGTTATCTCTATCTAGTTTCGAAGCATTCTCAAAGTTCAGATGCCATACACAACATGAAACTCAGATACTCATTGAATTCAAGGCCACCTCCATTGTTGCTTCCACCAAGTCAAATATAGGGCCTTGACCCTAAAAGAGCTCAGTGACTGTTGGCCAAGTTGAATCATATTTAGCAAAAAGAATGTCATATTTTTGTGCTTATAACATAAATTTTATGTTTACATATATGTTATATATTAATATAAATTTAATGTATAAATTTTGCATTTGTTTGTATAATAAAGAAACGTGGGCAGGGGTATAGCTCAGTGGTAAAACTACTTTTAGTAGGTGCAAGGCTTTGGGATTGATTCCCACAATATTCAAATTCCAAGAATAAAGACAAAAATATCACATGTCATCTGAGTAGTTTATATTTTAATTTGTAGCTAAGGGAATGTGTTAGCAGTTAAAGGCACTTGCTCACAAAGCCTGACAGCCCAGGTTTGATTCCACAGTATGCACATAAAGCCAGATGCACAAAGTAGTGTTGCTTGTATCTGGAGTTTGTTTACAGCAGAAAGAGTCCCTGAAAATTCATGCTCTCTCTTTCTTGTTCTCTATCTCCTTAAAATAATTTAAAAAAATATTTTACTTTTTCAATGAATATTTCATTGTATTGTATAATATCAATATGATGTCTTTAAATATAATTTTGGAGACTACATACTTTCCATTCTATAATGGTCTCATTACTTAACAATTTTAATGATTATTTTCTCATATCCTATTAAAAATCATAGTCAATGGGCTGCAGAGATGGCTTAGCAGTTAAGGCACTTGCCTGCAAAGCCAAAAGATGCAGGTTCTAGTCCCCAGTACCAGCATAAGCCAGATGCACAAGGTGGCACATGCATCCGGAGTTCATTTGTAGCAGGTGAAGGCCCTAGTGCACCCGTTCTTTCTCTCTCTCTCTGTCTTTCTGTCTCTCAAATAAACAAATAAAAATGAATAAAATTGCAATGTAATCCTTTGACCTAATTTTTGATAATTTACTAGGTTAATTCCTTAGAGAGAGGATTATGGAGTCAAAGAGTCTAAACATTTCAAAAGTTGCCCATGCATGTTGTTCAATCCTCTTTTGAAAAGATGATGCCAACAGAAAAGTCCTATTATTTTACTACTAGGATTAAATTCTTTTTCTTTTTTCCAGGGCTGGGATGCAGACAGGATATTCAAGGAGGCAGAGAAGTTCTTTGTTTCTGTTGGCCTTCCTCCTATGACTCAAGGATTCTGGGAAAACTCCATGCTAACTGAGCCAGGGGATGGCCGGCAAGTGGTCTGCCATCCCACAGCTTGGGAACTGGGGAAAAACGACTTCAGGTAGTTGGTCTGATATTTTTAATGTAGATACAGAATGGAACAATGAAGGCGTGGGTTTCCTCTTTGCTTCTCTGAGTATCCAAGTTAATGAATGCTCTTTGCACAAAGGCCAGGAGTCCAAAAGAACACATTTAATTTTCTCAGGGGAACAAGAAGATTGCCTACAGACCTTAAGTTGACTTGTAGATAGATAACTCAGGCCTCATTTGAAATATCATATGCTCTGTAGAGTTGCATGGTGCCCCTATTAGGAGAGATTTGGTGCTAAGAATTATAAAAGATGAGCATAGGAATCAGACATTGATCTTCTTGTCTGTGATTCACTCTTGTCAATGAGACAGGAATAAATGAGTCACAAGCCGAACAAAAGGGAGAAAGTAGGACATGTCATAAGAGAAATGCAAGGATTGCTTTATGGAGAACTGAGAGAGGCAAATTGGCTACCCTGGAATAGAAGACAAGATTAGACAGGGCTTTGTGGGTGACATTGGAATCGGACTTGAAATATAAGAAGGGGTTGGAGGAGTGCAAGTGGGAGAGCAGAGGGACCAGATGCAGAGAGAGAGAGAGAGAGAGAAAGAGAGAGAGCGAGAGAGAGAGAGGCAGGACCTGGTGTGTGCTGAAGTAAGCAAGTTAGACTAGAACAGTAAATTATGTACAGGATAGCCTGTGATGTGGCAGAATGAGCATAGGCTTTGGAATCCTAGGTGTGTCACTTCATGATTAGGCAACCTTGGACAGAGTAATCTTCTTAGGTTTCCATTTCCTTATCTGTAAAGCAGAACAGTAATTTCCAGGTTGTAGATTTGTGCTTTAGGTTAGGTTTCCTAATATGGGCTGGAGATTTTTGTTCAACTTCTTCATTCACTGAGTGACAGTTCTCAGGCAATGGGTCACTGAGAGCACAAGGCTGGGATAGGGCAAGGATGGAAGTAAACACTTGGCCTCAGCCTGATCCCATGAACTCTCTAGAGCTCCCAGTTGAATTGGAGCTGGTCACACCTAGAGAAAAGGGGGCTGGCCTCTTATACCATCTCTTAGTCAGTCATTGGCTATGAGCTGCCCCAAAAGATGGGGAGATAAAACTTCCTGGTAGAGGATAGAGAGCAACTAAATTAGAAAAGAAGTTGGGGGGGGGGGGCTCAAGAGATGGTTTAGTGGTTAAGGCACTTGCCAGCAAAGCCGAAGCACTCAGGTTCAATTCCTCAATATCCACATAAAGCCAGATGCACAAGGTAGTACATGTATCTGGAGTTCATGTTCAGTGGCTAGAAGCCCTATAGCAGCCCATTCGCTCTCTGTCTGCCTCTTCCTCTATCTCTCTTATATAAATAAATAAATAAATAAATAAATACACACACACACACACACATATATATATAGGAAAGAAAAGCAGGTTGGGGTTATATTGTGCGGGATAAGTTTGAGTTTATGAGGTTGAGTTGATTCTTGAGTAGTGGGGAGTCCCTAAAGGGTATTTATCACTGTGGAAGGGTAACATTATAACAATGTTAGGAAAATTCATTTGGAAATCTTTAAAAGTATGACACCTACCCCCAACTGAAACGAGCATGCTCTTGCCAACTGGAAAAGGATCACCACATGATTGTCAAATGCAGTTAAATGTCACATAAATGTCAAATGCAAATCTCAATGGACCACAGCAGCATTAGACAATATTCGCCTACTGTCTTTCAAATATCTCTGATTGCACTTTGTCTCCACTGAGTTATCTTCCTTCTCAATCACTTAGGTATTGGGGCCTCCTAAGACTTATTTATTTATTATTCATTCATTCATCCTTTCTTTATATGTCTGTGAATGTGTGTTCATATGTGTGAGGGTACATGTGCACATGTGAACACTATCCACCTTTTCTTGAGACAGGGTCTCTCATTGACTTGCAATGGTCAACAATTAGGTGGCTAGGGAGCTTCAGCAGCCATCTTTTTTTTGCCTTCCCAGTGCTGGGACTGCAGGTGTGTGCCACCTTGTGTATCTGGCTTGTGTGGGTACTGAGGAATTGAACCTGGGTCTTTAGGTTTTGCAGGCAAGCACCTTAACCACTAAGCCATCTCTCCAGCCCATGCTTGGCATTTTTATTTTCTGTTGATAAAACTCAGGTCTTCATGCTTGTGAAGCAAGCAGTTTACTCAGTGAACTAACTTCCAAGTCCCCTCCTAAGGCATTGTCATTTGTCCTTTTTCTTCCAACTCTGATCTTGTCCGGTGGTCCCATCACACCCATCCCATGGCTTGTATTTTTTTTTAAGATTTTTAAAAATTATTTATTTATTAGAGACAGAGAGAAGGAGAGGGAGAGAGAATAGGAGCATCAAGGCCTCTAGCCACTGCAAAGGAACTCCAGACTCATGTACCACCATGTGCATCTGGTTTACGTGGGACCTGGAGAATCGAACCAGGGTGCTTGGGCTTTGCAGGCACGCGTCTTAACCTCTAAGCCATCTCTCCAGCCCCTATGGCTTGCATTTTAATTGTTCCAAGTCTCAGTTTCCATCCTCTTCTATTTTTGCATCCTAGCTACAGTCAACTATTAGTAATGTTCAGAATGCTATTACTTCCCTAAAGTCTTTATCAGTAGGCATTTCCAGAAATGTCAACCTCTAGCAATTTCTGTGCATTGATCAAGATCAAGATTGCTCACTGTATCCTCAGTTATTTTTTCATGGTACTTGTAGGAGGCTCTGCCTGTATTCACTCATCTTCTGCACCTGGCTATTTTTACCGATCCCTTCCATAAAACTGTGCCTCTGAGTTTTGTAGTAAAGAGTAGGGAATAGGATTCAACATTACCCATCACTTTATGCTGAACAACTGGGACATAGAACATAAGAGATAGGTACTCAAAATTCAATGGTAAATAAGTCTTAGAAAGAGAGTTCATGCTATTATTACCCCCATACAATTGTACTATGGTGATTAAGTGAACCTTAACACTCATTTAAAAATTATTTTAAAAAATATTTGACTTGGACTGGGGGGATAGCTCTGTTGGTACAGTGCTTGCCTTGTAAGCATGAGGAACTTAGTTCAAGCCCCAGATCCCATTGGAAAAAAAAATATTTTACTTATTTGAGAGAAAGAAACAGGCAGATAGAGAGAGAGTGGGCATACCAGGGCCTCTAGCCACTGCAAACAAACTCTAGACATATATGTCACTCTGTACATCTGACATTACATGGGTCCTGGGGAATTGAACCTGGGTCCTTTGGCTTTGCAAGCAAGTGCCTTAGCCATTAAGCCATCTCTCCAGGTTCTTAAAATTCATTTTAATCTTTCCCATTTTCATGCAGAATCAAGATGTGTACAAAGGTGACAATGGACAACTTTCTGACAGCCCACCACGAGATGGGACACATCCAGTATGACATGGCATATGCCACACAACCTTTCCTGCTAAGAAATGGAGCCAATGAAGGGTTCCATGAAGCTGTTGGGGAAATCATGTCACTCTCTGCCGCTACACCTAAGCATCTGAAATCTATTGGTCTTCTGCCACCTGGTTTCCGTGATGATAATGGTACATTTTTTTCATTGCTTAATTTTTGGGGGAGGAGTTATTAATCTCATATGGAAAAAGATATTTATTATCATGTGCATAAAACACATGCTTCCCTTTGCTACCTATGGTATAATATGTTTATAGGCAACTAGGAATTGGTAATGGCAAAAATTATGGGTTTTTTAAGTATTATGATAACATGTCACCTTGTGCTTTTGTGCTTTTATTTTTATTTTTATTTTTTGGTTTTCTAAGGTAGGGTCTCACTCTAGCTCAGGCTGACCTGGAATTCACCATGTAGTCTCAGGGTGGCCTCGAACTCTCGGCGATCTTCCTACCTCTGCCTCCCGAGTGCTGGTTTTGTGATTTTAAACAGGAATAAGAGAAGTAACTGAATGGTCTTGGGGCCATAAGAATAGAATTTTTTTTTAAAAGGGATTTTTATTTATTTTAAATGTATTGTATTTATTTATGAGAGAGAGAGAGAGAGAGAGAGAGAGAGAGAGAGAATGAATGAATAGGCACACCAGGGCCTCCAGCCATTGCAAACGAATTCCAGACATATGTGCCCCCTTGTGCATCTGGGTTACGTGGGTCCCAGAGAGTCGAACTTGGATCCTTTTGCTTTGCAGGCAAATGCCTTAACCGCTAAGCCATCTCTCCAGCTCCAAAATAGAAGTTGATGGGCTTTTTGAAGATGCTGAAACAGCTCCATAGAACTGAAATGGCTTGTCCAAAGTCACTCAGTTAATAAGTGTCAGGCTTCTAAATAGATGGCTCTTGTTCTAGGTCAAAACTTCCCAAAATGTTAGAATTGAACTGATTCTAAAAACCATTCTACAGAAGAGCAACCTGAAGAAAAGAGAGGACAAGAGTTTGAGGGCAAAAAGCAATAGAATGGCTGCTATAGAATCAGAGTCTTAGTCTAAAGCCTTTCCTTCAACTATGCAAAGCAAAGTATAGCTTGAAACTCAGGAGTTCTTAAAGAATAGGTGACGGAGCATCCCCCTTTGGAAGTGAGTGAAACATTTTGTTCATTTGGTTCAAGTACAATTTGCTCTGTGACATCCCCATTTTTGTCTGTGGCAGCTCACTTTGCCTGAGGCAGCTCATTTGTCCTTTGGATGGCTGGGACCTGATGAAACACAAATCAGGAGATCCAGATTTTTCAGTGAAGATACTATGGCTTTAGGAAACAGAGAGCAATTAGAGCCTAATACCTTTACCTCTTCTAGGTACTTCTCACCCCTAATTTTCATTATACATGACATAACCATTGGTTCTTCTCCTGAAGCATTAGCTTCATGAGTCCCATCCTTGATCACTTTACCTTGATCACTGGCTCCAAACCCATAGCGATCTCACAAGAGTCTAAGAGTGATCCAATGGCAAGCCATCATAAGTCTGAAATACTTGCCATAAATATATAACCAGTAGATTGTAGGCTGATGGTGACATTTTCCAGTGAAGAGAGAAATAAAAGAAAGGTAATTAATGGTATCCATGCTTCCTAATTTAAAAATATGATTTATTTAAGTCAATGAACAGACAATTATTATTGTATCACTTTTCACTATATAAATATACCTTAGTATTAGGCAAAGATGAAGAAATCAATATATTTGTTGCTTTTTAAAAATATTTTGGGCTAAAGGGATGGATCAGCAGTTAAGGTGCATGCCTGCAAAGCCTGATGACCTGAGTTCAGTTCCCCAGTGTACAAGTAAAACTAGAGACACAAAGTGGCACATGCATCTAGAATTTGTTTGCAGTGGCCAGAAGCCCTGGTGCACCCATGCTTTCTCTCTCTCTCTCTCTTTCTCCCCCCCTTGGAAATAAATAAATGAAATAAAAATGATTTATTTTTAAGGAGAGAAGAGAGAGAGAAAGAGAGAGAGAGAGAGAGAGAGAGAGAGAGATTGAAATGGGAGTGTCAGGGCCTCTTGCCACTGCAAATGAACTTCAGACACATGCTCCACTTTGCACATCTGGCTTTACATGGATACTGGGGAATCAAACCCAGGCCAGCTAACTTTATGGGCAAGTGCCCTTAACTGCTGACCTATCTCCCCAGCTCATCAGTATGGTTCTTAAAATGGTACTAGACATGATTAAACCACTGGCTTGAAAAGCAGTCCTTTCTGACTCTGATCCTGACTTATGAATGACGTTAAATGACTTAATTCCTTTATCTCTGTCCTCTTTCCCTTCTTTCCTTTCTTTTCTTTTTTGTTTGTGTGTTTTATTTTATGAGACAAGGCCTCATTCTGTAGCCAGGCTGTCCTGCAACTCACAAATGCTTCTATCTCAGTTTCCTGAGTGCTGAGATTCCAGGCATGAACCGTCACACCTGGATGTTTATTTTTCTAGACATATTTATTGTGCAAGACATTGTTTTCTAGACTAGAGATACAGTGATGTGCAGAGTCAATAACATTCTCTCTACGTTCATTTTGGTGAGCTGTTGTAAGCCAAAGATGAGCTCTACTGCCTTTTTATGTCACGAACAAAGGAGATTGATGTTGTCTGATGTATAAGCTTTAAAATTCTTGCTAAGGAAGATAGCAGTACATTTGTAGTTCATTGGATTTTTGGTTATCCAGTGACGAGAGCTTTCTAGGGAGGTCTGTGTATTTATTTATTTATAATTAAATTTATCTTTATTTAAAATACCTTTATTATTTATTTACTAGAGAGAAAGAGAGAGAGACAGAAAACGAGAGTGAGAGAGGAAGAGAAAGAGAGTGGATGTTCCAGGGCCTCTTGCTACTGCAATTGAATTCCAGACACATGCACCACTTTGTGCATCTGGCTTTTTATGTGTATACTGGGGAATTGAATCTGGGTCAGCAGGCTTTGCAAACAAGCACATTTAACTGCTGGGCCATCTCCTCAGCCCAAATTTATTAGTTAGCATATAAAAACATGAAAGCGGCTACTGGAGAGATAGCTCAGTGGTTAAAGTGTTTGGCATGCAAGCATGAGGACCTAGGTTCAGATCCCCAGCACCCACATAAGAAGCCAGGCAGGACTGGAGGGATGGCTTAGCAGTTAAGGCATTTGCCTGCAAAGCCAAAGGACCCAGGTTCGATTCCCCAGGACCCACGTTAGCCAGATGCACAAGGGAGCACACGCATCTGGAGTTCATTTACAGTGGCTGGAGGCCCTGGCGCTCCCATTCTCTCTCTCGCTTTCTTTGTCAAATAAATAAATATAAAATATTTTTTAGGGTTGGAGAGATGGCTTAGCAGTTAAGCACTTGCCTGTGGAGCCTAAGGACCCTGGTTCGAGGCTGGATTCCCCAGGACCCACGTTAGCCAGATGCACAAGTGGGCACAAGCATCTGGATTTCGTTTGTAGTGGCTGGAGGCCCTGGCTCACACATTCTCTTTTCTCTCTCTCTCTTTTTGTCTCTTTATCTCTCTGTCTCTTTCTCTCTCTGTCGCTCTCAAATAAATAAATTAATTAATTTTAAAAAAGTTTTGAAATATTAAAAAAAAAGCCACTCACAATGGTAATTTCTATAATCCCAGTGCTGGGGAAGCAGAGACAGAAGGGTCCCTGGGGCTTGCTGGCTTCCTTTGTACTAAAATTGGTGCGCTCCAGGTTTAGGGAGAGACCCTGTCTCAAAAATAAGGTGAAGTGTGATTGAAGAAGACACCTGACATTGACCTCTGGTCATATGCATGTACATACATATATGGACACACACATGCTCCTGCATACATCTGCAACATACACTGGCAAAACAATAAAAGTTGTATGTTAATGGAGTAGCATGATGTTTTGATACAAGTTTAATTTTATAATGTTTAAATCAGAGTAACGTATCTATTTCCACAAACATCATTTTTCTATGAAAATTTTCTAAATGCTTTCTTCTATCTTTTTTTTCAGAGCTGGTAATGGAATGCAGGGCCACACACATGCTAAACGAATATTTTATCACGGAGCTACACCCCCAGTCCTGTTCTAGCCTTATTTTTCAAAGAAATTTTATTTATTTATTAGAGAGAGAGAGAGAGAGAGAGAGAGAGAGAGAGAGAGAGAGAGAATGGGTGCATCAGGGCCTCCAGACACTGCAAATGAACTCTAGATGAGTGCGCCCCCTTGTGCATCTGGAGTATGTGAGTCCTGGGTAATTGGGCTTGGGTCCTTTGGCTTTGCAGGCAAATGCCTTAACCACTAAGAAATCTCTCCAGCCCTCGCCTAGCTTTTTTGAAATGCATAGTACATTATTATTATATATGTAAGTAACCTACTGTACACAATATATTTAATTTTTAATTTTTGCCCTTCCCTAGTTTGCAGGCTTTTCACCACATCTGTTTAATGTTTGCTTATTTACCAAGGACTCACAGAGAGCATTATGCAGCAGACACTGGACTAGGTATACAGTCTCGAATGAGACATTCACAGTCACTGCCTTCATGAAGCTTTCAAGAATAAACAGTATGACTGGGAAAGGAGATGAAATTGCCCTAATTAACTCTGATAAGGGGATATTTAAAGAAGCCAAATGAAACTAGTGAAAAGTATGGATTAAAGTTAATTTGTGGATTTTTGCTTACCTGTTCTTTCCCCTGTTTTAACTCCCTCTGGAGTTCATTTGCAGTGGCTGGAGGCCCTGGTGCGCCCATTCTCTCTGTATCTGTCTGTACCTCTCTTCTTCCTTCTCTCTCAAATAAATAAATAAATAACATATTAAACAAAACTAAACTAAATCTCTCAGCTGAGAAAGGAATATATGCATATTATTGTATATTTCTTTTTATTTATTATTATTATTATTATTTTGTTTTTCAAGGTAGGATTTCACTCTAGCTCAGGCTGACCTGGATTTCACTATAAAGTCTCAGGGTGGCCTTGAACTGATGGGGTGATCGTTTTACCTCTGCCTCCTGAGTACTGGGATTAAAGACATGTGCCAATCACACCTGGCTCATTGTATATTTCTTGATGAATAATAGTTTGAGATTGGGAAAGTTCTTTTTTAATTTTTATTTATTTATTTATTTGACAGAGAAAGAGGGAGGGAGGGAGGAAGGGAGGGAGGGAGGGAGAGAGAGAGAGAGAGAGAGAGAGAGAGAGAGAATGAGAATAGGTATTCCAGGGCCTCCAGCCAGGGCAAATGAACTCCAGACACGTGTACCCATTTGTGCATTTGGCTAACGTGGGTCCTGGGGAAACAAACCGGGGTCCTTTGGCTTTGCAGGCAAATGCCTTAACTGCTAAGCCTCCGTCCAGCCCTTTCTTTTTGTTATTGTCAACTTCCATAATTGTAGACAATAACCCATGGTAATTCCCTCCCTCTCCTCACTTTCCCCTTTGAAACTCCACTCTCCATCATATCCCCTCCTCCTCTCAACCAGTCTCTCTTTTATTTTGATGTTATGATCTTTTCCTCTTAATATGATGGTCTTGTGTACTAGTGTCAGGGACTCTAAAGTCATGGATATCCAGGAGGAGCACCTTTTTTTATTTGAGAGAGAGAGAGAGAGAGAGAGAGAGAGAGAGAGAGAGAGAGAGAGACAGACAGAATTGGTGCGCCAGGGCATCAGCCTCTGCAATTGAACTCCAGACACTTATGCCACCTAGTGGGCATGTGCAACCTTGCACTTGCCTCACTTTTGTGTGACTGGCTTACATGGGATCTATAGAGTGGAACATGAGTCCTTAGGCTTCACTGGCAAGTGCCTTAAGTGCTAATCCATCTCTCCAGCTCAGGAAAGTTATTTTTTTTAAATATTTCAAATTATTTATTTGTGTGTGTGTGTGTGTGTATGCACTTGTGCAAATGTGTTCATGTATGAATGCTGGCACACATGTGGAGGTCAGAAGACAACTTTTGATCTTTCCTTGTCATTCCACCTTATTTGAGGCAGGGTTTCTCTTGCTCTTGCATTGCTGTTGTTACAATTCTTATTGTACTCACTGAGAGCTTTCAGAAAATCCTTCTGTCTCCACCTCCTATTTTACAGTCAGTCTTCTGGGATTACAGATCAAGATCAAACTCAGGTACTCAGGTTGTAGCAGCAAACACTGAACTATCTCTCTAGCCTGGGAATTTTTTTGTTTTTAAATCAGAAAACTTCTACTTTTATGTTTATCTTAATAATTGCAATTTTCCATTTTACTTTCAGAGACAGACATAAACTTCCTACTGAAACAAGCACTGACAATTGTTGGAACTCTACCATTTACTTACATGTTAGAAAAGTGGAGGTGGATGGTTTTTAAAGGCGAAATTCCTAAAAACCAGTGGATGGCAAAGTGGTGGGAGATGAAGTAAGTCAATGAGTATACAAACAATAGAATGTTTTCTTGAGGGTTTACTGTTTATTTAAAAGTATTTGACTGAGCTATAGGGATGGCTTAGTGGTTATGGTGTTTGCCTGCAAAGCCAAAGACCCTTGTTCTATTCCCCAGGACCCATGTTAACTAGATGCACAAGGGGACACACATATCTGGAGTTCATCTGCAGTGGCTGAAGGCCCTGGAGTGCCCATTCTCTCTCTCTCTCTCTTTCTCTGTCAAATAAATGAATAAAAAGTAAATAAAAATTTAAAAGTGTTTGACTGACCTATACTCCCCCCACACACACATACACTGACATCTGTATTATTTATAGTACATTGCCCAAGGGCTTTCCAAGGGCACCAGAACCCATAAATGGCAGGAGGGACTGAGAAACTAATGCTACCTCCATCACCCCTCAAGCAATGATGGATCGGTTGGTTGATTAATAATGCTTCAGCTCTCATAGCAATTCCTCTATATGGCATCCCAGAGTTCCTCAGTGAGAATAAGATGAGATTACTTACAGGAGTAACTCACTTGATCACACATAATTTTTGGTGATGAGGGCCGCTTTTCTTTCTTTATTTTTTTTTTAAGTTTATTGAGAGAGAGAGAGAATGAATGGGCATGCCAGGTCCTTCAGCCACTGCAGACAAACTCCAGACCCATGTGCCAACTTGTGCATCTGGCTTACATGGGTCCTGGGGAGTTGAATCTGGATCTTTTTGCTTCACAACCAAGTGCCTTAACCACTAAGCAATCTCTCCAGCTCTGAGGGGCTGCTTTATTTCCTTACTTCTTTACTCTTTTGCTGATGCCCCCTGGGCTCCTTTCCCAAGACCTTGTCTCAGTAGTGTGTGTGTGTGTGTGTGTGTGTGTGTGTGTGTGTGTGTGTGTGTTTTAATCTGGGAGGTGACATAGGAAAAGTAAAGTGTGATCAATCAAGAAGTGTTTCTAATGATAGATTATAATTGAAGCTGTCCACAATGATCTATTACTTAAAGCTTCCTACAAACAGCTCATAACCACAAAGGATAAACCTGTATTTCTTTCAAATAAGGCTTGACATATAATTTGTCTACTTTTTTTCTGGCTGGGCTAATTTTTGGATCTCTTTTAGTTTATTTTAAAGATGAATGTGGGAGTTGGACCTTTAAAAGTAATTCATTACTGCATGAATTGCCCCGTTAGTCATTGATCAAACAGAAATGAACTCTCTCCTTAGTGTTGGGCACAATGTTTGGCACTGGAACTATGAAGATGACCAAAACACAGTTCCATCCTCTTGGAGCCCAAGTCTCCATGGCCAGGAGGAGGTGTGTGTGAAATACTGTAACACTTCCTTTTCTGATTTTTACACTGTTTTTATTACACCTGATAGCCAACTCCAATGTAAATAATATTGTCTGAAGGAAATGCTCTAGTTGAGCTCACCTGTTCTTTGGCATGATGGTTGACCAACTAGTAATGTATATTTCCCTTTGCTTCCCAAAGGCGACAGATAGTTGGCGTGGTGGAACCTCTACCTCGTGATGAAACATACTGTGACCCTGCTGCTCTGTTTCACGTTTCTAATGATTACTCATTCATCCGGTAAATGACAATCTTCTTTTCTCTTTTTAAATTCTAGGGGTTATGGACTATTATGCTATTATGATAATATTGATGACAAATGGGGTTCAACTGAGTGATAATTATATTTGTTCTCTCTCTTTCTTACCATAATCTCAATATAGATGATCAATTTCAATCCAATTTAATCCAACATTTTTTACTGGGTTAAGTAAACTTATATGTATTTATCTCCCCATCACCAAAGAATCAACAGGAACATTTGGAGCAATAACAAGTATAATTTGTGTCATTATTTCTACCAGAGTTCATCATATATTGCTTATTCCTTGTTTGAGACAGGGATTCACTTTACTTTATTTATTTATTTTATTTTTTTTTAATTTTATTTATTTATTTATTTGAGAGGGACAGACACAGAGAGAAAGACAGATAGAGGGAGAGAGAGAGAATGGGTGCGCCAGGGCTTCCAGCCTCTGCAAACGAACTCCAGATGCGTGCGCCCCCTTGTGCATCTGGCTAACGTGGGACCTGGGGAACCGAGCCTTGAACCAGGGTCCTTAGGCTTCACAGGCAAGCGCTTAACCGCTAAGCCATCTCTCCAGCCCTACTTTATTTATTTTGTTTTAATTAGTTTTCTATTCTGCAAGTACAGGCAGTTTGGTACCATTATTAGGCTCATCCGTGACCTACCCCCTCCCCATTGGCCCCTCCTTGATGAGGTATATGGGTCGTGCATTGTGGAGTTAGCCCAAAGTTATTGGTATGATAAATGTCTCTGTATATCATTACCCAACATGTGGCTCTGACATTCTTTCCGTCCCCTCTTCTGCAAAATTTCCCTGAGCCATGTTGGGTTCATTTTTGGTCTGCTTCAGTGATGAGGTGTTGGGGGCCTCTGGGGCTCTGGCTCTCTGATTTGGTAGGCAGGGATTCACTTTATATCTCAGGTAGGCCTCAAGTTTGTGATCTTCCCCTTGAATGAAGGTATTATAGGTGTGTCACTGAAAGGGCATTTTAAAGTTGAAGTCTTAAAAACATATATTTCTCAGCTATTAGCCCCAGATTGTAAATTTCCTGGACCTCACTTTCTGTATTTGCAAAATGATTATATTGTTGACCTGGCATGAGGACCAACTGACATCATTATAGGAAAGGGCTAACGTTTAACAGAGTAGTAATACTGCTTCTTTTATTAGCTGGGACTTAAACTACAAGTCAATTATGATGAATCTGCAGAATTAATGATTGGATCTGGAGTCACTTGTGCTCACAATTTAAATGCATACTCTGACCAATGACTTTACCACATGTGATTTCTTTCTCTCTCTTTTTTTTTTCTTGTTGTTTTTCCTTATCTCTTGTACAGATACTACACAAGGACCATTTACCAATTCCAGTTTCAAGAGGCCCTTTGCCAGGCAGCTAAACATGAAGGTCTGCTGTACCAATGTGACATCTCAAATTCTACTGAAGCTGGGCAAAAATTGCTGTAAGAAATGCCTCCACATATTGAACCTCTCCTAGCACCCAATATTACTCACTTCTATGCCTAGCATTTCATTTGATTTATTTGTCCCCCAAAGAAAAATTAAGACCTCAAAAGTTCCCCAACCAGAAAGTAAATGTTTCAACTGGGATCAAGCAGGAACCTAGTGTATGAGATGGCTGGATGGGCCACCTTTTCTCTCTGTCATGACTACAAAGCAGTAGAAGGAAAGAGGATTGAATCTGTGTAATAATGTGCTGTATTTTCTAATCTGCCAGCAGAAAAATTTATCCAAGCCAACGAAAGGAACTATAGATGGTTGAATAAATACATGTACATCTGGTATCTCTCAAGACACTCTGAACTACCTCTTTTTTTCATGTAGCAATATGCTGCGTCTTGGAAAATCAGAACCCTGGACCTTAGCATTGGAAAATGTAGTAGGAGCAAAAAATATGGATGTAAGACCACTGCTCAAATACTTCGAACCATTGTTCATTTGGTTGAAAGACCAGAACAAGAATTCTTTTGTGGGGTGGAACACTGACTGGAGTCCATGTGAGTGTACACATTGCAATTTGATTTCCTTATTGTCCTTTGGCCCCAGACTTGTGGGGGTTGTGACATGGCTGAGTATGCCTTTCCTCTGCTTTCCACTCTACTTCACACTCTTTCAAGTGTTCTGATACATCTTGTGTTGACAGTAAGTGTGACACTCTCGATTTACAACACTGGAATTCTGTTCTCCAAAGACAAATATTGTTAACAATACAGCATTATTACCTCTTTATGGCAGTTCCTTTCATATTTTTTAAACTTTTTTTTTAATATTTCTGTCTCTCTTCTGTGTATACACCAGGCTATAAGATTTTCTGTCCCTTGAGAAAACAGTTACCCTCTCTCCCATCATTTCTCATTTTCAAAAAGTTCTATTTATCCCCCTCCCCTTTTTTTGAGGTAGGGTCTTGCTCTGGCTCAGGCTGACCTGGAATTCACTATGTAGTCTCAGGGTGGCCTCGAACCCATGGCAATTCTCCTACCTCTGCCTCCTGAGTGTTGGGATTGAAGTTGTGCACCACCGCGCCCAGCTCCCTCCTTTATTGAGGCAGGGTCTAACCTGGCCCAGGCTGACTTGGAACTCACTCTGTAGCCCAGGCTGACCTTGAACTCCTGGTGATCCTCTTACATCAGCCTGAGTGCTGGGATTAAAGGCATGCACCATCCTGCTCATCCATACCTTTAAAAATATTCCTTTGTATAACCACTTCTTGGGAAGGGAAGAAAATGAACACACGTGGTCAAGCTGCTATCTGTAATTAGCTGTCTGCAATTTCTCTTTAATTAGATGCTGATGAAAGCATCAAAGTGAGGATAAGCCTAAAATCAGCTCTTGGAGAAAAAGCAGTGAGTACTCTTGGTGATACATCCACCATTCTCAAGTGCATTCTCTTCCCTTCAGACCCCATTCTAATTTAGTCTGCCATAGGATTCTCTTCTAAACTGAGCCCTGATTTGGTCTTCAGCCTTCGTCTTTAGGGTGTTTTTTATTTTTGCATGTATGTGGGTCCATGTATGTGCATGTGAAGGCCAGATGTTGTTGTTCAGTATCTCTCTCTATTGCCTTCCACCTTATTTATGGAGGCAAGATCTCTCACTGGAACCCATAGCTCTACGATTCAGCTTTCCCAGGGAGACTCTGTCCCTGTTTCCTGATTACTGGGATTACAGGCAAGAATCTATGCCCACTGGGCATTTACGTGGGTGATGGTTCTCATGGTTGGACAGGAAGCACTTTATCCACAGAGCCATCTCTACAGCCCCTTAGTTCTTTTTAAATTATTTTTTTGTTTATTTATTTTTACTTATTTATTTGAGAGCGACAGACAGAGAGAGAAAAAGGCAGATAGAGAGTGAATGGGCACACCAGGGCCTCCAGGCACTGCAAACGAACTCCAGATGCATGCGCCCCTTTGTGCATCTGGCTTATGTGGGTCCTGGGAAATTGAGTCTCGAACCAGGGTCCTTAGGCTTCACAGGCCAGCGCTTACCCACGAAGCCATCTCTCCATCCGCCCCCCCCCAGTTCTTTTTGAAGTAACCCATTTCTATTGTATAGGCACTGCCTAATTTTTACTTATTCCCTTGAACATGTTATGAAGAACAGTGCAAAACATCTATAGTGATCCTTAACTATCCATCCTTCCAATGGACTCTTACCACTGTTACTTGTACTCAGGGAAGAAGACACAGTGATATATTGAGAAATTGTTTTCAGAAACAATATGTTTAGGTTTTTGGTTTGTTTTGCTATCTCATTTAACCACCTGTAACTTAGCTCTTTCCAGAGTATGGTCCATGGACCAAGAGCATTCAAATCTGGATGCTTGTTTAAAAATGAGGATGTCAGCTCCCAGGCCTGTGCATGCTTAACCAGAATCTGCAGTTTTGCAAGCCTTCCAGGTGATCTGCATGCACAGTAATGGCTGGGAAGCTCCGATTTTGAATGCTACATCGGAAACTTGGCTGTATATTAGAGTCACACGGGGAGTTTTTGAAATATCAGTGCATGGACTCCATCCCTAGAGACACTGGTTTTAATTGTTCTGAGGTGTGGCACCAATATTTGGGTATTATCAGTTTTAAAATCTCCCCCAGACAATTCTGAGTTCAACGAAGTCTGAGAACCACTGACTTGGAGATGCTTTGGGGGGTAAGAAAGTACTGTAGAGGGAATCTTACTACTATCCCTAACTTAGTGAATTAGTTTTGTTCACTATTCTGCTCTCCTGAACACCTGTCTCAGCTGATTCATGAGGAAGCCCAGAAAGCAGTAGGTTTTTTTTCTGTTTTTATTTTTTTCTCAATTTTTATTAACGTTTTCCATGATTATCAATGATTATAAAGAGTATCCCATGGTAATACCCTCCCTCCCCTCCCCACTTTCCCCTTTGAAATTCATTCTCAATCTATTCCCTCCCCATCTCAATCAGTCTCTCTTTTATTTTGATGTCATGGTCTTTTCCTCCTCTTATGATGGTCTTGTGTAGGTAGTGTCAGGCACTATGAGGTCATGAATATCCAGGCCATTTTATGTCTGGAGGAGCATGTTGTACGGAGTCCTACCCTTCCTTTGGCTCTTACATTCTTTCTGCCACCTCTTCCACATTAGACCCTGAGCCTTGGAAGGTGTGATCGAGATGTTACTCAGTTCTCCAGCCACTTCTTTCCAGCACTATGATACCTTCTGAATCATCCCAAAGTTACTGCCATCTGAAAAGATAAGATTCTCTACCCAAAGTGAGAGTAGCATTAATATAAGGGTATAAATATTAAGAGCAAAGTGCTTACTAGGCAGTTTGATAAGCATACTATATACATTTTTCCAGACATCAGCAGATGTTACACCCTTAGGGCTCATGACTACCCATGTTTTAAGTTTTCAGTATCAAGGATGTGTTTCCCCCCATGGGAAGTAGTAGTTTTTCAAAGGACATTTTTATTAATGCATATTAATTGGACAAAATAATAGGTTTCATTGAGACTTTCATATATGTACACAGTATGCTCTGATCATGCTCATCATCCTCCATTCTCTTTATTCCTTCCTCCCCACCCTCATTCTTTTCCTCTTTCCAAATAGTACCCCTTTCAGTAATACATTGATTGGAAAGGAGATGACAAGCAAAGACCTGGGTGTATCATAGTAACCCAAAGGCTTTACAGGTTTAGAAGTCAACCTGGGACAATGTGATAAAACAGTACAAGGTACTATAAAAATTGAGTTTCTACCTCTTCTTTTTCCTGAAAAGCTAAATATTGGCCAAGGGTCAAAAACACTTTTAGGGCTGAAGAGATTGCTCAGCAGTTAAAAGTGCTTGCTTACAAAGCCTTATGGCCCTGGGCTCAATTTCCCAGTACCCACGGAAAGACAGATGCACAAATTGGTACATGTGTCTGGAGTTTGTTTGCAGAGGCACACCCATACTCACTCTCTCTGCCTGTCTGTTTCTCTCTCTTAAATAAGGAAATAAAATATTTTAGTATAATTTTATAGATGAGCCATTTAGATATAAATAACAAGTAAAAATTTAACAGAGCAGTCAAAATAGAAGTTCATTGCTTTTCAAAGTCTGAGTTCACATTCCTATTTTTAATATCATCGAGCATCCATGAGATTACTTATCTGTTATACTTTTATTAGCTCTTCATCGGACCAATAACTTTTTTCCAATAAATATTAATCACTGTGGGCAGAGCAGGAATCTTTTCTATTCTGCTTTTTTCCACATTTGTGTTCATGTTCTCTTTCCCTGAATGAGGGATTGGCAAGTAGTCTTCAGAGGATTTGATGGAATAATATTCTGAGTCGGATTCACTCAGTGGCAGTCTGCTTTGCTGGGGCCAGAACTGTACTTTTTGTGGCATATACATAAGGGTCAGGATATCTGACTAATTTAAGATTCTGGATTTAGTACATTATTTTGAGAATTTAGCCTTTAAGTGCTTTAAAAATACAGAAGTACTAACCAGGATATTACTAGTAACAATATCAGGATATAATTATCACTGTTAAGAGCAAACTACCTTCTCAAATCCCAGTGAAATGAACACAATGGTGTTGTGAAATCTTTCAAAACTACTGTTCTCTGAAAGTGAAAGGGGAAACGCAGACCTTGTATTATCCATTGATCTCTACTGCCACCTACTGGAGAAAAAAGTGAATGCTTTATTTTCTAGGCTGCACAAGCCATCTACTCAAAACTGGAAAGCAAGAACACATTACTTTGCTGTTCACAATGTGTTTTTTTTTCTTTTAATATCAAATTTCCCCTCTTCCTCTTTCTCTTTATGCCCTCCTGTTCCTCCTCGTCGTCCTTCCCAGATTCTCATCCAGCCCAGTTGATCTTGAACTCACTATGTAACAAAGCTGTCCTTGAATTCCTGATCCTCCTGTTTCCACCTCCCAAGTGCTGGGATTATCGATGTAAGATACCATACCTAGATCAAATGTCTTTCTTTTAATATACATGCTTAGGAACATATTATCATCATAATAAAACCTAGGTCTATTTCTCTATAGAAGTATAGACAGTTTAAGCAAACCCCTCACCTTTTGGTTGGCTCCCATTTACCAACCTGTCATTAGAGTGCTTCTTTCAGTTTAGATCAAAACAAAGTGAAAAGGCCAGAGGCCCAGAAATTCCTAAAGCATGGTTGGTTGCCTTACTAGCTGGAGTTTATTAGAGCAGCAAATTCACTTAGTGCTGATGTGTTGGAAATCATTGACTTAATAGCTGGGAAGATTGCTCAGTGGATAAAGTGCTTATTTCTCAAGTCCCAGTGCCAGCATTTTGATCCCCAGACTCTTGTGTGAAAGCTGGGAGCCATGTTGGGCTTCTGTAATCCCAGTAAGCTGATGCCAAGATGAGAAGTGAAGACAGAAGTTCCCAGAAGCTCTTGGACCATCTAGTTTAGTGAATGCAGTAGTAAGTGGCAATAATGACACTGAGAGACCCTGGCTCAAAATGAGGCCAAAGGAGACAACTGACACTGAAAATTGTCCTCTGACCTCCAAACACACACCTTGGCACATGTGAGCCCACATTCATGCACATGAACACACACACATACACAATTCATACATATATATGCATCACACACACATATATACAAAATAGCAAGAATCCTTGAAATTGTAACAGCAATGCTTGAGAACCTTTGGGTTTCATGTCTTTTTTATGATCCCTGCTGAGCAATGTTTTCTGAATTTGCAGTATGAATGGAATGACAATGAAATGTACCTGTTCCAGTCATCTGTTGCATATGCCATGAGAGAGTATTTTTCAAAAGTCAAAAACCAGATAATTCCTTTTGGGTAAGTTTATTTGCTAGTTTCTATAAGAGAAATTCTCTTACTTTATTCGATGTGTCCAACCTGCGGCCTGTGGTCGCATGTATCCCAACATAGGTATCAATGTAGCCTGACACATTTGTAGATGACCATGTAATGTATTGACAATGTAGATGTAATGTCAAAAGGTTGGACATCCCTGACAGAATCTGAGGAGCTATTTCTTTAACAGAAATCAGGAAAATCTTTGGAATAGTTTTTAACCTCTGCTGTTGTCCTGGAATTTGGGCTGCTCTATTTCAGGATGCTGGTGGGTTTGTAGTTCTATTTTCTCTTCTCCAAATGCTTTACCCACCTCTAAAAGTGGGAAAAAAAGAAAAGAAATTTGTTTCAATGTTTTCATTGACCTTATGTTCTGGGAATAAGGGAGGAGGGAGAGAAGAAGATGGAGTGGGAGAGACAAAGTACATTGTTTTTGTGGAAATACATGCTGGGGGGAAATACAATAATAGGAAAGAGACTGAGGGGTGCTGGTGTGGATGTAGGGGAGTATTTCAATTTTAGCCAAAATGGTCAGAAAGCAAATTTTACTAAAATCGGAGCCAATATATGAAGCAGGAGGGAGACGCGGGGAGCTGGCAGTGCTGACAGTGGAGAAAATGTTTCAGCTAGGCCAACAGCAGTCACAGTCTCTGGCCGAGAACAGCAGCAAGGCCAGTGGGGCTGGGGAAGTGACTATTAGAAGACAAGGACACATTGTCAGGAGGACAGAGTTTGCGCAGGGTGGGTGGGTAGGAATGAGCAAAGAAAGGTCACGTGGGCCTCAAAACAATTCTGAGGACTTTGGCTCGTATTCAGAGAGATACAAGTCATCATTCAGGGCCTTTTTTTTTTTTTTTTTTTTTTTTTTACAAGGATGACTCCACTCTGGCAGCTGTGAGAGTGTTCCTTTGTCATGTTGTAGAGTAACTCCCACTTTTACCCTCATCCATGGGTACAACTGAGTTTTTTTTTTTTTTTTTTCTGCATGGGGCCAGGCTAGGGAATGAAAACATACCATTCCTATCTGTGACAGTCCACCACATTGCTTTTCACAATCCTGGGTCACCAATGATGCCTTTCAGTTGGCATTTTTATTGAACAAATATGGGTTTGTATGGTAGTAGAACCAATAGTGTCAAACCCTCATATCACAACATTTATATTGTTGACTGCATGCACTTTGAGAAGGGTAAAAGTTTTTTTGTGTGTGTCAATTATATCCTCCCACTGTTCATGTTGTCCCGTCTGTTGCATAATCTCCTTTCTACCAGCAGGGGGAGGCGCAAGATGATTCTTTCTGTTTCTTTTCAGGGTAGAGGATGTAAGGGTGAGTGATCTGAAACCAAGAATCTCCTTCAATTTCATTGTCACTGCACCTAAAAACGTGTCTGACATCATTCCTAGAAGTGACGTTGAAGAGGCTATCAGGTGACATTTTACTTGCAAGAAAACCATATAACAGTGAAGGGACTGATAAACGCAGCAACAAGAAGTGATATTTAATGCTCTCTTTCTGAGTCATTTACATGCTTTAACTCATCCCACAAATCTGACTTTTAAGACCAGAAAAATTCAATAACAAGAACATTGTCTTGATCTGGGGTATCCACTCAATGGAAGGAAGTTCTTAGGGAAGAATTTAGGAATAAGCACTTTATTTGGGAGGCACCCCATGGAGCACCAATAGGAAAGTATTGACAGGAGACAGAGAAGGGAAGAACTGTGACAGATTCCAAGTTCTTGAACAAGTTACCATTGTCACCACTACAGTCTAGTCCTATTAAGGTAACTCTGGGAGACTTTCTGAAGTATGCACCCAAATTTTCTCATCAGAGGGCTGAAGGAGCTCCTTTATTTATTCACCACTTCTGATCCGTCATTGGTTGGGCACTGCTGCCTGGTGACATTAATTCTCCAGCATCTCAGGCAAAGGGAAATAGGTGCTGGCTAAAGAAAGTCTGGCCCTTGTGCATGGAAAATAATAAGTGTAGAAGGGAAATGGACACACATTGTCATCATTTGCTATTGCGACATCAATGTAATATTCAGTGAACTGTCCAAAGGCTGAAATAAGGTTGTCAAGCATTAGAGTCCCAAGGTCCTCCACACTAGGAAAGGGGCTTACTGTGGGTGATGAGTGTTTAGAATAAATAATTTGTTCAGGTTGCCTCAGCTGTTTCCCATAATATATCGGTAGTGGAAAATAGAAAGACCGTATAGATGGTTCTCTTTATCTTAAAAAAAAAAAGGCTCAGGCTGGAGAGATGGCTTAGCAGTTAAGTGCTTGCCTGTGAAGCCTAAGGACCCTGGTTTGAGACTCAATTCCCCAGGACCCATGTTAGCCAGATGCACAAGGGGTTGCAAGTGTTTGGAGTTCGTTTGCAGTGATTGGAAGCCTTGGCACACCCATTCTCTCTCTGCCTCCTTCTTTCTGTCTGTCGCTCTCAAATAAATAAATAAACAAAAATAAAAAAATCATTTTCAAATAAAAGGCTTAGTATGCTCACTGCACTGGGCCTCTCTCTAGGTGGACCTCTTGAACTGCAGCAGTGGATCCAGTTTACCTCTGAAAACAGATTCAAGACTTGCTTGGTTGGAATGCATGACTCAACCATGCTTAGAGATTCACCCTCCTCCTTCCAAATATTTGTGTCTGTGTTAGGGAAAATGCTGGATGAGATCCTCTTAAAAGAGCCTTCTCTTCCTGTATATCTAGCTATAAGCTACAGGGAACCTCAAACTTTCCTTTTCCAGGACTTCCTTGAGAACCAAATCCCTGAGATTGCCAGAGGTTACACAGTTAATTCTTCCCTTTCTGGTAGACTGACCTTCTGGCCTGCAATGTACCTAAGGATTGGAGGCTGTGATTATAGATACTTCAATCTCCAACCCAAAATGTTCCTCATTTTACTGCTTTTGTTTTAAGTAATATTCATCTTTTTTTTTCATAAGCCTGAGCCATTTCCCATCTCAGTGCTGGGGAAATTCACAGTTGCCTCTTTCTTGTATGCTCTCTATGCTATCTCCAAACACTAGTACCTTGAACTTGGAAAAGTCTTCTGCAGAGACTTTGGTGTGAGACAGACATGAGGCATTTGGAGAAGAGAGATAGTTTGTTGGAAAGTCATTGTAGGTATACTCTGGCAGATGGGAACTTCTTGCCAATTATGCTAACTTTGCTTTTAAATACCAACCATTTGCACATTTCCAAAGTTGTGAGACCATTTAAAATTTTTTTTGTTTATTTTTATTTATTTGTTTGAGAGCACAGACAGAGAGAGAAAGAGGTAGATAGAGAGAGAGAGAGAATGGGCGCGCCAGGGCCTCCAGCCACTGTAAACGAACTCCAGATGCGTGCGCCCCCTTGTGCATTTGCCTAACATGGGCCCTGGGGAATTGAGCCTTGAACCAGGGTCCTTAGGCTTCACAGGCAAGCACTTAACCGCTCAGCCATTTCTCCAGCCCAAGACCATTTTTTAAATGGATTACTTGGGCTGGAGAGATGGCTTAGCGGTTAAGCGCTTGCCTGTGATGCCTAAGGACCCCGGTTCGAGGCTCGGTTCCCCAGGTCCCACGTTAGCCAGATGCACACGGGGGTGCACTCGTCTGGAGTTCGTTTGCAAAGGCTGGTAGCCCTGGCCCGCCCATTCTCTCTCTCTCTCTCTCTCTCTCTCTCTCTCTCTCTCTCTCTCTCTCTCTCTGCCTCGTTCTCTGTCTGTTGCTCTCAAATTTTAAATGGATTACTAATGAGGATAAGGATATTGGTAGACAATTCATGGTATAAGAAATAAAAGATCCATAATTGTCAAAACTTTATATGTTTTCACTGGGCCAATCGATTTTGATTTTGTTATTTTAGGGATATATATATATATATATATATATATATATATATATATATATATATATATATATATATATGCAGAGCCTGGCTAGGTAGCCCTAAATGGCCCAGATCTCTCTATATAGTGCAAAAAGACCTGAAATTTACAGGAATCTTCTCCACTTTACCTCCTCAGTGCTGAGATTATAAGCATGTACCATCACATCCAACTCTAAGGCACACATTCATTTTTTGTTGTTTTTTATTATGAACTTTACTGTATGAATAAATCATGTGTTGGTTTTTATCCCTCGTATTATACTCTTATATTCCCTCTTCCCCACCCCCAAACCACTAAGGATCCTCAGTGGGGTTGTTGGTGTTCACCATGAGTTTATGAATGTGTCAGTCTCTGGACTGGGGGTGACTATGCCTCCTGATACTCCTTCCTACCCTGTTGTTCTTACATCTTTCCACTCACTCTTCCACACTGCTCTCTGAGTAAGGTGTACATTCTTACAATAAGCCTTGTCAAGTACTTTTGGGAACCATGATATAAAGAATAATTACACAAAATTTTATTTGGTTTAACTGTTCTCTTTATTGTTTTGCTTTTTCAAATAGAATGTCCCGGGGCCGTATCAATGATGCTTTCCGCTTGGATGATAATACCTTGGAGTTTCTGGGGATTTACCCAACACTTGGGACCCCTTACCAGCCTCCTGTCACCATTTGGCTGATTGTTTTTGGAGTTGTGATGGGAATGGTAGTGCTTGGCTTGGTTATTCTGATTATTACTGGGATCAAAGGTCGAAAGAAGTAAGTGCTCTTTCTTTTTTTAAAAAATATATTATTTATGAGAGAGAGAGAGAGAGAGAGAATAGTCACCCCAGGGCCTTTAGCCACTGTAAACCAACTCCAAATGCATGCATCCCCTTGAGCATCTGCCTTACGTGGGTCCTGGGGAATCGAATTGGGGTCCTTTGGCTTTGTAGGCAAACACCTTAACCACTAAGCCATCTCTCCAGCCCTGTTCTTTCTTAAGAAAAAAAATTTTTAAGCAGAAATTAGGAAATTATTAATTAGAAAATTTTAGTAAATGCATAATGTATAAGCCAACTATTTATTGGGCAATTTGCAACAAACTCTACTAATGCATCTTTAGAAATTTTACAGATGTCATTGGCATGTCACCTTCTTCTTTTTTTTTGAGGTAGGGTCCCATTCTGGTCCAGGCTGACCTGTAAATCATTATGTAGTCTGAGGGTGGCCTTGAACTCATGGCAATTCTCCTACCTCTGCCTCCCTAGTGCTAGGATTAAAGGCATGTGCCACCAGGCCCGGCTTATGTCACTTTCTGAATAAGCCCACACAGTAAATGTCTGCCTAATGTTTGTTAGCCTTCTGTGATAAACTCCATCCTATCCCTCCTGCAAAGAGGCAGTATAAGCTCATCAGGGGTGGGCTAATTAGATGGTCCTCACTGATAAATCTTGTTTAATCTCTAGAGAATGGATTGGTAATAGGTTTGAACTGTACTGTCAGTCAAGAATGAGCTCTGAGATTTGCTTGATGCCTTCAGTCTTCCTTGGGTAGCTCAAGGTATCATTTTAGTTCATGGTCAGGTATGTTGTAATTTGAATTAAAAATCAAAGTTGATTGAGGATTTTAGTCATGAATGACCTGATTTTTAGTCTTGTTTTACTACTAGATTTTTCCTCCTGGCTTTGAGAAATAACTGACTTTGTTGGGCTTTTAAAATGGATTATTAATGTTTGATAGTGTTTAATACAATTCTGTATACTTTTTAAAATTTTTTTAATTTTTTTTAGCATTTTCCATGATTATAAAAAAATCCCATGTTAATTCCCTCCCTCCCCCCACACTTTTTCCTTTGAAATTCCATTCTCCATCATATTACCTCCCCATAAAAATCATTGTACTTACATATATACAATAGCAACCTATTAAGTACCCTCCTCCCTTCCTTTCTCTTCCCTTTATGTCTCCTTTTTAACTTACTGGCCAATTCTGTATACATTTTATGCTGTTTACAAAATGCTCTCAATTGAATCTCTACATGTATTCATCTATTTTAATCAGTTTTCTTTAATGTAGAGACTTTCAATTCCACCAAATATCTTCATTAAAAAATCAGATAGGTGCCAGGCGTGGTGGTGCACACCTTTAATCCCAGCACTTGGGAGGCAGAATTAGGAGGATTGCCATGAGATCTAGGTCACCCTGAGACTCCATAGTGAAGTCTAGGTCAGCCTGAGCTAGACTGAGACCCTACCTCGAAAAAACAACAACAAAAAATCAGATAGGTAACATACTCATGTATGGTTGAAATTTTTAAAAATACAAAAGTCTCTTTGCTTCCAAGTTTTCTTCCTAAATAATCAAAGTGGTCAGGTTTTTTTTTTTTTTGGATGTATATCTTACATACTGTTTTAAAGTACATGTGAACTATGTATTGCAAATTTTTATTTATCATTTTGTATGCTTTAGCAGTTTTCCCAGATTAGTTGCACAAAGAGCTTCTCCCTTTTCTGGCAAACTAATTTTCCATTTTATGGAACTATGTTGATACTTTTATAAACCCATCCTCTACCAGTGGACTCATGTTGTAATCAAATGTTTGTACCTATTTAAAAAAAAAGGTATAACACCAAGGCATGGTGGCACACACCTTTAATCCCAGCACTTGGGAGGCAGAGTTAGGAGGATTGCTGTGAGTTCAAAGCCACCCTGAGACTACATAATGAATTCCAGGTCTGCCTGGACTAGAGTGAAACCCTACCTTGAAAAACAAAACAAAACAAAACAAACAGAAAGGTGCAATGGTTTAATATAAATAATTTGCTGTGTGTGATAATCTAGCTGTAAAATAAATCCTGGCAGTGCAAAAGCTGGATTAATATCAATGTGGACTTCTAATTTTAATCAATATTGCCAAATTGTCTCCAGTAGACATAGAATGAATACTTATAACCCTAGTTTATGAATGTTCCTGTTTTCTCAACTCAGCATTTTTTAGCACAGGGTACCATCAAACGCTTTGATCTTTATCAGTCTGGTCAGTGAAGTGTCTTTCTAACATCACTGTATTGAGGTGACTTTGTTTTACTTAACAGGAAAAATCAAACAAAGAGAGAAGAAAACCCTTATGCCTCTGTGGACATCAGTAAAGGAGAAAGTAATGCAGGATTCGAAAACAGTGATGATGCTCAGACTTCATTTTAGAAAAATCTTTTTCCTCCTGAGGTGATTTTACTGTATATAAATGTTAACTCCATGGCACAAAAATATGAAATTATAAATATGTTATTAAATATCAAAACTATGTTTCTTGTTCAGGAAAAGCTGTCCAAAGAAAATATGGCTGAGAAGTGGGTATTTTCACTGACATTGCTTTCAGTATTTATTTATACTTTAGGACTTCATACCTCTTCTGTTTATTAGTGCCTATATTTTACTTTAGTAATATAAGGAAAGTATATCTTTGGCTTCACATGCTGGGCAGGGAGGATGAAAATGGGAACAACTGTTGAGTGACTAGTTGGAAGAAAAAAGGATGTATCTTGGGATCAAGGGTTGGACTATACAGAATCTGCATTCTAACCTTAGTGTACAGAATGAAGAATGCCATGCTTCCTTAAAAAATTACATTAACTTAATTCAAGTAGTATAGTAATTTGCCCAAAGTAATGTTTGTCATGTACCATGCTTTCTTTGGGGTGGTAGGTCCAAGACAAAAAAGAGAAGACAGGTGAGAGATCACACAGATCAGCATTTCCTTGACAACACAAAAGCAGCACAGCAAACTTGATGAGCCCCCAGAGCATGCTTGATTTCTACCCACTGTTAAGTGAGCAGAAATTTCAATTTAATATACACCATGTGAAGCTGGTACCCAATCTCTAGAATCCTGTGTATACTCTCAGAGGGTCTAAGCAGTAATGAACAAAAAGCAGACCTCAATAAATGCTTCTTAGATTTATACACTCTTGTGGTCTTTGGCATACTTACTTATGTGCTAGGGTTCCCATCCATTATTTCTGCTTTTCACTCCATGAACAAAAATACTATCTGACTGTCTGGGACCTTTGCCCTCTCAAATGTCGTGGGATGTTTCCTAAATTCTCGAGTTACTTTATTAGACAAAGAAATTATAAAATAAGTTCACAAATGCTTTCATATTGTATGTATTATTATCAGCTTAAGAATAAAACTTAGCCTACTTCTAAGCACAGCAATATTACATACTTGAAGATTGATTAGAAGTGTATTAAATAACCAATACATACTCTATTCAGTAATTCACGCTATATGTAGGCAAGCATAATATTTGAGTGACTTTGTACTTAATAAATTTGATGTGAACTTGGTAATGGTGCGTCATTTATCCAAAATGGGGGAAGGACTTACAAAACCAGTCTGATTTAATTTAAGGTTCTTTGATATCTTCACTTTTACATGATTCTCTGGTAGAAAAGATAGAATTGTTTGTCTTTGCATGAGATGCATGCCCCTCCAATCAAGCTTCCATATCACCATTTGCTTCACCATATTGCCATTCATTAGACCCACAGTTTAGGGAAACCTACAACTGCATTTTCTCCTTATTTGTGCTCTCAATGACACTACTTTTTCTTTTGTCTTGCACATGCCCTATCTTCTTGAATGCATCATGGAAATCTTCTGCCAGAGTACTGTCATCTAAACATTCCTTTAAATTCTCTTCATGAAGTTCCCAATTCTTTTCTTGGTTCATCACATGCAAAAATAACCTGATAATAACCAATTCATTACCTAACGTTTTCTAAAGAGCCTGTAGGTACCAGTTACCTTCTTGTTCCTGGGACAGAACAGCTGATGGAAGGAAAGGGTTTCTTTTGGCTTACAGGTTTGAGGCAAAGCTTCATCATAGCAGGGGAAGTTTTGCAAGAGCAAATAGCCAGGTGGAAGGAAGTAGTCTCAGTACTGGACTTGGAGCTGGCCTGTATTACTCAAAAACAAGTCCCCAGCGATACACCCCCATCAGCAAGGCTCCACCTCTCAAAGGCCCAGCAACTCTCCTGAATTACTGCTATGAGCCTGTTGGTAACATTTTATTCAAACCACCACACACTCCATTCATGATAAAGGAACCATATGGGTCAGGATAGATGGCTTAGCTTGTAAGGCATTAGCCTGAAAAACCAAAGGATCCCAGTTCAATTATCCAGAACCCACAGAAGCCAGATGCACAAGAGGATGCATGCATCTGGAGTTTGTTTTCAGTGGCTGGAGGCCCTGGCATGCCTATTCCCTCTTTCCCTCCCCATGTCCCTCTTTCTGTCTCTCAAATAAATAAATATATTTAATAAAAGGAACCATGGGAACCTGACACAATTTTTAGCTATCACATAGAAATCAGAAAAAGCCACACATTCCCCTAAGTGAATGTAGGAGTTTTTCCCAGCTGAGTGAGTCCTCACTTTACCTATCAAGTGAAGCTTGTTGTCCTCTGGTGAAACAGTATTCTCTGAGAGGATGAAGACTCTACAAAGTGTGTGCTGTGCCTGGAAATAGGACTGGAGCTGACAAACTATGACCTATGGTCCAAATCCTGCCCTCCACCTGGTTTATTGTTTTTTTGTTTTTGTTTTTGTTTCTGTTTTTTTTTTTTTTTTTTTTTTTGTATGGCCTTGAGTTCAGAATGAGTGTTGGGGTTAGGTAAAGTACTTGCTGGACAAATATATGGATCTGAATTTGGATTCCCAGAACCCTCATAAAAGTGAAGCATGGTGACACATGCTTCTAATCTCACTGCTTGTGTGTGTGTGTATGTGGGTGGGTGGGGGGTAGAGATAAGGAATGACTAAGACTCACTAGCAAGCTAGGCTAGTCAACTCAATGAGTTTTAGGTTTAGCATGAAACCTTGTCTCAAAAAATACAGTGGGGAGTCATTGAGAAAGATGCCTGATATCAATTTCTGGCCTTCACATATATGTGTATACACCTGCATGCCTGCCTTCACACACATACACATGCATATACACATGCACACATAACACACACAGACACAACCATGCAAAAAAGAAAATAAAACAATGGGATAGGTTTTGTATTTTTTACTGGTTGGGAAAAAGTAGAATAATATTTCATGATACATGACAATGATATGAAGTTTTAATTTAATTGTCCAGAAACCAAGCTTTATTGGCATACAGCTACACCCATTCATTTTCATGATATTTAGAACTGTTTTGTGCAATAATACAGAAATGGGCAGTTGACATAGATAAGGTATGGCCTACAAAGCCTTTTACAAGCAAAAATTGCTGTGGCTATCAGAAAGCAAGGATTAAAGAATATTACATATTTGACCACTGTAGAGCTCAGAAGTCCAAGAAACATTTGTTTGTGGAATGTGAAGCTATTTGCTGCTGAGCGTTTCTCTCCTAGGAATTTACTTATTTCTTATGGAGTGGGGTTAATAGAAGAAGTCATCAGGCCAGAAAGGGCAGGCACTATTTTCCTTTTCCCTGATGTCTCTCAATGACTTATTCTTCATTATTTGAAAAATCCACCTGTTCCCTATGTAGGTAAAATGAGGCCTTAAGTTAAATCTCTCTTTATATCCATTCCAAGTCAGAATCAAAGTTGAGAAAGTCAATATTCCATATCTACTGTGGTGGGAACTTTAATTAATCTAATTAACTCAATCATATATGATAGGCATTTTGCTAGATCCTTTTGGCTTTGTGTTTGACCTTTGGCAGATCAGAGAGGACTCAACAAGATAGTTGGATTCCACCTAGTATATGCTTTATCTGAAGTTGTTCTCCAACTTGTCATTTGAAAGTTTTTTTTTAAAATATTTTTATTGACAACCTCCATACATGTGGACAATCACCATGATCATAATTTTCTCCCATAACCCTCCCCTTTCCCCTTCTTTATTCATCCTCCACTGAATCCCTTCTTCACCTTCCAAGGCTCAGGGTTCATTGTGGAAGAGGTGGTGGAAAGAATGTAAGAGCCAAAGGAAGGGTAGGACTCCTTACAACGTGCTCCTCCAGACACAAAATGGCCTGGGTATCTATGACCTCACAGTGCCTGACACTACCTACATAAGACCATCATAATAGGAGGAAAAGATCATGACATCAAAATAAAAGAGAGATTGATTGAGAGGGGGAGGGGATATGACGGAGTGTGGCATTTCAAAGGGGAAAGTACAGGGAGGGAGGGAATTACCATGGAATATTGTTTATAATCATGGAAGTTGTTAATTATATAAAAAAGTTTTCTGATCACATAGTCTTCCCTTTTCTTCACTCCCAGAGGGTATAGGTAGAATCCTAGTTTGAAATTATAACAATTGTATCAATTGGCACAACTAGACTTATTTTCTGATAAATTTCTAGAAGTACCTTAAATTCTTGTTTGACTTGGTATTTGGAACCAGGCTTCTAGGCAAGGCTTTAGCTTCTTTTTATAGGAAACAATCTATATTGTTAGAAGTTTTGGAAAAAAAAGTAAGTTAATCCAGGCATGGTGGTGCATGCCTTTAATCCCAGCACTCGGGAGGCAGAGGTAGGAGGATTGCCGTAAGTTCAAGGCCACCCTAAGACTCCATAGTGAATTCCAGGTCAGCCTCGGCTAGAGTGAGACCCTACCTCAAAAACAAAACAAACAATATATATATATATATATATATATATATATATATATATATATATATATAAAATTACTTTTGTTATAATGCAGTTTGTTTTGAAAGATCAAATATGCAAAAATAAAGACATTAAAGGAAACAATTTCAAGGGTGAGCTCAGAGAAATGATAACAATTTACGTTAGAAGTACCTGTGGGTCATCTGTCTGGAGAGAGAGAGAGAGAGAGAAAGAGAGAGAGAGAGAGAGAGAGAGAGAGAGAGAGAGAAAGAGAGAGAGAGAGAGAGAGAGAGAGAGAAAACTGATTCTACCACTAACCTGTATCACTTTTTACTTCTTTTCCCTTGAAAAGGAAGGAAAGAATGTGACACCCACCAAATACTAAATAAATAAATGAATATATTAAGTTCCCTAGTGGTTATTTTAAAAATAACATTTCATTATATATTGAGGTTTATAAAACCTGTTAAAAATAGAAGATCATCATCATGTCAATTCTCTGCTGAAATATAAGATTTGCCATTAAATGTCAGGCAACAAATATGCAAGAGAGAGATTTGAGCTAGGTATGAAAAAGGATAATATCGCTTAGGGAGATTATCCTATGTCTGAGACACAATAATAGAGCTTAACTGGAGTATCTTTTTGTTATAATGGTACCTTCCACATAACCTTTCTCTCTTGTGTTTTGACTTTGTAGAAAATACAATGAAATATTCAAAAAAGAGAAAACCTTGAGTTCAGCAGCAAGCTGTGAAGGAAGGCATTCCCAGGAGCCATCTAAAGTGAAAATCCCTTTCATAATAGTCACAAGAAGATAAAATAGTATTTCTGTATCTTTGTGTTAAGATGGAAGACAGAAATAGAAATGTCACCTGTCTATTAAATGAGCTGGAAACCCACAGCCCCAAACTTAAGGATTTAAAATGATTAGAGAGAAACAACATCTTTAATTCTAAAAATATGACTAAAGTCTTACCAAGTTATCATCGATAATTGTGAAAGTTAAGGCTAGGGGGAAAAACATCAAATGTACCTGAACATCTTTAAAAATATGCTCTATGTGAAACAGATGTAGCATTGTTTAACAATAATGAACTTCAGTTTTTTTTAAATTAACTTTTATTTATTTGAGAGTGACAGATAGAGAGAGAAAGAGGGAGAGAGAGAGAGAGAGAAAGAGAGAGGGAGGGAGAGGAAGGGAGGGGGAATGGACATGCCAGGGCCTTCAGCCACTGCAAACAAACTCCAGATGCATGCGCCCTCTTGTGCATCTTGCTTACGTGGGTCGTCCTGGGGAATCAAACCTTGAACTGAGGTCCTTAGACTTCAAGGCAAGTACTTAACCACTAAACCATCACTCCAGCTCTGAACTTCAGTTTTATATTGGGGTATATGTTTGAATCTGGAGATCAGATGACAATTATAGCATTTGGATTGAGTTGTGAGCCATATAGGGAGGTGCCCTAGGACAGGTCAGCAAGATTAGGTGTTTGAAAAAAATGTAAACTCACAGGCTTCTTTCATACTTCCTTCATCAGAATTTCTAAGGTGGTTCCTATGAATCTATATTTTCATAAATTCTCCACTGATTCTCATATATGTTAGAGTCTGAGACCATTTCCATATGAAAACAAATGTACACATTTCATTACTTCATAGTATGTTTAATTATCATGCTAGTGCCAATAGAAAAGTGTAAGCAGGCAACAAATTTTCAATTCTGCTCAATCTTTACACATGCTACACACCCTACTTAAAAAAAACAATTATTTTTGAAGCAGGATCTCACTCTAGCCCAGGCTGACTTTTAACTCACTCTGTAACAAGGCTAGCCTTAAACTCATGGTGATCACCCTATCTTAGTTTCCCAAGTTCTGGAATGAAAGGAATGTGCCACCATGCTAGGCCTAAATTGTAATCTGAAAATGTACTTTGACTCTAGGCTTGGAAGTGTTATAGTAAAAGCAGCAAAAACAAAATTACTAATTCAATTTAAATTTCAAAGAGATTTCCTGTTTCCTACATTGTTCATTTCTACATAATATGACAAAGAATATATAAACATTATTAAGAACTAGCTAAATTATATTGTATCTTGCTACTTCTCTTAAAAGAACGAGTGTTGGCGAATGTTTGCATTTATTCCAATCAGCATTCCTCATTTCTTCAAGGCTTGTCTTTTTCCAGAAGTGGTTCAATGGAAGATAAGAGTTGCTGAAATGTGGGTCGCTTTTCTGGAAGCTAAATACAGGAAAAAGCCAATGTTTCAGATAATGAAAATGATAATTGAGAAGAACAATATGCTAAATATTTATGTATCAGTCCTAACGCTAGTGGATTTTGAAATGTGGAAACACTCTACACATTTCTGCTAAGATGAGGAGCAAGGCAAGGACGCCTGCCATACTCACCACTCTTAACATCATGCTGAAGTTACTAATCAATGCAATCAGAAAGCCAACACAAGCCTCAAGAGTTGGAAGAGGAAAAGGAGCAGGAAAATTATTTTTATTTGCACAGGACATAATTGTATGCCTGGAAAATCCAAGAGGATCAACGATAAAGGATTTCATTTGGAAAGCAGGATATAAAATAGCAAAATGAACAGCCTCCATGTATCCCTACAGTAACCACTTAGATGATATCATAGATGAGAAAACACCATTTATAGTAGCAAAAACATCAAAATAAAGTACTTAAAAATGAGGAAAACCTTAAAACACTGCTAAAACAAACAAACAAATAAAACTTGAACATATATGAAGCAAAACATCCTTTGTCCTAGACTAGGACATGTCAGCATCATAATGATGTCAATCCCAAATTAGAATATAACGAAGCTGGGCGTGGTGGCACAGGCCTTTAATCCCAGAATTTGGGAGGCAGAGGTAGGAGGATCACTGTGAGTTAGAGGCCACCCTAAGGCTACATAGTTAATTACAGTTGGCCTGGACTAGAGTGAGTCCCTACCTTGAAAAACATACACACACACACACACACACACACACACACACACACACTAACAAGCATGGTGTGGTGGCACATGCCTTTAAGCCCAGCACTCAGGAGGCAGAGGTAGCAGGTTTGCCATGAGTTCAAGGCCACCTTGAGACTCCATATTGAATTCCAGGTCAGCCTAGGCTACAACGAGACTCTACCTTGAAAAAAAGAATATATATATATACTCACAATATCAAAGATATGATTTTTCTCGAAGCTAAATTATTTCACAGATTTAAAAATATGCAAATAGGTATGAAGGTATAAAGAAAGTAAATCTAAATCATGGAGGTACTAGCCAGCCTAATATTAAAAGCATGTTATAGAATAACATATGTGTTCTATAATAATATCTATAATTAGAATAGTGTAGTACTAGCACATGAATAGATTGACAAAACAATAGAAAAGGAAATCCTGGAATATACCCAAATGCATATGAAAATGTAGAATAATAATAAGGTGACATTCCACCACCATTAAGGTAGCCTCTCATCTCTGCTGACCTGGTGGTATTTTAGTAAACAGTGTTTCCAACAATTGGATAAACATTTAAAATACAATGTCTGGGACATATTCCATACTGTACACCATAGCAACACAAATCAGATCCAAGATCAAAGAAATAATGAAACCAAAAAAGTACTGCAGGACAATCAGGGAGAATTCCGTTGTAATTTGGGTGTACAAAAGCCTACCTATGGACAGGTTCAATGAGAGACCCTGTCTTGAA
This sequence comes from Jaculus jaculus, assembly GCF_020740685.1. Taxonomy (NCBI): domain Eukaryota; kingdom Metazoa; phylum Chordata; class Mammalia; order Rodentia; family Dipodidae; genus Jaculus; species Jaculus jaculus. The sequence continues at coordinate 9,554,299 of NC_059125.1, forward strand.
GATATGGATGATGTTTTTGAAGATAATATCCAAGATTGTTCTCTGGCCTCCACATGAGCGAGCACATGCTTGCATGCATACACACACACACACACACACACGCACACACACACACACACATGTGCAACCCTCATACATGCACACACATATATATGCACATGCATATGAACAAGAAGTAAAGAAAGGAATCAAGAAAACACATAGACATCCATTTGCTGAAACCAATGAAAGTTTGAATGTGCTGGTGTGGTGGCATGTGCCTTTAATCCCAGCACTCGGGAGGCAGAGGTAGGAGGATCGCCAAGAGTTCGAGGCCACCCTGAGACTACATAGTGAATTCCAGATCAACCCGGGCTAGAGTGAGACCCTACCTCGGAAAACAAACAAACAAAAATTTTGAATGTTAGTCTAATCTGTTTATAGATTTTAAAAAGTTGTATAGTAAAATATGAAACTGGGGTGATTCAAAATTTATGTCTCTTCTCTCTAGGCAGAACCTTGAAATGAGTACCATTTCTTCACACACCCATCTTCATGGGCTGTGGTGCAATTCATACAATTTTGAGGGTCACCTGTAGAAAGCAGAACCCCTGACCCTATTGATGGTTCAGTCATACTCCCAGAACTAGAGCAGGGAGGCCCAGGGTAGTTTTCCTTCATCTGACAGGAGATTGCTCTAAATCATCCTGCTTGTGGGTTGATCTCCAGCAGGTCTCTCCTCAGACTGTATCTGACTCTTAACCATGGTCTGAAAATCTTATCCTTACTTTTAGGATAGAAAAGGGTAGGCAAAACTCATACACTATTCCAAGTGCCATAGTGGCCCACATTCCAGGCAACTATTTAAGGGTACATGATAAAATATTGTTATGTGATGCACTCAGTAACTCTTGCCAAGTGGGACTACAGGCTCCAATACAAGAGATTATGGTCTATTTAAATTATATGTACCAATTTACTTCTAGCTCTCCAAGCATAGTGCAAAAGACACTCACTGTGTAGCAGGCATTGTTGTAAGTAGTCAATGGTATAGAGTGACTGAATCCACACGGTAATCCAATGAGGTAAGTAATCAAGGCAGGATTCAGTTCAGATCTTTTGGCTCCAGAGTCCACATGCTTAACCACTATAGCAATTTATTTTTTTCTAGTGAACGAATGAATCAGTGAATGTGGCAGTAGGCCCCTTTGTCATGAGTAAGTAGCATATAAATAATAGTTATGACTCTTAATGTTCTGAAAACCTTTATATTTCCTGTTACTGCTCAAAAGTCTTCAAAGGCTCCTCATTGTCTATAAAAATTCTTCTTCAGCTAACAGAATCTGGGTCACACACACTCTTCCAAATACATTTTCAGCCTGCTTCCTGATGCCACACCTTTGCTTGTGCTGTCCTCCTTTGGACATTCTTTGACACCATTTCCAGTCGCATACCCAGGGAGGTTTGCAGAGATTTCCTGATTTGGCTCAGATACCAATACATTTAGAAATCTGCTCTCTTTCATCAGAACTCTTCTTATTACTTTCTGTCTTTATTATTTGGGTGTGTAATTATAAGCTTCTTGGTTTCATCAGTCATACTGAGTTTTGTGTATGTGTGTGAAGATTTTGAGTTCAGTGGGAGAAGAAGTAGAGTCCATTCTCATTAGTCCCATTACTTCTCCAAATAGACATTTTGCAAATGAATTGTTTCAACGTTAGACCCATGTTTGCCTCACAATTCAAGGAGAGACATGATAGGACCATGTTCTTTATGTATTCTCTATGTGTGGCCAGATATTTATGCCATATTTTTTGTGTGACATGTGTATGTGGTGTGTGATGTATACATGTGAGTATACAGATGAATATGTCCTGTGTGCACATGTCAGGAAGCCACAGGGGAACACTAGGAATCCTCCCCTTTCACTCATCCCTGTGTTTCCTTGAAAAGGAGTTTCTCACTGAGCCAGGAGCTTCTGCTTTTGGTCAGACCGGCTGATCAACAACCTCCAGTAATTCTCCAGCCTCTGCTTCCCACAGGACTGGGGTTACAGGCATGTGTGGTCATGTCCAGCTCTTTACAAGGGTGCTGAGGAAATTAAATTTAAGGCAAAGCAGACCCTCTTGCTGGAATAGCAAGCATTCTTACCTACTGAGTCATCTTATCAGCTACCTGTCATTCTTTTTTTTTTTTTTTGAGGTAGGGTCTCACTCTGGTCCAAGCTGACCTGGAATTAACTATGTAGTTTCAGGGTGGCCTTAAACTCATGGCAATCCTCCTACCTCTGCCTCCCAAGTGCTGGGATTAAAGCATATGCCACTATGCCTGGCCCCTGTCATACATTTTGACTTAAGGAGACACTTTATAGTTTATTAAGTATAGGGATCTGGTAACAATCAGCTTGCTTCCTCCTAGCTGTGTGACCTTAGTAAGTCACTTAACCTTTCGAGTCTTCTTTTTCCTCTTTTGTCCCTTTTTGTGATGATGATACTACCTATCTCGTAGTGTGCTGAGTTAATATTTATAAAGTTCTTACAACAGTGCCAGACAGAAGTCATTTGGTAAATTATTGACACCTGGCTTATTTGATTTGGATTGCAACCATTTGAGGGAAGGGACCCAGGGCCATTTTCATCTTCTTTGAAGCATCTGCTTTCCCTCATCCTTGCTGATGCACACCCATTCACTCCAACCTCCCATATACTTGGGACACCTTCCGCATTGCTGAGCCCAAAGTAGGGTGTACTTGCCTCATGCCAGCAGCTGTACATGATCTGGTAGGTGGTATCCGATGCCAGTTGTGGCCGGTAGAGTCTGTGGCCCTGGGAGACCTTCACAACCACTTGGGAATTGTCATATAAGTCATAGGGCTGCTTCCCCAGACTGAACACTTCCCACATCAGGATCCCTGTACCACATCCAGAGACAGTCAGTAAACATAAAAGAAAGAGGAAATAGTTATTTTTAAAAATTGTTTGACAGAAAAAAATAAGTGGTTAGGTGCTAGAGAGATGGTTCAGTGGTTAAATGCACTCATTTTCAAAGCCTGATGGCCCTTATTTAATTCCACTGTACCCACATTAAGCCAGATGCACAAAGTGGAACATGTGTCTGAAATTCATTTGCAGTGTCAGGAGGTCCTGGAGTCCTGGAGTGCCCACACACTCTCTCTGTCTACCTCTTTCTGTCTCTCTCAAAAATATTTTGAAAAAGAAAATAAATGGTTAACCAAAAATTTCCTTTTTTGAGTGGTTTGAGTTTTATGTTCTAAGACAAATTGAAATATTTCCCAGTCATATTTAGTATGGGTGGCGTGGAAAGTTAAGAGGAGTGCCTAGTGAGAAGCTTCACAGTCATGGGGATGTGCTGTAGAAGAGGATGCTGAGACCTTAGATTCTCTTTTTACTGTCTCTTTTGCTTCCTGGCCATGAAATGTACAGCTTTGTTCCACTGCATCCTCTGTAACATAACATGCTACCAAAGACCTAAAGGCAATGGACCTGGTCATAGATTGGAATCTCCAACACTATGACCCAAAGGAAATGATGTCTTTCTAAGTTAGTTATGACAGGTTCTGGCTATCATGATGGCTAACACAGAGCTAAAGAAAGTGCTTAGACATGTCTGCTCCTTGTAGCAGTGCCCAAAGAATTTGTCCATTTGGAAGATAATGCTTATCACAACTATTTTCATGCTAAAAATTAATGATTTCACTTTATACCCGTCAATTTTTTTTTGGATTTCAAGAAATATTACTTAACTTTTTTTTTCAATTTTATTTATCTGAGAGAGAGAGAGAGAAAGAGAATGGGTGAGCCTGGTTCTCCAGTTACTACAAATGAACTCCAGATACATGCACCACCTTGTGTATTTGGCTTACGTAGATGCTGGGGAATTCAACCAGCGTCCTTAGGCTTTTCAGGCAAATGCCTTAACTGGTGAGCCATCTCTCCAGTCCTTCTGACTTAACTTTTAATTTTTCTTTTAAAAAACTGTTTATCCAGGCATGGTGGCGCACACCTTTAATCCTAGCACTCAGGAGACAGAGGTAGGAGGATCATTGTGAATTTGAGGCCACCCTGATACTACACAGTGAATTCCAGGTCAGCCTCAGCTACAGTGAAACCCTACCTTGAAAAACCAAAAATAAAAAGAAAAATAATAAAATAAAACAGTTTAAAATCAGGAGTGGAGATGTACACTTGTACTCTTGGTTTTGGAGCTAAGGAGCCAGCATAATCATGAGTTTGAGACTAGCCTGAGTTATATACCCAAGATTGTCTTAATAAATAATACCTAAAAAGCCAGTCTGAAGTCTTCATTGGAAAATCCCCTATATCCTTTGATATTGTGGGACAATGCTAGCAGGATGTAAATTACATAATGTGACAAAAACTTAACTAACACCTAACCCAAGAAAGTGAGTTGTTCCTTTCAACCTGTTGTTTGTTGTGGACCATATGCATATTTTTGTAAATGCTCAAGATCCCTTTTCAAGTGGATGTTGCTGCCTTTGTGGTTTCCTTTTGTGAAAGCCAGCTTATGAAATAGGCTCTGGCGATGTGTGGTCACTTCCTTACCAAAGGCCCAGACGTCTGACTTGCTGCTGTATTTGAAGTAATGAAACACCTCTGGAGCTGACCATTTGACAGGAAACTTTGTTCCTACTGAACTGACATACTGGTCATCAAGAACATACCTGTAGGAAAAACATTGACATAGATAGTATACTATATGGTTGTGCAAGATGGCAAGACTTCTGCTGGCTCTCCTTGCCTCTGCAGCTGGACAGGCTGATGAAGGACATAAAGCCATTAAGAGTCATAGTTGAATGCCTTTGTTTTCTGGATCCTCCTTTTCTCTTCTTCTCTCTTCAATCTTCTTTCTTCCCTTCCCTCCCCTTCCCTTCTATCTCTTCTCTTTCCTCCTCCTCCCCTTCCTTTTCTCTTTTATTTTTCTTTTTAAGACAAGGTTTCATGTAGCCCAGACTGGCCTCAAATTCTCTATGTAGCTGATGATGATCTTGAACTCCTGACCCTTCTGCCTCCATCTCCCAAGTGCTGGAATTATGCACATGAGTCACCATGACTGGCTCTTGGCTTTCTTTTTAATGCATCAGTTTAGCTACAGGTAGCTTATGGTTTGCAAGCATATAGAAAATATAACTTTGAAAATAGCAGAACTTGAATGCAAAATGTTTGGTAAATATTTAAAAAACACAAAAATTTAAAAATAAAAATAATTCAGAATTCTACCCCCCCCAAATATGTTGTAATTCTATTACTCAAAATACACTTTTGTTTATACTTTCTGGTCTTTTTTTCTCTATTTGTAACTTGAACAGAACTGGGTTTCTATTGTACTGAGATTCACTTTTATTTTTCTTTTAATATCAGATCATGAGCTTTTTTTTCAGATTGTTAATGTTCTATGGCAGTGTCAAATTTAATGGCTGAATAGTATCCACTCTTATGGGCTAACATAATTCACTTAACTGAGCAAACTGTTTCCAGTTCTCTGCTATTATAAATAATGATGACCAGTATCATTTGGATAATGAATAATGAAAATTGTTGAAATGAAACTCTTGAATAAGATTGATATGAATACCACATACCAGAATGTGTTAAAGAGTACTATGGTAATTTGCAATAACAGAAAAGAAAAAGCTGTTTGGGGAGATTACTAGCTTACCTTGTCATTCCAAAGTCTGAGACTTTCACAGAGAGATCACTATCTACCAAGCAATTTCGAGCAGCCTTGGAAAGAAAAACAAAACCTTCAAATAGTAAAAGTGACCAAGCATCTGCTGATATTGTTCAGACATGTTCGTCACCAGAATTCTCAGTAAAATCCAACATATCCTATAACTACCTCGATGGCTCTGAACTTGTCTTTTTGTCCTTTGCATGTGTGCAATGTAGAAGTCAGAGGTCAGATAGAAACCTTGAGTGTCATTGTTAGAAACACCTTCCATGTTTTATGAGACAGGGTCTCTCATTGGCTTGGAGCTCATCAAGACTACACTCGCTGACCAGCAAACCCTAGGGCTTTTCCTGTCTCTGTCTCCCAGTGCTGGGATAACAGGCACTTGCTACCATGCATGGCTTCTGGAGATCAAACCCAGGTCCTCATGCTTGTGAGACAAGTGCTATACTGACTGAGTTAATCTCCTCAACCCTAAAGTATGATACTTTGAATGTAGAAACTCAGAATTCTGAGGGAGCAAAAACGTCTAGCACTGGCTTGGAAGGCAAGCATGTTGCCTGAAGGTTTTATGGAATGCACTGGTCAAGTGTGCATGGCATGTCTGCTGTTCAGACAAGCAAATCACTAAAGATAAATCCCAGTAAATACCAAACACAACACTCCAAAGTTCTACCCCTCCCTAAACACACACACAGAGATTCCCTTTCTCTTTTTTGTATTTTTTCCTTATTGTATGAAACAATTGCTTTTATCTTTTAGAGACAGACAGGGAGAAAGAGAGAGAGAGAGAGAGAGAGAGAGAGAGAGAGAGAGAGAGAGAGGGAGAGAGAGAGGGAATTATTGCACCAGGACCTCAGCTACTGCAATTGAACTCCAGATGCTTACACCATGTAGTAGGCATGTGCAACCTTACCCTTGCCTCACCTTTGTGCATCTGGCTTACGTGGGATCTGGGCATTTGAACACGGGTCCTTAGGCTTCACAGGCAAGCACCTTTACTGCTAAGCCATCTCTCCAGCCCCAAACAACTGTTTTAGAACTAAGCCCTTATCATAGTAAAGGTCCACTTCAGCTTTAAGATTTTGAAACACTGAATTGGTCCAAGTCTTTCCTTTCCTTCTGTTCTTCACATCATGACACATCTAGCTATGCAGAGCCTGATGATCTGTTTTCCTCTTACTGTTATTTGTATACTTCAAATTTTAAAAATTTATTTATTTGAGAGAGATAGAGAGAGGGAGAATGGGCATGCCAGGGCCTTCAGCCACTGCAAACGAACTACAGATGCATGTGCCCCCTTGTGCATCTGGCTAACGTAGGTCCTGGGGAATTGAGCCTCAAACCGGGGTCCTTAGGCTTCACAGGCTATCGCTTAACCACTAAGCCATCTCTCCAGCCCTACTTCAAATATTTTATTCTAAAAATTTTAATTTTTCTTGTAAGTGCCATGTGCTCACACAAGTCAAGTCACATGTGTGCAAAGTAAAAGTGAAGGTGCTCTCCTTGCTGGTCCTTTCCAAGCCCCCATCCTCAGAGGTGAGAAGTATGAAAGGTAAGTACCATGGACCACTTCCTTGCCTTTGTTTAAGATATCAATGGCTTGCCTTACCAAGTCCCGATGTATAAATTGGTGGCTTTCCAAGAAGGCCATGCCTTCACAGACATCATAGCACATTTCTAAGAGCTGTGAGGGTTCTAGTCCTTTCCCGTGATTCTTCAAGTAATTAAGCAAGCAACCGTTGGTTATATATTCAGTCACGATGTATATTGGATACTTCTTTGAACACACTCCATAGAATTTAACCAGCTTGGGATGGCTAAGTTTCCTGAAAAGAACAGAGTTATAAAGTTGATTATGTATCACTCCATTTTCCCAATGCCCTGAGAAAGGACTAACCAATTTTCAGATTATTTGTTTTATGTTATTTTAAAATTTATTTATTTATTTGTTTGGGCCTCTTGCTGCTGCACACAAACTCCACACACATGCACCACTTTATTTATTTATTTATTTGCATCTGACTTTATATGAGTACTTAGCAATTGAACTCTGGCTAGGCCGTCAGACTTTGCAAGCAAGCATCTTTAACTGCCAAGACATCACCCCAGTCTATGTTTTGCTTGTTTTAATTGAGCCCTTTGACTTGAACAGAGGAAGAGAACAGTCAATTTAGGATCTTGGGTGTGGATCATAATAACCTATGAAACAAACAAAAAAATTGCTGGCATTGACAAGTCCAGCAGTAATCTCTCAGTTTGTGGGTGTTGTACTAACCTTTTCTACAAAGAAACAAAAAAAAAGTCATGACATGAAGGGTCTAGGTACAATGAAAGTAGTCATTTTAGAGAAGTGAGGCTAGACTTGGCATAATATATCTTTTTTTCCTCTCCCTTCTCTGTCTCTCTGTCTTTTTCTCTCCTTTTTCCTCTCTCTCCTTCCCATTCTCTTGACTGGGTCTTGCCAGGTAGCTCAGGCTGGTCTGGAATTCATGATTGTCTTGCTTCAGCCTCCTGAGTGGCTGGGATTACAGGTAATAATGCAACATGCTCAGCTTGTTACATTACTTTGAAAACAATAAATTTACAAAATAGTAACATAGCACTTCTGGTAGGTTATCATGGTATGGCTGTTTACTATTTATAAGCTCATCAGCTTGTATTTCTGTGATTTGTGTTTTTTTTTTTTTCTATTTTCAGGCTGGTCCTGTTGGGTTTTGTTTTGTTATACTTTGTTTTGTTTTGCTAGAGGGTCTCCCTCTAGTCCAGGCTGTCCTAGAACTCATTCTGTTGCCCAGGCTGGCTTTAAATTCATGGCAATCCTTCTGCATCAGCCTCCTGAGAATTAAAAGTAGAGGTATGAGTTACCATGTCAGGCTCTACAGGATGAGTCGTTAGTGTTGAAAAGTAGAAAGAAAATTAAAACTATGTCAACTTTTTCCCTGTAGGGACATGGCTTATGAAATTACTCAAGGTGATGAGCTCAGTTGTGTGTCATTCAAAAGTACCTACATGGCACCTAGCACTACTCCCTTCAACAGGCAGCCTTATGGTAGGACAAACGCCACCCACCCAACAAAATTTGAGTAAACTCAGCCACTGCCAAGGTAGCTCATCATGTCAGTTTGACCACTTCATTTAGGATTTAACATTTTCTCACTGTGGTACACTTTGACATGTTGCTCTTTTAGGTGGTTTTGTTAATGCTATTTTTATTATGTGGGTATGTGTGCAGATGCATGCAGCCCATGTGCGTACATGAGGAGCTTGGAGAAGAATGTTGGGTGTCCTCTCATTGCTCTTCTGCTTTATTTTCTTAAGATAGAATCTTTTTCTGAACCCCATACTGCCATATATATATATTTTTTGTTGTTGTTGTTAGACTGGACAGCAGGGTAGCCTAGAAATTCTCTTGTCTCCACCTTCCCTCATCACTGGGGTTTCAGGTATGTATGGCTATGCTCTGCTTTTTACATGGGTGCTATGGGTCAAACTCAGGTCTTCATGTTTTACAAAAGTAAGTGCTCTTACCTGTTGAGCCATTTGGACTAGTTGTGTTAATGTTGTTTTAAGATTTATAATTGCTAGCTCTAAAATGACAAAACATGCTTTAATACTATACTAGGATACAAGAGTTATACCATATGTCTGAAAATGTTTCTGTCATACAAAAGGAGGACACAAAGGGACCCTTCTTTTGTCTTATGACAGTCAAGTTGTCAAGAACAGAACCAGCTATATAATTTACAGATTCCAGTGAAAAAATGAAAATATAAGAATCTTTCTTTTAAAAATTTCTTTGACCACCCTGAGATTACATAGTGAATTCCAGGTCTGCCTGGGCTAGAGTGAGACCCTACCAAAAAAAAAAAAATACGTTGAGTTGCTGGGGAGATGACTTCATGGATAAAGTCCTTGTCATGCAATCATGAGAACACCAGTTTGGATCTCTAGATCCCTCTGTCAAAGTCAGAAGTGGCAACTTTTTTTTTTTTCTGAACAGGTGGTGAGTGCCTGCAACCCTAGGGCAGAGAGTAGGATTCTTTAAGGCTTGCTGGCTAGCTAATGTAGCTGAATTGTTGAATTATAGGTTCAGCAAGATATACTGTTTCAAAAAATGAGGTGGAGAGTGACTGAAGAAGGCACTCAATATTGACCTATGGTTTTCACATGTCTGCACACACATGTGCCTGTGCACCTTTCCATATATACACATGTCTCCATACATGCAAACATACCACACACAAATGCACCAACATTATTTTGAGCAGGATATGGTGGTTCATGCCTGTAATACCAGAACTCAGGAGGCTGAAACAAGAGGATCTTTGTGAGTCAAGATCAGCTTTGGCTACATACTGAGCTCAAGGCCATCCTGGGATACAGAGTGAGACCTTGTCTCAAAAATAAAATTTTATTTTGTGATAATGCAAGCAGAGCATTAAAGTGAGCATAAAGTCCTTGTAACTGCTGGAGGTCCTTACTAATGGGTATTGACATGCCTATGAAGCCAACCCCAGCCAAAGCTACATTGGCACAACACCTCTACTTCCAAGCAGTTCTGCAATTGTGGGAAAAGTGATTGTTTTGACTTCCTGTCTTCTTTTACTTTGAAAGGAAGTACTAAGGAAATGGACATGCACTATCTGCCTAGATTTTCTTTTCTGCTTTGCCACTTTCATACTACCTTGGTGTTATCTAAATGTAATTTAACATTTAACATTAGTTAACATTTCTGATTCAGTTTACTATAAACCAAAGATTACAATGTTACATTCTTCATAATGCTAGATTTTATGAGAAATCATTGAGTTAGTTAATGTTTATAAAGTGCTTGGAGAAATGGGTCTACACACCATATAGATGAACAGTGCTTTCGTTCTGCAGTAGGATAGGATTTATGATTTCAACTGTCACTGACCAAAGCCCTACCCTGCGAGAACACTTTCTCTTCCACTCTAGTAGATTCGGAAGAAAAGGAAACAATTATGCAGGTTTTCCAGGGACAGAAAAGTATCCATGGATGCAGGACTTTAGCTACTAAAACTACAAAAGTTTCAGGAGAACCTGGATGGCTGGTTACCTTACAAAGTCTAATTATTCAGTTGATAAGACGGTGAATTATATAGAAGAGAGAGAGGAATGTAGGGAGAGACAGAGGAAAGGAGAGGAAAGGGATAAACTGAAACTCATTAGGAAGAAAATCATAATCAGCTGAGGAAGGAGTAAGGTTAAAAAAAAAAAACAAATTGGATTGAAGGGAGCAACAAAGAAAAGGTTATTGTTGGCAGAGCATTACTTTTGAGTATTGCCTTGGTCCTGGGTCACAGTTACCTTCTGTCCTTCATTCCACCATACACCTCTCTACAGTGCAAAGTGGCCACAGTGCCAAGAACTTTCTCCTGTATAGAGCCTAGGCATCCCTTTTTCAGCCACTTTTGGGATACTAGGACCCCGGAAACTTGTAACATCTTGTCCTGAGACCTCTTGCAGGACTTCTGCAGACCACTCTTTGGTCTTTCCCTTCAAGGGTGAATCATGTTATCCCAACCAATTTCATTAGTTAATCCACTGCTGTTTGTGGAAGACTTGTAATGTGGATATAGAATGCTGTAGTGGCATAGATTTCTTAAGGCCCTTCATGGTGTGGGACAAAGCAGTAGGGAAGAGAAAGGTCAAAGGCAGAATTTGGATGTCCAAAGGCTAGAGGCGGGTTTATCTGTATAGTAAGAAGTATTCTGAATTCAAACTTGGCTTTGAAGTTTACTATGAAGGTGTGCTTGTCAAGTTAGGACCATAGCATTGGTTTTATGAAAAATTTTCTTAGATCAATTTATGACTTCTAAATATTCACAGTGAGGACATGCTCCAGGCATTGAAAATGTTAGAGAGGGACAGAATGGCAATGCACTCCCATGGTGAGATCAAATAGCTTTCTTTAAGAGAAACTTACATCATGATCTGGGCCTCCTGAAAGAATTCATCTTCTGACATGGCACCCTCTTTGATCATCTTAACAGCAACATCATACTGCCCCTTCCACTTGCCCAGTTGGACCACCCCAAACTGGCCACTTCCCAGCTCCTTCAACAGGGAAATCTCTTCTCTTTTCAGCTCCCAGATTCCTAACAAGGTAAGGCAGACACATTTGAGATTGAGCATAGAAAACTTTGGAGTGAAAAAAATTCTAAAGTGATTTCTTCTCCAATAAGATTTTTACACCAATAATATGAATAATAAGCCATTTTCTTTTAGGTTAAAAAGATTTCATCATCATTAAACAGCACCACAAGTAACCTGTTCTTAAAGAAGCTGTAGTTATTGACAAGAAGACTCAGAGCAAAACACTTCTGCTAACCAGAGGTGTCTTGGAGAGTCAATGTCAAAATGTGATTGATGCCTTAATGTTGAGAAAACAGTGGTAAATTTTCTTATTCAATAAAGTCAGTTGTGATCTAGGTAGATGTTATTGTCCTAAACACACAAAGCTGAACACTGGCTCCAAATATGAGCAGACACAGACCTCAGGAAAGAGAAATGACAGGCAATGGGTGCTAGAGGCTGATGATGGCATCTGCTATGAGGAAACATTTGACAGTTATTTTGGTAATGCTAACGATATCATCGATTTAGGTGTGGGTAGATTTTTTTTAATACAATGATTAGAACTGGGGAGATGACTTAAAGACCGGAATTGAGACCTAGTTCTCACATAAAATGTCAGGTGTGGTAGTGAAAACCTGTAATCCCACTACTCGACAGGTGGAGATAGGGGGTCCCTGGGGCTCACTTGCTAATTCATCTAGTTAAATTGGAGAGCTTTAGGTTTAGTGAAAGACATTGGCTCAAAGAATTAGGTGGAAAGAGACCAAGGAAGATTTCCCCCGCAACATCAATATGTGTCCTCTACATATATGCACATGTGTATACCCACAGACATATAAACATATACACACGTGCATGCGCATCACACAAAAGAAAATGAATACATGTATTAGGGCTAAATCACTCCCTGGTGCAATGTGAACATCCACCTCCTTCCTGTCATCTATCCTTTCATCAGGTAACCATGTATATTTAAACCCCAGATGGAGATAAATGGTGTTTAAGAGCCGAAGGGTGTATCCGTACCACTTCCCAGGGACACAGAGACTGGGACCTTGTTGGCCTTGGTAGACACAGGATGGCGGAGCCTTGTGATCATGCCTGCAAAGGAAGTGGCATCACATGATTAAATCATTGCATTTTTAGCATCTCATGCTACATAGCACTGGTTGTGATGCAGCAAGAGAATCTATTCTGAGTATATTCATTCAGTAGCTGTATTTCCTGGCTTGACAACTCATTCATTAGCTTAATGAGAAGCAAACACTAAAAGAGTGAATCACTTTCTGTAATTAAAAAAAAATTCTAGGCCTGTAAAGATGGCTTCATGGTTAAAGATAATTGCAAAGCCTGCTGGCCCAGCTTCAACTGCAAGTGAATCATATAAGCAGCATATGCATCCGGCTTCATTTGCAGTGGCAAAAGGTCCTGATGTGCCCAAAGTATGTGCATACTTGCATGCACGCACACACACAAGTTAATAAAAATTTTAAAAAATCTCATAAGTTGCTTGGCAGAGTCTTGCTTGAAAATTTTTCCCATTATGTTTTGTTATATTTTTTGTAATCTTATATATACACATTCAAACAGCACATACATTTGGCAAATATTTCAAACAATAAAGAAGGGGACAATATGAAAAATAAACAATTTGGGGGCTGGAAAGATGGCTTAGTGGTTAAGGCGCTTGCCTGCAAAGCCAAAGGACCCAGGTTCAATTCCCCAGGACCCATGTAAGCCAGATGGACAAGGTGATGCAGGCATCTGGAGTTTGCAGTGGCTGGATGCCCTGGCACATCCATTCTTTCTCTCCCTCTCTCAAATAAATAAATAAATAAATGAATATAAAATAAAAATAAACAATTTGATTTCTAAAATTATATTTATTGCTAAATTTTATTACGTGGTCAAGTCATTTTCATTGTTTCCATAGAGTTATAGTAAAGTTTGACTTGGAACCATTATGATTTATAGAACCCACTCAGGAAAGTAAGTACTTCTTGCTTTGAATGTAGGATGTTATCTTAATTATGGATAAGTTTTTATTTGGCAAAAGTATGTGAATATCTACCCTGAATATACAGAAATATGTACATTAAATGACTTCTGGATATGTTATAAGGATTTAGGAAAGTAATCTGTGGTTTATGATTTCCATTAAGAAATTGATTGTCTTTGTAATAACATATTTTAACTATAAATAACCATATTCACAAATCAATATATTCTGTCAAGATATGTATTTTTACAACTATTGCTTTCATAATCCATTATATGAGTCATAAAATCCAAGTAGTAAACTAGTATTTTAGTTTTTTTTTTCTTAGAACCTGTAACTTTTTACAGCATCATTTATGGTGGAATTATCCATGCACACACATCTGTGCATGCAATACTTTTCCAAAGGGTACTCTTGAGGAACTACTAATTAATATAAACAATTGAGGAAATTTGAAAGAAGAAAATACAAATAAGAACCAAAAGGGAAGACAATTCCAGTCAGATACAATAATATCAGTTTGTCACTTTGTTTTACACACTGTTGGAAATTTGACCTGTCACTGACTTAAGAGGTACCATTACTAAACACCTAGGCAAAATTTTAAAAGAAAATCTGTATCCCAGGTTGGTGAAGATGAAAGAAATTGTTGCTAGCAGGATTGTCCTCTTCTGAAAAGTATTTGCCAATTTTTGAATTTTAAATTTTAGACTTTGTCTTAGAAATTGTCTATAGAAACAAGTAGATAGACAGAGCTATGTATGTAGGACTATCTAATAAAAAAATCCACTGTAATGTGAAATATCAGACATGATCCGACTGCTAATCATCAGAGAATCAGGTGAATAAGTCAGTGGGTAACTGCAATGAAATTCTATGTTGCTGATAAATAAAACAAAGGAAGTTATACATGTTTTCATGGAAAGTCTTCTAAGACATCCTATTTCTGTAAAACTATAATGCTGATAAATATATGATTTATGTATACATAAAATGAATAAATATTCATATCTGTACACAAAAACGTTGTAATTCACTTCATTCTGTTCATAGAGATTATCAGCCAATGATTCCTATTTCTATAATGTTTGAATTTACAATCAACTTGCTTCTATAGGCAAGGGAAAAAAACCCTTCAAATAGTTTTTTTTTAAGAATTTTTTTTAAATTTATTTATTTATTTGAGAGCGACAGACAGAGAGAGAAAGACAGATAGAGGGGGAGAGAGAGAATGGGCGCGCCAGGGCTTCCAGCCTCTGCAAATGAACTCCAGACGCGTGCGCCCCCTTGTGCACCTGGCTAACGTGGGACCTGGGGAACCGAGCCTCGAACCGGGGTCCTTAGGCTTCACAGGCAAGCGCTTAACCGCTAAGCCATCTCTCCAGCCCTCAAATAGTTTTTGTAAAACATTTCTCCTTTTGCATAACTCAGTTTCAATCTTTCTGACATTATAAAATGTATTGTGTTATATTTTAGGAAGTATAAGTTGCAATTCATAAAAAAATGAGTTTGACAGCATATTTACTACTTGCTTGGTTCCCTCTATAATTAACAATATGAGCAGGACCAATGTATCTAAGAAAATTGGTATTTATAGACAAGGAACCACCAAAGAAAAACTGCAATAAGTTACCTGCTGAATTGTGTTGATGATAGTGAATAAGTTTTGGAATGGAATCAAAACAGTAGTTTTCTGCCAAGTATAATTTATTTTCAGCATTTGTATGCACATGGTAATGTTTGACGGTGCCTTTTTTATCACTAGTAAGGAGAAAAGAATGTTAGATTAAGCAATTGAAACTCAAATAATGGTTAACTAATTATTTTGGATGTATTTGCAAATTTTGGAGAGGGAATTCAGAGAGGATTTCTAAGTCTTGACACCTAGTGTTTTTCTGGAAGCATTTATAACACTCAGTAATTATGGAAGAGGGCTCCTGTCTGAACTCAATATATTATTTATGTATATACAAAATTCATGTTCAATATGATTTCAACTATGTGTATTATTCTTCCCTTAGTAAGTATAAAAATAGAATCTTTCTCTAAGAATTAAGAGCCTTGAAGTTCTCTAAGATTGCATGTGAATATGAATTTTTTGTAAGATACTATGGAGATAAAAAATGTGGGATATGTGTATTCTCACCTTAGAGGTCTTTTGGGAGTAGGACACATAGGGTGAAATGTGTAGGACTATACTTTAATTCTTCATGTAGAAATATAATAATGATTATTGTTATTTCTTTATTGGGTGCTATTTTTATAAGTGACAGGCCATGACCTGACCCAATAATTATATTATAAGTGTCTTTTCCACATAAAACATTTTCTTCTTTCCTCCACTTTTAGAAAACTGTGGTGAATTATAAACTAAATTGATTTAGGTTAATCAGGAATAATATGCCTGCCTCAGAGTTTAGAATATGGCATTGTGGTCAAGTTCAGTTCCACAACTTGCTATCTGCCTCCTCTGGTTGTTATAAAGATTGGAAGAGATCTCCGGGCGTGGTGGCACATGCCTTTAATCCCAGCACTTGGGAGGCAGAGGTAGGAGGATCGCCGTGAGTTCGAGGCCACCCTGAGACTCCATAGTGAATTCCAGGTCAGCCTGGGCTAGAGTGAGCCCCTACCTCAAAAACACACACACACACACACACACACACACACACACACACACACACACACAAAAGATTGGAAGAGATCATGTGAGTGCATGCGTGCGTGCGTGAGTGCATGTGTGTGTGCATTTACTATGCTTGGCACACAAGAAATAGTTAATGAAATGTTGGAATGCCAACTTAGCTAAAAAATGCAATTGCAACTGGCTAATCTGTTTTGATTTCAGTATGAGATTCGCTGATGCCTGCTGATTCCTTATCTGTTGGCTCATGTTTCTACTTGATTGTCTTCAAAAAGGGAATTTTGAGTGAGGAAGCATGACAAGGAGGACCTCTGATAGCGTCTTTTCCTAAAACTACAGGGTCGAAGGGTCACAGATATTTTGATGCTCAGTGAACAGGGTGTTCTCCAGTTACTGGATTTGTTTCAGCCAGTATCCATGGGCAGCCTAGTCTATGAGCTCACTGGAGACATGGGTTCTTGTGTTGAAAATTGCTGTGTGGCCACTTAAGTTACACCCTATTATCTCAAGTTAGCTGAAGGCATTCTGCAACACAAGTCTCAAAAGAAAATACCTTATCATTACCTACTTATTGTAAACACACATGTAGATGTTGTGGGCAGGCACTCATTGGCACCAATCTAGCCATATATATACAAAATATTTTTTGTTCATTTATTTATTTAAGAGCTGCAGACACAGAGAAAAAGACAGAGGGAGAGAGAGAGAATGGGCGCGCCAGAGCTTCCAGCCACTGCAAACGAACTCCAGACACGTGCGCCCCCTTGTGCATCTGGCTAACGTGGGACCTGGGTAACCGAGCCTTGAACCGGGGTCCTTAGGCTTCACAGGCAAGTGCTTAACTGCTAAGCCATCTCTCCAGCCCTTAATATATTTTTTAATGACCCTAATTAATATATGATCAGATATTCATTCCAAAACACTGAGGGTTTCAGTGTAGGTACACTTAGTTATTTGATTGTTGGTGGCCCAGCTTTATATTATTCACTTAATAGCTTCATGGGCAGGGCATGGAAAGCTCCCTTTGAGCCTCAGGTTTTCTTTTTTCTTTTTTTTTTTTTTTTGTTTTTTTGAGGTAGGGTCTTACTCTGGCCCAGGCTGACCTGGAATTCACTATGTAGTCTCAGGCTGGCCTCGAACTCATAGCGATCCTCCTACTGTTTGCCTCCTGAGTGCTGGAATTAAAGGCATGCACCACCATGCCCAGCTGAACCTCAGTGTTTTAATCAATAGCATGGTACAAATGAAAAGAGGTTTCTTATTCTGAATGAGCATTACAAAAAAAAACCAAAGAGCTAACAGTCAGGGGGAAAGTGGCTTCTACAACTCTGGAAGGCACAAACCTGCAATCTCAGCACTGGGGAAGTAAAGACAGATGGATCAAGAGTTAGAGGCTACATGGTGAGGCCCTGTGTCAAAACCACTGATATCTGGATTAGGATCCCAATGAGGAGGACTTTCTTGAGATAACTCTGGGCCATTTTGTAGGACTGTCCTAGCAGAGCAGATGGAACTACTCCATCCTTGTTGTAACAACCAGATTAATAGTAATTGCTATTAGCTTACTCAGTGCTCATAACAGTCTGCCATTGTCTGGAGTGGGCAGGAAAGGCTCATTCACCATTCTACTGAAAGTGGGGGATTAGGAAGGAAATTACTAATGTCTCTATTCAACAGAAACACTTGGATCTAAAATTCCAGAGTTCAAGCTGGGCGTGGTGGTGCATGCCTTTAATCCTAGCACTTGGGAGGCAGAGGTGGGAGGATCGCTGAGAGTTTGTGGCCACCCTGAGACTACATAGTGAATTCCAGGTCAGCCTGATCCAGAGTGAGACCCTACCTCGAAAAACCAAAAAAAAAAAAAAAAAAAAAAAAAATTAAAAAAATTAAATAAATAAAATTTAAAAAAATAAATAAAATTCCAGAGTTCAATAATGTTGGCTCACCTCACAATGTGGTCAGTGGCCACTGTATTCAAAGAACATACATGAAAGAAAGAAGAAAATCCACATCATACTTACTTCACAGCCTTACTAAATAAGGACACGGTATACATTCCCACCTGACTGGAATTTCTAACCATAAATGCTCCTTCTTTTCCCTGAAAAAGAAGGTTCATTTGCATTATTTTTTTAAAATTTTTATTTATTTATTTATTTGAGAGAGACAGACACAGAGAGAAAGACAGATAGAAGGAGAGAGAGAGAATGGGCGCGCCAGGGCTTCCAGCCTCTGCAAACGAACTCCAGATGTGTGCGCCCCCTTGTGCATCTGGCTAACGTGGGACCTGGGGAACCGAGCCTTGAACCCGGGTCCTTAGGCTTCACAGGCAAGCGCTTAACCGCTAAGCCATCTCTCCAGCCCTGCATTATTTTTGAAAATTACTTTTCCTGTAGGAAATAAGAAATACTTTAGGTCCACTTTAAATGTTATCACGAGTGCTGGTTTCCCAACAGTTGGCACAGAAAAAGCTCATAGCTTAGCTTTCTTCCTCTTCTCACTCAAATCCTTCCTTTCACCCCCTTCTTTCTTTCCTTTTTTTTTTTTTTGTGATGCTGGAAATAGATCTTTGTTTTGGAAACTAACTTTCCTTGGATAATCAAGGGCTCTACTACTGAGCTATATATCACCACCCCACAGAGTGTCTCTCTAAACATATTTTGTGTTTCAACTCTTCTTATACAACTAGTCTGCAACTCTCATAATATTTTGTTTTATAACTATGAGAGAAAGTTTCCATGTTTAAGAAAGAAATCTATATCATGTTCTTGAAATGCAGAACAAATCATCTATTAACGTTGTATATTCAGCTTGTCTTTTTCAATGACATTTGCTAATTTTAACCAGATCCGGATTCAGAAAGAGCAATAGTAAACTATGAATGTCACAAAATACCAAATGCATTTATCACAATAAGTACAATTCAAACAATAATTTGTGTATTTTGTTAAATTGAACTATATGCAAGGACCATTGTAACTATACCAATGAACAATGATATCTGTTTTTTTTTTTTTTTTTTTTTTTTGCTGTGCTCTGGTTCTGGTGCTATTGAACAGTGACTGAGTTGAAGTAAACAGCTATACTAATGATTGGTGACCCTCAATAAATGCTATTCCTTGAGCTGTGAGTACAGCTCAGCAGTAGAATGAATGCTTAGTGTGTGTTCGGGCCCAAGTTCCATTCTCAGCACTGTAAAATAAAAGCATTTCTCTTATTTGTGACTGTCTGAAGTCTCCCCCAATCTTGTCTTTGGACTGGGCCATGTGACTTACTATAACCAATGAGATATTAGCAACCCAGTTAACAACCCCAGCTAAATCCACTCCTCCATGTCAATTCATTAGCAAGTTGTGCTACTGGACCAGCTAACTCACAGAATTGTGAGAAATCATAATGTAAGCCATTACATTTTGGGCTGGTTTTCTTTATCTTTAAAGATAGTTTCAGGGTGGGGAGATGGCATGATGTTTAAGAACACTAACCATGTAAGCATGTGGGCCTTTCACTTCAGAGACCCCCAAATTTGACTCCTCAAACCTTTGTAAAAACATGAGAATGGCCATGCACATGTCACTCCAGTCTATTGGTGAAGTGGAGACAGGAGAATTCTGGAGCTCGCTGATCAGTAGCAACTCCAAGTTGAGGGAGTGACCCCTGTCTTAATGAAAGAAATATGTAAAGAACTGATAAAAGGGTGATATCTGAAATTCTCCTCTGACCTCCACACACATGTGCATGGGGCATGCACATTTGCACACATACATATGCAAAATAAAAGCTAAGTCCACTTAGAGCAGCACAAGAGGGCAGCAGGCTGGTTAATGACTAGAGTCTGAAGTTAGCGGTGATTTACTGTACAGAAATAGATATAAGGGACAGCGGGACCTGGTAGCCCATAGAATAGACAACCAATGCTAGGATGAGTTGAGCCACTAGCGATGATGCTTCTCTGAGAATTGAATAGAATTGCATTAGTTTTGGGGCCCACTCATGGAAAGAAATCCTTGGGTTGAGGATGTAGCTCAGTGATAGAGAATGTTCTGTGTATGCACCAAAAAGGAGAAGATTCTTAGAGATGCTTTAGAAGAAAAGTCTATTAGGCTGGGGAGATGGCTCAACAGTTGTAGGTGCTTGCTTGCACAAAGCCTGCTGGCCTGGGTTTAATTCCAGGTACCTATATGTGAAGTCAGATGCACAAACTTGTGCGGGAGTCTGGAGTTCATTTGAGCAGGCAAGAGGTCCTATTGCACCCATACTCTATCTCTAATAAATAATTAAAATATAGAAGTTTAGGTTTAAAAATAGATATCTTTTAAAAGGAAGAAGAAAAGGATATTTACCTCTTGTCTCAGTAACTGCTCAGATTGTGACCTAGAGATGTTACCAGCAAACCAGCTGTAAAAGAATTGTGCATTTGAGAATTATTAATTTTTAAGTTGTATAAGTTGACACTCAACTTTTTAATCTGTGAAATGAGGTATTAGCCTATACCAGAAGTTTCTAAACGCAATTCCTTAAGAGCATTATGAGAGGATATTTTCAAAATCAGATTCTTTCTGTAAAATAGTTTATTTATTTATTTATTTAAGAGAGAGGTGGAGGGGCTGGAGAGATGGCTTAGCAGTTAAGGCACTTGCCTGCAAAGCCAAAAGATCCTGATTTGTTCTCCAGGACCCACATAAGCCAGATCAACAAGGTGGCACATGCATCTGGAGTTCATTTGTAGTGGGTGGAGGCCCTGGTGTACCCATTCTCTCTCTCTCTCATAAATATAAATAAATACACACACATATGTATATATATATACAGAGAGAGAGAGAGAGAGAGAGAGAGAGAGAGAGAGAGAGAGAGAGAAAATGGGCATTCCAGGGCATCTAGCCACTGCGAACAAACTCCAGACGCATGGCCAACTTGTGCATATGGCTTATGTGGGTACTAGGGACTTGAACTTGGGTACTTAGGCTTTGAAGGCAAATGGCTTAACTGTTAAGCCATCTCTCCAGCCCCCAAACAGATTCTTCTTAGGTCCTAATCAGTCAATTCTTCTTCTGGGGCTAGACTTGCATATTTGAAGTTGTAAAATGAACTAGTATTTAGGAATCTCTAGAGTCCTTCTAGATGACCTGTATGCTATTCTACAGTTCACTATTTTGGATGAGGACCAAACATTAGACCAACAAAGAAAGTTACTTCCAATGGGAACATTGTTAACATTGACAAGAATAAACACTCTTGTCTTCAACCCTATTATTGTATTTTAATCATCTGATAAAAGCACATTTTATATCACACATTTTCAAGGCAAATGCTTGTTTTGAGTTTTCTTCAGTACAATACGTCAACATCTCAGATTATATTAGAGCAGGAGTAGCTGTACTGAACTAAGAAAAAGATATGTGAGAAAACCAAGTATGATTCTTCTTTTTAAGATCAAGGTGCATGAAAAGGGTGAAGATAGAGGAAATTCAAGGCAGACGGTATCTTGAAACTTGACCTGAATGTATGGGAAGTGGTATTCTCTATAGCATCTCTATTAGTTGAGGAAGAAGGTATCAGCTGGTAGACACTTCAATAAAGTAGAAAGAACCTTAAGTCAACTAATGTGGAAGCCTGGGTTCTAGAAGTAACTATCCAATATGTGTAGTTGTGTGACTTTGAATAGACTTCTTAGCTTCTTCTGACCTTTGACTTCCCAATCTGCAAAGGTATGGAAAAAGCTGATCTTGAAAAGTTTGAAAGTCTCTTCTAACTTTATCCCTATAAATATTATATAATTAACCCTTGAGATATTAACTGATAGCTTTCTCATTACCACTTTAAGCTGACAATAGCCAATCAAAAGATTATTTAGTTATTATTTAGATAATTATTTAGGTATTTAGATAATGATAATCTTGAAGAGTGCTTCTTAAACTGTGGGTTGGGATCACATGTGGGGAGCATAACTGAATATGAGGTCACAGAAAATTTGGCAATAATATATGTTGTTTGAAAGTGCAACAACTAAAAATTAATTAAAAATCAAATGCACCATTGTGGAAATCAGTGTGATGGTTCCTGAGACAGCTAAAAATAGATTTACCATATGTCCCAGCCACACCACTCCTAGGCATATATACTAAGGACTTGTCTCACTACCTTAGAGATACTTGCTCAACTGGGTTTATTGGCACTCTATTTACAATAGCTAGGAAATGGAACCAGCCTAGATGTCCCTCAACTGATGAGTGGATAATAAAGATGTGGCACATTTGCACAATGGAGTTCTACTCAGCAGTAAGGAAAAATTAAGCTATGAAATTTGCAGGAAAATGGACGGATCTAGTAATCATTATAGTTAGTGAGATAACCCCAGCCCAGAAAGCCAAATGTCACATGTTCACTCTCATATGTGGATCCTAGCTACAAATGATTGGACTTCTGTGTGAGTAGGAAGAAAACTCAGCAGCAGAGGCCAGTAAGCTAGAAAGGAAATATAAAAGGAATAAAAAGGGAGGGGGGAACTTAATAGGGTGGTATTGTGTATATGTAAGTAGAAGAACAGATTAATGGGGGTGAAAAGGCCTAAGTGAGGTCAGGGGCAGAGATTGAGTAAAGGAAATGTGGAAGGCGGGCTAATAAAAATCTAAGAGGATATAAATAAGTCATATGGGCTGGAGAGATGGCTTAGCAGTTAAGCGCTTGCCTGTGAAGCCTAAGGACCCCGGTTCCAAACTTGGTTCCCCAGGTCCCACGTTAGCCAGATGCACAAGGGGGCGCACGCGTCTGGAGTTCATTTGCAGAGGCTGGAAGCCCTGGCGCGCCCATTCTTTCTCTCTCCCTCTATCTCTCTTTCTCTCTATGTCTGTCGCTGTCATATAAATAAATAAATTAATTAATTTAAAAAAATAAATAAGTCATATGGAAACCTACTTTTTTGGATAATGTAACACTCAGGAGCCATTAATTGTTACTAGAAAATTTTCAGTGCCAGAGATAGGATACTTTCCAGTGAATTGTTGGCCAGGGAGGTACCTGATGCCCCCAAAACATTACAGGCTATTGCCAAGGCCCTTGGTTTCCCACCAGGAATAGATGGTAGAACCCTATTGCTGAAGAATCCACAGACTTGGGCTGCAAGGTCACTGTGAAATCATGCTGGAGCTGAGCTGAAAATCTCCTCCATGTGGACCAGCTGGCAGAAAGCTGGAAAAGGGGGCTGGAAGTATTGCTTAGTGCTTAAGACTTATGCCTGCAAAGCCAAAGGACCCAGGTTCAATTCCCCAGGACCCACGTTAGCCAGATGCATAAGGGGCACATGCACCTAGAGTTTGTTTGCAGTGGCTGGAGGCCCTGGCATGCCTATTCTCTCCCTCTCTCTCTCTCTGTGTGTCAAATAAAAAAGAAAAGAAAATATTAAAAAAATACATAATATAATAATTTAAAGAATGCTGAGAAAAGCCACCCTGCATGCAGTTCAATGGGAGAGAGAGAAATCAACAGTGAAGCTACTCAACAGTGGATATTGCAAGTCTTATATTTGGCCAGACAGGCCAAATGAGCCAACAGGTGCAATAGTGGCACATCTGTTATGGGGGAAACCAATCACCCTCTAATTTGACTGGATGCCCTCTTCATGGGAGGGAATACATCCCTGATACTGAAAACCTACAACAGGGGCAGTCATGAGCCCTAAGGGTGTAACATCTCCTGGTGTCTGGCTAAATGTGTAAATATGCTCACCAAACTTCCCAGTAAGCACTTCTCTTAATTTCTATACCCATATATTAATGCTACTCTCACTCTTGGTTAAAGAAGCTTCCCTTTTCAGATGGCAATGACCTTGAGATGACTCAAAAGGCAATATGGTGCTGAGAAGAAGTGACAGAGGAGTGTTCAGAACTGAAATATCTCTATGACATCTTCCTAGGCTCAGGGTCCATTGCAGAAAATGTGGCAGAAAGAATGTAAGAGCCAAAGAAAGGGTAGGACTCCTTACAACATGCTCCTCCAGACACACAATATTCTCTCTCATATGTGGTTCCTAGCTACGAATGATTAGACTTCTATGTGATTAGGAATAAAACCCAGTAGCAGAGGCCAGTAAGCTAGAAACGAGTTATAAAGGGAGTAGAAGGGGAGGGATGGGGACTTAATTGGATGCTATTTTATGCATGTAAGTAGAAGAACAGATTAATGTGGGTGAAAATGACTAAGTGAGGTCAGAGGAAGAGATTGAGTAAAGGAAAGGTGGAGGGAGGGCTAATCCAAATCTAAGAGGATATAAATAAGTCATATGGAAACCAATCAAACACTCAGAAACCATAGATTGTTACTAAAAATTTTTCAGTGCCAGGAATGGGATACCCTCCAGTGAGTTTTTGGCCAGGGAGGTCCCCTATGCCCCCAAAACATTACAGACCATTGCCAAGGCCCTTGGTTTCCCACCAGGAATAGATGGTAGAACCCTATTGCTGAATACTCCACATAGCTGGGGTACATGGTCAGTGAGAAATCCTGCTGGAACTGAGATGAAAACCTCCTCCATGTAGGCCAGCTGACAGAAAGCTGGAAAAAGCTATGCTGCATGCAGTTCAATGGGAGAAAGAAAAATCACCAGTGAAGATACTCAACAGTGGGCACTGCAAGCCTTAGATTTGACCAGCCAGGCCAAATGAGCCAATAGGTACAATAGTGGCACATCTGTCATATTGGAAACCAACTTCCCTCTAATTGGACAGGAAGCCTTCTCCATGGGAGGGAATATATCCCTGGTACTGAAAACCTACAACAGGGGTAGTCATGAGTCCTAGAGGTGTAACGTCTGTTGGTGTTTGGCTAAATGTATATACTATGCTCACTAAACTTCCAAGTAAGCACTTCTATTAAAGTTCATACCCATATATTAATGCTACTTTCACTTTCGGTTAGAGAAGCTTCTCTTTTTCAGATGGCAGTGACATTGGGATGACTCAGAAGGCATCATGGTGCTGAGAAGAAATGACAGAGGAGTGCTCAGCACTGAAATATCTCTATCATATCTTCCAAGGCTCAGGATCCATTGCAGAAGAGGTGGCAGAAAGAATGTAAGAGCCAAAGGAAGGGTAGGACTCCTTACAATGCGCACTCCTCCAGACACAAAATGGCCTGGATATCCATGATCTCACAGTGCCTGACACTACGTATATAAGACCCTCATAACAGGAGGAAGAGATCATGACATCAAAATAAAAGAGAGATTTATTGGGCAGGGGATATGATGGAGAGTGGAGTTTCAAGGGGGAAAGTGGGGGAGGGAAGAAATTACCATGGGATATGGTCTACAATTATGGAAGTTGTCATTAAAAACATCAAATGCATAGTGAATCCGAGGTGTTTTTTGCAGCATTTCCTCATGTTACGTCACATGTCTTCATTGCAGCTTGGGTTCCAAACACACTGTATGTATATTTTTGCACTGTGGATGCTATCATGCCACATAAAACCAATGAATACTTTATAAAAAATACATTGGATCAGATTAGAGACTATCATACTGTATAGATTGCAGTGTTTTTACTGTATATAAAAAAGTTTCTTGGACTAGAGAGATGGGTTAATGGTTAAAGTGCTTGCCTATGAAGCCTAATGACCCTGGTTCGATTCCCTAGTACCCACACAAGCCAGATGCACAAGGTGGCACATGCATCTGGAGTTTATTTGCAGTGGCTAAAGGCTTTGGCACCCCCATTCTTTCTCTCTCTCATAAATAAATAAAAAATATTCTTAAAAAGTTTCTGGCCTTATTGAAACATAATGGCTTAATTACAGTAAGAAAGCTTTAATATTTTTCTACCATTATTCTTAAGCAGGTAAGTATCAAATTAGTGTATCTTGGGTTGTATTGTATTCTAATAGTTGATTTTAAAATTGTTGTTTGAATTGGTAACTTGAGTTTCATAAAAAAAAATCATTCAATGAATTTGGGTCTGAGATTAGTAGAGCGTTTCCAACAATTTTTGAAATACTTGTAATGATACCTCTGCAATTTTGTACTATGTATTTATGTGAAGTGATATTTTCAGCAATGACAGCTATAAAAAAAATCAGTCAAGTCTGAACAATGTGGAAAATGCTACATGTCCTGTATAGTATCTAATGTTTAGCCAAGATTTAATTCTTTATGTGAAAAGAAACAAGTACATTGATTTCATTAGGATGAAAATTTGTTTTCATCTTTAAAAATGGTTAAATTATATGTATACCAAAATTATTTCTAAAAGATTTCTCTAGGCTTTATTGTCAGTAAATGTTTGATTTGCATATCTATTTTACATCCTTATATACGCAGGGTTATGTAAAAATTCTTTGAGTGAAAAGGGTCTGTAAGTGGAAAAAGTTTAAGAAGCTCTAATTTAAGTTATGTAAGGAAAAAATTAGCAGGAATAAAAAAGACAAGGGTCTTCTAATGCTTATTTATGTTTATTTTAACTTTAATTTTTGCCTGTGCTTGTGTGCATAATAGGTGTGATATAGCATGTGCGGAGTGTATGGATGTGTTTGTTCAGATGTGATGCTGTATTGGGTATTTTCCTCCATGTTCATCTTCTTTCCTTAAGACAGAATATCTTCACTAATTTTGGATCTTTGGTTGTTTCCAGGGCCCCAGCAATTCTCTGGGCTCTGCTTCCCACATACTGGGGTTACAGATTTCTGTGCTATGTCCAATAGAGAATCATTCTTAGTGGTCTCAGACTCTCTCTGGCCCTCATGCTTGTATGCAGGAAGTGCTTTTAACCACTGAGTGTCCTCCAATTCCTGTTTGTGTTTTTTAAATTCAGTATGTCAATGTCAAACAGCAGACGTCCAGTTCTGATTTTCCACATAAATCTCAGTGTTTCCATCTTTAATGGAGTGCTGTGGAATTTCTCATAGAGTTATGGCTATGGAATAAATGCTCCAGGAATCCTGACAGTATAGGAAATAGGGAGACATCAAGTTTGTTGTGACATCATATAAATCCTGAGAGCTCTTTGGAATCTCTTTGATTTTGTAGAGGATGGTTCTTTCCCAATAATTTCCACAATGTATATCTGTTAAATACTTTCAATCCAGTAGAATATCTTATTTTATTTTTTTGGTTTTTCGAGGTAGGGTCTCACTCTGGTCCAGGCTGACCTGGAATTAACTCTGTAGTCTCAGGGTGGCCTCGAACTCATGGCGATCCTCCTACCTCTGCCTCCCGAGTGCTGGGATTAAAGGCGTGCGCCACGCCTGGCTTATAATATCTTAAATTGTATGTTTTGGGCTTTCAAAATAAAGACTTTCAATTCCTCGAAGTGCTAAAGACTAAACCTCAACAATGAAAGATTTATTTCAGTTGGTTTAAATCTGGGCCTTTTGTTAAAAATGCAGTTCTCATTGGAAATGACCTCTTTGTCCTCAGTCTTTTATGTCTTAGTATGATTATTCTAGTCAGTGCTTCACTAGAGGGTAAATGTTAGGGCAGAAGGAACTAAAATGTGCTGAAGTGATAGTACCATGAAAGAGGATAGAATACACTGTATCTTCCTCAATTTAACAGTCATGCTTAGTTCTAGGGTGGATTAGGTAACAGGAGGAGGGGAAACAGTGACATGTGCATTGTAACAACTCTCACTTAACATATAACCAATAAATCAATAATTGTGTCAAAACAGAACTAGAAATGTATAGAATACTAATGTCTATGTGAATTCTGAAAACCTTTGAGTATCAAATGTCTGAAAAATGCAATATTCTATATCACACCCATCTTTTTTAAAATTTTGAATGAGAGAAAGAGGAGAGAAAAAAGGGAGAGAGAGGGGAGGGGAAGAGAATGGGTGCCTTGGGGTCTTTCAGCCATTGTGAACAAACTCCAGATGCTTGTGCCCCCTTGTTGTGCATGCTTGTATCAGTATGGGTCTGGCTTATGTGGGACCTGGAGATTGGAACATGCATTCTCAGGCTTGGCAGGCAAGCGCCTTAATTGATAAACCATCTTTCCAGCTCTGCCTATCTTTTTTAAAACACAGATCTTGGGCTGAAGGGATGGCTTAGCAGTTAATGTATTTGCCTGCAAAGCCAAAGGACTCAGGTTTGATTCCCTAGGACACACGTTGGCCAGATGCACAAGGGGGTACACTGCATCTGGAGTTCATTTGCAGTGGCTGGAGGCCCTGGTGTGCCCATTCTCTCTTCCCTCTTTCTCTGTCAAATAAATAAATATTTAAACATAAATCTTTATGTATAGGGGACAGTAATGCCTTTATTTATACAATAATAGAACTCTAGATTTTTTTTAAATTTCTTTTATTTATTTATTTATTTATTTATTTATTTATTTATTTATTTATTTAAGAGCGACAGACACAGAGAGAAGGACAGATAGAGGGAGAGAGAGAGAATGGGCGCGCCAGGGCTTCCAGCCTCTGCAAACGAACTCCAGACGCGTGCGCCCCCTTGTGCATCTGGCTAATGTGGGACCTGGGGAACCGAGCCTCGAACCGGGGTCCTTAGGCTTCACAGGCAAGCGCTTAACCGCTAAGCCATCTCTCCAGCCCGAACTCTAGATTTTTGAAAGAGCCTTAATGGCCACTTAGATCAGCCAGACAGTATAACTAGTATGAGTAAATTATTACTTTTTCAGAAATGTCCAGTTTATTCCTTATTTCCAGTGCAGTTTCTTTTGTAAAGCACTCCCAGTTGGATGCTAAATGATGTCATTCAATAACAGGAATCTACAAACAAATTCTGATATGTTCAAGGTCTCAGTGTGCTGCCTTGCAAAATTACTGCATTATAATTAAATGACCCTCAAATATGACTCAATAACAGCTTTGAAATATCCCAATTAGAGGTCTCCAGGGAATAAATAATGAGTAAAAACATCATATAGGCATCAGTTTTATGCAGACCAGATTAGGGAAAATATCTTCATTGATGACAAGCTAGCTCATTGCCACCTGTCATTTACATAAATGGACCAGGATCTGACATGAGTTTACTCATGTAAATCTAGCCTCCAAAAAACTCTGAGTCATTTGCTTTAATGCTTTTGAGTAGCAGAATAGAAGCATCTACATCTAGTTTGAGAGGAGCCCAGAGGACTTTCAACACTTACTCATAATCATCCAGACTCTCTTCTTCCTCAGATGAGCTGGACTCAGGGAACCCCCTTAGGAAGAGTGGAGAAACAACATCAATGCCAGAAAGGTCACCAAAAAAAAAAAAAAAAAAAAAAAAATCCAAGTGCCCAATTGTGTGCAATATCCAATCTTTATCCAAGTGAATAATCTTTTATACACACGAATAACCTAATGTTGATATTGTCAAATCTCCCTCTCTGCACTTAAGAAAGCTACCAGCAAAGGGAAGAAGAGCTAGTCATTCAAAGTTGAGTTGACGTCCGGTTTTATAAGAGAATGACTGTTCTACATAAGAGTCTCTCAGGGTCTCAGATTACCTCAATTTTTTCAAAGGTGGCTCATGAGACATGTGAAGGTCCAGTTGGGAATGGCTGCAGTTGAAGTTTCAACAAATGGGCCTGTGTATAGAGCTCTTTTTAGAGAAGAGTAGTTTGATGCTCTATTGCTTATATTCTTACTACAGATACTTGAGCTGGTGTATTAAAACATCAGAATATGTCATGAGTGGTGACTTGGAAGAACATGTGTGAAGAAAATTGTATTTCACACACCATCAGTTTAGGTCTACTTAAATGTTCAGAGAAGCAAACTACATGTGCACTTTTTCATATATGGCAAAATTAGTGCTAGTGGTTAGTTTTCCTATAAATAGAAGTAAATTTTGGATATGAAGTAGTATCTGGATTTGATTTACCATGATATCTTTGAGGTGCTTTGATTGCCAGTGTTTCTTTCCATTTGGTTACTGCAGGCAACATCTTCACTGCTACAAGTAAAGACATCTGATTTATACATTATAGATTGATGTCTACTTACAAATATTAAATGACAAAAATAGTTCGTTTCAGATATGTCTTAACCATGACTTTTTGGCTCACACATTTCACTTGGTTTGAAGTTAATGAATTAATTTTATCCTTTGGTTCTTCAAGGGACTTCAGAAAAAATCAACAGTTTGGCATTGTTCCTCAAGAAATATAATATTACATATTATATGATATTATATTATATATATTATAATAACTTACAATAACTCCAAACAAAAAGGAAATCAGGATAAGTCAACCATCTTGACTAGGCTTGCTCTCCCTTTCTTGTGGCTATGTACACATTCTTTCACATGTATTTTAAATATGTTCTTTTCCTTTTTGCTATTGTGATTGCAGCTGAAAGTTTTGAAGATATTGAACTTGGCACAGACGGATTGACAAGAGTTGCAGCATTCTCTGTGGTCTATCATTTTATTGTGTTCATTTTGGGTGGTAAGAACATGCAGAAGTGTCTGCCCCCTTCCCAAGCCCAAAGCTTCTTTATCTGGACTGTAGGGACCATTTCCCATTTGTCTTCAGAACCCAGTCTTGTTTTCAAAAGCTGGATTCACAGGGACATGCTCTCTTGGCAAGGAAATGTTTCTTGGGCTCCATTCCAAGGAATGCCTACAGAAAGCCTTCAAATGCTACAGTAACTCCCTCCCCATCTGCTCAAAGAACGTTGCCCACCAGAATCCCTTTTTGGCTTCCTTCCTTCATAAGAAAGTCTTCTTTACAGAGGGTAAGTGACTTATTTAGTGTTCATTTGTAAGAGGCCGTGGAGAGTGGCCATCTGTAGTACATAGCTTAGGCTGACCCATATAATGGAGTTCCATGCAGTTATTGAAAATAACCAGAAGCTGAGTGTCATAGCTATTATAAGAAATCAGCACTTGGGAGGCTGAGGCTTGAGAACTACCCTGAGCTTGAGACTAGTCCTAGATACGAAGTGAATTCCACAGCAGCCTGCACTATAGAGTTAAACCTTGTCTCAAAAAAACCCCTCAAACCACCAAAATAAGTAAAATTCAATAAATGACAACAAAAAAATCAGGTGCAACAATATGAATGTTTTTTAGCACTACTGAGCTACACATGTACAAATGATTAATTGTGCCTGGCATGGTGGCACATGCCTGTAATTCCAGCACTCAGAATATAGAGGTAGGAGGACCAGTTTAAATCCTTGACTATATGGCAAGTTTAAGGGCAGCCTGGGCTACATGAGGTCTTCTCTAAAACAAACAAAAAACTCCCCCCATAAAACAAATTTAAAAAATCCAATGTAAATTTCATGTTGTTTGTTACTATAGTAAAAGTTCTTTCTTAAAAAAAATGAGTCTATCTTCATGTATTCAAATGTGAAATATGATAAAGATATCATGTGACTAAGGTAAGAGGCCAAGAGAACTACAGAGAGAATGTGGTATATGGTACATAACATGCATAGAAAACCTTTTAGAGGATTACATACTAATCATTATGTAATAGCTGAGTGCTTTAGCGTGAATGTGAATTATTTTATTAATCAGAAAATTAAAGGTTAAAAAACAGCTTAGATGGACATAGTCAGAATGGAGAAAGTTGATACCAATCTCATGTAATATATGAGATAAGAATTGTCGCTGCTCTTTTTAAAATTCAAGCTCGATGAGGACTTTGTAGGAATTATAATTTACCCACAGATGCAATGG
Source organism: Jaculus jaculus (assembly GCF_020740685.1). Taxonomy (NCBI): domain Eukaryota; kingdom Metazoa; phylum Chordata; class Mammalia; order Rodentia; family Dipodidae; genus Jaculus; species Jaculus jaculus. The sequence continues at coordinate 9,586,365 of NC_059125.1, forward strand.
CATGCCAGCTAAGAAATGAACATCTGTGCTTTGTGTGGATAACTAGCGTCATGCACTCCTAGGGCAAAACCTAGGGTCAGGATCAAACCCAAGGGGCCACAAAATCTAGATGTATGTCAAAAACTCAGTAATGCAGTTAGACAACTTGTAATGAACTATTTTTAAACTCAGAATTAGGGCAACAAAAATCCTTCGTGAACAAAATATCAACATTTGAAATAAATATAGAATCTGGCAAACCATAAGTTTTTAGTTCTGCAACATACTCATGTGAATAAATATTTTCTCTAGGTTATCTTACAGATGGTCAGTCATTTTCATCACATACTTGTCTCAATCACTGGGCTTTCTCTCAGGGAGGAAGACTGGGAAAAAATGTTAACATGGCATCCATGCCTCTTAGATCTGGGCTTATGAGATTATCCCCTTTTATAAGAGTGTTGAGCTACAGGCAAATAAATGTTACCCTTCTCCTTACCAATAAAACATAGAATAAAAGCTGAGCGTGGTGGCATATACCTTTAATCCCAGCACTTGGGAGGTAGAGGTAGGAGGATTGCTGTGAGTTCAAGACCACCTTGAGACTACATAGTGAATTCCAGGTCAGCCTGAGATAGAGTGAGACCCTACCCCGAAAAATCCAAACAAACAAAAACATAGAATAATACACTGGGATGCTAGCTCCACTGTGGAATGAAAGGGACACAGCTTATTATATTAAAAACATAAAGCCAGAATATACTTACATTCTTTCAAGTTCTGTATGGTTCTCCGTTGTTAAAGTGAGGCATTTGCTTTAGGTAAAAATGAGGATGGAAAGAACAAAGAAATAAGAAGGCAAGGAGGAAACAAAGATAGGGGAGAAATGATGAGTCAGAGAGATGTTATGCATTCACTATGTGGGCACTCTGCAGGGTGGCTGGCAACTGGATGAGATTGGCTCACAGTGGGCAATGTGATGGGAATGACATCTGAGGCAGCAAATAAGGAAGGAATCATATAGCCATTCAATTCAACAATTATTGAGCACCAAATATGTGTCAGACCCCAGACACTTATACACCTTATATACTGCCTTCAAGGTGTTTTCAATTCCAGATTTGGATAGAATCTTAAATGTAGTTTTACATGGTACTAGGGAATAGATAGGCTTTGTAAGTAACAAAGCACCTTTAACTGCTGATCCATCTCCCCAGTCCCTGGATAGTATCTTTAGGAAGGAAAACTTGAAAAGACTAATCAAGTAAGCCTGCCTTATGTTTTAAAGATTCTGGTTTTAGAATGTGTGGTAATTTAGGGGAAGTGGGAGGAAGAAGGGTAAGCAATAAAATGTTGAAGTATCTCTGGTACCATTACATAGGATAATCTAAATAGAAAGTCCATGCTTCCCTAGTCTCAAGTGCTCACGTGCTGAACATTTTCTGAGAAGACAACTCTATCTTATCCAAGGCCGGCACCAGCAGCTTTGAGGCTGAGATCTAAGGCAGTGAGGGAAATTTCTATTCTATACATTGGGCAGCCAGCTGAAAAGCTGAGGTTTACCTTTTCAGTTTTCTTACTTGCCACCAGTCAGGGCAGTCTTCCCTTGGAATATATCGGATGTTGATGTTTGGTTGGGAAGTGTAGCTTTTCTTCGAGTCACTGTCATATTGGGATAGAGTAGGACTTGAAGATGGTGCATCCATTTTGAGAACAGGAACTGCCCGAGGAATCTTCAGCTTTGGAGGACAAGAGATTTTAATACATCACATGAGGAACAGGTTCACAAAATGAGAATAAACAGTCAAAGTATGTCAGTTCTTACACATGAAGGAAGAAAAGAAGGAAGAAAGGGGATTAGCAGGCAACATTCAGTATTGAGTAGGATATAGACAACTGTAACTCATATGCTTACTGATTGCAACAAGTGGTTGATCCACATTCGAAACTCGTTTTTAGAACATACCAAAGCTGGAAGTACATTACCCCAGGATTCAGAAATGATATGCATATGTACATTGCAGTGAACCCCAATGATGTGTAAAGCAACATTTTTTATTAGTTATGTACATACTCAGTATGTAAACAGCCATGTTGGTACCATCGTTAGCCTCCTCCCTGTCCTGCCCCTTCTGAAGGGGCCCTCCTCATTGGGGATTATAGATCATGCATCTTAAAGTAGAGTAATTTGAATTATATACAAATTGGAAACTACCAAAATGTTTATCAGGAAGATAAATTGGTACTGGCAGAGAAATGGCCTCCCAAAGATGTTCATGTCCTAATTCCCAAACCTGTGAATAAAAGTGACCTTGTAGATTGTGATTACATTAAGGAATTTGAGAATGAGGGATTATTCTTGGGTGCAGAAATTGGTCTGTTGTATGAAAAAGCTGTTTATAGAAGAAAGGCAATGTGGTACTGGATGAGGGAGAAGATGTGAGCATGGATGCAGAGGGCACAATAGCTGCTACCCTTCTGAAGCTGAGGATGGAAGAGGGCACTAGGACCCTAGGAACACAGATGGCCTTCAGAACCTCAAAAGAAAAAGAAACATATTTTACCCTAAAACATCTAGAAGAAACAGCTGTATGAACCATTTCAGAATTCTGACCTTCAGAACTTTAAGACAAATTGTACTGCTTTAAGTCATTAAATTTGTGGTGGTTTGTTAGAGCAGCAATAAGAGAATAATGCTGGAAAATATTCATACAATGAAATTCTATATGGGAAATATATACTATAGCCACATATTGTGAACTGTGACTCTTGTAAACTGAACAAAAACAGAAAAATAACTATGTACTAGGCATAGGTCAAATCCAGGGAAACAATATAAAATGTTGTCTCATTAGTAATTCTTCTTTATCAGGAGAAAGAGGCCTTTCTATTGTGTGGCTTTGAAGGAATGGAAGAGGAAAAGAATCATATTATTTTATGCTTGTGTCCCATGGAGTTCCATTCCATCACCAGGATATTATCAAGTCAGCCTTGCTCATGTTTGCTGTAGGGAAAGCAGACAGCTGATAATCACTGCTGTTAAGTCTCTCTCTCTCTCTCTCTCTCTCTCTCTCTCTCTCTCTCTCTCTCTTGTATTTTTCAAAGCAGGGTTCATAGCTCCATGCTGGCGTTGAATTCACAGTGACCATCCTATCTCTGCCTCCCATGTTCTGGGATTAAAGATATTGCCCACCCACCAGACAGGACATCTTAAGAACTTATCTCACAATCACTCATCTTTGTTGGTGGCTACTTATGGGCTAGCTGGTTAGGAAAAGACAGTGTAGTTATTACAAAAATAAGATGACATCATGGTTTTGCTTGAACGAAGTATTGGATGCCACCTGTAGATATTAGCGATAACTCATAGTTTTTGTCTCTGCTAAGAAGACTGTATAAAGTCCATATTTCTCAGGTTTGAATCTGGCAACTGTTGATTTATTTACTATATCCTGACCATGAAAAATATCTTCAAAATATTAATTTATCAACACACCACAGATACTTGCATGCCCATGCTTATTGTGCAGTATTCAAAATAGAAATGGAACCAGCCTAGTTGTCCATCAATAGCTGAATGGAAATGGATAAAGGAAATGTGGTACATACATCCACAATGGAATTTTATTCATCTAGAAAGAAAAATGAAATCATGACTTTTCCAAGAAAATGGATGGAACTGGAAATCATTAAGTTAAACAAAGTAAGCTAGAATCAGAAAGACAGATAGATATATTTTCCCTCATATAAATAACCTAAGTTTAATATATATATATTACATATATATAAATAAATATAAAATGAAATATACATAAAAGAACATATATTACATAATATATATTAAACCTATGTGTGTGTATAAGGTTATAAAATGATAAAGAGGATCATTAAAGAAGAAGAGATAATAATGGATGGGAAAAGAAAAGATAATGGAATACATGTTACACAAAAGCAGAAAAGGGAATTATTTAGAAGAAGGACAGAAACTAGAGGGAGAAGGCAGTGTGGGAGGGAGAGGAATTAAAACAAAGTATAACGACACATATGTACAAAAATACCATACTGAAACCCATGTCTCTGTATATTGACTTACAAATAATAAAAAGAAAAGAAACTATGTTGACTTACTATCCTATCTGGGAAAGTGGGAGCTCTGTGCTTCTCATCACTGATTGCAATGTGTAAATCAGAATCTAAAACGTAAACAGAAGTTACAAAAAAACAAAAGAAAAACAGCCGATGCTAGGAATTAAATTTTTTTTTAAAAAAATGCAGCTTGCATACTCCAGATTAGCTGGGATGATTCTGCAGCATTTTTGTATAATGCTCAACTTAAGCCCCACTCTTCTACTACCAATTATTGATATATTCCAAAGACTGCATAGAAGATTCCAGTCCCTCTAAGTCCTGTAAACTATTAATTTACACTCAATTTTCATCTTGAATTTCATCTATAGATATCTAATCTCTTTGGGTAGTACATATCACTGTAGGGGTCAGTAGCCATGGCTGTTCCATTTTTGCCTCATATAACATATTTTAAATAATGTAAGGGTCAATAAATAGATGCTTGCTATATAAACAAACCTAATACATGCTTTCTTTATTCTTATACTAATAATTGATTTCTCTTTCCATGTCCATATTAAAATAGATGTTCAAACTGCACGGAACTACTATATGGCTTATCAGTGTAGTGTTCATATGGGTTTATTGCCCAAATTGGAACACTGTGTGTGTGTGCGTGTTCTAGTACATATAATGATATCATGTAGCTGGTATCATTTAGTTTTTTAAGTCATTGTAATTCAGGATATTTTTGTTCAGGCTGATAAAATTGTTATCAAAATAAGTTCTACTTTTCAAAATATTTTATCAATAGCAACATATTGTTAAGCAATTATAACTTTTAAATTATATATGACCCTCATTTTCCTAGGAATAATGACTGTCAGTAAGATCTGAAAGCAAATCATTTTCTATCATCTTTGATGTTATTAAGAAGTTAACATTTGTACAGAATGGCAAATCACTTTAACTAAATGTTTTAATGATAGTGACTATCATTTGGCATATATTGTGATTAATTTGCTACTTAAAATTTTATCTTTTGCTGTCTATTTTAAAAGTATTTTTTTAAAGAAAGAGTTGTGTTTTGTTTGTTTTCTTGAAATAAGGTGTTAGTAGGAAGGTCACTCTTGAACTTTTTGGGTAGCCCAGACCAACCTCAAACTCATAATCCTTCTACCGCAGCCTCCTGAGTGCTGGAATTATAGGTGTGCACCAACATGCATGTACTTCTGATTTTCTTTTCTTTCTTTCTTTCTTTTTTTTTTTTGGTTTTTCGAGGTAGGGTCTCACTCTGGCTCAGGCTGACCTGGAATTCACTATGTAGTCTCAGAGTGGCCTCGAACACACGGCGATCCTCCTACCTCTGCCTCCCGAGTGCTGGGATTAAAGGCGTGCGCCACCACACCCGGCCTGATTTTCTTATCAAATGGAAAACTAGTTGTTTGATCCATGGTATCATGATCACTACATTCTAGTTCTATGGAGTTGATCTATAACTAGGAATAATAATGGAGGAAGTAATAGGCCAGTACTTGATCCATTATTTCAATTGTTAAAATATTTTTCATGAAATGAAAGAAAGGCATATATAATCATATTGTTTTAGTGAACATGAATAGATTTCATTTTCAACATAGCATCCACCATACTGGATTTCCATAATACCAGTGAATTGGGGACATTTTCTTTCCTGAAAAGCTCATCAGACATTGGACATGTTTGACCTGACAGAGTCCCATCTGCCCAGGGTCCAGTCAAACAAGGGTTACACTTTACATGCTTCCCAAAGGGTACATCCTGGGGCTGCTTTGCAACTCTGCTGACAGCACAGGAACTTCCCATCCACGAAGAATCCACTGTGGTACTTGATCAGTAGGTGGGGGTTTCCCCTTATCTCTGAGGAACATGAAGGAAGAAAACAAGATGTGAGCCCCAAAGATGAAACAGTAATTATAATGTCCATAGAATAATGAAAACCAACCCCATTTTAAGAGCATCCAGGGTAAGAGCCAATTGTGTCCAAAAGATGTATCTTTCACTCAGAAGTGAATAAACCAAAGAGAAAAACGGAAACATTTAACAACTCAAAATATTATTGTCACATTAAAATTAGTAAAACATATACATACTGTTCAGCTTGCTAAAAGGATTTTAGAAATGCATGCAAAAAGAGTGTGAAGATGTTGTAGCACATGCTGCTGCTCTTGTGGGGCTGAAGTAAGTTGGATGCCATCTTAGTAAAAAGAAGTTTCTAAGGGCGTACACCTCCTACTAATTTTTATTTTGAAAATGTTCAAACGTACAGAAAAGTTGTATGAAGCTACAATAAACTTCCCTATACCTGTTACTTTAAAAAAGTAGCCATCAATTATTAATTCTAACATTATACTCTTCTCTTTCTCTCTATAGTATATATCTAATTGTTTAAAGTTTTTTTATTCATTTGAGAAAAAGAGAGAGAAAGAGACAGAAAGAGAGGGAGAGAGAATGGGCATGCCAGGGCCTTCAGCCATTGCAGGAGAACTCCAGACAAGTATGCCCTCTTGTGCACATGTATGACATTGCTCACTGGCATCACTGTACATCTGGCTTATGTGGGACCTGGAGATTCGAACATGCATTCTTACGCTTCACAGGCAAACACCTTAATTGGTAACCCATCTCTCTAGCCCTCATTGTTTAAAAGTTTTTCACTCTTATTTGCCCAATAATTTGAGAGTGAATAGCAGATATTAAATAATGTCACCTATCTTACTGTGCAACTTCTATTAACAAGGGTATTCTCTTAACTAACTATAATGTAATTGTCAAATTCAGGAAATTGAATACTGATGTAATATTATTAATTAATATAATTTTCATATTCAAATTTTACCAGCAGTTCCAATATACTCTTTTAAATTAGTTATTTTTCTTATCAAAATCCAACCCAGAATTATATGTGGCATTTAGTTACTTAGTTGCTCTTGATCTGGAATAGTTTTTCATCTTTTCTCTGTTTTTCATGGCATTGACATTTTTCTACTAAGAAATGAATAGTTTTGGAGGGTACTCATTTTTCTGAAACAGGGTCTCATGTAGCCTAGGCTGGCTTTGAATTTTCTGTGTTGTCAAGGCTGGCCTCTAACTTCTGATACGACTGCTCCACCTCCCAAGTTCTGAGAATACAGGCATGCACCACCACATCAGGCTTGGAAGGGCTACTTTTCTAGGAATATGTGTGTAATAGGAAGGAACTCTGCTGGAGCTAGTTCAATGGTAGAGCACTTTTCAAACATGCACCAGGCCTTCCATTACATATCTAACATTGGGGTTAAAAAAATGTGGATTGAGCAATGTTTAACCTAAAGAAATTGAAGTCGAATCTTGCAATACCACATTGTATCTACAACAAATTAGACTATTTTACAATACACCAAAAAGCCTACAAGGTCTTAGTAGAGGATAGTTTAAGCAGCACTTCTAGGTGGGGTGGGAAGGTTGTTAGGTGTGATTTCAAATCTTTTAGAAGATTCCTGATTTTGATCACAGGACAGTCCTATTCTTTCTTTACAACTGGACTCAATGAATGATAAGAAATACTTTTTTGAGTCATTGGGAGAATAGAAGACACAGTATGCAGGTCTTTGGCCTCAAATAGGTATTCAATGAACATCTGTAGTAAGGCTGTATAGTAAGGACATTCCTTCAATATAACTCAGTTCAGTTTAGCTGAGAAAGTTGACACAAAAACTTTACTAGTGAGTGTTAAATGGAAATTATTACAGAACTCACAAAAGCAAATGGAATCCAGATTACTAAATACAAGTTTTTACCCTTAGTTCCAAATGACCACTGATAACCCTTGGACACAATACTTGCCTTTTTGATGTATAACTCAGAGTAGCTGCATGTCAAAATTTGTAATATTTCAAACTATAAAGATTTAGTTTCCTGGATAACAAATTCTTTTATTACCCAAGTCCCAAAGTCCACATTTCAACATTCCCACTACCTAATAATGGCACGAAGAACTCATGCATTAATGCACAGGTGATTTTCTATTTACATATTTTCCCTCACATGTATCATTTCATTTAGTCTACTCAATGACCCTGAAGGTTGGTTTTATTTGCTATCATGGCTCTCACAGAGTCAGATAAACTGAGGGACAGTAATTCATAAACCTACCTGAGATTAAGTCCTAGGAGTTTTCTAAACATCCTGATGCACACAGACAAACTTCTGTGTAGACACTCTCAGTTTTCATATTTAGAAGGAAGAACAGATGAAACTATTCCTGGATAACTGAAATCTGAATTGTGGTAGGTTACACTTTTCTTTTGTGTGCATGCATATATAGTGTGTATTGTATGGTGTATGTGTGTATGTGTACAGATGTACATGTCCCATGCAGAGCCAGAGGAGAATGTCAAATGTCTTCTTTTTGCTTGAGTGTTTCTTTAAAATTTTTTGTTTATTTTTATTTATTTATTTGAGAGCGACAGAGAGACAGAGAGTCAGATAGAGAGAGAGAGAGAATGGGAATGCCAGGGCCTCCGGCCACTGCAAAGGAACTCCAGACACATGTGTCCCCTTGTGCATCTGGATCACGTGGGTCCTGGGGAATTGAGCCTCGAACTGGGGTCCTCAGGCTTCACAGGAAAATCATCTCTCCAGCCCTGCTTGAGTGTTTTTGTGAGATGGAGCTACCAGTTTTTTTCAGTCAGACCTGCTAATCAGTGAGACCCAGCAATTCTCCAGTGTTTGCTCCCCATGGGACTTGAGTTACATGTGCACTCCTGTTTATACAAGTGCTGAGTGATCTAACTCGGGGTGAACAGACCCTCTCAGGTCCTAATGCTTGAGTGCCAAGCACTCTCATCTGCTGAGCCATCTCCTCAGCCCTTAGATGAACCTCTTTAAGTCACATTGAATTAGTCCAAACCTTATAAGTTACTATCTGGAAAGTGCTTTGCTTCCAATGTCTGCCTCAGTTAATTCTTGCTTCAAATAATAGACTCAAAAATGAAGGGCTGGAGAGTTGTTTGAGTGGTTAAGGTGCTTGCCTGCAAAGCCTAAGGATCCAGGTTTGGTTCCCTAGTACCCATGTAAAGCCAGATGCATGTGCATGTGGCTTCCCTGTGTATGGGGAGTTTATAGTTTTATGAGGGTCCAAGAAATGTGTTTTGCTTTCCTCTTGGCTATTCTTTTCCATTCTATGTGCCCCACATGTTCTACCTAGCCTCCCTCCACAGGAACATACAATGCATGTAGCTCCAGAAGAGTGCACAAATGGCGACACAAAGCACAAATAAGAACTGCCCACAAGAGGTGTCTTCATAGCACTTGATTCCTAGAAAGCTCCAGCAACTATGAATGAATTGGGAACAAAATTTTAGAGTATCCTCTGGAAGTGCCACTATAACCACAGTGACTCATGCTTTCTGTAAAAAAAAAAAAAAAAAAAAAAATTATATATATATATATATATATATATATATATATATATATATATATATATATATATATATACTTTCTCCATTTCACAGGTGAGGAACCTGAGATGCCGGTGGGTTAGAGAGTTATAGGATGAAACAGCAGGAGCTAGAGAGATTGTCCAGTGGTTAAAGATACTTGCTTGCAATGCCTGACAGGCCAGGTTCAATTTCCCAGTACCCACGTAAAGCCAGATTCACAATGTGGCACATGTGTCTGGAATTTGTTTATAGGTCAAGATGCTCTGTTGTGCCCATTCTCTCTCTTTTATTCTCTCTCTCCTTCTCTCTTTCTCTTTCAGCTCACAAATAAATGGTAAATAAATTTTAAAAAATAGATGACACGCAGAGCAGGACTTGGCTACAGGTTTGCCAGGCTCTCACAGGGATGCTTTTCTCACTTCCTAGAGACGGTGATGTGCACAGAGAGAAGCTTTTCTCCTCAGATGGATCCTTGACTATCCCACCAAATTGATTGCTAAACATTGTCATGCAGGGGAAAAATTAAGCCCTATTTATGAAAAGTGATGGATTTTCCTCAGTGGAGAGTGTGTGTAATTTGAAGTGCACTAAGAAAGAGCCATAATCTAAAGCTTAAAGTAAAAATATAATCTTTCCCTATTTAGTAACTTAAAATATGAAATTTCACAAAGAGAGCCATTGATTTGAGTTAAATACTATTCTTCTACTATCACTCACCTTTAAGATAAAACCATCACAGAGGAAGACATCACTGTGCCAAATCAAGCAATTCTCTCCCTTATACTAAAGGTTGTTATAAGGACAGCCTAAAAATCTCTGTAACAGGGCTGGAGAGATGGCTTAGCAGTTAAGGTGCTTGCCTGCGAAGCCTAAGAATGCATGTTGGAATCTCCAGGTCCCATGTAGCCAGATGCACATAGTGATGTAAGCATGCAAGGGAGAGCATGCATTTGGAGTTTGTTCACAGCAGCGGAAAGGCCCTGGTGAGCACACTGTTTCTCGCTTTCTCTTTCTCTCTCTCCCTCTTTCTCTCACTCCCCAAAATAAAATTAAAAAAACAAATCTCCTAATCAAAGCTTCATTATACTCTTAATAATGTGATAAAATGATACTTCAGTGAATTCTCTCCTAAAAAGCAATAGCATCAATATCGTCATGAAAAATGCATCAGGTAAGTTTCAATAGAGGAACATTTAAAAAATTCATTAAATCTCCAGTTCTATCTAATGGTTCAAATACACTGGATAAACAGTTGGGTTTCAGGTAAATGTTTTGCAACTCCCATTAAAGAGGTCTGTGACATTGATTATGTTTCCTTTTAGACTCTCTTGTCTGAAAAATGAAGGGAAATGTTACTTCTTTTCATAGAGTTCATGAGGATTCTCTAAGAAAATGTTTTAACAAGTACTTGATAGAGCAGTTGGCAAGTGGTAAGTGCAGAGTAAGTGTTAGCTAAAATACTTGTGAAAATGGAAAGCATGGTAGCAACAGGACAGAACTCAGCCGTATGCTAGAGGCAAACATAGTAGGTGGAGAGCAAGTGGCCTGGCTTTCCCAGAGCTACACAAAAGACACAATAGCCAGCTCTGTGCTGAGCAGGAAGTGGAACCTGATCTGCAGGCTTCCTGCCTGTCACACTGAGGATGAAAAGTGAGCATGGGTACAGTGCATGTCCTGAGTATGGTAGGAAAATCAGGCGATTGTCTTGACCTGGGGTTCTTTCACTGCTGTATCTTTCCTCCATCAAGCCTCAAATGAATTCAATGCATGACTACCTTCCCTGACTCTGAGTTACCTTTTTGTAATGCTTTCAACCACTGACTGCGGCTCTCTTCATTTGATGCATAGACGTAGAGAAGTCCATCTTTATAGACGATCTGGAGAGGAAAAAAAAGAAAATACATATTAATACTATTGTATCAGTTCAGTCTGGTGCACCTGCAAATTTCCTGTTACCCAAAACATACCTTTAATTTTCTCATATAATTTTCCTCATGTAATATATACTAGCTTTAGGATTACAGAAAATGATTTTGCTGTGTTTTGAGTTCTTTATACCTCAAATTGTTCTCAGACACTTTAACCCTTGGAAAAATGATAGCAGCGAGACAACACGTGACAGTGGTGAGCACTAAAATCTCATTACAGATGCTCTAGACCAGGAAGAAGGATAATGTTAGACATTCCATGTTTCTCACTGGTGTTCTCCTGCATTTACCTATACCATTGCAATCCCTTTTATAAACAATCCAAATAACTTTAACTCCTCTATTTTAAAAACATTTATTATTGTTTATTTATTTATTTCACAGAGAAAGAAGGAGGAGAGAGAGAGAAAGAGAGAGAGGAAGAGAGAGAGAAAGGTCATGCCAGGACCTCTTGCCACAGCAAACAAATTCCAGACATGCCACCTTGTGCATCTGGCTTACATGGGTCCTAGAGAATCAAACCTGACAAGAGCCTTAACCAGTAAGCAATCTCTCCAGTCCTACTCTCTTTAATACCCTTCACTTTGTTATGCCATTTTGTCAGTGTTTCTGCATTCTGATCATTTTATGGTGCATATGTCTATTGAGTATCTCTTAACGTTGTGTCACTTTGATATGTCAGTCTGTTGCATCACGTGGCACCCATGGAGTTCCCAAAATATGGCTTTCACTATCTCTTGTGACACTTACTTAAATCAATAAAGTTGCTAGATTCATCCTGGCTTCTTTAATATTTTAATTCTATTCTAATCCTATGGAATATATAAGCATGAGGTTATTTTTGTACAAATGAGGAAGATTCAGAGATGAGTTGAATATATGTTCATGGTTATGCAAATGTAAGAGGCAAGGCTAGGAGTTCTATAATGATGGAAAACCTGTGTGCCTTTGAGTAGCCTCCTCTGTGATATGATTGTAACTTCCTTTATGGGAACCCTTTTTCTTTGCTCCCTCCAATAGGGTAATAATAGTGGGAAGTCTGGACTGTGGGTCACCTGAATTATTATATTTCACTTTTGGCCACAGGTACCTAGCACCACTGCTGGCCACCTGAATGACAACCCATGTGTCTTTAGGCCAGAAAGGTAAATATTCATGCTATAATAAAAGGAAGACATGGCCTAGCTCAAGTCACTTTCCAAAAGCACTGCAAGCATATTCTCCTTAGCATGACATGACCTAAATTTTTCAGGCTAAAATTAAAGTTCCTTAGCATAATGTAATGTGCAGAATGCTTCATGGTCCAGCTCTGCCTGTTTCTCTTGGCTCATCTCTTTTAGTCTCTCATGGGTCCAACTTTGTGCAGAGACTGTTATTTTAGTCATTACTGACTTGAGACTTGCTGTTTCTTTTATTTTGCTGCCTCTCCCATCATTTTGTTAAACTTCATTTCTTCTTTCAAACCCGTATTACCCCCAATTGAGCATTTCCTTGGTATCTTGGAATGAGGAGCTAGGCAGATTGATGGGAAGAATTTCTACAAATGGCCCGGCTACTCCAGATGTTATCATCATCTCATTGGGTTGATTTTAAATACCATTATTTGTATAGATACTCTGAGTTAATAATAGAAAATATTAAAGAAAGAATCACCCACCCACTAAGTTGTTTCTCCTTTTACCTGAAATGGGTACTGTCTCTCCACAGGTGTCTGCTCCTCAAGATTGACTTTCTCCACACATCTGATTTTCTTAATCTCAATTGACCCTTTTTTGCTGCCTCTTTTCTGAATTAAAAACAAAACAAAACATATGATATCTCATATCATGCCCCATTGTGAACAGGGGAAAAGGTAAAACTAAGGTTATGATTGGGAGGGAGAGTAGGGGATAGAATGGCCAATGAAAAATCATTTTCCATTACTATGTAGTCATCAAAGTCCAAAGAGAATCAAAGATACTTCTCAAGTAAGTATGCAATATGTATGCACCTCCAGAAGCAAGTGTTTATGGGGTAGTTAACAATGTTACTTGAAAGTTGTGTAATGTGTTTGAAATCAACTGCCATTTGATTAAGAGACAAATCAAAGTTTAACTTCACAAATCATTTTCACTTTCTTTCAATTTTTTTGTTTTGTTTTTTTCAAGGTAGGGTCTCACTCGAGGCCAGGCTGACCTGGAATTCACTACGTAGTCTCAGTATGGCCTCAAACTCACAGCCATCTTCCTACTTGGGTCTCCTGAGTGCTGGGATTAAAAGTGTGCACCACCATGCCTGACCTTGTTTCAGTTTTGTACCAGTATTTCTACTATGGTAAAGTGCTCAAATGTATACAAATATTCTTAATTCCAATGTTGTTTGAAGGGAATGTTTCTGATCTTCAGCCCTGTCATTAACACTCAAGATTGGATAACTCTACTGTGAAGTAGGATATTAGCATCCTAGGTCTCTATGTACTGAATGCTAGTAGCACTTATTCCTCCCCCCCCCAGACACAAACACACTAGTTGTGCAAATCAAAAATATCCCTGCTCCTTGTCCAATATGTCTGAGAAACCAAAATGTCTTTAGTTGAGAACCATCATTCTAAATACATTATTTGTCTTAATAAAGTGAATGGATATTTTTCAAAGCCTTTACCTTGAATTTATCAGGCTTTGGTTAAGGAAGGGCAATGTGATAAGTGGATGTGACTTGATCTTTACTGTATAAGCTAAGAAACCTGATATTATTTCATTATGACCCAGCACTTTGTAAAGAATTAGAAAAAATAGCCGGTCGTGGTGGTGCACGCCTTTAATCCTAGCACTCGGGAGGCAGAGGTAGGAGGATTGCCGTGAGTTCGAGGCCACCCTGAGACAACAGAGTGGATTCCAGGTCAGCCTGGACTAGTGTGAGACCCTACCTCAAAAAAACGAAATATAAATAAATTTAAAAAAAACACAAAAAGAATTAGCAAAAATAATAAATGAAAAACAATGAAGTAGTGTCCTACCATTTTGTCATATTCATAGTAAGAAAGGTTTGTTTTGGTCAAAACAAAAAGCCGCTCTTTGTAGTTAATTGGTGACATTTTCTTCTTTTGCTGTGACTTTTTGAGGAGAAGTTCTTCTAGAATTGATTTTGTATCCATATTGTCGTCCTAAACGAAATGAAATAATTAAAATGACTATGGCGTCTAACTAGGTTCTGTTTTATCCTTCCTATTTGTAACTCAACTATTTCGTATTCAGGGATAATATAGATGTCAACTTTCAAAAATAAGACTGAGTTAGGATCATAGAATAAGCCAGACACATGCCTACATTTTTCTTCCACTGCCTTTATATGTGGATTTCAAAACCATTTTATGCAGTCACTGATTCATCTCTCCCTCTGTGGCACATATTCATCATCTTTGCACTCCTCTCTAGACCACCATACTAAAATGCTCCTTCATCTTTAAACATTTTATATGTATTGTAGAATTGTATAGGATATGATAAAACTTTAAAAATTGTAGAGAAGGAAGCTTACCATACATAAAATAACTGATCAACTGAAGTTCCCCCCTAAGACCATGGCCAGTAGTTTGACCAAACTATCAAAATCACCCTGAAATACTGATATTGAAAGTGACAGCCACAACCTCTTGCTCATGACCAGGATTTTGACATAAAGGAAATGAGTATAATTTAAAATATTCCAAAAAATTTAGAATCAATGTGAATGCCCAAAATAGAATAAAAGGAAGAAAATATATGGAAATGCCACAAATTGTTATCAAAAGAAAACTTAAAGAATCACAAACTAGGATTTTTCACATTTTTTAAAAGCCCCATACAGTATAAAACTAAAACAAGGTATTTCTGAGAAAGTAGATGCACTAATTTTCTGATTTTCTGCAGATATTTGCTTTAAGTCTGTCTGATATCAAGTCTGATGAAAAAGGCTTAGCAAGGTTAAGCAGTGAGCCACAGAGGTAAATTTTCTCATGTTCTTTTTTGCTTTGTGAAACAGCATTACAATTTGGTAGTACATACTCAGTAGTTAGGTTCTATCTTTGTTATTATTTGAATTATTTGAAGAGAATTACTTTTACTCACCTTAGACTCACAAGATCCGAAGTCTATGTATGGGGTCCTTAACTTTAATTCTCAAGCTATAGGCAAAAGGTTACGGTTCTGAGAAAGCATCGTTCATATTCCCTCTGACTATGCCAGGAGTCATGCATTAAAAAGAAAATATTTGCATCTTTCTATCACTCTTGACCAGGAAGCATCCACACACACATAGTTCTCTCTAGACAGAGGCCAGTGCCAAGTAAACCGAGCCAATCACTAGAGGGCACTTCCCACTGGCTGATGATGAGCCCAACTATGGCAGGGGAGGGGAAAGCTAGGGCGACTAAGAAACACCCCTTGGGGTTGAATCAACCACCATCAGTCCCAGTAATCTTTCCTCCTGGAAGAGTCCACAGAACTCTAAGACTGAGAATTAAGAAAACCACCTCCTCAAATTGTCATCCAGGGCCATAGCTTGATGCAGGGACAGATGTACTGCAAATCTTACTCATTAAATGTCATAGAATCTTGCTTATTCACTGCCCTGGATACTGTTTTATTGGTCTTGTCTTTTAAAAAATGATTATTGTTTGATGCAAGTAGAAAAATTGTATGAGGCGGGCATGGTGGCACATGCCTTTAATCCCAATACTTGGGAGGCAGAGGTAGGAGGATCTATGTGAGTTGGAGGCTGGCCTGAAAATACATAGTGATTTTCAGGTTAGCCTTGGCTAGAATGACACCCTACCTCAAAAAAATTAAAATAAAATAAAATAAAAGGAGAATGGATTTCCTTTGAACATGGTCACTGGTTTCTTTGCTTGGGGTTGGAGATAGAACAGAGGTAAGGGTGGAGAGGAAGTGGGGGTGTCACACCTACTTTTCACTTCCGTCAACATTTGAAGTTCCACACATATGCCTATCCCAATAATCTTATTTTCTATACCCAGAGTCTGTGGCTAGAAATGAATTTGTTTAAAAATTTATGGAAATTATGACTTTGTAATTTTGTGAGCTATAGACCCCTTTGGGAGAGGCAAGCAGATGTAGCTGCAAGACATTTTGCACTATAGTTTCATACATTTAATTTTTTTATCAATAAAGCAGAAAGACAAAAGAGCAAAATGTTCTGCTAAATTTCCTTTTCAGTTTTGTGTGTGTGTGTGTGTGTGTGTGTGCGCATATGCACATGTGTGTGCATGTTTTTGGAAGCTGATGGACAGCCTTGGGTATATCCACAGGAATGCCATCCACATCTTCTTGAGATGGTGTGTCTCCTTGGACTGGAGATCACAGTTAAGTTAGACTGACTTTTCAGCAAGAACCAGAGATCTTCTTGATTCTGTCTCCCCAGTACTGGGATTACAGGCATGCACTATCATGCTTCAAATATTTATATGGGTACTGGGGACTGAACTCAGGTCCTCATGCTTGTAAGGCAAGCATTTTACTAGCTGAGCCATCTCCCCAGCCAGAAAATTTCTTTTATATTTACAGCTAACCATTTTCCTCAAAGCAGAGTGCTAATTAAACAGATCTAATTACTTGGGTAGAAAGTTTACTTTTCAGAACATTTTCAGATGGTGCATCAATTGATGACATGAAAGACCCTGTTTTTAATAATGTAAACCCAATATTTAAGGGAATATAAAATCTATATCCAGTATTACATAATGATTTCTATTTATAGAACCTTTACACATACAACACTAAAGATGGGTTTAGGGACAATTTTACATGAAATTAATACGAAGAATCACAAAATTGCCTCTATATATTGGAGGGAAGAAGAGGAAGAAGAAAGGAAAATCATTGATCCTTCAAGTACAGGTTTACAAGCCTTGCTGCATCTGAAAAAAAAAATGTAATTTTCCAAATTTCAGCATCATGTTCATTCTGAAATCTTGTTTCTTGTGACATTTTCTTTCATTTAAAAATCATGTATGGGTGGGAGAGCTAGCTAAGTGGTTAAGGCACTTGCCTGAAAGATCAAGGGACCCAGGTTCAATTCCCCAGGACCCATGTAAGCCAGATGCACAAGGTGATGTATGTGTCCAGAGCTCATTTGCAGTGGCTAGAGGCCCTAGAACACCCATTATTTCTCTCTTTCCCTCACTCTCTTTCTCTCTCAAATAAACAAATAAGATAAAATATTTTAAAAAATCATTTATAATGACTGGGGAGATAGCTCAGCAGATAAAGCACTCCCCACTCAAACTAGAGTACCTAAATTCAATCCCCAGATCCCACCTAAGAAGTTGGAAGTTGTAGAGGATTTCTATGGCCTAAGCATTCTGACAATGAAGTCAAGAAGGAACATGGAGAGAGGATAATTTTCCTAAAGCTCCTAGCAAGCAAAGCAAAAAATAATAGCAGAGTGAGACACCTCAACAATGGAGGGTTGGTGAAATGGTTCAGCAGTTAAAGGAACTTGCTTGCAAAGCCTACTGGTTTGTGTTTGATTCCACAGTACCCATGTAAAGCCAGATGCACAAGGTGGCATGTGTTTGGAGGCCCTGGTTTAGCTCTGCATTCTCTCTCTCTCATAAATAAATAAAAAATATTTTAAAGGTGAAGTGGAAAGACACAGGACCGACCTGAAAGTTATCCTCAATGTATGTGCATGTACACACCTACCCTCACACACTCACATGCACACACATACACACAAACAAATAATTAAATTTTTTTAATTTTTGCTTATTTATTTGAGAGAGACAGAGAGGGACAGAAAGAGGCAGATAGAGAGAGGGAGAGAGAATGGGCACGCCAGAGCCTCCAGCCACTGCAAACAAACTCCAGACACATGTGCCCCCTTGTGCCTCTGGCTAACGTGGGTCCTGGGGAGTCAAGCCTCGAACCAGGGTCCTTAGGCTTCACAGGCAAGCGCTTAACCGCTAAGCCATCTCTCCAGCCCCAAACAAATAATTTTTAAAACAGTATAAAACATATGTCTAGTCTATGATACTAAAAATTACAACCAGTCAAAAGAAAAAGACTAACACACCTGTAAATAATATTTCAAATACATAATATTTAATATCACCAACGTGATTGACATCTTGTTTATGTGGGTCTGGAATCTGTTATTCTTATGTGACAAACATCTGTAGCCACATATCTTTCAAGTTCTATGCAGGACAGCCAGGCCTGTTCCTTAAAGGCTCTGCTCCTTAAAGGGAACTGAATGAGATCCTTTAACAATCCTGAAGAGCTGGGCTTTGATGACTCATGCTTTTGTCATCACCAGTTCAGTTTCTTCTCAGACAAGCTCTCTTGGTTCCTATTGGACCTGCATTTTTCTTTCTACTGCTTCTACCTTTTCCATGTACTTCCCCTTGCTCCTGTAAATGACTATATTCTAAACTGAAAGCATTTTTGATACATTTCTCCATATTTTTATGTCTTCTTAATGTCTCTGAACAAAGTTTTAGCCTTTCCCCTAGAGATAAATACATTATATATTAGATTATACTAAAGTACTTGAAAACTTTAATTCCATTATAAGTTGTCTATCTTAAAAACTTTTAAAGTTATCATACAAAGTAGTGGATGTTTCACTGTGACATTTTCATGCATATATCATAATTTGTTGTCCTTTGCTTCTCACTGACTTCCCACAAAATCTCTCCTGCTTTCATATGACATAAACTACATTAACTTTTTGTTTCCCCTCTCTTATTTAGACTTCTTCGGCCTCTCTCTTTGTGTCCTTTCTACTTTAATGTCATATATATATATATTCATGCATTTAAATCCAGATGGCAAATATACAAAACATAGTCTTTTTCTGAGTTTGTCTTATTTCACTTAACATAATAATCTCAGGTTTCATCCATTTTTCTGTAGATGTCAAACTTCTATTCTTCTTTAAAGGTGAATAATGTTCCATTTGTGTATGTCTAAATTTAAGTCATTTCTATGATCTCACTTGTTATAGGAGGTGATATTTAGTGATGATTAACTTTCAGAAATGTAGTGTATCCTTGCTTTAGGACAACAGCTAAAGAGCGCTCAAGTACTACTGTCATCTTAAATGCCTACCAGTGACTAGAAAAGTCTACTCAGCACCCTCTCCTCTCCATATATTGAAAAGATAGTTGGCTGGAAAGGTGAAATAAGAACCTTTCCCAATAAAAGGAGATCTTAAACCTAGTTAACATTAGACAGAAATCTATTTCCATAGAGGAGCTGGTGGGATTTGGCTGGACTCTCATATTACCCTCCACATGGAATAGAAACATCAATTTGCTTACCAAATAGTACAGGCTGCCTATTTCCATAAGCACATAAAACTACACACACACACACACACACACACACACACACACACACAGTAAAGCATAGGAGAGGGAAAAGCAAAACCTGTCAGAAATCAATACAGTATTTTCTACAAGAAAGCCAGCAGCCATCATGGAACTAGTCATATATATAAGAGGTTCATGATGAATTGACATGACTCATAATCACCATGATTATTTCAAGTTTACTAGGAAACAATATCATGAGAGTGAGAAGTTCAAGGTGGGTTCAGTGGTGTGTGCCTTTAATCCCAGCACTTGGGAGGCTGAGGTCGGAGGATTGGTGTGAGTTTGAAGCCAGCCTGAAACTACATAGTGAATTCTCAGTCTGCCTGGGCTGGAGTGCGAGACTCTTGAAAGAAAGAAAGAAAGAGAGAGGGAGAGAGAGAGAGAGAGAGAGAGAGAGAGAGAGAGAGAGAGAGAGAGAGAGAGGGAGAGAGAGGAAGGAAGGAAGGAAGGAAGGAAGGAAGGAAGGAAGGGCCTCCTTGGATCTGCACTTGGATCATTTCCTTCTACAGAGTTTGAGGACTTTAGGTCAGAGACTCTGGCCTGTGCCACCGTGCTTCAGGGATAGGAGGAGGGTGCTCAGGAAGCCGTAACTGATGGAAATTTTCCAGAATGCTTTTTGAAATGTTGCTGCAGTGGGATCAAATGACGACACTTTATAACCCAGGATTTAGACATGATGGGAGCAGGACCTGAGAAGATTAACTACCCAGTGCACTCCACTGGCCCCAGCTGAAACCACAGAGGAATTGGGGGAATGAGAAAGAGTGCTGCTTTCCCAGTGAATCTGATCACCACAAGGGTGATGGAGGTAGACACCAAGGACACTCAACACCTACCAAACCAGAGATCCAGAGGTTCCTAAGAGCCCATCACTGAAGTAGACTGAAAATGAACCCAACGTGGCAAAGGGAATTTTGCAGAAGAGGGGGAGCTAAGATTGTTAGAGCCACAAGTTGGGACATTTTTCACAGAGACATTGCCTCTCCCCCATAACTGACTTCCGCCCCCACAATGCACGACCCATAATTCCCATGACCTGCATCCCCAATGAGTACCTTTCTGGAAAAGGGGAAGGGATGAGGGAAACTATGGTAACAATATGTGTTGCTTACATACTAAGTATGTCCATAGCTAATAAAAATAAATAAAGACAAGAATTAGCAGGGCATGGTGGCGCACACCTTTAATCCCAGCACTTGGGAGGCAGAGGTAAGAGGATCACAGTGAGTTCAAGGCCACCCTGAGACTACATAGTGAATTCCAGGTCAGCCTGGGCTAGAGTGAAACCCTACCTTGAAAAACAAAAAAGAAAAGAAAAGAAAATAATCAGAGTCAGCAAGAGAGATGGCTCAGCGGTTAAGGTGCTTGCCTGCAATGCCTACAAACCCAGATTCAATTCTCCAGTACCAATGTCAACCCAGTTTCACAAAGTGGCACATGCGTCTGGAGTTAGTTTGCAGTGGCTAGAGGCCCTTGCATGCCCATTCTCTCCCTGTCTTTCTATCTGCCTCTTTCTCCTTGTCAAATAAATATATCAAGAATTATTTTTGTGCATCTGGCTTACATGGGTCCTGGGGTAATTGAACGTGGGTCCATTGGCTTTGCAGGCAAGTGCTTTAACCTCTAAGCCATTTCTTCAGCCCTCATATTTTTTAAAGGTTAATTTTGTAGTTCCACTTGGCAAAGTTGACTTTCAACCTCCAGTGTGCCTGACATTGAGTTACTGGTTCCAGAAAAATGATCAACTTTCTGTGGCTGAGAATGACAACAAGCATGTTTGAGATAGGTTTCACAATGGATTAATATGTAAAGTTGCTGTTGTAGTGCAGCCTCAGAATGTTTAAAGGACATTACAAGATTGTCATTTGCAAGTTGTGACATCTTGACCAAGTCCTTTCCCTGCTCTAAGTTTTAGTTTCCTGATCTGTAAATTGAGATAGATTATAGCCCTCTCACTCTATACCACCTAATGTGAAAATACTTAGCACACTGTGGCCATCAAATCACAATTTAAAGAAGAAATATGTGGGAACTAAATTTCAAATACTCAAATTACACAACGGAGTCCATTAATTTTGATGAAAAGCCTGAGGTAGAAGTTTCTGTTTTGTAGATAGTGGTGACTACTGAGGAAATTCAAAATTTGTCAGAGTGCTATGAAAAAGCGACAGCTGAGTACTCATCACTCAATGGGATATCTACATCATCCTCTCCAATGCTCAGGGGTCACTGAAGAACAGAGAGCAGAAAGGATATAAGTCAGAGAATGGGAAGGAGTTCTGTGTAATGCTGTCTTATGGACATTCACGGCCTCACAGTTACTGTCACAAGACCAGCACAATATTAGATTTAACAGCATTGTCATGGATGCTTGAGGAGGGCAAAAAGTCGAAGTAGAAGTGAGGCTATTTGGAAAGAAAAGGTGTTTCAATGGAAGAGGGCAGGGAAGGGGAGATAAGAGATGGTAAAAAGAAACTATTATGATCAAAATACATTATGTTAAAAATAAAATTGCAAAAGAGTGAAAAGCCTGAGGGAGAAAAAGTTCTTTCTTTTAAAAAATCAAGAAAGATATGTATGTGAGGATGTTGAAATTGGGCCTTGAAGGATATAAATGATTTTGCTAATAATAATAATCCTAACGAACATTTAAGGGGAGCTTACCATATACTAGAAACTGTTTAGAAAATCTAACAAATATTAACTGGTTGGTTACAACTACACTTGGTGGCAGGTTTTAGGGTAGTCCATAATACTCCCATCCTATTAGGTATGTATTGACACAGCCATCTTGGGTTAGGGTAGTTTTTGATAATTCCACTCTCTAAGTGATAGGTTGGACAGAAGTCACTCTATATAGCACAATGTAATTTCATTCTCTGCTTATAGCTGAGAAACCAGCAATAGAAAACCAAATTGCCAAGTCACCCTACTAAATGTGTCAGAAGTGGGACTTGAATTCTGTCTATCTAAACCCATGGTCCACATTCTTTTTCTTAAAAAAAAAAAGTTTTTCAGTTTTTTAGAGAGACAGAGATAGAGAATTGGCAGGCCAAGGCCCCAGCCACTGTAATCAAACTTCAGACTCTTGCGCCACCTACTGGGCATGTGCAACCTTGCACTTGCCTCAATGGTCCAACATTCTTGAGATACAGAAAAACATTCTGTGAGTCCTAAGCCTGAAAAGCCTCTAACATGAGATAGGAAAGTACTCATAGGGTGTGAAACTTGGCTGCCACCCTAGGAATGAAGCACTGAGCCCCAGCAACCTGAGTGACTTAGTCAGGTCTTTGAACCAGTGACCTAAGAGATATAGCTTGGGGAGTAAGATTTTGGTGTCCTATCTGGTACACTGTCCACTCCATGGCAGTAAATAGTCTCAGAGAAATCTATCTCTGTGTTCTACCAAACCTACTGCTACCTTACTAAGGCACATGGTTGATGGATGTAGACATAAATTTGAGCCCTGTTAGACCTGTGAAAAGGACCTTTTGAAGGGCCTATCACAAAGATGTGACTTGTAAATAATACTTCATCAGGATCCCTCAAGCCAGTGTTAAATAGCAAAACTGGGTTGTGGATGTATCATGGTGATGAAGACTGCTTGCTTAGCAAACACAAGGCCCTAGTTTCATTCACAGCAACACACACATATGCACACACATGCACAACTCACATCCACATACACAAATATAGCTAAATTCTAACACACATTTTGAAAATTGGTAAGAACATGCAACCTATAAAGTGGGAATAAGTAGGACTGACGATTTAGCTCAGTGGTGGAATGATTGCTTAGCATGCATGATCCCTGGGTTCAATTCATAGTGTCACCAAAAATAGCTAGAATAAATAACATATGTTTAAAGTGGCATCTGGTTTCTTGTTTTTAAACTATTCATTGCAGAGAGAGAGAGAGAGAGAGAGAGAGAGAGAGAGAGAGAGAGAGAAAGAGAGAGACAGACAGACAGAAAGACAGACAGACAGACAGACAGACAGACAAGGATGCAGACAGAATGGGCACAGAAGGGCCTCCAGCCACTGCAAAGGAACTCCAGACGCATGTGCCACCTTGTACATCTGGCTTATGTGGGTCCTGGAGAATTGAACCTGGGTCCTTTGGCTTTGCAGACAAGAGTCTTAACCACTAAACCTTTATCCAGACCTAAATAACATATTTTAAGTGTCACCAAAGGGGAACAGGAGGCGGGAAAGGATGTATATATTATATGGCCTTTGACTAGTTCCCTCAACTAAAATGCAGTCTTCCCTGAAGGGCTCAAGATGGTGCTTTGAAAGCTTTGTCCTTTGGAAGTAAGAGCCAAGGCAGCACTTTCTTATCCTTTACTTGATTTAGTTGTCATTGATTTTTACATGCCATTTAACTAAATACTTTGATTTGTGTCAAGATAGTAAAATGATACATATACTCGAAGAATAGTACTGTAGGAGGGATATTCTTCAAATAAAAACTAGGCAGGGTTTTGAAAGGGAAATGGGAAAACTCTGCAACAAACTTAATATTCACATATTTGCCCAAGGCCAGGCTCTTTTATATTTTTTCTAACCAACTTTAAATATGTTGGTAAGTTGAAATAGGAACAGAAAACTCATCATCAGGTTAAATGATTGAAAAAGGCTTATGATTCTGGCTCAAATGTCCACAGAACCTGACAGATTAAAATTTCACACAATACTATGTGGGACAGAGAATGTTACAGTTGATCTTGGCACGATATGAACAGAAACACCCTAACTCCAATACTCAAATTCTCAGCATTTTGGAATAACATACCTTAACTGATCCAAAATAAGCTTATGAAAACAAAGCATTTGTAGAAGGCCATGTTCTCCTAAAGACAGAAATCCAATGCTATTCCTGTTGGAGCTGAAATTTGCTTTGAGTGTGAGATTTATCTTCAGTGACTTTTAGAGCTTTTTTTGAGCCCTTTCTTCTCTTGAGCAACCTCTTCCCAGGGCATACTCACTGGGTCCCTTTGTTAGGAGAAGGACAGTAATAAATCCACTGCCTAGCATGGTGATTTAGTTTAGCACCCAATTCTGTTGAGAATGTAGGAGTTTGGAGCAGGTGAAAGTGTCAAGTATAGGTGCATCCAAATCTTTGCTTTGTCTCTGTGCAACCTGGCATGTTGCCCAATTCTCCTAGACCTCAGCTTCCCCATTTGTAAAAAGAGTACAAACAATAACCACCTTGAGTGAGTATGAAGAGGCAAGAGAAAATATCAGTACAATGCCCAGAACTCTGGTAGAAACCTATTCCCTGCTCACTCACCAATCCATAGACAAAGTTTAAAAATACACCTAACCAGGCATGGTAGTGCACACCTTTAATCCCAGTTCTTTGGAGACAGAGGTAGGAAGGATTTCCCTGAGTTCAAGGCCACCCTGAGACTACATAGTGAATTCCAGGTCAGCCTGGGCTAGAGTGAGACCCTACTCCCCCCAAAAAAAAGAAAACCCAAAAGCAAGATAAAATAAAAATAGATCACAAAGTTTGAAGACTGAAGACAATGAAATAATTGTCAAAGATAAAATTGTCCTTCTCTTACCCCTGCCTCCAACTCCTGGGCATAGAACACAATGGGAGGCAGGATGACATTAGTATACACTCTCAAGTCAACATGCACCTGGTCTCTAGGTTTATAACAGACTCTGTCCTGGGACTAATTACTTTAAAATCTGATTGAATCAGTCTTTTA
The DNA here is from genome assembly GCF_020740685.1 of Jaculus jaculus. Lineage (NCBI taxonomy): Eukaryota > Metazoa > Chordata > Mammalia > Rodentia > Dipodidae > Jaculus > Jaculus jaculus. The sequence continues at coordinate 9,611,875 of NC_059125.1, forward strand.
TTGTCTCTGTGTTTGTCCCACCATGAATACTTGTTTAAATAAATACATGGGCGTCACTCAGAGTATGGTCTACACACTGGCAGCATAGTTTCCACTTGGGAGCTAGTCAGAAAAGTAAACTCTTACGTTCCACCCCAGACTTACAGTATCTAAATCTGCATTGGAGAGTCATGTGCCATGAGTTTAGGAAGCATTGACCTAGATCAAAACATATTTGCACTATTTTGTAAGTCCAGTGAAATTGCTGTGGCTTACAACATTAAGATTGTATAAATATGGGTACAACGGTACAGTTTACCTCCCATATTTCAATTTCCATTTTAAAGTACCCCCAAGTCTCTGGATTTACGGGGATTTCAGGAACCAAGAAACAATTATTTGTAGCTGGAATAACAATGTGAACATATAAAGGAAAGAAGGTACATATAAAAATCGTCTCTCTGTAAGCAGTTATGAATTCAACAGGGAAAGACATGGAAAGGCACAGTGGTGCAGTGTGGAGAAAATCACCAGAAGAAAAAGCACAAAGCTAGATCAAGCTGGCATGATAGACATCCATCCAGACAGCTTTCCTGGGTGACAGTCTGATCAAGGGGAAAACTTTGTGAAATTACAGCAGTTTAAGTCCCTGCCTCTCAAATTATATGCGCCTTACATGTCCCATGGGAAAGCACCTAGCCTTTCCAATTCTTAGTTTCGTACTAACTTGTCTGTGATGGGTTCACCAAAGTTTTAAAACTTCAGGTCCCATAGCATCTGAGTCTAACCCCACTTTTCTGTAGGATGTGTCAATGTAGAGTCACCTGTCACAGAAACGCACCATTTTGGCTTGTTCCATCTCCCAGGGGTCCACAGTGGTGAAGAGGAGCCTCTCCTGCAGGAACCCAGCCTCGCAAATTGCCTCACATTTTCCCAGCAGCTGGATCCGAAATGACTACATCATTCAGTGCCCCCAAAGCATTTATTGTCCTGCAGGGCCTTACACAATCCCACAGGAAACCACGCTCAACACTTAGCCAATACTTGTTGATCTGATTGAAAGCAACAAAAAACGGAGACAAAAGCATTTTTCATAAAGGTTCCACCTCTGATAACCGCAGCTCCTGATTTTCCCAGGAAGCTCTTGGGGACATGTGATAATCCTGCTTTTGTTTATGGCATTCTGGACTGGAAAGAACAAGAATATTTCAGCAAAACCCGACTTCTGATGCTGACTTCTCATACAGGAGCCCGAGTCAGGAAACCATTAGGTAATGCCCAAGTACACAGAGAATAAGCAATGAAAACTTCAACTTACCACTTGGACAAAGGGAGGCCAGTGAACATGAGTGAGAACAATTTATAGGAACCAAAAGGAGGACATGTCTACAGTTCATTCCGTATTCAGAAATTGGGCTGCAACGGTGGGTAGATACAGGACCCACTATGCTGTATCCATTTGAAAGGAGTGAAGAACATTGAAGTCAGCCAGCACACCAAATGCACTTGCTCCTTCTGCAGCAAAACCAGCATGAAGAGACGGTCTATGAATATCTGGCACTGTGGTTCTGGCATGTACACAGTGCCTGGTGGGACCTTCAACACCACATCTGCTGTTACAGTGATATCTGCCATTAGAAGACTGAAGGAATTTAAAGACAGTAGACATCCCTAGATTACAGTAAATGTGTTAATTTATGTGATAAAATGGAGCCTAAAAGTAAGAAAGAGATCAGTTTTACTAATATACAATGACACAAATTTATAATGGAAAAGTGTCTTTGTCATTTCCATTGATATGACCACATCACAGATTTCCACTTCCCTCATACTACCATTTTATTTGGTGTATGCTGGCTTGTCAGGTGTAATAAATCTAATGACATATTTTAGGCTTAGCTAATGGATTGCCAAGAAAAATCATCCTTTTGGCATATATTGACATAATATCTTAATTCATAAATTGACACTTTGATTAATTTGTAAGCATTGATGATGTCATAATGTGATGAGGCCTTGGGTTGGCAGAAGCAAGTAAAGACTGACTTTCCAAGAGAAGTCCTTTTGTTGTTTTGTTTTGTTTTTGAGGTAGGTTCACACTTTAACCCAGGCTGAACTGGAACTCACTCTGTAGTCCCAGGCTGGCCTCAAACTCAGCCTCTGCCTCTGCCTCTGCCTCCTGAGTGCTGAGATTAAAGGTGTGTACTGCCACTCCTGAACTCAAGAGACAATCTTTTGTGAAGACACAGGATTAGCATCATTGCTATTCATTCATTTGGTAAAGTCTTATTGAGAGCCTGTCACATGCTGATTGTTCTGTTAGGGGCTGGGGACACTGAGGTAAACAGAACAAAGAGAGCCCATATTTTGGGGGGCTTTTAATTAGTGGGGGAAGAACCACAAACAACAGGTTAATTACCACACTGTGTAAACAAAACTCACAGAGAGTTTCTAATTTTTCTGTTTGGAAACTTGAATTTGAGGATGGGTAGAGTCTTTCTGGATGAATATAACAGTTCTGGTTATACCTTGGTGACTGTAATAGTTACTCTCTTGTTGCTGGACAAAATACCTGACCAAAAAAAGCTTGTGAAAGGAAAAGGTATGTTTCCAGGTTATAATTCTGAGGGGAAGCTTCATCATGGTGGGGAGACCATGGCAAGAGCAGATAGTTCATCACATCACATCACATCACATTAGTGGGGAGAAAGTAGCAAGAGCCAGCTTAGTGTGACAAGCTGGGCTGAGCTATAATACCCTAAGGCCCATCCCCAGTAACACACTTCCTCCAGCAAGGCTCCACCTCCCAAAAGACACCAGCATTGCCAGCTGAGGATTGAGTATTGAAACAGATGAAGATATGGGGGACATTTTACATTAAAACTACCACAGTGGCAAATAAAAGTCACTGGTGAATTCTAAATTTCCATCCCCTAGAAATAAAGCACACAGTCTTTGATATATCTAGAGAAAAATAAAGTAGCAGTAGCATAACAACTTGGCAAAATTGATTCTACTCTTTCCACATGATATATAACCATACGCATATATATGGTTAACATGGCTAAGATCAATTTTAGAAAAAGAAAAAAATTAGAGGAGAAAGAAAGGGTGGTATAATTATGGAAATACCTATCACAATCGCCTGGGATTTCCATGCCTTCTTGGGGCTTGAAATATTCAATGGCAGCTAGGAGGAGTGGTTTCCTCTGTCAAAATGTCACAGATTTGTTTCTTTGTTCTATTCATTCTCTTCCTCTGCTATGTCTCCCAAGCCTTTCTTTGGCTTGGTATTTTCCATGTTTTTAGTTAACTCCTAACTTTGGCAACCTGCATTTTCAGCTACATAATTTAATTTATTCACATTACAGTCTTCATTATCACCTTTGCCCAGTGAGACCTTTTGGGATTTTCTGGAAAGCTTATTTGTGCAAACCTTTAGCAAACCACAGCCAAAGAGATACAACATGGGAAAAATTCACCTTCTGACATAAAGATGCTCATTTGTTGTGCTTATAGTTTTAGAATTTTAGAATGAGAAAGATCCTGGTAAAAGGGGGGGATCCTTTTGGTTTGTGGCTAACCTCTACTTTTTGTCACTTTAAAAATTCATTTGGAGCCGGGCGTGGTGGCGCACACCTTTAATCCCAGCACTCGGGAGGCAGAGGTAGGAGGATCTCCGAGAGTTCGAGGCCACCCTGAGACTACATAGTGAATTCCAGGTCAGCCTGAGCCAGAGTGAGACCCTACCTAGAAAAACAAAAACAAAAACAAAAACAAAAACAAAAAAAAATTCATTTGGGTTGGGGACATAACTCAGTGGTTAAGAGCACTTGCTGCTTATGCATGAGCTCCTTTCAGGCCACAAGTATGACTTCTCAGAACCCACTTTAAAAAAGCTGGATGTAGCCATGGACATCTGTAACTCCAGTCTGAGGGGCAGATGCTGTGAAAAAAATACTAGGGCTCACTGACAGAGAGCAGCTCCTCCAGGCTGAATGAGAGACCTGGTCTCAAGGAAGTAGGTGCAAGAGTGGCAAGAGAACACCTAATATTCTGCTCTAGCCTCTGCTTGTATGTGCATGGGGTTCATGAACAGAGACACATGCATGTACCACACATCATACATGCTATACACACAGTATCTACGTACGTTCATATAAAAATCATTTAACTTATGATTTTAAACATCATTTATATATTTATGATTCCAAATTTCAGCCAGAAACTGTCCCCTGGATTCCAAACTCATATTCCGCTATCAATTTGTCCATCTACACTTACAGTATCTAATAGATATGTTACATTTAACATGCCAAAATCCAACTTTCTTTTCAACTCCTTTAATTACCTCCTCTTATATTTGCCCCCTTCTCAGCCAATAGCAACTCTACCCTTCCAGTCTATTGTTTTTAAATCTTTCTTTACAAAACCAGTGTTCAATCCTTCATGAAACATGGCTAGCTCTATTTTCCAAATGTGTCCCAAATTTTCAGTACCTCTAGTGCTACTTGTTGGTCTAAATTTCAATAATCTGTCATAAATTCAAAGCCAGATGTACTACATAGAGAGCTCCAGGCCAGCTTAGGCTGTTGTGGTGCTTTGAATCATGATGTCCCCATGAGCTCATGTGTTCTGGATGCTTGCTTCTCAGTTGGTAGCAATTTGTGAGATAGAGGAGGTGTATTGCTGGGGGTGGAACTTGAGGTTTATTAATACTAGCTTGTCAATGTTACTCTCCTGCTGCTGTTCTGTTGTTGTTGTCTGTTTTAATTTGTTTTGTTTTGTTTTGAGGTAGGGTCTGACTTGAGCCTAAGCTGACCTGGAATTCACTATGTAGTCTCAGGCTGGCCTTAAACTCATGATGATTCTTTTACCTCTGCCTCCCTAATGCATATATTAAAAGCATATGCCACCATACCTGGAAGTTTTGCTGCTGCTTTCCACATGCTGTGGCAGAGGTGATGTCCAGCCCTTGCACATGCCATGCTTTCTTGAGTCTCTAAGCCAAAAGAAACAAATTTCCTCCCATCAGCTGCTTTTGGTTGGGTGCTTATCTGAGAAACAAGAAGGTAACTGCAACAGAAAATTGGTACCAGTGGAGTTGGATCATTCCTGTTAGAAACCTAACTGTAGCGTTTGGCCCTTTGGAACTGATTTGTGGGAAGAATATGAAAGAATTTCAAACCTTCAACTGAGAGACACTTTGCAGTGCTCTATTTAGAGCTTGATGGACCATTCTATTGTGAGTTGAAATATCTAAATGCAGAAATAACTATAGATCATGCAGGCTTGTCTTATCAGGGGAAGAAAGAGCTTTGTCCAGATGGAGCTAGAGGCAGTTTATGTGAAAGGCTGGCTGTGTTTTTCCTGTGTCCTGAGATCTTGTACAGGATTTAATTTAAAAGAAATTGACTGGTGTGTGCAGATAGAAATAGCACAGAAGGGGCTGGAAGGATAGCTTAGGGTTTAAGTGCCTGCCTGTGAAGTCTAAGGACCCTGCTTCAAGGCTCGATTCTCCAGTACCCACATAAAGCCAAATGCACAAGGTGGCACATGCATCTGGAGTTCGTTTGCAGTGGCTGGAGGCCCTGGAGTGCCCATGCCTCTCTCTCTCTCCCTCTTTAACTATCTCTCAAATAAATAAATAAATAAATAATATAAAAAAAGAAATAGCACAGAAATAAATGGAAGCTGAGCAAGAGACAATAAGCAGCCTGTTTCAGCTGCAATTGTTTGAGAGATGACTACCATTGAAATTGGGTCAGCTGTTTTGTATTGGGACAGTAGAAAAACTGCAGAGTCTTGCAAGTAAGGAGCCTCAAGGAAGAATACTGAAGACACTTTCCTGCTCTTGTAGCAAACTTCAATCCCCCCAGATTAGCAAATTTGGAAGCCCACGTGGTACTATGGAAGTGAAACAAATGCAGGAAAGAGAGGGTCATTGGATTTTACAATATGGCTTGGCTTTTGGTATGGTTGTTGGAGTTCCTATGTGGAGGCCCAGTGGAACCATAAGCATGGAACCATGGGTGACAGTTAAGACCCCAGGATTTTTCTGGAACTGCCAGGACCATAGAATGGCTGCCAAGAAGAGATGCTATCTCGGGTTGGGGTTTTCCCTGGGCTGTAAACAGCCTAGTTGGAGGTACAGAACTGGAACCTCAAAGACATTGTCAATAGTTACAGGTGTTGGACTTGGCTACAGGATTTGATGTTTGTCATGTGTTTTAGATCTTGCATTGGTTCAGTCTTTCTTTGCTGTGCTCAATGCTGTCTTTTGCAGTGTCAATGTTTACTTTGTGCCATTATGTCTTTTTGGCTTTATAGGATCATAGTTAAGACACCTTGGACTATGGGGATGTTTGAACAGTGTTGGGATTGATAAAAACCTAAAGGGCCTATTAAAATTGGACTGAATGCATTGCAGTTTACATCATGGATAGTTATGAGTTTTTATTTTATTTTATTTATTTGAGAGAGAGGGAGAGAAATAGGCAGGTAGAGAGAAAAAAATAAAAAAGCTCCAGATGCATGTGCCTCCTTGTGCATCTGGCTTACGTGGGTCCTGGAGAGTCAAACTGGGATCCTTTGGCTTTGCAGGCAAATGCCTTAAACACTAATCCATCCCTCCAGCCCAGATAGACATGAGTTTTGAGGTTCAGGGGCAAAATGTTGTAGTGTGAATCAGATGTCCCCCATAAACCCATGTGTTCTGAATGCTTGGTCCCCAGATGGTGGCAATTTGGGAGATGGTGCCTTGCTAGAAGAGGGATGATGTTGAAGATGAACCTGGAGATCTATTAGCCCTAGCTTGCCACTGTTAGTTTGGCTCACTCTCCTGCTGCTGTTTCCACTTGTTGTGGCAGAGGTTGGGTGGCTATTGTAGCAACAAGAAGGTAACTGCAATAGTTGTACAGTGAGACTCTGTTGCAAAACATCCAAAGGCCTGGATGTGGTGGTGTACAACTTTAATCCCAGCACTCAGGAGATATAAGTAGGAGGATCACCATGTGTTTGAGGCCAGACTGAGACTACATAGTAAATTCTAGGTTAGCCTGCACTAGAGAAAGACCCTACCTCGAAAACTAAACCAAAACAAAACATAAAAAACAGCCCCCCTTAAAAAAAAACAACAAAAAAATACAAAGGATGTTCTGGGCATGTAGTTCAGTGATGGAGTGCTTGTCTAGTATGCGTAAGACCCTGATTTCCATTCCTATCAATACTAAATAATTAAAACATAGATAGATAGATAGACAGACAGATAGATACAATGTAAGTCAAATCTACTATTTCTCCTGTCTGAATTCCTAATGTTCTCTTCTCTTCTGGTTCCCTTTGACTATCTATGAGATCATCTCACTATTTCACTTCATTTGACCACTCCTAAAACTGACAAATTTGGTATTCCTCCAGTATTTCTGAGAATTACCTACCCCACAGCCTTTGAACTGATGCTCTACTTAATTATCTTTACTAGAAATGTGCCTGGCTCAATTCCCTCATCTCAAGACTCTGCTTCAAAATAGTTTTATGTCAATGAACGTTAAAAAAACATTTTTATTAATAACATCCATACATATAGTCAATATACCATGATCATAGTTCCCTCCCACCAACCTCCTCTTTCCTGCTCTTATATGCCCTCTCCACTGAGTCCTTTCTTTCCAGCTAGACCCTCTTTAATTTTTATTGACAATTTCTATGTATGTACAAAATGTGTTTTGCTCATAGTCACCTTGTCTCCCTATGTCTTTTCCCTACCCCATACTCCTTCCTTTGCCCCCTTCCCCTTCCAACTAGTCCTCTAATATATATATATATATATATATATTTTGCCGAGGTAGGGTCTCACTCTAGCCCAGGCTGACCTGGAATTCACTATGGAGTCTCAGGGTGGCCTTGAACTCATGGTGGTCGTCCTACCTCTGCCTCCCAAGTGCTGGGATTAAAGGCATGTGCTACCATGCCTGGCTTCTCTAATATTTTTTAATTACAAATTTTATTGTATGATACTATATGGTCTTGGTCATTTCACACTTTCATATTCTCTCTGCCCTATCCCCAATGCACTGAGAGCTTGCCTCAATGTGGTTACTAATAAGCCTTAATATGATGACCTAAAACCTCCTGCATGCTCCATCTTCCTTACTTTCCTAAAGCCTGAACTTAAAAAAACTAATATTTATTTGAAAGAAAGAGAAGAGAGAGAGAGACAGAGAGAGAATGGGCACTCCAGAGCCTCCCACCACTGCAAACAAACTCCAGATGCAAGCCCCACTTTGTGCATCTGGTTTTACATGGGTACTGGGTAATCAAACCCCAGGCTTTCAGGCTTTGCAAGCAAGCACTTTTAACTACTGAGTCATCTCTCCAGCCCTAGCCCAAACTTTTTGCATGGGAAAGTCTTCACTGGAGACAACACTGCTTCACCTCTTACTCTTATTCATTCTGGTACTAAGACAAAATGCTTGAACTGATGTGAATTGTTCACACTTACTGAAATAGAAAATTAACAAATCTTCGAGGAATCTTTCTTTATCTAACTTCAGGTTCAGTGGTAGAGCAGATAGCCTTGCTCTTTGTGAAAAGAAGGGGGATTGAGGAGCATGCTTAAAGATTTGTTGTTTCATTTTATAATAACCTTTCCTAGCATGTATGGAGTCACTTCATAGACATAGATTATCATTTAATCAAGTTTCCTCCCAGTTTTTAGTGGGAGGTAAGGATATGGGGTCTGGAAGGAGTTAGAAAACTATTAGTGCTACCTGTTTTCTTTTTTTTTTTTTTTTTTAACAAAGCTGATTGGGTGGAGCCTTCATTTGTTTACATATTGTGTTTGGTCACCTTCATTCTGTAGAGACAGAACTGAGCAATTGTGATAAACATTGGTGTCTGCAAAATCTCAATTATTCCCTTTATGAACATCTCAGAGAAAGAATATTGCTTACTTATGCTCAAGAGAAAATTTCATCAGCTGTGGAAATGACCTAGTTTGGAAATGAGCTGTTGAGCCTTTCACTGAATTGTACTATGCAGAAAATATCAGACTTGGAAGTAAAGAAAGTAGACAAAAGGGAGTATCTTTATGAGTGCCTTCTAGCCTTGGTTCCCATTTTATTTATTTATTTATTTATTTATTTATTTATTTATTTATTTATTTATTTTTGAGGTAATGTTTCACTCTAGCTCAGACTGACCTGGAATTCACTATGTAGTCTTAGGGTGGCCTCAAACTCATGGTGATCCTCCTACCTCTGCCTCCCAAGTGCTGAGATTAAAGGCATGCACCACCACACCTGGCTTCCCATTTGATTTTAATTAGTTTTTCCCCAAAATTTTATCCTAAGAAACATGAACACATAGAAAAATTTTTACACTTGATCTTAGCCAAAAGGCCGAGAAGCAATAGAAAAATTTTTAAAGGTTGAATCACCCACATACCACTAGCTAGAGTCTACAACTCACATTCTCCTAACATTTGCCTTGATATAAATTCATCCATCAACATACCTTCTAATTGCTATTATTATTGTTTTGCTGTTCCTAGTGCATTCTAAATTGCATAAGCATATATCTTCCATAAATACCTCAGTAGACATAATATTAACTAGAAGATATTAAGATTAGACTTTACCTTAACTCCGACATTGTAATCTGAACAGCAGTTTTCCTTTTACCAGAAGACAGAACTTTACAAAAGTTGAAATCTGAGAAAGGTTATCAGAGTAATTGAAGTAAATGTCAGGGGAATCAGTCACCTAAATTTCCCCGTTTCTCCTGTTCAGAGTTTCAGAGATGAATTAGCTTTTCAGAGCCAAGAGTGTTTTGCTTGTGATAGATTCTAGGAATGTTCTGTGGCTCCAAAGAGAGGGTCATTAGCTGTTCTTTTCTGGGTGCTGCCAAAAACCCACAGGAAAACCGTGAGTCACACGGGAGTTTTATGCAATGATTGGTCACATGTAGTTTCTGGGTCAGAACTCTGGTTGATAGAACAGACTGGATCTGTGCAGAATGCATGAAGGCAGAGATTGAATTCATATGCACCTGTCTTTTCAGGATCTATTTGAATGTCTTCTACTGCACATTACATTACTGGCCTTCATACACTTCTTGACTTGAGGCCAACTGATTTCCTAGATTCAGTGACTCTGAATTCCTAATATGAGATATTCCAGAGACATGGACTATTCAATAAATAGCAGCTACCTTGTCCTAGAAAGCACTTCTCAAAATATACAAGCAAGTAGATTTGAGTAGGAAGAAAAAAAAATGGCAAATGATGAAGTATTTAAGGTGCTAGTACACTTATATAAAATAAGTAATTCAATGTCATAGAGATGAGGAACAAAAATGTCTTGAAAAAAAGAGAAAAAGTCAAAGAAAATGTCTTGATACAGTTGGTATGTTTAAATACAATCATTTAGGGAAGGCTTTATTCATTGTCGTATTAGGATGAAGTTTTTTTTTTTTTTTTAAGTGTTTCCTGGGATTCCAAAGGTCATCTATTCAACTACCTGCTCCACATTGCTGTCTCACTTCAAATGATAGTGTGTTAAAGGGTTCATGGTCACATTACTTATGTACATGGTCACATTCCTATCTCCAAAGTGGGTCCTACTAGAGATAAAACATGATAGGCCCTTTATTCTCTTTGTAAAAATTCTCTCCTCTTAGAGGAGGAGCTCTGTTCTTCAGTGGTGTAGCCACCTGTTTTTCATGCTTCAGTAAATAACTCCCCGCCAAAATTCATGCAAGGAACCCTAATTTATCTCAGTAGTCACCAAAATAAATAAATAAATAAATAAATAAATAAATAAATAACCCAAGAAAGTAAGACGGAAATAGCTGGGAAGAAGAAAGGGTTTAGTGAGAGTGGGTGGTAATGGGGTGTGAATATGATCAGAACACATTATGTATGTGTATTCAATTGTAAAAAAATAAAATCAAATTAATGAATTCTTCCACTTTTGCTTTTCCTTTAAGGCCTGCCAGCTTTTCAGAATCACTCTCCTCCTTTTACTGAAGTGGTCTACAAAGAAATTTCTCTACTTTGCCCTGGCCATGTGTTGTATAGCAAATTCTCCAAAATTGAAATATTCCCTCCTGAAGGGAGGAGGGAATCCCCAGGTCACAATTGTGAGAGCTGAAACTTAAAAGGTCATGTCACTACTCCCAAGGTTAGAGGAGTAGTTAACATCTGGTGAGAGGCAGACTCTGACTACTGCTGTGCAGCAATACTCTCTGAATTGGAACATCCCTGCTTGGGCTAGGGAGGGGGTGGGCAAGCCAAACTGCCTGCAAGGCCTGCACTGTCTAGAGATGTAGCTTCCACGGGTTACCATCTATGCCAGGGTGAGCTTTTCACTGATGCAGCCACCTTTGTGTCATCCATTGCTCCTGTAAGCAATCCCTTACCCTGCACTGTAAGCAGCCCCCCATAAATTCACTGGCTCACCAAACTGCTGCAATCATACTTTTGTCTGTCTTCTGAGCCTTATGGAGTTAATAATAGACGTGTATTTGCATCTCACCAGGAAAAATGTTTCACCTGCCATGCCCTTGGACTTAGTTTCTGCTAGTGACCAGTTTCTTAAAGGCTCCTTTAATAGCTACAGAGATGAAAGGAATTTTTGACTCCCAGAGAAATATACAGAATGGTGTTAACTGAAACATCACTAGCTAATCCATTCCCCCTTATAGTCTTTTTGTTAAATGCCATTTGTAACAGAGGAGTCTTTTATGAGGGACACTTGTACTTCAGAAGTCAGTCTCTAAAATCCAGTTTCATAATTGCTAATCTCACTTGATGACTAGTTGTCTTGATAATAATTTAAATGGACATAACTACTTTCTTTTAAAATTATTTAGTTAGTCATTTATATAGCTTTAAGTGCGGGCATTAAGGAAGACAGAGTTATTTAAACACACAATACACACCCATGTGTGGGTATGAGCTTCTCAAGAGAAAAAAAAAATGAACCACTTCAATTTACATGTCATCCTAGTACAAAGGTCATGCTAACTTGTGTCTGTGTGATGGAAGCAAGCACCAGGGGAGTCTTTGTTCTTCTAACCATTTCTTTTAAAGCAGGAATCTGCAAACTTGCAGCCTAAATGAATATGCAGCTCATTGTGTCTATTTTTGTATCGCCTGGGAGCTAAGAAGGCTTTATACATTTCGAAATGGTTGAACTATAAAGCCCAAAGAAAACTACTTTGTGGCAAGTGAAAATTATATAAATTCAAAATGGGATGAATGCTATGAATTCAAATTTCATTATCCATAATCAAATTTTTATTGAAATACAGTCACACCCATTTATTTCATCTATGGCTGTTTTCTGGATAGGAAGCCAAACTAGACTAGTCTTCAGAAAAACCTAGGTAGCCTGCAAAGTCAAAACTATTTGGACTTTTCAGACAGTTTCCAGGCTTTGTTTTAGAGACACCACTTTCATTCTTTTCTCAAAACCAGCCAATGAGCCTCTTGGTGTTTAAAGAACTATACCGGCAGCTTCATTCTCCGAATTGGGTTGGGGGTGGGGGACTGCCCAATGTCCACTCACAGCATTTCAGCAAAATCCAAACCCTCAAGCAACTCTACCCACTAGAATGTGCCTTCACTTTAGGCAGAACAAAGATGTCTTGGCTCTTGGCTTATACTCCTGCACAACCCCTTCCCCCCAGCCCCTCCTAACTGGCAAGCAACCAGAGAGTTATTTATGTGAGACAATTGTGAAGTACCTAGGATGGGACAGGCTCGTTTAATTATCACCACAACCGTAGGAGGTTGGTATTATTATTGCTACCCTCATTTTACTGGGTAGGAGGTATTTGAAGCTCAGAAAGGCCAAGTCACCCGCTCAAAGTCACGGCAATTAGTGCCTCCAAGTGGTGATGTAGCTTTCAAGTTCTTGCAGCCAAGCTCCGCGGGTTGGGTGACAAGTGCAATACAAGGTTTTCAAGAAGTCGCCTACGAAGGTGGGGCGGCGGGGAGGGGTGCTTTGTGATGATCAGAGCACATCCCTCTCGGGGCCCACGCGCCCCCAAGTGGCCGGGGTGCACAGCTCTCTTTGGGCAGAGACTCAAAGGCAGCAATTGTGGCTCAGAGGGGGCGGAGCCAGAGGATCCCAGCCAAGGGTAAATAAAGGGAGTGTCACCTCTCCCAAAGTCCCTGAGACCCAGAGACTCCCGCCTCCCTGAGGCCGCTGCTGCAAAGCGCTGAGTCACGGTGAGGAGCAGGCTCGCTCCGGTGCCGCCCTCCCTGGGCTGGGTGGCTCCCCGGGGTCCTCCAGCGCTGCAGAGGTTCCTGGTGTCGCGGTGGCCTCCCTCTTAGGCCGCCACTTCCGCTCTGTGAGTGGCAAGGGCCCTCAGTGAGGGTGATGTGTGTGTGGGGGGTGGGGGGGGGGAGGATGTTGGCGAGCAGATTTGGTCCCGCCTTCCTCAGCTGGCTGAGACTCTTAGTGGAGATGATGGGAGATGCTTAAATAGCACTGAGAGTTGGTGAAAGTGATGACGGCTTGACTGTTCTCTCTGCAAAGCACTGAGATCAGTTAACTATCTTATGGGTTGTTCACGTGTATAGAATTTCCCTGGGGGAGTCTGCAAAGTCCCAGAATAACCTAGCTGGAGGTAAAAATACTGTCTAGAGGCTTGTGTGTGGGTGATGACAGGTCGGTGGATGAGAATGAAAATCATTTCTGTGCCCCATATTCCATCTGCTAGTCAATATTTATTGATTGTGGGCTAGGGAGAATATATATTGGGATAAGTCTTCACTGATTGGAGGCTATTGGTGTGTAGAGCCCCTGTGAATAGCAGCAGCTTACATGATCAAAGCACCATCTGCGTCCCTTTGAGATAGAAATTTTATTCCAATCTTACAAACAGGGACACTGAGGCACAGCACAGGCAGCTGGTATGTGGGGAACCTGGTGCGCAAACCTAAGATGTCTGGCTCCAGGATGTGTGTGTGTGTGGGGGGGGTATGTGTGTATGTGGTGCATGCATGTGTGTGTGCAGATGTGCACCGCCCGTGTGCGCAAGTGCTGAGGCCAGAGGAGGACATGTCCTCTCTGCGTCCATTGCTCTTCTGCCTTTTCCCCTCTTCTCACTGAATGTGGAGCATGTCATTTTTATTCTGGCTAACCAAGGAGCCCCAGGGATCCTCCTGTCTTGACCCACTCAGTGCTAGTCCTGTACCTAGTAAATACTCAATAAATTACAATTGTTGCCATTTGAGGCAAGTCTAATGTTCATATTGGTAGTTCATAGTCCTTGGATATTTTCTTCCTTATGACTTCTTTTTTTTTGTCATCTCCTCTTCTTGCCTTCCATGCTGTACAGCTCATCACCAGAACACTTTCTATAGACTGCAGCAACATGGGGTCCTCCAAAAAGGTTACTCTGTCGGTGCTCAGTCGAGAGCAGGCAGAAGGGGTTGGGGCACGGGTCCGAAGGAGCATTGGCAGACCTGAGGTATGATGGTTGCGGTGTGTGTGTATGGGCGGGGGGATGGGGGCTGCTTCTGGTTTCTTTTCCAAAAGGTCTGGTGGGATATTGAAGGTAATTTGGGACGAGAAGGCCAGGATGGTCATGAGCTGCCCTTTGCAGTGCCATAGGGGAGTCAGTCTTTACAATTGGGGCATATGTGGACCAACTCCATTTCCAAGAAGATTTCTAGATTGCAATTACAGAGGACTGGGCATTAGGTCTGCTTCTTTCTGCACACCTTTGTCTTACCCTAAGCTGATAGCATGCTTGCTGACTGCCTTAGCATGTATATTACCCAACAATACCTTGCAACTCAATGCTCTTTAACATACAAGGAGTAACTCTGGGTCCCAATTTCAAATTCCAAAGAAGAGGATCTGATTGGCTCCACATAGGTCAGATCTCTATTCTTGACCAGTCACAAGGTCAGGGTATTCACAGATTGCTAAGATCCAGCTCTACTGAGGGGGCTTATTTTACCCAGCATTATGTTATCCAGCCATTGAAGAAAGTGGCAAACTGACAACGCACTTCTCCTTCATCAGCCTCACCAGGTTTCTCCTTTCTCTGTTTTTGCCAGTTTTCTTTCCAATATTAACTCACACACAAATATCTCCTGAGGTCCAAAAAATACCATTTGCCACAGGAAACATACACATGAGTTTATTCTAATGGCTGAATGTATAGGGGCAGATGCAGATGGTGTCATAGTCTATAAGTAACATCAACAAAAAACTTGGAAAGGATTCTGAGATGTTAGAGACACCTGTTAGTAAATCATTAGTGTATAGTGAGAGTAGCTAATACTTTAATTAGGCCATCTATTAGGAATATGTCTGCTCAGAATTTTTTAAACTTTTTTTGTCCTGTGAAACCCTTTGAATCTGGTGAAACCTATCAATCCTTTGTAAAATAATCCTTTGAAATACATAGACTTACCAAGAAAAACTTCTATACTGTAATAGAGTGATTTTTTGTAAAACAATTTTGTAATATAATAATTTTATGTTGAATAACAAGATTTTTTTTTTTCTGAGGTAGGGTCTTATTCCAGCTCAGGCTGATCTGGAATTCACTATGTAGTCTCAGGCTGGCCTTGAACTCACAGCAATCCTCCTACCTCTGCCTCCTGAGTCCTGGGATTAAAGGCGGGTTTAATAACACTACAATTTTAAAGATGTAAAGAGAATGGAGACTATTCTAACATAATCAAGGATGTGAAAATACTTTTGTTTTCTGTTGGCCAGAATTACAGGCACTGATAATTTATTGTAGCTCACTGGCATGCTCATAATGGAAGATGCTACCAACTTGCCAGAAAGGTCAACCCTTAACCCCTTCCATCAGCAGAGCATGAAGGCATTTATCTAACACTTGGAGGTTACTTTATGTCTATGAAAAAATAGTTCCTAAACTTTGGACATCAAAGCTATCTTAGCATAGAAATTATGATAGTGCTTCATATTAGTTACTGGTGACTTTTTTCTCTATCACTCCAAGTGTGGAGGTAGAAGAGGAATTAACAATGAGCCCTTCTATGGTTAACACTAAAGAAGAGATGTACTGGGGCAGACTCATACCCTTCAGTACAATACACAGACCAGGCTGGTCAGACTGGAGTTTGAGTGCCTGAATAGCATGGTGTTAGGAGACAGGATGTCAGAGCTCCAGCAGTTGCCTCTATGGCTCATTCATTCTCCCACATGATACTCTTCAGGAGGATGTGATCCTTTTTGGGTTACTCTTATTTTTCTTTTATTTAAATGAATAATTTAAAGCAAAGTGAGAGAAAGTAGCATAACGAATCTCCTGCTCCTATACCCACAAAGATGAACCCAGGGGACTGGAGAGATGGCTTAGTGGTTGGTTAAGTGCTTGCCTGTGAAACCTAAGGACCCTGGCTCGAGGCTCGATTCCCCAGGACCCACGTTAGCCAGATGCACAAGGGGGCGCACGCGTCTGGAGTTCGTTTGCAGTGGCTGGAAGCCCTGGCGCGCCCATTCTCTCTCTCTTTCTCCCCCCACCCCGTCTTTCTCTCACTGTCTGTCGCTCTCAAATAAATAAAAAATAAAAAATTTTAAAAAAGATGAACCCAGGGACAATCTTGTTTTACCTATAGACTCATCTGTTTCTCTTTTCAATATATTTTGAATAGAATCTCAGGTAGCATTTCATTTATAAATATTTCAGTTTGTGTCTATGAAAGGAAAGAACAAGAGGGTAATGGAATCTATGTGACTTCAAAGCAGAAAAAGGAACTATTTGGTGGGGGAGAAGGGGACCAAAAAGAAAGAAGAAGGTTACCAACAAGAGGGTGAATAGAGCAGTGAGGGGTGAATAAGAATAAAGTATAATGATATATGAAGATGTTACAATGAAACCCATTATTTTGCATACTAACTTAATTTTTTTGTTTATTATTTATTTATTTATTTGAGAGCAACAGACACAGAGAGAAAGGCAGAGAGAGGAGAGAGAGAGAGAGAGAGAGAGACAGGGAGAGAGAGAGAGAATGGGCACAACAGGGCCTCCAGCCACTGCAAACGCACTCCAGACCCCTTGTGCATCTGGCTAACGTGGGTCCTGGGGAATTGAGCCTCGAACCGGGGTCCTTAGGCTTCACAGGCAAGTGTTTAACCACTAAGCCATCTCTCCAGCCCTTGCATACTAACTTAAAAAATATGCAAAGGGACATGACACAAGAAAAGAAGATGATAACATGTAGTCATGGTTCTATTATCCCACTTGAGAATTTCAAGATTTCTTAATATTATGAAACAGCTATCTGTTAGGGCTAATAACAACCATTTGTCCTCTGATACAGAAAGGAAATGGAGGGCCAAAGCAAAACAGCAAACAAAGCTGTCCATTTTTACTTTATAAAGAATGCCCTAAAAGTCCCACCCTGTAATTGCTCATAGTATCCAGCCAGATTTAATGATATGACCTCACCTAGCTATGAGAGGCTAAAGAATCTAATAGGAGTATTGCTGAGGAGGTTTGTGGGGTACACTCGGAGTACACAGAGTTATTCTGGGGTCAGTAGAACATAATTAAAAGGCATAGCATCAGGCCAATCTCTCAGGAACTGCCACACCTGGCAGACATTTCCAGTGTTTCTTGATTTCAACAGAGTGCCAGTCTGGTGGAGCCATGTTGTGGGATTGCCACCGGATGAGGAGCAATGTCTATTGGATTTGATTGGCCTTCTCAAGAGACTGGGGGAAAAAGCTGAGAGACTGCTAGTTGAATTTTGTAATTGAAAGGATATGGAAAAATTTTTGAAGGAAAATAAAAGATAAATATCATTGGGTTACTATGTAGAGAAATATCTGATTGAATTAGTGATCTAATTAAAACATTTTAGAAAATTAGCATTCTCGTGTACATCCGATCTTGTGTGCAGATAATCAATGTTTATTTAACATGCCATAGGGTAGTAGCTATTCTAAATGCTTAGAGATTATTAGGAATGTTGATGAAGACTAATTCTCAGCCCTGAAGGTAGCACATTAATACCATATTATTGGAGAAAGAGTGTCTCTTATACACATCTATCTTCTTGAAAAATTCACCCCCCCCCACCCTTTGCCTTGACCTGCTACCTGGATTCTGCAATATTTTCCTTGTGCTGGCTTTCTCCTTGTGGGTGTGCTCATAGGTCATGGACTGGCAACCAGGATGACCAAACGGGCAATAAATGTGACAAATAGTACTGATGGTAGGAACCCTCACACATGGGATTAGGGTCCTTGCAAGAGAGACTACAGAGCGTTAATTGGCCTCATTCCACCATGTAAGGACACGGCTAAAAGGTGTTGCTGTGAACCAGAAGTGAGTTTTTATTAGACACTGAAGGTACTGATGTACTAACCCTGGACTTCTCAGTTTCTGGAACTATAAGAAATTAAGTTTTGCTATGTATAAACTACTCAGTTTATGGCATTTTGTGATAGCACCTTGAACAGACAAAAACAAAGAAACAAAAAAAACCTGCTATCAATTTCTTCATTTGTTTAGGGCAATAGTTCTTAGAGTCTATTTAGATCACTCCCTATCAAATGCTCATTTGGCCATAATCTTGATATTTTCTCCCGGACATGCTCTGCCATTTTTTTTTTTTTCCTGAGGTAGGGTCTTACTTTGGCTCAGGCTTACCTGGAATTCAATATGCAGGCTCAGGTTAGCCTCAAACTCACAGTGATCCTCCTACCTCTGCCTCCCAAATGCTGGGATTAAAGGCGTGTGTCTCATTTTTTATGAGATAAGCAGGCTAAAGGTTTTCTAAATATTTGAGTTTTACTTTCCTTGTGATTAAAATATCTGTGCTTAGGGCTGAAGAGATGGCTCAGCAGTTAAAACACTTGCCTAAGGACTTGGGTTCAATTCCCTAGTACCCATGTAAAGTCATATGCACAAGGTGGTACATACATCCGGAGTCTATTTGCAGTGTCTCTTTCTTTTAAATAAATAAATCATTTAAAATATTTTTTAAAATCCTTGTTTAAATCATTTTCCTCTTCTTGCATTTTATTATAAGTAGTTAAGAGGAATCAGGTCACACTTTCAACACTTTTTTTGGAAATAACTTAAGCAAAATTAACTATCCAATTTCATTGCTCACTACTTCTACTTTCTATGAAACATAAGGGCATAAGCACAATTCAGGCACTTTTCTTTCTTTTTTTTTTTTTTAACCACTTTAGACCAGGGCTTACCTTTCCTCTAGCTTGGAGAAATAAGTACTTCATTCCTTTGTTTATACTTCATTTCTTCTTGAGATTTCATTTGTATATACTCCTAGCACTATTCTGTCCAGGATTCTGCCTTTAAGAAGACTCAATCGCTCTCTGTAGCAATTCTTACCTTTTCCTTTTGGGCCCTTATCAGAATCGCTCTATCTATCCATTTCTGGCAATTTAGGTGTTATTTTCCAAGCCTGAATCTCAGAATTCTTCTAGCTTTACTCCATCACCAGTCCCAATGATGCTTCTACATTTTGAGATTTTCATTTCAGCCACAGAACCATTTCTCAGTACCGAAGGATAACTACTGTTCTGTGAGTAGTTGTTGGTGACGAGGGTAGACTTGAAAAGACAGAACCTGTTGTTTTCACAGTTTGTTTGACAACAGGTTAATTGCACACAGGAAACTCTGATACCAAGAAGCAGTAAATATTTATATCTCTCTGTCTCTCTATATATTTTTTAAAATTTATTTTTGTTTATGTTTATTTATTTATTTGATAGTGACAGAGAGAGAAAGGCAGAGAGAGAAAATGGGCATGCTACGGCCTCCAGCCACTGCAAACGAACTCCAGATGCATGTACCTCCTTGTGCTTACGTGGGTCCTGAGGAATCGAGCCTTGAACCGGGATCCTTAGGCTTCATAGGCAAGCACTTAACCGCTAAGCCATCTGTCCAGCCTATATTTGATTTTTTGAGGTAGGGTCTCACTCTAGCTCAGGCTGACCTGGGATTCACTATGTAGTCTCAGGGTGGCCTCAAACTCATGGCGATCCTCCTACCTCTGCCTCCCGAGTGCTGGGATTAAAGGTGTGTGCCACCATGCCCGGCTTCCATCTATATATTTTTAATACCACAGAATTACAACATGAAACTAAAAAGTTATCTTAGAGCTCCAATACTTTCACTTTGCACATGAGGAAAATGATAGTTCAGAAATGTATAGGATCACTGCAATATAATTGATGCCACTCATCTATGCAGAGTTTATGTGTGTTCTACATGCATTGTTCCTAATCCCCATCATCTTTTTTTCAAATTTTTATTAACAACTTCCATGATTATAAAAAATATCCCATAAGTTATATATTATCTTTGAGAAGAAAAAAATGTGTCATGAAATATGAGAGGTCTCCACTTCTGCTATCAACAACTCAGTTCCATTCTTGGAATTTCATTGATCTGAAATGCAGCAAAATAAACAACAAAGGATAGGATAATATCAAATAGATATAATGTCTGCTTGCTTTCTATCAAAAAGGTATTGATGGAAGACAGTAAATCCAGAAAGTGAGAGGAAAGAAAGAGACGTCACCAGGTGCTTTGAAATGAGGAAATAATTTATAGTAAAAGAAGATGAAAAAAATATACATGGAGAAAGAGAGAGAAAAGAGAGGTTTTAAGCATATATTTTAATTGAAGCTTTTCCAACATTTTTTGAGAGTCTTAAGTACATACTTTAATTGCTTTTTGGTTTAACATTGGACTATATGAAGCTTGGGGCTGATGTGTTACTTTTTAGCCTAGCTTTTTTTGGGCTATAATCTACATTTTTAAAATTTATTTTTATTTTTATTTGATACAGGGAGAGAGGGAGAGGGGAGAGAGAGAGAGAGAGAGAGAGAGAGAGAGAGAGAGAGAGAGAGAGAGAGAGAGAGAATATGCCAGGGCCTCTAGGCACCGCAAATTAACTCGAGATGCATGTGCTACCTTGTGCATCTGGCTTACTTGGGACCTGGGGAATTGAACCTGGGTCCTTATGCTCTGTAGGCATGCACCTTAACAGGTAAGCCATCTCTCCAGTCCTATAATCTACATTTTAATGTGAAGACATGGAGACTTTCCTAGATCTAAAAACTTTTACCAGCTTGGTGAATATATAAGTATACACAAGCATATACATAAGTGTTTATATTTGAATGCATATTCTTTTCATAAGACATAAGAGACAGAATTTGCATATTTATTTCTATTAATATAAGAGAATAGACATTCTGATATAAATTAAAAATTTAGTTACCTGAGCTGAAAAAAAAGTTAGAGGAACTATGAGAGCCCAAAAACAATGGGAAAGAAAAATGGAGTTTCTAAATTGTCTTATAGGCCTTAGGATAAGTGATTCAGTGTTTTAAAAGTCTTTCACAAAGACAGCAAGTACAGATGACCTTACAGACAAATTTTACAGAATATGTAAATCACATAAAATTTCAGTGCTACACACACTCTCCAGGGAATGAAAATAGAGGAAATCAAATAAAATCACCTGGTGAGGTTGTCATTACCATGCTATCAGAATCAGTTTAACAAATGTGAAATGGTAATTATATCACATTTACAACTATTTTTTTAAAAAAATATTTCTTTATTTGGGGAGAGAGCAAGAATGGGCATGCCAAGGCCTCCTGCCACTGCAAATGAACTCCAGACATATGGACTACTTTATGCATCTGGCTTTATGTAGGTACTGGGGGACTAAACCTGGGCCATCAAATGCTGCAAGCAAGTGCCTTTAACCACTGAGCAGTCTACCCAGGCCCATATTTATAAATATTTTTGTAAGTGTTATAAATAAAATTTTATCCAATAAAATATAGCAATGTATAAAAAGACAGTATGTCACAAACTAAGTTGGGCTTCTCTGAAGACACCAAGTTTTACTTAATGTTAGCAAGTCTGCTTATGTAATTTACTAACATTAAGAGATGCAGGAGAATTCCATTGTGTATATGTATCACATTTTCATTATTTAGTCATCTGTCACTGGACATCTAGGCCATTTTCAATTCTTAGTTGTTATAAACAGATTTGCAGTAAACATGTATGAGAAAGTATCTCTATAGTGAAGTCCTTAGGGTATATGCTAAAAGAAGGGGGAAGGATGGCAAAAGAATACTTACGACATGTAAACATGTACAGAGTGGGGGAGGGAATCGGGGGAAAGAGGGATGAGAATCAACAAAAACAATTTGTATTTGAGAATGACATTAAAAGGGGGCTGGAGAGATAGCTCAGTGGTTAAAAGTAACATGCTTTCAAAGCCTTATGGCCTGGGTTTGATTGAGTCCCATGTAAATCCAGATGCACAAAGTGGTACACGTGTCTGGAGTTGGTTTACAGCAGCAGTAGGCCCTGGCATGCCCATTCCCATTCTCACTTTCTTTATTTCTCTCCCCCTGCCCCTCTTACAAATATATATATATTTTTAAAAGAAAATGCCATGCCACATGACCTAAAATGAAGTCACTACAACTATTTCAAGGTTGCATCTTCTGTCATATTTCTTGAGCTGCTAAGTGGCCTTATCCTCTTCCGAGGCACCATAGCTAGAAATTTGGGTGTTATTTAATGCTCTTCCTATTTGTCTGAAACATCTACATAGTCACTAAACCATTCTTCATTACTACTGCTATTGTGTTACTTCTGGCCTTTGCTTCTGCTCAGAATATTGAAAGGCCTTTCTAAATGGTCTTCATCTCCTGTTTTCCTGTATGAAACCATCTTCCATGGAGATATCTTTCTAAATCTGATTATCTCAGCACCCAATTTAAGTCCATCATCAAAGATCCAAATTCCTTTAAGATTTTGACTAGAGTTAGGTGTGGTGTCTCATGATTGTCATCCTAACACTCAGAACAGGGAATCAGGAGGAACAAGAGTTCAAGGCCAGTCTGAAACACAAAGAAGGCCATATCTCAATTTTTTTTGACCTCTATCCTTTGTCTATTTCTCATCATCATTCCATGTGGACTGTGGGCTGTCATGTCTATTTTACAAGAAATATATTCACCTTTAAATATTTAGTATTTTTAATATTTGATTGTACCACTACAGACATGTCTATTTGAAAAAACAAGAATCAATCGAAAAAATGTATTTATTTATGTGCAAGCAGAGAGAGATAGTGAAAAGAGATACACACAGAGAGAACGGGCATGATGGGTCCTCCAGCTGCTACGAATGGACTCCAGATGCATGCACCACCTTGTGTGTCTGGCTTTACATGGGTACTGGGGAATTGAACCTGGGTTGTTAGGCTATTCAGGCAAGTATCTTAACTGCTGAACTATCTCCCCAGCCCAAGAATCACTTTTTAAATAAAATAGTTTATTGGAGCAGAAAAAATATTTAAGGTGTGGTTAATTTTACATAGAACATTTGTTTCTGTGCAAGAATATTAAGAAATGTCTAACTTTATGTGCACATAGAATTATGATGAAGCATGGAGGCAGAGATTTGTTCAAGCATGCCAAGCTCTTCTTTCTGGAATATATTCCCTCTTCTCTTCTTTCAACTTGATCAACTTCTATATATCAAGATCCAGTCCAAGTGTTACTTCCCTGGTAGATGTTTTATAAATGTCACCCCATTCTCCTATGTGGAATGTTGTCTTCCTGGAGAGCAATTATTGTCATATTGTAGTCATTGAGTTTCCAGTTGGTTCCTCCATGATATTATGGATCTTGTTTTGGGTATAGATAGATCTTGACTATATCTCAGGTAATCATGAAATACTTATCCACTTGTTGCCCTTCTCTCAAAATGTCAATTCTAATAGAATTTTTGAACATGTATGTACAGGTATAATTTCTTCCTGAAAGGAATTTTCACTGTAGAAGTTTACTCATTGGCTGTGTACATTTCAATGAGTTTTTCTGGATCTTCTTGTGGATGTAACCCCTTGTAGTGTGGCTTAAAAGGCATGTCTAATCTGCTGAATTTTATTATTTCAGCTAAAAAATCTGGACCCCTTTTTACTGTTTGATGAATTTAAAGGAGGAAAACCAGGAGGATTTCCTGATCACCCACATCGAGGTTTTGAAACAGTAAGTACAGTAATTTGACCCACAAAACATTATTTTAAAACCACTTATTTACTTCTTTTTAACTTTTTTGTGTACATGCTTGTGTGGTTGTGTATACATGTGTGTGGGGAGAGCATGCACTGTATAGTATGCCTGTGGAGGTCAGAGGACCACTTCCAGGTCGATCCAGTCCTCACGTTCCTACCTCATTTGAAACAGGATTTCTCTCTCTGTATCTTGTTCTCTTGTTTTTTGCTGCACTCACCATGAACTTTCAGAAAATGTTGTATCTCCATCAACTACCTAGCTATCAGCATGCTAGGATTACAGAAATCTACCAGGCTTCTGGATTTTTACTAGGGATCAAACTTGGGAACTCTAGTTTGAGTGGCAAATGCTTTATCCACTAAGCCATCTCCCCAGTCCCAAAATTTGTTTCTTTCTTCTAATAAAAAATTCAATTATATTAAGAGCTTATCACTGAAGTAGGCTTAAATCACACCCACCATGGCTCAGGGAAGTTTGTGGAAGAGGAGGTGGAAAGATTGTAAGAGCCACAGGTTGGGATGTCATACCTAGAGGCACTGCCTTCCCCCAATATCTGACTGTTGCTCTCACAACGTGTAACCCACAGCCTCATGGGGAATACCAGCAACCCCACTGAGGAGGACCTCCAGCAGAATGGGGACAGGGATGAGGGAAAGGATCATACCAACACATAAGTATGCCCATAATAAAAAAAAAAGAAGAACAATAAACCACAAAAAAGAAGACTCAGTTATAAATAATGAATAATAGGCTAAAATCTTAACTTATAAGTTTCTGGCTACAAACTACTATACATTTGTTATTGCTCTTTATATGCAATATAAACTTTTTATATGAAATATATCTCAAGAAATATTTGCTCTTCTTTAAATATTCTTTATTTTTGTGCCACTGAAAGCATTCTTATTTGAGCAGTTAATAAAAAGCAGGAATTGGCTCCTTAAACTTTTTTTGTTTGTTTTTATGTATTTAATTGAGAGCAACAGACAGAGAGAGAAAGAGGCAGGCAGACAGAGAGAGAGAGAGAGAGAGAGAGAGAGAGAGAGAGAGAGGGAGGGAGAGGGAGAGAATGGGCATGCCAGGGCCTCCAGCCACTGCAAACAAACTCCAGATGCATGTGCCCCCTTGTGCATCTGGCTAACGTGGGTCCTGGGGAATTGAGCCTTGAACCGGGGTCCTTAGGCTTCACAGGCAAGCACTTAACCACTAAGCCATCTCTCCAGCCCAAGAATTGGCTTCTTAAAAATACATTTGATCCGACCATGGTGGCACACACCTTTAATCCCAGCACTAGGGAAGCAGAGGTAGGAGAATCAACATGAGCTCGAGGCCACCCTGAGAACACAGAGTGAATTCCAGGTCAGCCTGGACTAGAGTGAAACCTTACCTTGAAAAACCAAATATATATATATATACATATATATATTTCATTAAAATAATTGCAGCTAGAAGAGACTACTTAAGGTGTATAGTTCTATGCAAGAATGTTCAGAAATGTTTAATTTCATGCAATATAATATTGTAAATACCAAAATAAAAACCAAAACTCAATGCATATTTATAGTTTCTTTTAGATGTTTTTTGTTTGTTGTTGGTTTTTGAGGTAGAGTCTTGCTGTAGCTCAGACTGGCCTGGAATTCACTATGTAGTCTCAGGCTGCCCTTGAACTCTTGGCAATCCTCCTACCTCTGCCTCACAAGTGCTGGGATTAAAGGCATGTGCCACCATGCCTGGTGCATATAGTTTTAATAGATTATAGAATCAAGGCACCAAAATATAATGTGGTCTAAAATTTAGCATTTTAAGGAATACTTGTATGTTTTCATGTTTAGTTGCAAAATTGGGAGATTCTGTTAGACAGTAGGGCTTGTTTTTCTTCTTTCATTTGGTAATGGAAGTAAAACCCTGCAATGTCAAATTGTGGCACTATCAATAACTCCTATTCTCTACACCTATATCACGTATTCTTGGAAACTTCAGGGGCATTACGAAGTTTAGCTATTTCTCCATGACAGCCATCTGTATCCCTAGTAAACAGAGCATGGCTTGTTAAAGGCATAATGTGTTTGTCAACCCTATCAGTGAATAAGTAAATATTTACTGAAGGCTTGGAATAGCAAAGTGTTCCTGGAGGGTGATCTTTTATATGTTGGGGTATGTTGTGTAATGGGGGATGTTTGGTAGAAGGCAGTAGGAATTAAGCAAATGAAGAATTAAATGTGGTCCCTGCTTGTTTCCATGTTCCAGTTAAAAGGTGTAAAATGGACATGGAAAGATTTAGACACCCTACTGTAAAGATAAAATGAACCAAGAAGCTTGGGGAGACAAGAGCATCATGTCTTACTTTGCAGCAATTCTCATATAATCCCAAGAGGATGTACTTTCTCCACATTTGGTACTCAATATATATAGATAGATACATGTGTGTATGAACATATATACATGTATATCTTTATAGTGGCCTTGATAATCTAGCTCTTATTAAAGTTGGGAATTGCCTCAACCTCCCCTCACCACACTCAAGAAGACAAAGTTTTTTTCAGATGAAACAATCACACAATTCTCTATATTCTCCATGTTGAGATAATAACTACTGGCTCCATCTAATTGAATGATGAAGAGATGGCTCTTGTTGAAGACAATGGCTTCATAAAATAAAACAAATGATGAAATATACTGCTTTCATTTCAAGTACGCAAGGTGCTTTCTTGGGGTGCACTTTTATAAATCATAAGGTGTATGACTTTAAACAACTCTGTGAAGTTCAGCTGTAGAATATTGATGCTTGCCCTTTCCTTTTGATTAAGAATTTTCTCTAAAATGGTAGCTGTATTTCCAGTTGATCCTCATTAACTGTGGATTCTATATTCATAAAGTCACCTACTTGGAACATTTATTGTAACACCCAAATCGGTGTTTATGGAGTTTTCAAGGTAATTCTGAATGGTGAAAACTTTGAATTGCCAGCTACACCTGCTACCTGGTGAAATCTAACAAGGCTATTCTCTGCTCTGTTCTTTCAACCTAACAATGTAGGCAAGTGTCCTTGTCACAGTCTTAGTATCATGTTTCTTATACGTTCTGATTTGTGTGTGTGCATATATGCATGCAAATTCATAAGTGTGTGGGCATACATGTGTGCATGTGTGTTACATGCATGCAAAAGTCAGAGGTTGATGTCAGGGGTCTTCTTAATTTCACTCTACCTTATTTTTCCTGAGGGTTAGTCCTGGGGATCCTCCTGTCTCTGCCTTCTCAGAGCTGAGATTACAGGTACATGCCATCATACCCAGCTTTTACATGGGTGCCAGGGATCTGAATTCAGGTCTTCATGCTTTCACAGCAAGCACTTTACCCAATAAGTCATCTCTTCAGCCCTATTTTTTTGCTTTCTGTAAGTAACTTCACTCTAAATTGACTTTTGAGTATAGTAGAGCAGTTCTGTCTGATAATACTTAGCCCTAAAAATGCCTTTTTTCATGGAGAAAATATGTATGATAGATAAACTTCCTTCAGGTATGAATCAGTTGAGAGTTCAATGTTAATGAACAATGTATATGACATATGGAGTGATCTTTAAACAGAAACACACATAAAAAAGCTGTAAATAGAGTTGTAGAGATGGCTCAGTGGTTAAGATGCTTGCCTATGAAGACCAAGAACTCATTTCCAAATCTTCATGTTCCATGTAAACCAGTTGTACAGTGACCCAAGCATGCAATGTTGCACATTCATGCGAGTGGGTACATGTGTCTGGAGTTTGTTTACAGTGGCTTAAGGCCCTGGTATGCCCATTCTCTCTCTGTCTGTCTATTTCTATCTCTCTGAAATAAATAAAAAAAAGATGTAAATAGATAGACTGATAGAAATATTGTTACTAGAGGCTTGAAGGAACCTAATCCCAGATTTCTATTATGATCAATGATTCAATATTCAATTCAACGATTATGGCATTTTTTCTACTTATTTTATTTTATTTTATTTTTTGTTTATTTGAGAGACAGATAAAAAGAGGAAGAGAAAAAGAGAGAGAGAATAGGCACTAGAAACAAACTCCAGATACATGCACCACCTTGTGCATCTGGCTTATGTGGGTCCTGGAGAATCAAATCTGGGTCCTTTGGCTTTGCAGGCAAACATCTTAACTGCTAAGCCATATCTCCAGGCCAGTGGTATTTTTTTGAACACAACTACCTCAGGTCATGAGAAATGACTTTTTTCTCCCAGAGTGTAGATAATCCAGGACTTAACATCTCTTAACATCCAGTGAACTTTAACAGTCTTTAGTTTAAAGCCAGGTTCACATGTAGGCTCTTATCACTTCTTATCTGAAGCCCTGCGTAAATTCCCCACACTTGCAACCATTGAAAATACTTACTAGTATAAAAGGTAAAATTAGGGCCTCCCATTACATTACATAACTACACCAAAAATAGCTATTGTTTTTGTTTGATATATTTACTTCCAGCACTTTTCTACATATCATGCTACATATGGGTTGCATATTTTTTCTACCTAATATTATATTGTTATCATTCTTCATATGTTCTTTAAAGAAAGCATATGCAGGGCTGGAGAGATAGCTCAATGGTTAAGCAAAAGCCTGACCGCCCAAGTTCAATTACCCATTACTCACATAAAGCCAGATGCACAAAGTGGTGCATGCATCTGGAGTTTGTTTTCAGTGGCAGGAGGCCATTGAGTGTCTATACTTGCTCTCTGCTTGCCTCGCTCTCTCATTTTCCCTCTCAAACAAATAAATGAGTTAATTAAAAGATAAAAAAGAAGCACCTGCAATGATGACTGGTGGCTGTACCAACTGACCTTACCATAGTGAGGTATGAGAGTACCTGGTTTTTCTCAGCATTGAGAACACAATGCATTTACTTGAGTTCTTAATTCTTTGCCATTTTGACAAGTGCAAATACGTCATCATGATTTTATTTTAACTTTATGTGAGAAATATCGAATTTTCATTTGGAAACATTTGCTCATCATAGACATTTATACCTTTGGCCATGTTTTTCCTGTTGTACTATGTCACTTTAAGTACTTTTTCAATCCAAATTAAACTTTCGCATAGTCATTGTTTCTTCTTGCTGGTGGCATTCTTATTGTTTTACATACTTTCTTTAAATGTTAAAGAAGTCATACCCTTTTCAGTGCTATTAATTGCAAACATGATAAGAAGGGTGATGTTTGCTTTGGATACAGAGTGCAGATACAAACCAATAGGAGGAGAAACCTTTCAGCCAGGTGTGGTGGTGCACACTGTTAATTCCAGTGCTCCGGAGACTGAGGTAAGAGGATCACCGTGAGTTTCAGGCCATGCTGGACTAGAGTGGAACCATGCCACAAGCAAGCAAGCAAGCAAGCAAGCAAACAAACAAACAAATAGTAGGGATAAAAAAGAGTCAAGATAAAGGAGGAATCTTCTAACCATTAGTGCGGAGATATAATAGATTCCCTGGATCAAAGCAATTTTCTTATGCATGTACATAATCCACACTAATCAATATATTTTGACTGCATGTTCACCTTTTAAAATGAAACATGATCAATGAAATATAGAGGATATTGTTCTATACAATTCTTACTGACTTATGTGTTATCCATGGACCAGCAATGTTATTGGCTGGCATATGAGATTTAACTAAATCAGAAGCTTTACTTCTATCACATCAATGAATGATTAACATATGCACTGAAATTACAGGAAGTATTATGATTCTATGAGATAAATACAAACAAAACCCTGATCTTACTGGTTTATATTTAATAGTTTTTTTCAGACACAACTCTTTTTTTAAAGTACAATTTTAAAATCTTTTTTATTTTATTTATTTGAGAGAGAGAGAGAGAGAGAGCTTGAAAGAGGCAGAGAGAATGAGAGAGGGAGAGAGAGAATGGGTACACTAGAGCCTCCAGCCACTGCAAACAAACTCCAGATGCATGCACCACTTTGTGCATCAGCTTACGTGGGTCCTGGGCAATCGAACCTGGGTCCTTTGGCTTCGCAGGTAAACACTTTAGCCACTAAACCATCTTTCTAGCCCATAACTTTTGGGTTTGGAGATTTCCATAATTTTTGTTAAATTGCCAAAAATTTGAGGAAGAAGGCATATCCCAGAGAAGGAGGCACAAAACAAAGAGAAATGTTCTTAGTATTTCCTGCTAGGAAATTGAATTCTGGAAAGGCATGTTTTCAGAAGGCCTAAGTGGTAAGGAGTGGAAGCTATCTTTTGTTCTGGTCAGGCATGATGTCTAATTTGCCTACAGTAACTATAAATGATCTGAAACAAATAATGATGGGAAAAATAGGAAAGCCCTTCCAAAGTTTACTTTACTTAATAAAAAAGATCCTTGGAGTTTACAAGCTATTGATGAATCTGTCACCTACATATTTAGTGCCTTTTAAAAACACCTTTCCATTATGGACTCAAGCTTTAACTGGTTTTAGCACCGGAAGTCTTACATTTTGGTAAGCACACCATCCTGGGCAAACAGATAGTGGGGCATTCCTTCTTAAAGAATTGTTAGGGGTAAGCATGCACGTTTGCTTCACCGGGACAGATTAGGATGTTGTCTATTATGTTCTTCCTTAGACTGAGAAGTAATTTTTAAGTTTGCACTACAAGCTTCAGCAGGTTCTTTGGTTTTCTTCAGAACAAAACCACTCTGTTTCCAAGGGCGTGCCAGTTAGAGAAAGCTCTACTCATAATTACTGGTCTGTGGCCAGCAGCCTTTGCGGGCAATGCCTGAACAATGTCCTGGAGAGGAAGGGAAAGGCCCAGTGATTCACACTGAAAACTTAGGACCGCCTTCAAGCGGTCTCCCACACAGCCAGTTTCTTCTAGCTTGCAGTGTGCCATTTTCCAAAGGAAACCATACCAAGAAGGTCGAATCCAGACTGAAAAAAACAAAAATAGCTTGATTAAAGTGAACACTTATTTTTTCAAAGGAAGAAAATATTCTGAGCCAGATGTAGTGGTGCATAACTGAATTTAGGTTGTGAAGGCAGGAGTGTCAGTAGTTCAAGGCCAGCTTTGGATACATAGCCAATTTGAGACCAGCCTGGACTACATGAGACCCTGTCTCAAAACAAACATAAAACGTTCTAGGAAAACTAGAACAGGATACTTTTTCTCAAAAGGAAAGTGGATGAGAACATTAATATTCCACTTGTTGAGGCCTTCTACCTGGTTCCAGTCTTCCGAGAAAATGTTGCTAGTTTGTGCTCTGTACTGGTCAGTGAGAGAAGCCAAAGAACAAACCCAAAACAAACATATGCTAATGTGTAATGGGTAGGTTGACCCAGGCCTAGGTTCCTCTAGGAAATATGTGCACCATTAGAAGGTCCCACCAAATTTGAGAGTGCCAAATTAAAAACATAGCTTTCTCCTCCTCAACATGTCCCCTAGTCCCAAAGAAATTAAATTGTGTGTATGCGTGTACCCATATGAGTTCAGAAGCGAGGCCAAGACCTTTGGGTTTACACAGAAAGTAGAAGATGGTTAAGGAAGGATGGGAGATACCCAGATGAAGAAGCTTCCCGTTTTAAAGGAGCAGCTAGAAAAAAGGTTTGGGGGTTCAAAGAAAACTTGGCCATTTAGTAAGGCCTTAAGTAATTAATCAGATCTGACTTTTGCAACAATGGAGGGAAGGGGGAAGACATGTAGTAGAAATAGTGAGTAGTCTAGTCAGGCTTGAAATCTGTATGTGGATGGGTGGGTGGGGTCTAGGGGATATGATGAGATTAAGATGTATACTTTGGGCCATTATGGGGAAGACCTTCAAGGCCAAAACTGAGCTCCAGTTGTGAACCAAGGGGAAATACCATGTCCTGAAACTCCCACGTTGATACACTTGTGGTAAAGTAGAAGCATATTTAGCCTAAAAGTTTGGCTTTTGTAGAGTATTTCCTGTATCGATGGTTCTCAATTGAGGACAATTTTGCCCACCACTGTCCTTTGGTAATTTTCAGTCTTTTTTTTTTTCTTTTTTCTTTTTCTTTTTTTTCGAGGTAGGGTGTCACTCTAACCCAGGCTGACCTGGAATTCACTATGTAGTCTTAGGGTGGCCTCAAACTCCCAACAGTCCTCCTACCTCTGCCTCCTGAGTGCTGGGATTAAAGGCCTGCGCCACCACACCTGGCTATTTTTAGTCATTGTTGTTGCTGTTGTTATGATTCTGGGTGCTGCTGCCATCTACTGGTTAGTGGCCAAGAATGCTGCTAAACTCAACTGTGTGACTTGATGCTCTCTGAGGCCAAGAATCCAAATTTTTCTACTTGAAAGTGCAAAGTAACGCTCTCCCTTCTATGAACCTCTGGAATTATGAGAAAACAAATCAGGTTAGTTGTATCTGGGTATTTAGGAACACTTACTTGACTTCTTTTTTGTGATTTGACTTCTTAAGCTACAAGGAGATCATTTAGGCCCATCTGGTCCTGCCTTGAACAGAGCAGCCCCTCACCACAAAGAATTAAAACATGGTCTATAGTAATAAGTACAGGCCACAGGGAGAAAGAAGATGTTCAACCAAATTGTTTTTTGAAAGTGCTTATAAATTCTCAACACATTTTCCACCTCACCTACACCATATTACAACAACAGATTATACATGTGTTACAGATTACATTTATAGAATTTTTAGTAGAAAAAAATATGGAGGGGGGAAATGTAATAAAGTCCACTCATTAAAACATTATTTTATGTCACTAGATTAAAAATGATGCTTTTTCAAGTGAGACTTTTAAAAAGACCAATATAAATTAACAAAGATTATAATTACATAATAAAAATTGCTTCATGGAAATCTAAAACACTATTAATCAATAGACACTTAAAACAAGAGGCCTTTATAATGGCTGAATAGTAGCGTTTTGTGTATATATACCATATATACACAATAGGTTAATCCCATATCTTAGATATTCTGAATAGTGCTTCAATGAGCATGAGAGTACAGATGTCTTTTTGACCATTGCTTTCATTTATTTAATAGCCTTGTTTGATCATTATACAATGTGTGCATATATTAAACGTCCCTCTGTACTCCATAAATATAAATATTGTGCATCAATCAAAAATCAAACAATTGAAAGACCTGATCATATGGGTTTAAACCTGAAGAATATTTGCTGTGAAATAATATCAACCACTGTTTATGAGAAGCTTCATGTGTCTATACAGTACCTTTAAGGCTCATAATGACCTTAAAATTTAGATATTTTTTATTCTGAATTTTCTGTTTAATTGCCTTCATCTCAAAATAATCAGTGTACCAAACTGGTACAGTTAGGATTATTATATTAAAAAATTAAGAATTCTTGTAAACCCACATACAGATGAAGAAATTAAGACTCAAAAAATGGTGATTTGTGAAGTTCACATAGTCCATACTGGGCAGGATTCACTAGACCCATCTAATCTCAGGCCCATGCGTATCGTTACCTATTTCAGGCCCATGTTACCATTTCATCTTTGTTACTTTTTCTTTGTTTGTTTTTTTGAGGTAGGGTCTCACTCTAGCCTAGGCTGACCTGGAATTCACTATGGAGTCTCAGGGTGGCCTTGAACTCACGGCAATCCCCCTACCTCTGCCTCCCGAGTGCTGGGATTAAAGGCGTGCACCACCATGCCTGGTTTACCATTTCATCTTTAGTAAATTTCCCTTTGGTACACATGATATCTTTTCAATACATCCATACAGTCAGATGAGTAAAAGATTGTTATTAACATAAGAAGTAAAATCTCATGAGTGTCATAATTCACAGAACTTTGGACACCCCACATTTCTCTTGTCCACTTACTGTGGTATCTGATTCTTTCTGGGGCCAGAGATCCAAATTCTTCTACTTGCAACTGCAATTCTTGAACTTATGGAACAATGAGGAAGTGCATCCGGTTTGTTAAAGCCTGGATATTTAAGGCAATCATTTTACTCCTTAAAGCCACTAGGATAGCATTCACAATCTAAAAGTATATATATATTGGCTTTTCAAGGTAGGGTCTCGCACAAAAATTCTCTTTCTATATCCACAAATGTCCCACCTTAGCCCAGGCTTTCCTCAGTAGTTGAGCTTTTTAAGGCCCACCTGGGAGGATGCCTCTCATAAATTACTCCTCATCCCTCCTGTTTCTTCCTAGAATTACTCATTTTTTTTTTTGTTGTTGTTTCTACTGCTTGCATACCTCTTTGGTTTGCTCACCTCTTGTCTGTGCAGTTGAGTAGTGTGCATCCTGTGCTTGAAGGGTGGCTACCTGAGGGAAAGAAAGAAGGATCATTGTGTTCTTTCTGAGTGCTTTGGAACTCCCTGTTTTTGAGTTTCTGATCATACTTTCCCTTGTGCGGGCCAAAACAAGGAAAGGAAATTGATTAATAAAGAAGTGTTCCTTCCCTTAAGAGACATTTGTTTTATTGAGAACATGAACCTTTATTTAGGTGTATCCACTTTTCCTATTTTGACTGTTAAGATGGTCTTTCTTTTACGAAATGATGACCACATTTATTTTTGATAATTCTCATCAATTACTTTCTTTTTTCACAATCTAAATTTAAACAATGACATCACTTCAGTTGAGGGGCAATTTATAAAATGCCTCACAAGTATTCTTTCACATGATTAGGTTCATGAAAAGTAAGGAAGAATGAGAAGTTGTCACAGATGGTAGGAAGTAAGGGGATACAAAGATGTCCTGGAACAGAAAAAAGGACATTATTAGAAAAACTTGTGAAATCTTTATAAGTTATATGTCTTACTTAATAACAATGTGCCTAATTCAATGGCACAAACTCACCGAAGGAATAAGTTGTTGTGTTTAAAAAATATGTTATTTATTTATTTTATTGGAGAGAGAGAGAATGGTCTCCAGCCACTGCAAATGAACTCCAGACACATGCACCACCTTGTGCATCTGGCTTATGTGGGTCCTGGGAAATTGAACCTCGGTCCTTAGGCTTTGCAGGCAAGAGCCTTAACCACTAAGCCATCTCCCCAGCCCAGTTCTGGTGGTTTTTAACATAGTAGGTCTAGTGTATAAGAAATGGTTTTGAGCCAGGCGTGGTGGCACACGCCTTTAATCCCAGCACTCGGGAAGCAGAGGTGGGAGGATTGCTGTGAGTTCAAGGCCACTCTGAGACTACATAGTGAATTCCAGGTCAGCCTGGGCTACAGTGAAACCCTACCTTGAAAAAAAAAAAAAAAAAGAAATGGTTTTGAATATTCTCATTACAAAGAAATAATACTTGTATCAAAACTATATTATAGCCAGGCCTTTAATCCTAGCACTTGAGAGGCAGACCCTACCTTAAAAAAAAGTCCCTGTAAACATGTATAATTATTATGTGTCAATTAAAAAGAAAAGAAAACTTAAAAGTAGTTTACACACTGAAAAAATTGTAATGTATCATTGTTAGTTTGATGATGTTGACAAATATGTATGAACTCCCTGCTATCTTTACAGCTTTCTTTAACTTAAAGCTATTCTAAAATTAAGAGTTTATTTATTTTTGAAGTAGGGTATCGCTTTAGCCCAGGCTGACTTGGAATTCTCTATGTAGTTTCAGGGTGGTTTTGAACTCACAGTGATCCTCCTCCCTCTGCCTCCTGAGTGCTAGGATTAAAGGCATGTGCCCCCATGCCTGGCTAAGAGTTTATTTTAAAAAGAAAAAATTGGCATTCTTTTCTCAGATCCTCTTATAAAAGGTGTTTAGAAGTACAAAATCCTAGCCTAGCAACAATGAGCATACTCACTAAGTTTGAGAACTTAAATTTTTACAATGTATTGAACCAGGAGAATCATAATACACCTATATAAAGATGTTATCTTCTTACTTTAAGTTATTTGTGCTGGTTATATGGCTTAGTTGTTAAAGGTGTTAGCCTCACAAACCTGATGACAAGAGTTTGAATCTCCCACATAAAACCCACATAAAACTAGATACAAAGTAGCATGCCTGTCTAATTCCAATGTGCCTGTAGCAATGGGGTTGGGTTCAGGAGAATCCTGAAGCTTGTGGGCCAGCCTATTCTTCCTACCAACTAAAAGAAGAGGAGACTCATCAAACATGGTGGGAAGAGAGGACCACCTCCCCAGTGGCATGTACGCCTGTACATACACAAACACATACACATACACATGCCCACACATACACACACATACACACAAATACACACAACAAATACACACACACACACACACAATAAATTAAAATCTTTTAAAAAACAAAATAGAGCTAGAGAGATGGCTTAGCAGATGGTTCTTGCCTGTGAAACCTAAGAACCCAGTCTTGACTCACCAGAACCCACGTAAGCCAGACGCACAAGGTGACGTGTGCACAGGGTGCCATATGCATCTGGAGTTTGATTAAGGTGACTAGAGGCCCTGGCACGACAATTCTCTCTCTCTCTCTCTTTCTCCCTCTCATTAAATAAACAAACAAAATATTAAAACACAAAGGAAACAAACACAAACTTCTTAATCCTATCCCACTCTAAAAATCCTGTGAGCCTCAAACTTCCCCAGGATCATGTGTGCAAAAGGGCAATGTAGGTTCTTCATTCTTGGATGTCTCCCTTTGATATCTTTTTATGGGAGACTGAGCCAAGGGGAATAACTTGCCTCAGAATCACAACACAGCTGATCTCTTTGGTGATTGCATGACAATATGCCACATAACGCTCAGCTTTTAAGCACAGACACCATGCACGTTCTGGAAGATACACTTATGAGTGGATCTACTAGCATGCATTGCATCTGGCTTGGTGAGGCAGAAAAGCAGCACACATCATTTGGGTCAGCAGGGGGCTCTCTTAAACAACAAGTTCTTACTACTGGCTTCTACTGGGTGCCAACAGAACACTTCTCTATGGGGGAGATTTGAGTAATCATAGACATGAGTAAATCATTCATTTGAGATCTTCAATGTAATCTGGAAGATAAAACAATGGAAGTGAGCATCTTCCACAGTTTTATGGGAGATAGGGTGTGCTGGTTAAGAAGCTGGCCACTGATTAACTGGGTAGCCAGGAGTAGGTAGTCTGAAGAGATTCCTCTAAAGGTTGAATATTTATCTATCTGTGTTTGAAAAGAAAGGGATGTGCTACCTCTGGAGTTCCAGAAGAGGAAGGAAGATACTGAAGAAGTTTTCAATTCAACTTGTTTGAGTAGTTAGGTTTATTTATAAAATTGTTATGGGACCTTCATGTGCATATCAGAAATTGTAAGCAGAATGTCAGGAAAATGAGCAGGTTTGAGAGAATTTTGAGAATGGGAATAGCATCAAAATATGAGGTAAATAAGTTAGTTTCTCTTTTCAAACCTGGGTCCTCTGGCAAGTTAGCTTCTCTTTTCTTTGTAGTCAGTGCTTACAAGGAAAAGCTCTTCAATGTCCACACCAAACAAAGACCCCATGATCATAATACCTTGTAGTATCTCAGGATACTGCAGTTCTGGGACAGTCCTTCAGTCAACTATTACTTTCACTCATGAGTCATAAGGCCTGTTTTCAACTTTGCATACAAGAACACTAGGATTCTTTGCCAGAAATGGTCGACTCACTTGAATTGGTCAAGTCCTCTTGTTATCTGTGTGAAACTTCTACCATCTGGGCTACTGTTCCAACTCTTGTCAGATCTCTACTCTGAGAGAGCCAATGCACTCACAACACATATGGTATGGAGCCAGCATTTGTGAGGAAACATGAGTGGTTGAGAAGTTTTAGTCTCAGAGACAGAAAATGTTGATTTGAGGGATGGAGAGATGGCTTAGTGGTTAAGGCACTTGCCTGAAAAGCCAAAATATCCAGGTTTGGTCCCCTAGGACGCATGTAAGCCAGACACACAAGGTGGTGCATGCATCTGGAGTTTGTTTGCAGTGGCTGAAGGCTCTGGTGCACCCATTTTCTCTTTCCCCACTCTCTCTCATAAATAAATAGTTGATGTTGGTTTCTGTCCTGCCATTATTGACAATGTAAACTTAACCACAGTAGGCCACAATAATAATATATAGATTATTATATTTACCCAGGATCATATGTTTAGTAAATACTAACATGCTATGTAAATACTAAACACTATCCATTCATTCATTATCTCATTAATTTATCCAGTATTTCTTCTTTTTTTTTTTTTTTTTTTTGCTTTTTAAAAGATTTTTATTAGTTTTCTTTTCAGCAAATACAGGCAGTTTGGTACCATTGTTTAGGCTCATCCATGACCTACCCCCTCCCATTGGACCCTCCTTGTTGATGTAAATGGGTCGTGCATTGTGGAGTCAGCCCACAGTTATTGGTATGATAAATGTCTCTGCATATCATGACCCAACATGTGACTCTGACATTCTTTTTTTTAAAATTTAATTTATTAGTTTTCTTTTCAGCAAATACAGGCAGTTTGATACCATTGTTTAGGCTCATCTATGATCTATCCCCTCCCATTGGACCCTCCTTGTTGATGTAAATGGGTCGTGCATTGTGGAGTTAGCCCCCAGTTATTGGTATGATAAATGTCTCTGCAAATCATGACCCAACATGTGACTCTGACATTCTTTCTGCCCCCTCATCTGCAAAGTTTCCCTGAGCCATGTTGGGTTCATTTTTGGTCTGCTTCAGTGCTGAGGTGTTGGAGGCCTCTGAGGCTCCGGCTCTCTGATTTGGTAGGCATTGATTTCTCTCTGTGTTGGTCTCCTTCACCTTTGTGCTGGTATCTGGTTAATCAGGAAAATAGCACCCTTGCTTGTTTTGCCAATTTTCCTTAGTTTCGGTCGGGCCCCTTTTGAGGTATGATGGGGCAGCTCTCTCCTTAGGATCTGTATCTATCTGTAAAAGAGAAGCAGATTCTCCAACGGAGAGTAAGTTAGCACCCTGAAAATTGAGATAACACTTACTTTTTTGATAGAGAGTTTAATTGGTATAGGCCCTCTTGTACCCCATGATTGATGGTAGCTTGATATTGGAGAGTGGGCTTATGTTTGGATATGGTTCTGACTTGTTTTCCAGCTCCAGCTATGGGTCCCGTACCACTGAGGGGATCAGTTAGTCCAATCAAGAGCAATTGGTTCCCCACCATGGCTGTGTGCCACTATTGCACTTGTGTGGGCATCACACCAGGTTATTTGTTGCTAAGTAGGTTAGACCATGAGTTGCTTGGACAGATATTGGTCATTTCCCCCAGTCGCCCATGTAGCACCTTCTGGCACTAGACATGCTGACTGTCTGGGGACTGACTCTCTCCTGGCTTTCAGCCATGCCATTCCACTTTACGTGTCCGCTGTGTATGGAGTCTTCAACAATAGGGTCTTACCACTGAATTTTAGTGGTAAGATCATCAAGTACTCTGACAGAAGTCTGTCATTCTTTTAGGAAACCTTGTAGGTTTCTCTGATCAAAAGCTCATTGTGGATGATAGCCCCATGCTTATCCAGCATTTCTTCAGTGCCAGCTGTGTACTAGGCATTATTCAAGAATTTTTAAAAATGTCCCTGCTGTAAACACCTCAAGATGTAGTTATAGTCAATAACTTTCTGTAGCTTAGTCAATAATAGCAAAAAGTGACAAACTGGACTTTATCAAACTCAAAAGCTTCTAACCAACAAAGAACAATCAACAGATTGAAGAAGTAGCCTGTAGGATGAGAGAGAATGCTTGTCAGTTATTCATTTGAAAAGGGATTGATATTCAAACTACATAAAGAGTTCAGGAAATTGGATACCAAAATATCAAAAAGTCTGAATAATAAATGGACAAATGAACTGAATAGATAGTTCTCAACTAAGTACAAATGGCCAATAAATACATTAAAAAATTCAATCTCCTTAGCCATCAGGGAAATTCAAATCAAACCTATGATGAGATTCCATCTTACCCTAGCTAGAATGGCTACATCAAGACAACAAATACTGACAAAAATGCAGAGGGGAAAGGAACTTTTATACACTGTGGATAAGAATGTAAATTGGTCAGGCCACTATGGAAACCAGTATGGAGGTACCTCAAGCAATGAAAAATAGATCTATTATATGGCCCAGCTATAACACTCCTGGGAAGATACTCAAAAGGATCTAACCTACCACAGCATTCACTGCACGTTCATGATTATTGCTGTACTACTCATAACAGCCAAATCATGGAATCAGCATAGGTGTCTGCCAACACGAGTGGAGAAAATACTGTACATATACACAATGGGCTTCTATTTGGCTACAAAGAAGGACAAAATCATGCCATTTGCAACAAAAATGGATAGAACCAGAGGGTGTCATTTTAGGTGAAATAAACCAGACTGAGAAAACTATTTATTTCCTGTTTTCTCTCATATGCAGCATCTAGATGAACCTATATTTTGAAAAATGACAGGAAAGCAGAAGAATGAGTATTTGGGAAGAGAAAGCAGACTATTGGGGGTAAAGAGGGTACAAAAGAGGTTAATGAAAAGTGAACATGATCAAAGTACATTACATATGTGTAGGGAAATATCTAATGAAATCTCTTTAAATTACTGAAACGTTTTAAAGTCTCCATCTTCCAAGATGTTATATACTCTTAAGCAGCAGATAAATAAATATATAACATGGTGTTCTATAGGGAAAATCTAGGAAGAAGAAATAAATCAATGCTGCCAGATGAAGACTTGGTTGAGATGGAATGATTGGAGATGGTCTCACTTAGAGATGTTTGAATAGAGGCTGAATGAAGTGAGAAATGCAACCACAAGAATGTTTTGGCAGTATACTCCAGCAACAAATGGCATCCTTGCTCCAGGAGGAGTGATGAATGTGCTAACTCTAGAACTTACTGAACATATATTATGTGCCCAGCTTTTTGTACACATGACATAATTTAGTCCTCACCAATCCTGATGAGGTCAATGTTTAGGTCTATTTTGTTTATATGACTACACTGAGCCTCTAAGAACAGAACTTGGAGGGTGTGATATAGATGTCCCTTTATAGTAACCTATTCTCAGCTCTTTCACCAGATAATGAGTCTTTATCACACCCTCCAAGGATCAGGGAACATTGCAGAAGAGGGTGTGGAAAGAATGTAAGAGCTGGAATACTGCCTTCTGGACATGATTGGCTGTTGTGTGAACTCACAGTGGCTGTGGTTTCCTGCCCAAGAATGGGCCTGGAAAGATTCCATTATGGGTAAGGGAAGAGCTCATGAAGCCCCCCTCCTCCCCAGTGAAGGAGCTATTGCCAGTTGATGGTGGCTGGGGGAAGGAAGTCATTTTCCTTAGTGGTGTGGTCACTGGTAGGTTGTCCATGCTCCAGTGGGTGACCTCCCCCTATCCCCATGCTCATGTGTGAAGCCCTAGTTGAGCTCAGTGGGTCAAAA
The DNA here is from genome assembly GCF_020740685.1 of Jaculus jaculus. Taxonomy (NCBI): domain Eukaryota; kingdom Metazoa; phylum Chordata; class Mammalia; order Rodentia; family Dipodidae; genus Jaculus; species Jaculus jaculus. The sequence goes on from NC_059125.1 coordinate 9,653,289, forward strand.
AAGAAAAAAAAAAAACAACAAGAAAGGACATGGGGGTTGTGGGGATTGGCTAGGAGGAGGGGGCATTTGGTGACAGAGGGAGAGGGATAGGAGTGTGTAAAGGTGTGGGACTGAATGTGATGGATAAGTATGGTATACATGTATGAAACTGTCAAAATATAAGGTAACTAAATACAAAATATTACAAAAATAGAAAGTAAGGGACTTCATAGCTCACATCTGGTAAATGGCAAACCTTGAGATTCCAATCAGGCCTCCAATGTCTGACTCGTTTCTGGAGGCAGAACCTTGCCAGCAGGGAGCAGTAAGGGAAGAGTTCCTTCAGAATTGGCTCCTGTTTAGGGTTATTACAGGAAAATGTCCAGGCCAGACCCAATAGAGCTGTAACATCCTTGTATTTGCCCACTAGCTGAAAATCTAAATTGTACCATTTTTGTTGTTATAGCCAGCTTTTGGGACTTGTGAGAGTGCATATGTGGGATTAGAATTGGAGGAGTCAAGTAAGTGGGGTGATTTTCAAGGTTGCTAAAGGATTACTCAAGTCATTAAGATGTTCTCTTCATTTCTTGGGTCCTTAAGTATATGGATTCAAACATCATATTTCTGCCCTTGAGAGAAGCTTTCTATTACACAACATGATCCTTGCTGGCATCTCTTGTCAGCCATGACCTCAACTTGTGGTGTTTCTGTTTTGTTTTTCTCTTTTATCCTACTCAGCTACCAATAAAACAAACAAGGTCACAATTTTAGGGCAAACAAATTAAATGAAAACATTGCTTTCCCCATAATATAAACATTTTCTTTAAAGGATAAGACTTGCATCTTATTATCAAACATGGAATAAGGTCTGCATACACTGCTTTCAGAATACCAGCCATAAAGTAACAACAAATTATATTTTTTCTTTCTTGTATTGTAATTCTTCAGATATAGGCCTTTTCTACATTTCAATTGCAAATGACACTTTCCTCTCTGTTGTGGAGTTGTGTTTTTCTCTCTCCAAATACAAACACACCAAGAATTAAGAACTGACAAGAAGGCAAGAATCTTAAGTAAAGCCCTGGAAAGAACTAGAGAGAAAAGGAGGCAGTGAGTCCAAGAAGCATATCCAGCCCTTTAAGAAAACACCTGGTTCACATTACAATTTTGAACTGAATTAGACACACAGAACTCTTGAGTTTAAACACAACACTCACAATTCGTCAACCACCCACGGCAATTCACCAGGTGTTTGCCATTATGTAATGCCCTAAAAAAATCATCTGGCTTGTATCAACTCTCAAAAGTAAAGCTTGAGATTCCGCCCCCCCCCCCCATCTACTACAGACACTAATTCATAGGTCAGACTACATGTAGCATTTACAGCACTTAGAAAAAGTAAACAAATAAAACAGAAGATTACATTAAATAAAATGACAGTGCTTTCCTTGGTTTCTGAGGTTTGTACTTTAAGCTTTAAAAGGTAGGCCTTATGCATTCAGTATAGTTTTGTTGACCAGGCATCTCTAATTCAGATTGTAACATCTAGGATGGGAAGAATGTTGCTTACTTTGTACTATGAGAGAAAAGAGGAGGAAGGTGAAGAAAAAGGCGGGCGATTAGCTTCTTAATCTGTAAGAACAGTTTGGAATTGCTCCCTAAAATGAAACTTGAAAAAAGTACTCTCTTAATGCCCCCCCTTACATTTTCAGGTTTAAATGAGTATTGATACACTTTAAGTTTTAAGTTGCCTGTTATGTTTTTTTTTTTTTGATGATTGGCAACTTAAAATCCTTTTTACTTGGCTAATTAAAAATATTTGAGGGTCGAAATGGCTATGATTTAAAAGGATTTTCTTTCAGAACCCAAAGGGGAGCTTCAGCCCAAAAGAAATGGGAAATTGCATTTTGTATGCAATTATTTCAATTAAAAATCCATAGTATAGCAAGCAAAGGAACTAATTGAAAACACTGCTCCTTATAATTTGGCCGGTTCTTTGAAAATTGGAAGCTTGCTATTTGTCTCCTTAATGTTTTGATTGAACTCTACTCTGATTCCTCCTCTGACATGAATATCCTCTATAAAAATTAAACCAATAACATATGTTCAAGTCTACATTATCCTCATATGTAATATGGAGTTCTTATTATTGTGTTTCCATGTATGTCTCCCCGCCTTCCTGTCTACCCTGTTCACTTAGACAGGGAACACATATTATCAGTAATTATACAAAACAATGAACACTACTTATTTTCACCTTCTGATTGGAGGAACAATTCTTAGTTGTTTTGAAATTTTATTTTAACAAATTTAATTATTTATTTATGAGAGAGAGAGAGAGAGAGAGAGAGAGAGAGAGAGGAAGAGGCAGACACACAGACAGAATGGGTATGCCAGGGATTTGAGCCACTGCAAATTAACTCCAGACACATCTGCCACCTTGTGCATCTGGCTTATGTGGGTACTGGGGAATCAAACCTGGCTCCTTAGGCTTCCCAGGAAAGTGCCTTAATGACTAAGCAATCTCTCTTCCTTAGAAATGTTTGTTAAAAGGTGTTTCTGTTGTAAGAAAAAAACAATACTTCATTTTTCTGTATTAATATGTAGCTATCTATATTACTTTTCATATAGTTGTGTTATGCAACTGTATGATAAATCAACCATCCCTTATTAGCCTAGTACTGTAACAAATAGTGTTGTGCATATACTTTTTATCCTTTTGTTTCATTAGATTTATGTATTTATTCATATAATAGAGAGGCAAGGGGAGGGTGGAGAGAATCGGCATGTCAGGGCCTCCTGCACTGCAAATGAACTCCAGGTGCATCTTTGTGTGACGGGCTTTACATGGATACTGAGGAATCAAACTTGAGCCAGGAAGCTTGCAAGTGAATGCCTTTAACTGATGAGCCACCTTTCTAGCCCTGTCTCATTGGATTTAAAACTTGGAAGTATATGATTTACATTGAGTTATCCATTTGGATATTTTTTTGGAGGTACGGTTTCATTCTAGTCCACGTTGACCTGGAACTCACTCTGTAGTCCCAGGCTGGCCTCAGACTCACAGCAATCCTCCCACTTTTGCCTCTTGAGTTCAAGGATTAAAGGCATGCACCACCACGGTTGGCTCTGAAAAAAAAATTTTAATAGAGGGGGCTTTCTTTTCTCACATGGTCATTCAATGATCTCAGTACTGTTTATTGAGAGATGCTTGCTTGCTTCAGTGATGTGAAATTGTTGTTATCAAATATTAATTTTCATACAAATAGCGCTCCTGTATATCTGTGCCAGTGGAGCACTATATCCAATAGCACCGCAGTCCCAGGTGTGGCTTTTAGAGTTAACCTAGAACCTGAACTTCTGTAGACATTTGGCTGTCACCTGCTGAATTCTTCCTAGGCTGTTCTATATGCAGTGTGTCTCAAAAACATTGTCTTGCAGGATGAAACACGGAGGTCCTCTGTCAGCCAGGCCTGATTTGCACTTCAGTGAGTGCTCTGTGGAAATTTGGTTTCAAGAACTAGCACTCAATAAAGCTGACTCAAAAAGAGGAGTGCTTACAACATCAAACTTCAGTGACATGATAATAGCAGGTCTATTATTGTCCTAGTTTGGATACGAATAAGCACATGAAATAATAAATAATGAACTATTTCCCAGCCTGAGTTGCCAACCACTTAAGAAGATAAAAGTGCAAAAGATGGCAGTCAAACAATATTGAGCCTGGTAATACTTCACTATTAATAGGGGAAGGGGAAAAATAAGGGAAGGGTACATGAGACCAAGACTGCCCACAGTAGCTAATGTCAGTTAATGGTTGCTGTGAGGGGGGGGTGTCAGGTTCACAGGTGGTGTAGCCACTAGCCACTGATGAGTTGCCCATTCCCCAGTAACTAACCTTCCATCCATGATCATGCAAACAACCCTAATTTAAGTCAGTGGGTAAAATAAGGCATGAAAGAAAGATGGGGATTAATGGAGAAGGAGAAGGGGAGATAAGAGAGGGTAGTCAGGAAAATAAGATAAAAATGCATCATATAAATGTATGAAAACGTAAGAAAATGAATATTTATTTTTATTTTTAAAATATTTTATTTATTTGCAAGGAGAGAGAGAGAAAGAAAGAAAGAAAGAAAGACAGAATGGGGGTGCCAGGGCTTCCAGCTGCTACAAGCGAACCCCAGACATATATACCACTTTGTGCATCTGGCTGTATGTTTGTATTGGGGAACTGAACTCAGGTCCATTAGGTTTTGCGGACAGACACCTTAACCACTGAGCAATTCCTCCAGACCTACATAAATAATTTTTTAAAAACCTGGTGGCCCAAGCAAACATATATTTCTGACAAAGTTGATATTGTTAGGAGGTGGCATATGTATGTCCTCAGGGAGGTCAGCCTTGGCCTCTGCAGATTGCCTCTGAAAACAGGGTAGATGTACACAGCTCTCACTAGTGGTGCTGGACCCCTGCAGGGTACTGCTATGGGGCTGGCCCCCCTCATAGAGACTAACAAACAAAGAAAATTCCTGCTTTCTGTGGAAGGGCAGAATGCTAAAAGGAAGGAGAACGAATGGGTCTCTTCTCAGCATCTCCTTGCAACTCCACCCCACTAGGGAAAGTCAAGGAAGGCCAAGCTATAGATAAATCCAGTAGAGTGCCATTATTGGTTGTATTTCTTTCTTTTTTTGGGTTTTTTTCAAGGTAGGGTCTCACTCTAGCCTGACCTGAAGTTCACTACATAGTCTCGGGGTGGCCTTGAACTCATGGCAATTCTCCTACCTCTGCCTCCTGAGTGCTGAGATTAAAGGAGTGTACCACCACACCCGGTGGCTATTGGTTGTATTTCTTGGACCTTTCTACAATCTTGCCATTTCTAATTCTTTTTTTAAAATTTTGTTTATTTTTATTTATTTATTTGAGAACGACAGACAGAGAGAAAGAGGCACAGAGAGAGAAAGTGACAGTGGATGCGCCAGGGCTTCCAGCCACTGCAAACGAACTCCAGACACGTGCACCCCTTGTGCATCTGGCTAATGTGGGTCCTGGGGAATTGAGCCTCGAACTGGGGTCCTTAGGCTTCACAGGCAAGCGCTTAACCACTAAGCCATCTCTCCAGCCCCATTTCTAATTCTTGAATTAGTTCTGTTTGTTTCCTCACTTGTGGCCTTCATGCATGCATAGACCCATTGTTGTCACCATTTTTGCATATTCCTATCCTTCCTTTTGGTCTGACTTCCTCTGATAGGTGTTGCCTTGCACTCAAGCATAAGGTTTACCTGCCTGTCCTCACAGGTACTAACCAAGCAGGATGCCTCCGCTATACAAAAACAACCTGGTCCAAACATATCTGAGTGGTTCTTTATACAAGAGATAGTTATGTTCTGTATAAGAGCAGTGTTTGATGGATGTTCTGAAAACTTCATAAATATTTTTGCATTTCTTACCTGTTATTTTTTCATTACTTCAAGATCAAAATATATGTGTTGGGAGCCGGGCTGGCTTCGTCAGGCTTTGCTGCGTCAGCTTGTTTACTGCTTTTGCATCCTAATCGTTTGCACATGAGCATATGACGTTATCCTAACATGGCTGCTCACCTATCCCGATTGGGTGATGCAAAGTCGTCTGATAAGACTTAAGCCAATCAGACAACGCTTCACAGCTACATGACCACAAGTATATAAGCTTGGCGCTCCGTAGGGTCGGGGTCCTTCTCTCTATCAGCTAGGAGCTCCCAATAAAGTGTGCTTGAGAAGAATCCTGTTGTTGTCGTTCTTCCTGCTGGCAGGAGGGGCACAACATATATGCATCTATGAAAATGTCAAAATGGAAAAATAAATAGAAAGAAAAATAAAAGAACAACAATAACAAAAAAGCACAATATTTTCGTTCTACTTATTTTGGCAGTTTTGCCATTGTTATTTATCAAGTTGGTAAAGCTGTTAGTTTAGGAGGTGGGTGGAAAGCATAAATCATTCTTTGTAAGAACAGATCTAAACTTACATTTGGTTGAGTATATTTGAATGAAAATTAACTCTGGCTAGATAGCAGTAGATGTGATTGTTTTGTGCATGTGTATGTGTGTGTGGTATGTATGCATGTATCTGCATGTTCATAAGTAAATGGGTACGACGTGTGTGTGTCTGTGTGGGGGGGCAGAGGTTGACATTTGGTGTCTTAATCACTCTCTGCCTCATTTTGTTGATACAGGGTGTCTCACTCAACACGAGACACACCAGTTTGGCTAGACTAGCTAACCAATGAGTCTGAGGGATCCACCTATCTGTGCCTTCCAAGTACTGGGATTATAGGAACATGCCACCACATGTGGCTTATTATTATTTTTTTTACACGAATGCTGGGGATCTGAACTCAGGTCTTCATGCTTTTCATAGCAGGCACTTTACCCATTGAGCTGTTTTCCTAGCATTGATGTTGGGATTTTAATCACACACTACACTTTATGGTTCACTCATTTAATGATGGTTCATAAGATTTTGAAGGAAAATTTCTAAGATTAATAAGAATAAACACATTAGGGCTTAAAGAAAATATGGAGATATCTAATGTCTAAAACATTCCTTCAATAATGTGAAAATTAGAAGTTGTAACCCTTAAGCCTGATGTAAGGAGCCACACATAGTTTGCAGATAAATATCTTGCCATCCAGAGCTGCTTAGGCTGACTGGCAGTTCTTGCAGTAGTTACAGATGAATTTCACAAATATGTACAAATTTAGCCAAACAGCTTGTCAAATCTAAATAAATCATACAAAAAGAACCACACACACACACACACACACATTTTAAGCCTTATGTACATCAAACATCAATTTTACCATGTCTCTTAGACAATTAAATATTTTAAGTATTTGATGTCTCTTTAATATTTTTTTTCAGGTTTAATGACAATAGCCTTAAAAAGGAGATTCTTTAGAATTGTTTATCTTTTGCGTTTAGTAAAATAATGATATAGGGTAGGTCAATTAGAATGGATTTTAGAATTTTCTACCCATATAAAATACTCAATTATTACTGAATGCTAATTTTCAAGTTTATTTATCTAGATCACATTGTCAAAAGGAGTTTTCTATAAAGATTTTCATGATCTACTCTATCAGTTATGGTAGTCATTTGCCACACAGAGCTGTGGAGCACTCAGAATGTGGCTGGTATAACTGAAGAGCTATATTTTATTTATTTATTTTGGTTTTTGAAGGTAGGGTCTTGCTCTGGCTCACGCTGACCTGGAATTCACTATGTAGTCTCAGGGTGGCCTCAAACTCATGGCGATCCGCCTACGTCTGCCTCTCAAGTGCTGGGATTAAAGGTGTGCACCACCATACCCAGCTTTTTTTTTAAAGCATGTAGTAAATTTGTGTGCCTTGAGTCAAAAGTGTTTCCTTTGGGCTTCCTGAATCAGCAGAGTGTGGAGACCTAGTATGTCATCTGCACAGTCACATGAACAAGAGGGCCCCTGCTCTTTTACTTTGAGCTTCAGGGTCCCCTGTACAGACCCATTCTCTGCTGGGCTGAAGGGGTGAGTGTGGCTCCTCTCACTGGGTATAAGCTCTCGCTTGTCAAGGCTATACCAGGTGGGAGGAGGGGACACTTACTGTGAAATTCTCTCAAAGGCATTGCAGGGGCAGCTGGTATGCGTCTATCATAGACTCATTTCCTCACATTGTTTTGCTGTATTAGTTACTCTTAACATTTTCCTTAACATTGAGAAATGGAAAAGTCAAACAAGTTTTCACAAATACCCAATACTATGCCGGGCATGGTGGCGCATGCCTTTAATCCTAGCACTTGGGAGGCAGAGGTAGGAGGATCGCCATGAGTTCAAGGGCACCCTGAGACTACATAGTGAGTTCCAGGTCAGCCTGGGCCAGAGTGAGACCCTACCTCAAAAAAAAACAAAAACAAACGAACCCCCCAAAAACAAAACACCAAAAAATACCCAATACTTTGTTTGCCCCAGACTTATTAAGATATAGGCGACAAATACTATTCAATGTGATGTTTTGATATATACATACATTGTCCAACAATTATCCCCTCACAAGTGTGTGTGTGTGTGTGTGTGTGTGTGTGTGTGTGTGTGTGTGGTGTCCACTCTCAGTTTCTGTGATATCATGTAGTATTTGTCTTTTTGTGCCTGCCTTATTTAGTGTAATATAATGTTCTCCTATGCCACAATAAACAACAGCACCATATCCTTCTTTTTAAAGAAGGCTTTGACTAATATTGCACTGTGTATGTATGCTGCACTTATTTATCCATTTGTTTGTTGATGGCATCTAAGCTGATTGCATAATTTAGTTGCTATAGTGCTGCAGTAAACTTGGCTATGTCTTTTGGATGGTTGACATAATTTCTTTTGAATATACAACATGGATTGGGGTGGCTATATCATGTAATAGTTCTATTTTTAAGGTTTTTTTTTTTTTTTTTTTTTTTTTTTTTTTTTTTTTTTAGTAACACCCAATGGTTGATTTCTGTGGTGGCTGGATCAATTTACATTCTCACCAACAGAACATAAGGGCTCCTTTTTCTCCAAATTCTCATCAACACTTACTATATTTTGAATTTTTGAACATAAATATCCAAACATGAGTAAAGTGATATCATATCCTGCTTTTGATTTATATTTCTCTGTTGACTAGTCATGCTGAGCATTTTTTCTATATCTGTTGGCCATATATATGTCTTCCTTGGAAAATGTATATTCATATCCTTTGCCCACTTTTAATTTTTTTCTTTACTTGAGAGAGAAAAAGGTAGATAGAGGGAGAGAGAGAGAGAGAATGGGTATGCAAGGGCCTGCAGCCACTGCAAATGAACTCCAAACCACATAGCCCCTTGTGCGTCTGGCTTTCATGGGTACTGGGGAATCGAACCTGGGTCCTTGGGTTTTGCAGACAAACACTTTAACTGCTAATCCATCTTTCCAGCCCTTTTGCCAATTTTTTTCTGAGGTAGGGTCTTGCTGTAGCCTAGGATGACCTGGAATTCACTATGTAGTCTCAGGGTGGCCTTGAACTCATGGTGATCCTTCTACCTCTGCCTCCCAAGGTCTGGGATTGAAGGTGTGCACTACCACGCCTGGCCCCTTTGTCCTTTTTTTTTTATTTTGAGGTAGGGTTTCACTCTAGTCCAGGCTGACCTGGAATTCACTCTGTTTTCAGGACCCTTTGCCAATTTTTAATTGGAAAGTAATCAGAAATAGAAGAAAATATTTCACAAACCATGATACATGCCTCATATCCAAAATCTATAAGGAATCCTTATGATTTGATAGCAAAAATGAATAAGTAGGGCTGGAGGGATTGCTTAGTGGTTAAGGTGCTTGCCTATGAAGCCTAAGGACTCAGGTTTGATTCCCTATTACCCACATAAGCCAGATGCAAAGCGGGGGTGCATACATCTGAAGTTTGTTTACAGTGTCTAGAGGCCCTGGTATGCCCATTCTTTCTCTCTGTATCCCTCCCTTTCTCTCTGAAACAAATAAATGAATAAAATATTTTTTAAAAAAGAAAATAATGAACAAATGATCTTAAAATGGTTAAAAGTGAGCTGGAGAGATGGCTCAGTGGATAAAGTGCTTTCTGTGCAAGCCTGAAGACCTGAGTTTGGCTCTCTAGAACTTACCTAAAATGACAGACATGGTGGCACACTTTTAATCCTATCACAGAGGAGTCATTGATAAGGAATCACTAGTGCTCAGTGGCTCGCTAGTCTAGCTAAATTGATGAGCTCTAGGTTCAGCTGGAGACTCCGTTTAAAAAAAAAAGGTAAACCATTTAGTATGACCTCCCATGTCAACTGCTGACCTCCACACCCACATGTACACATAGACATGTACTAAAACACACATGTTCACCCACACATATACAAATACACATCAATATATGTGCCTCTGCAAAAAATAAAAAAAAAATGTTTGAGAATGGATTTTTTCTTGTTTGTTTTTAAAGGTATCTTACCTTCTGGAAGGGGGCAGCATGGCCCATGAAGACTTCTGTGGGCATGTTGGTAAAATGAACCCAGGAGACCTGCAGGTATGGTCAAGGACAAGGGATTGCTGATTGTTTCATGGTCTTGGACTGCATGTATGCTTGATCTTGCCAATTTTCAGTACACTAACCCATTCTACTCACTGTTATATCTCTGGTCTTTCTCTTTATATGGATCCATCCACACAACCTGGAAGTCAGCACAGGATATTGTATTCCTCTCTCATGCACACCTTGAACACCTCACTTTTTTTTTTTTTTGAGGTAGGGCTTCACTCTAGCGCAGGCTGACCTGGAATTTCACCATGTAATCTCTGAGTGGTGTTGAACTCATGGTGATTCTCCTACCTCTGCCTCCCGAGTGCTGGGATTAAAGATGTGTGCCACCATGCCTGGCTGAACCCTCACTTTTTATGTGGTGTTAGGGATCATATCCTGGGCCTCTATCTACATCCTTAGTCACTTCTTAGCTCCTACCTAGTGGCTTTTTTGCATATCTCAATAAAATATTCAAGAAGGAGATTATGATCATTATATATATATATATTTATATATATATGTATATATATATATATATATATATATATATATATATATATATATAGAGAGAGAGAGAGAGAGAGAGAGAGAGAGAGATTGTCAATAAAAAATTTACAAAAAACAAAATTATAATTAAGAGTTCCTATCTAAACTTCCTTTTCTTCCATTCCCTACCTTCTTTACTACCCTCCTCTCCCAAGCCTTTACTGAAGCTTTTCAGGTAATGACCCCCTGTGATGTCCCCATTGCAAAATTTGCTGACCATTTCAATCTGTTTCAGACCACTTCAGTATACTCTCTAGACTGTTCCTTGGCATTTGAGACAATTTACTATTTATCTTCTAAATCCTTTGCAGGGTTCAGTATTGTTACTTAAGGCAATAACCCAAACTTTGCACTGTGTTGATCTTGTCTGTGATGTGCTATAATTAAAGTCCACAGGAAATGCTTGGATCTTCAGTTTTATACCTGTATCAGGTACTCTCTAGAATCACTTATACATTTGGGAGGATGATAAATACACATATTTGAATCATAGTGTTTTCATGAACATGAAATTCAAAGACAAAAACCAAAAAGGCAATGGCATGGACAATATGTCAACCTCTCATTGGGACTGCATATAAACTAAAGTCTTCCCACTGAGGTCAACAGGATGCCTGGGAGTATGTTGATCTTTTGCTCCATCAGGCTCCTTTGCAGGCATATTTGAGAGGTGCTAGTTAATACTTCAACCATTACAACTTCACCACATTACATTACAATTTCATTACAGCTTGGAAGCCAGGTGGGCTAGCTCACTTCTGTAAAGCCAGTCCTCAGGGGCTATGGTGGGAAATCATGAGTTTGAGGCCAGCCTGGGCTACATAGCTAGATCTTGTCTCAAACAGCAGCACAAACAACAATACTAGACATCACATTTGGGTAGGATAATGATTGTAGCATCTTTCAGTTTGTTTACCATGTTGATATGCATGATCTCTTTGAAGAAGTATCTTAAAACTCATGTTACGGTTTAGGGACAGTGATTTAAAGATATGGAAATATAAAATTTGCCAGTGGCCTGAGAGGTAATGAGTGATGAGGATGGAAAGAGAACCCTGTCCTCTCCATCCATTTCCAATATGTGGGCCATTTTCAGTATTGCCAAACTATGTTTTATCTAACAAGTAAACCAATACATCAAAAATATGGAGAGGCTGGGCAAGGTGGCACATGCCTTTAATCCTAGTACTTGGGAGGCAGAGGTAGGAGGATCACTGTGAGTTTGAGGCCACCCTGAGCTACAGCGAGACCCTACCTTGAACCCTCCACCCCAAATATGAAGAGATGAATTGTTAGTGGACAAGAAAATGCTTCAAAATGGAAGGGTGTTATTGAGGAACACCAATAGCCATTGTTAGAAAAAACCCTACACTAGAGGTTCTGTTAGCCTTATATGAAATAGAAATGTATTTAGGCTTAATGGAGAAAAGAATTGTCTAAATTATGTGCTAGCTTTCTTTTGGGTCCTCATTCTTGTCTGAGTCCTTTTCTCATGCTACTGTTTCATTTGTAAGGACTCCTCTTCCTAGACCTTTTCCTAAAGCAATGTTTTCTCTGTCCAAGTCTCAGGTTGATGTTGTACCCTCAGATAAGGCAACTTGTGCCAGCAAGCCCCAGGGATTCACGTGTCTCTGCCTCCTCAGGGTGGGATTATAGCTGTAAACCACCATGCCTTGTAGTTTGTTAAATATTCTCTCCTATTTTTATTTTTATCTAATTAATTTATTAATTTATTTGAGAGAGTCAGAGGGAGAGAGAGAGAGAGAGAGAGGGAGAGAGAGACTGAATATGGGTGTGCCAGGGCTTCCCACCTGCAAATGAATTCCAGATACATGCGCCACCTTGCTCATCTTGCTTTACATGGGTACTGGGGAATCGAACCCAGACCATCAGGCCTTGAAAGCAAGCATCTCTAACCACTAAGCAATCTCTCCAGCCCAATGACTGGTATTTCTGCATGGGCTCTAGGGGCTATATCCAGATCCTTATGCTTGCAAGGCATGTTGCCAACTGAGCCATCTCCCTAGACTTGAAATTGCTTCTTTAAGGAGTTTTCTCTCTCCAGGGACTAGACAAAGATGATGCTGATGGCTTGCCTTATGACCCCCTTGCCCCTCTTTGAGTTCTGGTAATGACAATTCTCATGTATATATACACACCCCATTTGCAGCTATAGCTGCTACTGTACCTGAGGGGTTTCTCCAGTCCACATATTAGGCAACCTGAATATGATAGAAATTTAGCCCTCTCATGAGGCTCTTGGTCATTGAGGGATGGGGATTGCAATCTAAATGCTCTAGTATCCCCTGTCCACCATGCAATCATTCTAAAGTGTACCTACATGGTTCCTGTTAGAACTGAGCTACAGGTATCCACTGATGGGACCTGCTCATGAACAACCCTCTTTGGCTTTTTCCCCTGCCTATCTCACTCTCCCCTACTCCTTTCTTCACTTTCACTTTCTATATCACTTTCTAAATAAACTAGCTACAGGCAGGTCCTTGTTTCAGAGTAAACCCAAGCCAAATCAGACAGGCAATGTATGTAGCTGTTCTACCTTTCTGTCTCTATATTCTGAAGTTAGTACCTGGAACTGGTGCCCAATATACTGTCAATAAACAAATAATAACCTGAACAATCTGCTCAACAATGGAGGCAATGACTATTTCTCCAAATACTGAAGGCTGGCTCCATTATTGGAATTGTGCACCTAGAGCCACAAGTTCTCCATCTCTAGAGTAGTAGATGCTATGTTTAAAGCTATGTGTTTAAACTTCTGCTTACATCCTCTGGCTGCTGGACATGCAGACTGCTTGTGGCTTACTGCGACAGCTCTCCTTGGGAATTGCCCTCAGTGGCAGGAAATTGCTTTTCTCAACATAGTGGTTTGCTGATGCAAGGACATTCTCGGAGATGCCAAAGCTCCCCGTTGGCTTGGCTGAGGCCTGTGTTATGGCTACATTGTGGCTTGATATCTCCCCTGCCCAATATTGGTGTTTGTCCCACTTAAGTCACATTATACCTCAGTATTATCTGCCTGAAGCTCCTCATTTTAGAACTCAATCAGAGATACAAATTGGAGGATTCTTTCATTGGCATGGATTCCAGTTCTGTTGCTTTGATTTCAAATGAGGAACCATTGGGAAAACTGGAAAAGGCCACAACAATTGTCCCAGATGCTTGTTACTTTTTCACAATGTCTCAGCACTCTGATGGGAGCACCTGTAAGATGTCTCACTTAGCCCATGGTGTGGTAATTGCTCTGTGTGTAGACATGTTAAGGGCTGGGTTCCATGTGTCTTCTTGTTTGTTTGATGTTTGCAGTGGATGACTGCAGGCCGGGGCATTCTGCATGCTGAGATGCCTTGCTCAGAGGAGCCAGCCCATGGCTTACAACTGTGGGTTAATTTGAGAAGCTCAGAGAAGATGGTGGAACCTCAGTATCAGGAATTAAAAAGTGAAGAAATCCCTAAACCCAGTAAGAATGGTGTGACAGTTGCTGTCATTTCAGGAGAAGCCCTGGGAATCAAGGTAAGTGATGTTGTGTATCTCTGAAACATGGGATGTACAGTGACACAAGGCTGACTTCTGCATTGTCAACCACCATTAGGTGTTGCAGTCAGCTTCTCATTGCTGGGACAAACACCCAACTAGAAACAGCTTATGGTGGGGAAGTGTTTGTTTCAGGATTACAGATTCTAAGGGAACACCATCAATAGCAGAAGAAGCTGGCTCACTTCCACAGATCCAAGCAGAAGGATACCACCATCATCCTATACCAACAAACAGCCAAAGCTCCAACTGCTCTCCACACATCTTAGAGCTGGATTTAAGATATGCCCCTAGTGTCATACACATTCCTCAGTAGGGCTCAGTCCCCTGGATACTCAAACTGCAAGCCTGAGTCTATGGGGTCATCATTCAAACCACCATACTGGGTATATCATAGTATGTGCTCCAATATATGGTCTTGCTTCATAAGTAGTAGAATAAGTGCCATGTAAGGGCCCCAGATACACACACACACACACACACATATATATACATACACACACACACACACACACACACACACACACACACACACACATATATATATATATGTATTTATTTATTTATATATATAAATATATATATATAAATAAATATATATATATATTTATTTATTGTGTTTTATTTATTTATTTGAGAGTGGCAGACAGAGAGAGAAAGGGGCAGATAGATAAGTAGAGAATGGGCATGCCAGGGCCTCTAGCCACTGCAAAGGATGTCCAGACGCGTGCATCCCTTGTGCATCTGGCTAACGTGGGTCCTGGAGAATCGAGGCTCCAACCGGGGTCCTTAGGCTTGACAGGCAAGCACTTAACCGCTAAGCCATCTCTCCAGCCCCCAGATATTTTTTATAGTACAGTTTAACAGCATGAACTGGAACTCACTAGCACTGTAAAAATCTCTGTTTTTAAGAAACAAATAGGAATATAAAGATTTATGTAAGTTATGTCTCTCCCACTTAGTAAGAAAAGCAAATTAACTTTTTATTTAACTTACATATGACATGCACTATATATTCTTCTCAATTGAGAATTCATACATTTTAGATTTAGGGGCCTACATTTTTGATGAGATAAAATAAATGTAGGCTAAAGATTATGGACCCTTTTTTGGGAGGAAAGGGGTGCAAGTAGTGTGGTACTTGCCCCAGAACTTTTGGCTGGGAGGCTGAAGTTTTTCATAGCAGCCAACCTAGGGTAATGGCGAGATGGTTCACAGGCCCTTGTATATACAGATTCGTGTGTAAGTGACTTTGAAGGAAGTGCTTCTAGGGAAACAGTCAAAGGAACTTGGATAAAATAGGGGAGGAATGCAAGCAGAGACACCATCTCAGGAAAAGACCTTGGACAGGATGACTTTTACCTGACCTTGCCAGGGACCCCCACAAGATCAGTGCACTGCAGAATTGGCCCAACCCAATCCAGGCAAGGGCACAAGGGCCTCATTGGTCTAACCCTGGAGTGTGAGACACAGAAATGAGTAAAAGTGTTGCAAGGGGACCTGTGAGGGCCTGTGCACATAGGAACTACTTTGCTATTCTCCTAGTGTGCAACCAGCACTTGAAATCATTTTAATTTTTGATGTGCACTCATGGGAATAGTGGCTTGGCAGTGGCTATTAGGTAGCCACTCAATGGAAATTATTACATGGTTAAGAGATGGGTTTTTATTATTGGCTGGAACTTCCTGGTTTTTCTTTATCTTGTATTATAACCATGGTTCTACTGAATGCATGTATTGTTTTACTTTTGATTTCCAGGACACACATAAATCATTGAATAAAATTATCAATATTTGCTCCCTCTTAAGCATAATCTGACGGCTGTTCACCCTCTAGAAATATGATTGGAAATGGCCTTTCTTTGTGTTTCTATGACCCATGTGTTTCTGTTTTGCCAAGCATTGAAGCATACCCTTTTTAGTTTGTGATGTTTCCTCTGCTTCACTTTGTAGACAAAGGTTACAATCTTATGAGGCCTTCTGATGTAAGGCCAAAGGACATTACCAGGTATAGTATTACCAGGAGAGGTCTAAGAGACTCCAAATTAATGCACTGTGAAATTGCCAATCTTTCTCAGCTGGGATATACCATTCCCTATTTTTAGGATTCTAGAGTTTTAGAGACATGCCTTCAGAGGACACTGAGGTTGCTTGTGGAGGGTAAGGGATTCCCTTTTCATTTCAACCAAAGCATACAACTTTGTATGGTTGCATATATTGGAATTATCTGGGAGATTTCATTTAGAATACAGGTGTGGTGGCTCATGCCTATAACCCCAGCACTCAGGGGGCTGAGTTAGGAGGATCATGAGTTTGGGGCCAGACTAGAATGCATAGAGAGACCTTGTCTGAAAAAGACCCCCACTCTCCTACAAAAGTGTTTAACTTCTCTGCTGATAACAAGGACAATCAGACTGGTGACTTACAAGATAGGCAAAGCCATCAATATCATGGATCCTTAGAGGTTACAAAACTTGCTTTTCATTTATAGAACACACAAGGCTATTTTAAGGCTGAAGCCAGTTCAAATTATAGGCAGACAAACCTCTGAAAGTACTGCCGGGCAGCAGACTATGTAACCATATAGGGTTAGGAGATGAGAGGTAATGTTTTAACTTCATCAAATAAAGACTTCATAACTGCTGGGTTTTCCATTTTATTTTATCAAGTAAATTCCTGAAATGAATAATATTCTTTTTAATTTTTATTTATTTGGCAGAGAAAAAGGGAGAGGGAGAGAGAGAGAGAGGGAGGGAGGGAGGGAGGGAGGGAGAGAATGGGCACATTAGCACACTAGGGCCTCTTGCTACTGCAAATAAACTCCAGATGTGTGTGCCCCTTTGTGCATCTGGCTAAGTGGGTCCTGGGGAATTGAACCTGGGTGCTTTGGCTTTGCAGGCAAATGCCTTAACCACTAAGCCATCCCTCCAGCTCATTTTTTGAATTATATTCTTAAAAGTAAATTATTTGTTTCTATTTTGTGCTGTTAAGTATTCTGTGTATGTACTAACACATGTGCGTGCATATGTGCACACCCCATGTACTCAGGTGTAGAGGCCAGAGGAGGATGCTAAGTGTCCTCCTCTATTGTTCCTTCACCTTACTTCCTTGAAACAGGCTTTCTCACTGAACCAGAACCCCATTCATTTTTTGGCTAGACTGATCAGCAAGCCTCAGTGATCCACCTTTCCACCCAACTCAGTGATGGGCTTAAGGCATCTGTAATCATGCTGGCTTTTTATGTGGGTTTTGGGAATCCAACCCAGGCCCTCATGCATTAGCAGTAAGCATGTTTACTCACTGAGACATCTCCCCAATCCTATCAGTCACTATTTTGAGAGCATTTTAATAATGTACCTTGAGCAGCATTAGTTTGAATATCTAGAAGCAGTGTGGGTCTCTAGGGGCATACTGGATTAGACATCCTACCATAAGCTAGCTGTGTAAGAATCACTTAACTTCCCTGTGACTCAGTTTCCTCAGTTTCCTGTAAAGTATCATTTTAGTGAGGACTCAGAATGGCACCAGACACATTGTAAACATTACTTAAGTGGTAACCATTATTTTTGTTGTTTTCTGTCAGTTTGGGCAGAAATTGAACTGAGATATAAGCTGTGATTTTGCAAAAATGAAGGCTATTGGCCATTTTTGTGTGGGTCTATTAAGAGATAGAATTTTGTACTTATAAACCCTTAGTATCTTTTCACCAAGAAATGATTTGGTCTAAAAGATATAGATCTACCATTAAAACACACTGAAGATTGTTTTGACTCAGGCAGGTAATTTTAATTGGATTTCTAGGTAAGGCTGAGAATACAACTTTCAATTGATGCATTTATAACCGATATAGAATATCCGATAGCTGGGCTGAGGAGAAGGCTTATTTGGTAAAGTGCTTTCCTTGCAGGCATGACGGCCTGATTTTGATTCCCAGTACTTACATAAACATACCAGATGTGTCATTGCACACAGGTAATTCCAGCACTGGGTAGCCAGAGATAAGTGAATCCCTGGATCTCTCTGGCCAGCCAGTGTAGCCTAATTGGTGAGCTCAAGGCCAATAAGAGACCCTGTTTCAAAAAGTATGGACAGTATACCTGAAGGTGACAGCCTTGGGTCCTCTGCATCCACGTGCACATGCACACACATGGGAGCACACACACACTTACACAAAAATGAAGAAATATGGAATCACCATCAACTTCCCTTCTAGCACCTAAACTATGGGGAAATGGAATTGGTGACCAATGTTTTGCTGTGGATTCATGTGGATCACCTCATGGATTTGGGTAACATACTATTTTAATATAACAGGTCTGTAGTGGGCTTTGACATTTTGCATTTCTAACAAGTCTCCTAGGAGGTGCCAATGCTATGACCCAGGGACCACTCTTTGTAGTTTGTGTAATAGGCATGGCATCCGAGGCAGGGGAGTGTACTCATCCTGAGGAAGTTTTATTTGGCTCCCATGGATGATATTAAATGATCCAGATCTGTGACTTTTGGCCAATTCCATTTGATAATTGTACACTTTAGTGCCTGTGTCCACAAGAGAGGTGAGTGGGGGTTTGGGATGCTATAGGCTTCACAAGCAGTAAAGCAGGACACTGCTTGCTGGCTTGAATGTTTCTGAGCATTTATTTGTTCAGTCTTTGAAAATCATAACCAATTTTGAGCAAGATTCTGCCAAAACAGCATAGTCTGCAGTGAAGGTTGAAGTGGGAAAGAAAAATAAGATAGTTTGAATAGTTTCTGTCATGTTTGGAAGGTCACAATTGCATGTTTGTTTCATGAGAGTATGCAATTTCCTAAATCCCATTCCATCCTTATCAGTCAGCCAATCAGCTATATTTATTGCCAGCTTTCTGTGGAACACAATTCATTTCCCCCAAAGTGCCTCTATTTGTCTCCTGCTGCAGCAAATTCCATTATGTCAGAAGGAAACCTTGAGGAGGTCAGTGAAAGGCAATCTGGAGACATATGGCCAGGGTTCCAGGCCATCTCCACCACCAACACACTTTGGAGAGCTTAGTTTAGCTTGCTGATCCTCAGTTTTCTTATCACAATAGAGATTACTATAGTGACTAAGTTCAGAGGATCTTTAGAGTGATTAAATTGATACCGCTAATAGAACGGTGCTTGTCCCTATAGGAAGGACTGTTTTTGTTTCCTTTCCAAAGCCTCAGGCAGTGTTCATGTGGCCCACAGATACAACATACAGATTATTCCTTAAAAATTATTATTATTATTAATTATTATTATTATTATTATTATTATTATTATTGTGTGTGTGTGTGTGTGTGTGTGTGTGTGTGTGTGTGTGTGTGTGTGTGTATGGATATGCTAGGGCCTCTTGCCACTATAAATTAACACCAGATCCTTGGGCCTATTTTTGAACCTTGCTTATGTACATGGTTTGGGAATTGAATGCAAGCAGGCAGGCCTTGCAAGCAAGCACCTTTAACTACTGAACTGTATTTCTAGACCCCAAAGTCTTCCTTTTCATGGGCAGACTAATCATTTTTTTAAAAAAAATCAATTTCCAAAGCAATTTGTTTGATCATCTCATGTAGCCCACTCATGTCATTGCTGCATTCTACCTATGTTCCTGTTTCTGAGGCAATTTGACTTCTTGGATTCTATCCTGTGCCTTTTCAATGGAGCTTCTCCCTGTGCAATCTTTCTGAGATGAGTTGGTTTTGTTCTCTTGGTGATAGGGAAGTGATATTCTCCATGAGAGTCTGCTCTTTCCTTCCCATACTCAGAATATGAACACATTCGTAGAATAACATTTTAAAACTATTATATCTGGAACAAGAGAGATGACTCAGTGGCTAAGAGCTCTTCCTGTGCAAGCATGAGAGCCTGAGGAAGCCTGAGAGACTGTGAGTTCAATCCCCAGACTCACATAAACAGCTGGGTATTGCCGTGCACATCTATAATCTCTGTCCCATCGGAGAAAAGACCCAGTAAGGGCTGGTTAAAAAAAAAATGGTGAACTCTGGGATCAGTAAGAGATTCTGTCTCATGCTATGGATAGAAGAGTGTCGTAGCTGGACGCCTTGCATTCCCCTCTGGCCACTGCAGGCAAGTGCATGGGGTGCTTCAAGGGTCCACATTCATAACCCCCACCCCCCAACAGCTATTACATCTTGATAACAGCATATGCACAACCTTTTCTTTTGTGTTTCAAGCATTCCAGCAAGTTCATGGGGCTAGTCTGAAAAATATGACAGATACTCTGCTGATGGCAGTTGAGTGGAGCAGTGGGTTTCTGACAAAGGGTGTCTCACAGAACTGGCTCCAGCTGTCCTAGAGAGCAAGCACAGAAAGGCTTACTCAGGAAGAGGTCCCCCCGCCCAAAGCCCTTTCTATTCGTTTATTTTATAAATCAGCACACTCTGATAGAACAACAAATCTATGAATATAGATCTGTGGATAGTGAACACACATTCCCTTTGGGGTGTGAATGAGAAAATAATGATAATTTTGAGACCGTTCTCTGCATGTTTTTAACTTTGAAGGAAGAAACTGTTTACATATTTAAAATGTTAAGTCCAACTAGACAAAGAATGAAAAATCTAAAATTGGCATGAAGATATCAGCCACATAACTAAGCAGAAAACATTTATTTTAAGGGCTTTTCAGACAGTTTTCTGGCTGTACATCTTTAGTGAGTTATAGTCTAAAGACAAAAAAAGGACAATGCAAAAAATTTTAAACTTCTTTGTGTACTTTTGTTGTTAATCTGTATTATAGCTAGATATTATGAAATGAAGCAAATGAGTAAATTTGTTAATGTCTTATTGAAGCAGTTTCTGGAAACCTGATATGATGTGATCATTTTAGTAATCCCAGACTTGTTTTTAAATGGAGAAATGCACTGCATAACCCAGCCTTGTCTTGAACTTGTGATTCTCCTGCCTCTGTCCTTCAGGTGCTGAATTAAAGTCATATACCACCATACTCTGCTAACTCCCCTCTCCCTTTTTTGGCAGTTCTGGGGCTACATGCTGGCAAGTCCTACCACTGAGGTAGTCCTCCATGACTCTTTTCTATTGTTGTTGTTTTTTTCATAGTAGATTCTCACTCTAGCCCAGGCCAACCAGGGACTAACTCTGTAGTTCCATCCTGGCCCCAATCCTCCTACCTCAGCCTCCTGAGTGCTGGGATTAAAGGCGTGAGCTACCACGCCCAGCACCTCCATGACTTTTAATGGTGCAATTTTATGTCACATCTCTTTTTGATAATTATATTTTCCATGATTTGATTTTAGGGTTCAGTTTTATGAGGTGGTATTAAAAATATTAAGAAAAAGTTCTAGCTGGGCAGTGTGGTGCACGCCTTTAATCCCAGCATTTGGGGGGCAGAGATAGGAGGATTGCTGTAAATTCAAGACCACTCCGAGACTACATAGTGAATTCCACGCCAGCCTAGGCTGGAGGAAAACCCTACCTTGAAAAACCAAAAAAAAAAAAAAAAAAAAAAAAAAAGTTCGAACTAAAAATTCACAATCACTCTAGTGCATTTTGGTTGACGTTCCCTTTTGGAAACTTAAAGTAAGTATATTGTAATGGGTTGGTGGAAGAGAGAGGGAAAGAAAGAGCATTCTGGGGAAGAAGCCTTCCTGGTCTATTGCTTCAAGAAAGGAGACAGATCATTGGTGAGAAAGAATATTGCAATGTACTATAGAAACATGGAGTTTAAGATTTCACTGTTTCTTCTGCTTGTTACTGCTTGTCAACACCAAACTCACATCTTTCCTCAGCAGCCTCACACCAGAAGCAGTTTTATTTCTGTCCAGATCCACAGAGCCATCCTATCTTGATAACCCATGAGATGTTTTGACATTTCATTTACATACACCAGTTCTCTAGGATCTCTATTCACTCAGTCATTGGGCACCTGCTTTGTGAACACTGTCCAGTGCCTTGGAGATGTGATGTAAATAAGATATAGCTTCTGTCCTCAAAAGAGCTAACAGCTTGGGGTGGGGGAGGGAAGCCAGCAAACAAGACATTATAATGTGACATGGAAAACAAAATAAAATATCAGTATGTAAAAGTTCCACAATTGTCCTGATGAGGGAGAAATATTTCTTCTTATGTGGATGGAGAGAGGGAAAAGAAGAAAACAGAGTGTTCAGGGATTGTGACACATAGTAATTTGTACGAAAGGTGTAAATAGCAAAATGACAAACTATTTTGGGAATATTGTAGAAAGGGAGGGGTATTTTGGTTTGAATGTAAAATGTCCCCCATAGGCCCATGTGTTTGAACACTTGGTCCCCACTTAGTGGCACTATTTAGGAAGGTGCTGGGATCTTTAGAAGGTGGAGCCTTGCCAAAGAAATGAGTCATTGAGGGTAGACCTCACTTTCTCGATCTTTGTGTCTTTCTCTCTCTCTCCTGACTGCCTTTAGCTGTAGTGTGACAATCTAGTCTCCTTACTTGCCATGATAGAATGTGTCCCCTCATACTGTATGCCAAAATAAAATCCTTTCCTTCCTTAAGTTGCTTCTGGCAAGATATTTTTCATAGCCACAAGTTGGAACTAATGTGAGGGGCTGCACAAGAAATCAGGTCCAGGTGAGATTGAGAAGGGAGAGCATGGAAATGATGCAAAATATTGGAATGGGGAAAATTCAAAACCAAGTTTTGCTACTCCTGGATTGTTCCTAAGGCTGACATCAATTGTACAGATGCTCCAGCATCCCTCTCTCCCAGGATTTTAAATAGCTTGGCATGAGGTTGATGTGGGGGTGATTCCAGCATGTCATGTACATTCCCTCCTGGTGTGAAATATTACAAAGAAGCTCATTCTATAGGAACAGCCCCAAACAGGTCAGATGGCCCTGGCAGGTGATCAACATCATTCCATAGAAAAGTGAAAACTTGGCTTTGATTCACTTTTGAAAATAGACACAATTAAGTTGGTAGTCTCTTTTAGTAAACAAGAGGACACCAAAGAAATGCAACTTCAAAGAACTTGACCTGTGGTAGGCAGCAATAGTTGGCACTACATTTGCACTTAGGAATGTTCAAATAAACCATGGACAAGATCTGCTCAAATCAGCTGTACAAAAGGTTACTCTTGCCCAGGGCAGCCCACTCACCCCAGAAATACCATTGTTGGTGTGCACAAAGGGTGCCAGATGTTCTTATTCCTTCAAGATGTCCCTGCTGACCTAATCACCTAGGAAGCACATTCCATTGGTGTTGAAAAGCCCTGTTCTGCCAGTAACTGAAGAATAGATAGGTGTATTTCTGGGCCAGAAGTTACATGTTGTACTGTTCACATAAATTTGACCCTAGTGATCAGAATTACAAATTTTCAGGAATATTTATAATAAGAGCATAATGAACGCTATAAAATACCAACATGGCCCCTTCAATAAAGGTTAGTGGGCATATTCAAATATCAATGTAAGCACTCCTATGGCTGTCAAGTTGTGTGTTTTTAGGATATAATAAGCCTTTTACCAGGAACCTTTAATGTAGTTTCCTCTAACCAGAGCAAAAGTACAAGACAGCTTCAAAAGTTGTTTTAGACAGCCGGTTGTGGTGGCACACGCCTTTAATCCCAGCACTCGGGAGGCAGAGGTAGGAGGATTGCCATGAGTTCAAGGCCACCCTGAGATGACAGAGTTAATTCCAGGTCAGCCTGGACCAGAGTGAGACCCTACCTCGAAAAACCAAAAAAAAAAAAAAAAAAAAGTTGTTTTAGGTTCCCATATGTTATATCAAAAAACTTGTATCAGGGGCTAGTGGGATGGCTTAGCTGTTAAGGCATTTGCCTGCAAAGCCAAGGGACCTAAGTTTGATTCCCCAGGACTTACGTTAGCCTGATGCACAAGGGGGTGTACACGTGTGGAGTTCATTTGCAGTGGCTGAAGGCCCTGGCATGCCCGTTCTCTCTCTCCCTCTTTCTCTGTCAAATAAATAAATAAATATGTATTTAGTGAAATAAGGGGTAGGGAACTAAAAAAAAACAAACCTTGTATCAGCCTATTTGTAAAGCTATGTGGATAGCTACAAATGCAGTACTTCACAGTTCAAATCCTTGGGAGTATGGAGTTATTGGATAATTTGACCAAATTTACACTAAATATGATAAGCAAATTCAGTGTCATAAATAATTCAGATTACTTGAAACACTAGAATTTTATGGTATGTCAGATATACTTTAATGAATCTATTCTTAAAAATCTGCTCCTGCCAGGTGTGATGGTGCACACCTTTAATCCAAGCACTTGGGAGGCAGCAGTATGAGGATCACTGTGAGTTTGAGGCCACCCTGAGACTACATAGTGAATTCCAGGTCATCCTGGGCTACAGCGAGACCCTACCTTGAAAAACATACAAACAAACAAATAAACAAACAAAAAACCTACTCCTATGGACAGAGTATATGTACTCCATGATTGCCAAAATTTTAAAATTGTCAACTCAAATGGGCTGTGTAGAATTGAAAGTGATTATTCTTTAGAGGAGCATGGTGTGGTCTTAAACCCACAGGGAATATTTGTTAGCATCAACTACAGAAATAGGGACCATTCACTATTCCCTTCAGGAAGTAAAATGAGATGAGGAAATTGAAAGAACCTACCATTACTAAAAGCACTTTCACATCACAGTTTGATACCAATGGGCTTTGGGTTAATGACCTTAGCTTGCTATGGAGAAGTAAACAACAAGGCAGCCTTTTTTTTTTTTTAACTTAATACACAGGGGGCCATTTCTGCCCCATTTATGTAATGATTGAATAGGAGATTTTCCATTCATTAAGCTTCCCCATTGCTGTAATAGGGCATTAACATTTGATGGAAGTTCTTATTGCAGCAAATTGAAAGTTCCTGATCTAATGCTTGACAATGCCAGCCAAGTCCTACTCTTCATTTTCTTCTGTGAGCTCAGTTCTCCTACTGAACTACTTTATAGATGACAAAGCTCTAATCTAACCAGGCACAAAGTCCTCCTCAAAGACACACAGCTCATTGCAGAAGGGGACTTGACCTTGAGCATTCTTCCATTTTATTTGAACATTATGGAGAGTATCATGCTTCAGCCCATATGCTTAAGTTTTCTGGGCACATCTTACTCTAGTTTGGGAATGTCCTAACTCATTTTCATGCAATGCTGCTTGAAAATGAACATCCCTTTCTTTCTAAACCAAAATACACCTTTAGGCAGATGTCTGTACAGGCACATGCCCCTGTCTCCCTGTGTCAGAATGTCCTGGAAATGATCACATAGGATAAGCCTTGTACGATGATAAATTCCCTCTTGATTATTTAATCAAGGATCTTATCTATACAAAGTTATTAGTCCCCAGAGCTCCATGCAATCTTGTCTTTGCCAAATAGTTTCTCATGTTAGATCTTGATGCACTTTCTTGCAAGAACTCTTAAAATATCTTAGTAAATACCAAATGGAGCTAATAGAGATTTAAAATTTACCAGAGCTCCTTGAGGAATATTTGCACATTGGTTAGGAGACTTGCTCTTGGAACATATTGTCCACAGATTGGAGATAAAGGATAGGAAGGAAATTTCCTTGTTGGCATATGTAGGGGTCATTTGTAGTTTCATTATATTGTTACCTTTAGTGGGCTATGGATGGACTATTGGTTTAGGAGGTGGACTTTTTTTTTCTTTTGTTGTTTTAAACTTCCAACAAATTAGAACATCTGCATCTTTTGACAAGGATGCTGACTCAGAGTGGGAAGAAAGGAAAATTCAGTGTCGTAATTAACATGTTTCTGGTTAACTTCTAGGACTGTGGGTCTTGTCAGCATCATTTTTATCTTCCCCTTTAGCGCTTCTCTCTTCACAACCCCTCTTATTAAACAAGGTCACAAGGAGAGGAACTAGAGTGTTACTATTGATTACAGGCTGCTTGAAAGATGGTAGAATTCAGACCACACTGTGGGATAATTGAGCTCTTGATTAGCTGAACTGCTTGATCTTCAAGTGTCTCCACAATCTGTTATTTATTCATTTAAAAATTAAAAAAAAATATTTGCGTGCATGTGTATTGGGGTAGGGACTCACCAGGGTCTCTTGCTGCTTCAAATCAATGCCCCAGATTGGCAGGCTTTACATGCAAGTACCTTTGACTGCTGAGCCACCTCCCCAGACCCCCAGCACAATCCTTTTGATTGATGGCAGTTAAAAATGTTTCCCTCTTTAACTTCCACCATACACAGAGGCTTTGGCATTTTGCCTCAAGAGTTTTATTTTTTTTTCCTCGTTGTGCAGCACTTCATGTATATGTCAAAATATGATTGCAGGATTTTAATCCTTCCCATAGTACCTTTGGCACTGAGGATGGAAACCACTCTCTCTCACTCCTTATCAAAATTGTTTAACATAATCAAGAATTTAGGAATGAGAGTGCTTTGGATGGAAGGCAGGACATGGTTTTGTTGATGAGCATCACCCTGTTCTAATGAGAGCTGTAAAGCTTGTAGGTGGTCAATCTAATTTTCATTTCCTCAAACCTAATATCTGAAATAATGAAATAATGAAATAATGAAATAATATCTGAAATAATGAAATAATATCTGAAATAATGAAAGAAAGGGAAAGGTATGGTTTTCTGTGCAAGAGGCAGTGGGATCTGACTGTGAATTTTGTGAGTATGTTTCCTGGTCAGAGGGAGTCATGTAGCTTTGTTATGTAGTTTAGGGTGACTGGACCCAAAAAGTAAAAAGCACAAATGTCCTTAAGTCGGCCCTTGCAATCTTCACTCTACTAGAGATCAAGAGAAGAATCTCTCCTTATCTCTTGACTAGAGGAGTTACCTAGATCTGTTTATCCATAAATAACTCGAGCCTCTCCTTGAAGAGAGTTCCTCTTTCCTAAAATTTAAATCTGATCTTGGCATTGTGGTTGGTTAAGCTCAGCCCCAAAACTTGGCTTGAGCCAGTACCTAGCCTAGACCAATCAGCCCTCACTCTGGCTCATCTGAGCCAGAAGGTAAGGCCCAACACAATAAAGTTTTAAGTCGATGCTTACCAAGTGGGCAGGTCTCTCTTTGCTGGCTGTTCATTTCTCCTAAACTTCTAGGTACTGGTAAATCTCCCCTCATCTCAGTATAGCTGGGCTGAGAAATGGGGAGTACCCCCACCCTCTACTCCCACATGGGCTCTCTACCCTCTCCTGCCCTCCACATGGCAGGAATTCTCTGTACTTCCTCCTCTTTTCTTCTCTTAATCTAACAAAGTCTCTTTAATCCTTACACTTTAGTCTATGGATTTTAATTCTTTAAATTCATAAGACAAGAATCCAGAGTAACCTAAATTTATTGAGGCATGGCCATATTGTTGTATTGCCTAGGAACCCCAAAATTCTCATTTCACTGGTAGAGAGAACAGGCCTCTACTGATGTACATTTCTCCTCAGTACAAAGTCCAGAACACCATAAAACATAGCAGGTGATAGAAGGAAAATGAAGACCTTGTGTATCCATGGTAGAAACATACTA
This sequence comes from Jaculus jaculus, assembly GCF_020740685.1. NCBI lineage: Eukaryota > Metazoa > Chordata > Mammalia > Rodentia > Dipodidae > Jaculus > Jaculus jaculus. The sequence goes on from NC_059125.1 coordinate 9,680,906, forward strand.
GATAGCTGATCATATTACTTCCTTGTGATGTAGATAGTCTTTTATTAGTTAGAGCTCCTGGGCTAGTTGGTGCACATATAAATTTCTCCATTGAGACTCTTCCTTGCAACCAGAAGAAAAAGAACCTACCTGAAGTTGACTCATGTTTATGTGGAAACTTAGTAGTCATAAAGAAATTATTTCCCTTCTCTCTCTGCTTGAAAATAAGTAACTATAAAAACAGAAATTATAGGATCCTATGCTCAATTCTTAGTACCACGAGGAGAGAGAGAAACATTATAGATTCTCAGTTGATATTTTTAAAAGAGGGAATTGACACATGAACAAAAATATTAACTATGTCAATGACAAAAACAAAAAAAATAAATATGCCAATGAGCCTTTATTAAAAAGGAAATGTAAATGGCCTAATTAATACACCTTAAGCTCCCTTATTTAGCACCTGGTATTTATTTGATACACACCCCCCACACACATATGAGTGTATATATATATATATATATATATATATATATATATATATATATATAAATATATATATATATGTGTGTGTGTGTGTGTGTGTATGACATATATACTGTGTGTGCTTGATGCATGTATAATATGCTAAATATACTTAGCTATATTTAATATGATTTATTAAATGTATGATAATATCACCCAAACTAACAGTCAAATTTGCAGAGTGAAGCAATACTAATTTCTGCTTTTTTTAAAAAAAATTTATTTATTTATTTGAGAGCAACAGACACAGAGAGAAAGACAGATAGAGGGAGAGAGAATGGGCACGCCAGGGCTTCCAGCCTCTGCAAACGAACTCCAGACGTGTGCGCCCCCTTGTGCATCTGGCTAACGTGGGACCTGGGGAACCGAGCCTCGAACCGGGGTCCTTAGGCTTCACAGGCAAACGCTTAACCGCTAAGCCATCTCTCCAGCCCCTAATTTCTGCTTTTTAAATTAACTAAGATTAAAAAAATAAGATGAGCTGGACATGGTGTCATATACCTTTAATCCCAGCGCTCAGGAGGTAGAGGTAGGAAGATCACCATGAGTTCGAGGCCACACCGAGACTACATAGTGAATTCTAGGTCAGTTTGAGCTAGAGTGAGACCCTACCACGAAAACCCCCCCAAAAAAGATGAGATATGCATATATATGTGTGTGTGTGTGTGTGTGTGTGTGTGTGTGTGTGTGTGTGTGTTTTTCAAGGTAGGGTCTTACTCTAGCCCAGGCTGACCTGGGACTCACTATGTAGTCTCAGGGTGGCATCAAACTCTCAGTGATCCTCTTACCTTTGCTGGGTAAGTGATCCTCTTACCTGTGTGCTGGGATTAAAGGTATGTGCTACCACTCCTGGCTAAAATGTGCATTTTTTACAGCCACTTTCCAAGTGAACTGACCAAAATAAATGTAGTGAAGTAAACCACTTATTATATAACAAATGATCAAAATGAGGATTTGTTCAAAAATAAAAACCAAAGCTTTAAGCTTTTTCAAGGTTAACTTTTTTCCTTCCATGCATCCTCCATTTTTCAAAGGTGTCCAGGTAGGCTTTTTTCCTTTTTTTTTTTCTCTCCAGTAATTAATTCTTCTCTTTTATGTTTCTGACAAAGTAAATAAAATAAATGCACAAATACGGAATTTACTGGAGTATATCAATATTATAAGAGTAGGAGATTAGATGGTAAAAATACAGAGTTGAGAAACTGCCTTGTAGTGTAGCAGTAGATATTTTTCAGCAAAACTTGTTTTACCAGATGACTTGACCAACTTGTTTTTGACTGTGATGTCTAGTTCTGTAGACTCATAATTTCACCATGAGGGAAACAGCCGGAAATGTGGTTAGAGGTTTACATACGTTAACATTTATTACAGGTTAGTAATGACACTCCCCCTCCCCCTAAAAAAAGCCATAAAAATAATGTCCAACAGTAGTAAGATGGGCCAGCTTGGAACTCTGGTATTTATAGGATATTGAGGATTTATGTCCCCTAAACAGCTTCGTAGAGGAGTTTAAGCCACATATTACATTAAAATTGAAAACTGAGTGCATTTCTGGAAAATGCTCTGATTGCTTTTGACTAGTTCCCCCAAAGAATGTGAAAGTATGTATCACAGCTTTTCCGTGTGGCCACAAATCTCTGCCACTTGTTTTTAGGGAAGGCCAGCATGGTGGGAAAGCAGCAACACTCAGTAATAAATGTTCAGCAGTCATCTATGAAAGGAACAGTGGCAAACTAAAGATACTTTCTTTGTAACACTCAAATATAGCAGTGCAACATGCTCCTTGTCTTGGGAAGATGTTTTTAAGCCACATGGCCCCCATATGGGAGTAATTTCCATCTCCTAATTAAGATCACATTTATAAATACAAGTGGAGGAAGGAAGCCAGCTTGACAAGGGTATCATACCAAAAGCCAGTGTAAATGGGAAGTCTTTGAAGGATGTAAGAGGAAGGTGGTTGGGGTTTGGAAGGAAATGATTTTATAGGCCTTATTTTGTCTTGGTTGTTTTACGATCATAATAGAAGTGTTGTCTGAGACTCATTAAGGATTTGGTTTTAACATATTTATAAGGGGAGACAAGGCTTTCCTGAATTTGGCAGCACTCCTGTTGTAGGTTAGGAAACTTTCCCCTTAACCTCTTACTAATGGTTGTATTGTTTATGTTAAAAGCTTCTTTGCATGACATTTGTTTGAACTGTAAGATTTTCAGCTATTGGGATTTTTAAATATAGACTAAACCCTTTAACATTTCTCATAAATATTTTCAACAAAGAAAAAACTGGAGAAAAATGAGAAGTAGCTTTTGATTTTCACACGTTAGTGGACATTGCTCATCAGAACTAAAACAGAGAAAAGGACAAAGAAAACAATTTCACTGATGGAATCTAAGTTCATTAGTTCTGTCCATGCTCAAACAGACTGGTAGAGAGATGTTTTAATTAGTTTGCCATGGGTCAGTTTATTTTGATCTTGTGGAAATAGATATATTGGTAGCTAAGATTTAACCCTAAATAAGAATGGATTTAGTTAAATTCTCACTATACGTTGAGTGTCTATTTTAGTAGTGTAATAATATACACTTAAAAAAAAAACACAAAAAATGATGTGCTTCCTAGTATATGCAATAACTTTAAATTCAGTTTTTTTCACAAAGCATATTTGAGGTTGGCATTAACATCTTTGAGTTAAACACAATTGACACTTAATATTTCAACAAATTTATCATGGAAGATTAGAAGTTAAAACAAGACCTAAATTTTCCCCCCAAAATAATTAGTATATATGTATCCTTAAATGAAACTACATGCTTATGGGAGCAGCTTCCAACTGAGTTCTGTTTTCATAGACTAACTAAAGCATAATGGCATATACATTTAGTTTTTGGTGATAGGTCTTTGGTTGTTCACACTATGTCATACTGAAATCCCTGATCTATTTTTTTTTTGTTTGTTTGTTTAGTTTTTCAAGGTAAGGTTTCATTCTAGCCCAGGCTGACCTGGAATTCACTACGGAGTCTCAGGGTGGCCTCAAACTCACAGCAAGCCTACCTCTTCCTCACAAGTGCTGGGATTAAAGGCGTGTGCCACCACACCCAGCTCAATTTTTAATATAGTGGGGAGAGTAGAGTAAGAATTCTCTTTTGTATTTTCCAAAAGCAATTCCAAAATAAATTAAAACTGTCCCTTTATCTCTCTTCACACTGTAAGATAATAGGATATATCTGTGGCTTTATAAAGCCTCCTATTGTTTTTGGTTCAGGTTTATCAAACGAGCCCATAAAGTGGGTATGAAATGCTCTGTGAGTTTGTGTGTAAATGTGTGAATGTCTCCATATAGTTGTATCTTAGGAACATCACTCTGTGTGTGTGTTGCATGTGCATGTGTGTATACATGTGGACACATGTGTGTTCATGTGCACATGTGTGTGTATAGGCCAGAGGCTAACATCAGTTATCTTCCTCAATAGCTGTCTACCTTATTTATTGAAACAGGGTCTCTCACATGAGTCCAGAGCTTCCCGATTTGGCTAGTCTAGTTTGCCAGTTTGCCCTGGGGAATCCCTGCCTCTGCTTTCTCAGAGGTGAGATTACAGGCAGGCTGGCCTCACTCAGCTTGCATTTATGTGGGTGCTAAAGATTTGGCCTCAGGTCCTCATGATTGTGGAGCATTCCATGGAGGAATCTCCCCAGCTCTCATTACTATTTTTACTTGCTTTTCTGCTAACATGGATTATGTTGAGGCAGGAAGAAAGAAGAAAAATAGAGACAGGAAGAGAGAGAGAGGCAGGGGAGAGCAAGCCAGGAGAGCAAGACTGATGATTAAAGTTGAGAACAAGAAGAGAGCGAGTTATCTGGTGGCTCCCCACTAGCTCCCCACAGCTCTAATTGCCCTCTACCCGAGACACATTCTCCCTTCACTGTAGCCCCAGTCTCTAAAATCAGAAGGTAGATTTAAAAATTAGAGTGTGGGGCTGGAGAAATAGTTCAGTTGTTAAAGGTGCTTGCTTGAAATCTGGATGGCCTGGATTTAATTCTCCAGTACCCACATAAAGCCAGGGGCAAAGTGGTGCATGCATTTGGAGTTTATTTGCAGGGGCAGGAGGGCCTGGTGTACCCATTCTCTGTGTGTGTGTGTTTCTCCTTCTCTCCCTCCCTTCTTACTTTTCTCTCCTTGCCAATAAACAAATAAAATATTTAAAAAATAGAGTGTGAGCTGGGCGTGGTGGCACACGCCTTTAATCCCAGCACTCGGGAGGCAGAGGTAGGAAGATCGCCATGAGTTCAAGGCCACCCTAAGATGACAGAGTTAATTCCAGGTCAGCCTGGACCAGAGTGAAACCCTACCTTGAAAAACCAAAAAAAAAAAAAAAAAAAAAAAAAAAAAAGAGTGTGGAGGAAAACATTAATTTTCTGACTGAGAACATCAGGTTCAAAATAGACTTAAATATCAACAGCCTCCACACAAGGTTTGCAGATGAATGAACAGAACATTGAAGGAAGATGAGTGATTTGCTAGTCACCAGGAAATAGCAATACTGACATCAAATGCTCCTGCCTTCTAGCTTAAGATGGCCACAGTCTGTGAGTATGCTAGTGAAATTTCATTCAAGAATGCCATTGCAATTCATCACTTTACTGAAGGCAGGGCTACTGCATTTATCACCAAGGCAGGGCTTGGGAAAGATACTTAAGCCAAACCAGGAGGATCCTTTTAAACAGCTCAACTTTGACTAAGCAGAGGAGTCATCTGATACTATGCAAAGCTCACCCTTAATCTTTTAAGAGGTAATATTAGAAGGCTTCATCAGATGAACAAAGTCTCTCTCCAAATGGTGCCTTACACACCTACTGATCCTAGCCACTCAGATCCTGTGTCACTGGTGTGCTGCCCTTGTTTCATGGATACTTCAAGATCTTCAAATTGATTATAAATCGTTGGCTTCAGGTTGCACTTGATGCCACAGATCTTTTCTGGTTTCATTTATGTATGCACAGGGGGATTTGCTTTTCCAGTCTTTGAAGCTGTTTGAATACACTTTGACCTTCTACACCATGTAAAACCACCTACCAGACCAGCTTAATGCCTAACACTTCCATTGGGGACATTCATAAGAAAGAAAAGGATATTTTGATAGTCAATATTATGTATACCTCTAATTTCATGCACAAATACAGTCTTTGACCATACCAAATTCATCTGCCTCAAAGACAGGCAGTTTGTTACAAGTAGGTAAAGATATTAATGAGTATCTTCTATATAGTTGCAATGAATGTATGATTACACACAAGATTTTCCATTGTAAAACAACAATAAATATTTATTGTATACTAGTTATGTGACAGACACTGTCGTTTGACTCTGGGGATTCAGTGATGAAAATAGTAGAAATGTTAATATTCATGTGAAATTATATTATTATTCTGTGTAAAATTATGACCTTATAATTATACTAAATAATTCTGGGCTATGGATACTCTTTGTTTGTCTATTTTATAATGTGTGTTTTGAATATAAGGTTTTAATTAACATGTAATAATCACAGAAACATACAAAAATCAAGGTTACATCTCAGAATTTTCACCAAGTAAACATACCCATGAAACAAACAGACCAAGAAAGAGAATGTTATCACTTTCCCAGGAATCCTCTTGTTTTTTGAAACTCCTCTTTTTTGAAAAATACATCCTATTTATTAACCTTCTATAGGCAGCCACTTTTCTGGCTTCTGACACCATAAGTTAATTTGGCCTTGTTCTAACATCTATAGAAAAGGAGTCTGCCTTCATTTGCTCATTGTATGCTGTGTGATTCTTCTGAGTTATTACTTGTCATTGGGTTTACCTACTATTACTACTTCTCTACTGTTTAACTGTATAAGAACTCATTTATCCTTTCTATTGTTACATGTTTGTTGCTAACAGCCCCAGTGTTGATATTTCTAGTTTGGGACTACTGTCAACAGTGACCCTATTAAGTCTCTGTATTTGTATTAAGGTGAACATTTCTCTTGGGTATATACTTAGGAGTTGGATTGATGGGCCAAAGGTTAGGCATATATGCATCTGAACTACTTACTGGCATGGGGTTTTCCTACATGATCACAATAAGGTATAGTCCCAGCACAGTGTATGAAAATTCCAGTTACTATGCATTTCTGCCAGGATCAGAGTTACATGATTTTTTATTTTCATGGTCATTTTATTTGTAATTAATTATTTATGGTGGGAGGAAGAGAATTGGCACTCCAGGGTCTCCAGCCACTGCAATCGAACTTCAGACACATGTGCCACCTTCTGCGTATGTGTGACCTTGTGTGCTTACATTGCCTTGTCAATCTGGCTTACATGGGACCTGGAGAGTCAAACATGGGTCCTTAGGCTTCCAGGCAAGTGCCTTAACTGCTAAGTCATCTCTCCAGCCCTTCACAGCCAATTTTAAGTAAAGAAAAATAAGTAGAATAGAGTCACTGAGGCTTTGTGATAAACAAAGAGACATCATAAAGTTTATAGCAACAATGTTAATCTCTTGGATTTTGGCCTGTGCCTGTGACTCAGGATGGTGGATGGCATCATACTGAATTTCAAATTCTGCTTAACTGTGGATGGAATCAAAAGCACTGCTTACTCTGGAAAATCCTGCATAAGTTTCTTTTCTCATGTTTGCAGTTGAAGCTTTTGCAACCTAACAATGGCAGACCACCTTTGTTTTTGCAAATGAGAAAAGATAATATGTACAGTTCAAAATGGAAATGGTTTTATTTAGTCCTTCGGAATAAGCATGTTTATGTGAGATATGAGGTGACCTGCCATAGCAACTGTAATACTAAAAGGGATGAAGTTTGAGAGGATATTTGCCAGGAAAAAAATTAACATTGGGTCATAATGGCTTAAAGGAGAGAGATGTCATCCTGAAATTAGCCATCAACCCTACTGTAAAGGTAGGAAGAATTATAAACTATAGTGGGCCCAGGCTTATTATAGAAGCAAAACAATTTTATCCTTAGACAATTCTGATGGTATTTTTTTTGTTTGTTTGTTTTCAGTCCAAGGTTTACACTCGCACACCAACCCTGTATTTGGACTTCAAATTGGACCAAGGAGCAAAGCATTCTCAGCCTATCCCTAAAGGTATGATGGGTTCTGATGCTTGATAGTCATGCCAGGAAGAAAAGCTAAAAACCAACAAACAACCCTAAGGGCTAGTTCCTCAGAAATTTACTTTATATTTAACTATATGTAAATTAGAAAATACTTCTGGATCCTTTCAAGTTAAAAAAAAAATGAAGAATTCATAGAATTCATAGGATAGGCCACACAGATCAATTTATGGGAGTAGACACTCAGGCACAGGGAAATAGGAACTTGCTCAAGTCTACATCAAAATGTAACAGATGATGTACGGAAAGTAAAATTAAAATATCTTCTGACTTTCTCCACCTATTTACTGGTTACTTAAAAGCTGATGGACATACAGGTTTTCCTTGACTTGGGTATGGTTACAGAAGGTTAATCTTTGAGTTGACATTTGAATCTGAAGAATAACTAGAAAAAATTAGAAAACCCAATATTTAAGGCCAGTTATCATCTAAAACATGGTTAGGCATATATACCACATATCCATTAGCCATTCCCCTGTTGTTGTACACCTAGGTTGGGTCCATAATTTAGCTACTATGAATAGTGCTATAGTAAACACTGGTACAGAGTATCTTTATGGTATGTTGGCTTGGAGTCCTTTAGGTAAATACCCAGTAGTAGTATACCTGGGTCATATGGAAGATCTGTTTTTAGTTTTTAGTTTAGTTTTTTTTTTTCTATTTTTAGTTTTTTGAGAAACCTTCAGTCTGACTCCAATAGTGGCTGGATTAGTTTACGTTTACATTCCTACCACTAGTGTAAAAGGGTTCCCTTTTGTCCTCATCTTTGCCAGCATCCTTCCTTCCTTCCTTTTGTTTTTTGTTTTGTTGAGGTAGGGTTTCCCTCTAGTCCAGGCTGACCTGGAATTCACTATGTAGTCTCAGGGTGGCTTCAAACTCATGGTGATCCTTCTACCTCTGCCTTCTGAGTGCTGGGATTAAAGATGTGAGCCACCACGTCCAGCTCTTTTTTTTTTTTTTTTTTTTTTTGAGGTAGTGTCTCACTTTTAGTTTAGCCTGACCTGGAAGTCGTTCTGTAGTCCCAGGCTAGCCTTGAAGTCACAGTGATCCTCCTACCTCTGCCTCCAGAATGCTGGGATTAAAGGTGTGCACCACCACACCTGGCTCTCGGTGAGTTTTGGAACAAGATACTAAATAAAGATGTAATTAGGGCTTCTTGCCACCCCCCCCCCCAACAAATGAAGACCAACTGAAGGAGATACCAAAGTACTGCCAATAAAGTGCAGTTGACTCTAGGCCTTGGTGGATGAACAGAGAGACTTAAGAGTATGTTAGATTTGGGGAATTAAAAAATTAGAGTGTAAGCCGGGCGTGGTGGCGCACACCTTTAATCCCAGCACTCTGGAGGCAGAGGTAGGAGAATCACTGAGAGTTTGAGGCTACCCTGAGTCTACACAGTGAATTCCAGGTCAGCCTGAGCAAGAGTGAGACCCTACCTCAAAAAACAAACAAACAAACAAACAAACAAAATAGAGTGTACACATTTCTAGGACTTTAACAAAGAGGTATCCAGAGTTCTGGAAAATGACCTTAACTGATCAAACATGCAATTATATAGATAATCAAAGTATTAATACACTAGAATATTGGAAATATAAAGGGTTAGAAAAATTACAAAAATATTTCATTTTAGAATAAAATGACTTTATGAGGACATCTAATTCACTGAAATAGCATTTCTAGCTATTTCTCTTTCAGTGCCAGTATTTTCAGGTTTAGTATTTAAAAAAAAAAAAAATTACATGGGCTCTTACTGTAGCCCAGTCTGACCTGTTACTCACTGTAATCCAATCTAGCTTTGAACTCATAGTGATTCTTCTACCTAAATCTCCTGAGTGCTGGCATGAAAGGTGTGAGCCTCCATGCCTGGTTTTGTTTCTTTTTCAATGATTGCCATTCTGACTGGAGTGAGGTAGCATCTCAATGTAGAAGCTTGGATTTGCATTTCTTTTCTTTTTATTAGTTTTGTACTCAGTGTATATAGTCAAGTTGGTATCATTGTTAGCCTCTTCCATGTACTCCTCCCTCAGCAGGTACCCTCCTTGTTATGGAATATGGGTCATGAATTGTGGGGTCAGCCATCAGTTATGGGTAGGAAGAAATGTCTCTGTGTATCATGACACAACGCGTGGCTCTGACATTCTTTCTGCCCCCTCTTCTGCAAATTTCCCTGAGCCATGTTGGGTTCATTTTGGGTCTGTTTCAGTGATGAGGTCTTGGTAGCCTCTGTGTCTCTGGATGTCTGATTTGGTAGGAGTTGATTTTTCTCTGTGTTGATCTCCTTCACCCTTGTGCTGGTACCAGGTTCACCAAGAAAACAGCACTCTTGCTTGTTTCCCCAATTATTCTTAGTTTCTTCTGGGGCCCTTTTGAGGTATGATGGGGTGGTTCTTTCCTGGGTGGGGAGGGTAAAAAAGGGGAAGGGGGTACACAAAACTGGACCCAAACAGCAATGGTACCATAAAATTCTACATCTTAAATGAGAGAGCAAATGGTTGAATTCTCACCAGGCCCTTAGAGGAACACCAGATTCACAAGGCCCTGGAGAGGGTACGATGAAGACTGAACTTAATCTCCTTCTGTTTCAGTTTTTTTTTTTCCCTCTCCCTTTCTCTCTTCTCCCTATCTCTTTTATATTACTTGTCTTTTTCTTCTTTTGATCCTTGGGCACTGACCTGTAACTCCCAGTACTAGCATGTGGCTGTCACCCACAATGAGCTCTTGATCAGAGACCTACAGGGTTTACCAAAAGATGACAGATTTATGTCAGAGCACTTGATTACCCACCAAAGGTTAGTGGTAAGACCTTATTGCTGAAGACACTATATGTTGTTGGCACATAACATGGAGTGACATGGCTGGAAGTTGGAAGAGAGTCAATCCTCAGACAGTTAGCATGTCTAATGCCAGAAGGTGCTACATGAGCGACTGTGGGAACATGACCAATATCTGTACAGGCAACTCATGGTCTAAGCTACTCTGCAGCAAACAACCTGACATGATGATGCTCACACAAGTGCAATAGTGATGCACATGGTGGGAAACTAACTGCTCTTAATTTGGCTAACTGATCTACTCAGTGGAAAGGAACCCATAGCTGGAAAACAAGTCAGAATCATATCCAACAATGAGCCTGCTCTCCATTACCAAGCTCCCACCAATCTTGGGCTACAAGAGGGTCTACACATATTACATTCTCTCTCTAAAAAAGGGAGGTGTATGCCAGTTATCTGGTGCTAACTTTACTCTATGTTAGAGAATTTGCTTCTCTTTTTCAGATAGATGCAGATCATATGGATTTGCATTGCTATGATGACTAGAGTAGTTGAACATTTTTCCTTATGTTTATTGGCCATTTGTATTTTATTTCTTGTGAACTGTTTATTTTAGTGGCCTATTTTTTTTTGTTTGAGTTGTTTAATTTATTCTACAGTTTTTTAGTTCTTTGTATATTCTAGATATTAACCCTTTGTTGACAAATGGGAGAGGGCAGGGCATAAAGGAAGAGTAGGGGAGTATGGGGGAAATATGCTCAATGCACATTATATACATGTGTGGAAAACTTAAAGTGTTTAGGATCAAAGGGTTAAGATCAAAGCAGAAATGCAGAGACTACAGAGAACTCAACACTAAATCAAACTGCTGACAGACCTGCCAAGGCTCAGGGATTGTTGTGGAAAAGGGGACAAGAAGATCGTCAGATCCACAGAGTGTGTAGAAGTCTCCTTGAGGCACAATACTCCCACTAGAGACAGACTGAGGCCCTTGTTACCACACAGTGAAGACCAATAACCCCACTGAGGAGGGCCCTCAGGGAAATTGGGGTGGGGGAGAAGGGATATAAGACTATAACTCATGTAAAAATAAAAATAAACACATTATTAAAAGAAGTGGTTAGGGCTGGAGGGGTAACTTAGGAATAGTGTGTTTACCTAGCATGCATAGGTCAGTTCCATCCCTGGCACACGTAGAATAAAACACAACAAATTATACTCACAAAATTAAGCATCAATTTTGGACCAAATATTTTGTTCATCATTTTATGTTTCAATATACCTACTTTTAAGTACAGAAGAAAATAGATAAGTTAATTTAATTTATGCCTATATGGTGTGGTGTTTTTACATCAGATCCAGATATAGCTCATATCTGTCTTGGAGTTAAATCTTGCTATACTTTTTTCCTCCACAATAAAGATTTATACACTCACATTTCTGCACGCAGATATATGGACATGTAGGGTTGTTTAGTGTTTTACTAAGATGCAATCACATTGTAAATGTGTTTTCTGGGTTGTTTTTTTTTTTTAGTATTTATTTGTATTTATTTATTTGAGAAAGAGAAAAGAGTCAGAGAGAAATAGAATAGGTGTGCCAGGGCCTCCAGCCACTGAAAATGAACTCCAGATGCATGCACCACTTTGTGCATCTGGCTTTACATGGGTAATAGAGAATCAAATCTGGAACTTTAGGCTTCATAAGCAAGCACTTTAACCACTAAGCCATCTCGTCAGCCCTGTTTTGTATTTTTGACTAAATGATATCTCATGGAACATTTTCCCAGTCTTCTCATGTGGCTCCTTTGAACAGTGGCATTCTATCATGGACTTATGATTGAGGTAGGTGCTTTCTAGCAGTGGACATTCACTTTGTACCCAATATTTATGTTCTGCAAACTAATTTTCAGTGAACCCCCTTGTATCAGTCTTCACATATGGGAATTCAGTTGATGGCAAAGGTTTACAGAGGGTAAAATATAAGAATAATGCATGCTTAATTGTAAACAAAATTGTTACATTGCAATCCATAGAAGTGGTCACAGCTTCTGTCAGCAGTGTATGAGAGTTCAGTTTCTTTCTGACGTCATCAGCAGGAAGGAGTAATTTTCTTCTGCTTTTAGCCTTCATCCTATAGTGCCTCATGGGAGAATGTGTATGTGCCCATTTATACTGTTGCACTGCTATTTTCTTGTTTCAATATGAATTTTAAACGTGAGATTTGTTTTCTAAAACATTTTTGGAAGACGAAGCAAGTAGTTTAGAGGCATATGATTAGTGCTGAGTCTATGGAAAATCACCTCAAGCAAGTCTGTTATGAGCCCATCTAGGAGAAGTGAAAAATGGTCAGTTCCAAGACATAACTTCCAGTTATAGTGAGCTCTCTTGTCTTAGTTTGTCTCTCTCTCTTTCCTTTCCCACTGTCTGTTACATACATACATACATACATACATACATACATACATACATACATACATATGTGTGCATGTGCACGCACGCACACACACACAAACACACATGCGCATGTGCACACACACGTTGAATTAGATGACAGAGGCAAAGCTTTTCTGCTCAGTGCCTGAATATAGTTAATTGAAATGCAATAACGCACCAATTATTTGCAGATTCAATAGGCTTGACTGTCTGTGATCACACATACTAGGTGTAAACATATTCAGCTTAAAGTTTATTATGAAGTTACTTAAATTGAGATCACCACTTCCCTCTTTTTTTTAACCACTTTTCTAGGTTGAATTTTATCAGAAATTCCAAGGACAGTCTAAATTCATTTTATTTGGATGCTTTATTACATCAAATATTCCTTGCAATATCTGGACCATTGGCTGGGTCCCTATAATATCCTGATTGTATTATTATTCATGGTAAAGGGAGTTGGCATGGATGTCTGGGTTATCTTTGGCTTTTGCCATAAGCTTTTCAATTTAATGTTGACTTGGTTGTATCATTACCAGACTAATTGGATAGAAATAGAAGCACACACTGCTACCATCCCACCTCTGATACCATGAAAAAGCTTATGTCCCAAGAGAAACCCAGTTAATGGAGCCTGGACACATTCTTCATGAATCATGCTAGGTTTTATCTGAATTCCTTCCCATAAATAGTATCTGAATCAATTTTTACCATCTCTTCTATTTTACTCTGGGCTCAGCACGTTTCCATTGGGTTGTGCTAATCTCTGAGAAAACACATGTTTCATGCAGTGGTGATTTGGAAGACAGTTGATATCAGGCATTGAGCTGGATGATGCATCACTTACAAAGAATCCAATTTGTCCAGTTTCTGACAGTACCAGATTCCTTGCACAGTGACCACACATTTTTCATATTAGGTCTTGGCTAAAATAGGAATGAGGGGAGTTTCTTTTTTCACACTGACTTTTCCATCTTGCAAGGCATCTGATTTTTTTCTCACTGTAAACTGATGTACAGATAGCACTGTTATCATTCATTGTGAAGGACATACATGTGCATATCTAAAAGAATGTCATTTTTCTCCCAAGAAACATATGCCTTCTAATCTTCATGTCCATTTTGTCTTCTGATTGGCTGCATAAAAATTTTGCCCTCTGTTTATTTTTTTCTATTATATTTCACTTCATCTTTGCTTCTGGGTACTTAAAAGCATGATTTGGAATGTTAAAGACAGAGAACTGTTATGATATCAAAAAAATTGATTTTTGTGAACTCTTTCCTTCCCTTACCTTGTAAACATTTTTTTCCCCAAGGTAGGGTATCACTTAAGCCCAGGCTGACCTGGAACTCACCCTGTAGCCATAGGCTGGCCTCAAATTCCTACCCTTGCCTCCCAAATGCTTGGAGGCAGGAGCAGACATTTAAAGATGTCCTTGGTTACATGGGGAGGTTGAGGCCAACCAGGGCTACATGAGACCCTGTTTAAAACAAACCAAGACAAAAACAGCCATATATGATGGTACATACCAATAATTCCAGCACTTAGGAGATAGAGGCAAGAGTATCAGGAATTCAAGGCCACCCTTGATACATAGTGAGTTAGAGGCCAGCCTGGGGAATATGAGGCCCTGCCTCATAAAGGGGAGTAGGACTGGGAAGATATCACTGTGGGTAAAGCACTTCTCATGCAATCATGATGACTTGAGTTCAGATTTCCCTCACCCAAGTAAAATGTTGAGCATAGCAGCATGCATATTTTTAAAAATATTTTATTTTTATTTATGTGACAGAGAAAGAGGGAGAGAGAGAGACAAGAAATGGGCACACAAGGGCCTCCAGCCACTGCAGACAAACTCCAGACACATGCGCTCCCTTGTGCATCTGGCTAATGTGGGTCCTGGGGAATCAAACCTAGGTCCTTTGGCTTTGCAGGCAAACGTCTTAAGTGCTAAGTCATCCCTCCAGCCCAGCATATACTTTTAATCACAGCACTGTAAAAGTGAGGATAGGAAGATCCTGGTGCTTTTATGTTAGCTAGTGTTGCAGTCAGGTTTGCATCGCTGGCAGAAATCACCTGACCACGAGCAGATTTTGGGGAAAGAAAAGGGTTTATTTTGACTTACAGACTTGAGGGGAAACTCCATGATGGCAGGGGGAAACGATGGCATGAGCAAAGGGTGGACATAACCGCCTGACCAATATAAGGTAGACAACAGCAACAGGAGAGTATGCAAAACACTGTCAAGGGGAAACTGGCTATAATACCTATAAGCCCGCCCCCAACAGTGCTCTCCCTCCAGGAGACGTTAGTTCCTAAATCTCTATCAGCTGGGAACCTAGCATTCAGAACAGTTAAGTTTATGGGGGACACCTAAATCCAACCACCACAGCTAGTCTACCCAATCAGTGAGATTAGGGATCAGTGAAAGACCCTGTCTCAAAAAGTAAGGTGAAGAGTGATTGAAAAAGGTACCCATCAACCTCTGGTCACTACACACATGCATGTGCTTCCCACACACATGTGTATCCCCTTCCATACACATAGAGTGATTTTCCAGATGTGACTTGGCTGGAAGATGCTATGGTTCATATCTTACTTTATGAGGTTGGCCCTAATAGAAGGCACTTAGGACACTTAGGTCTTTGGAGACCTGGAACTTCCTCCTCTTTCCTTTGTTTTTGCTTTCTGCCTCCTCTGCCACACACTCTTGCTGTGAAGTACCACTGCTCTGCACCCCCAAAAGCTTGGCCAATTGGACCCATACTGAGGTCTCTAAAGCCCCGAATCACAATCAACTTTTCTCTCCTCTCTCTCTCTCTTTTGGTTTTTTCGAGGTAAGGTCTCACTCTAGCCCAGGCTGACCTGGAATTCACAGTGTAGTCTCAGGTTGGCCTTGAACTCATGGCAATACCTCCTACCTCTGCCTCCCGAGTGTTGGGATTAAAGATGTGCACCACCATGCCTGGATAACTTTTCTCTTTTTTAGCTGATTGTTTCAGGTATTTTGCTGCAGTAGTTGAGACTGACCAGTACTGAGCAATTAGCCTGGATAATCCACATGAGCACACTGTCATCAAAAGAACTGGTATGACTCTTGAAAGAGGGGGACAGGCAAGACAAGTCTGGAGGCATGGTAATAGAAGCAAAGTGATGTGACTGCCTATTACAATGGCAATATGAAAGCACTATGGATTCTGAAATATCATTAATATATTGTGATTTCTTTGTTTATCTTAGAGGTGGAGGATTGGGAAAGCAGCCAGTCATGTCTTTCTCATTGCATTTAAAAGGCAAATTTTGGTGGCACACACTTTTAATCCCAGCACTCGGGAGGCAGAGGTAGGAGGATCACCGTGAGTTCGAGGCCACCCTGAGACTACATAGTGAATTCCAGGTCAGCCTGAGCCAGAGTGAGACCCTACCTTGAAAAACCAAAAAAAAAAAAAAAAAAAAAAAAGGTAAATTTTTAAAAACCTTGCCTACAATAGCTACTTGGTAAAATCACATTAGGATATTCTTGGATACATCTTACTGTATTAGTTGGCTATATGGCTATACAACAGATCACTCTAAAACCGAATGCTTTAAGTTGGCATGTGTTATTGCACACTGATTCTGAGTCCTCTGGCTCAGGGCATGATTACAAGGCTGTAATCATGGTGTCAGCCAAGGCCACAGTCATGCTCAGCCTCACTGGGAAAGAGGTGCTTCCAAGCCCATGTTCCCATGTGAATGTTGGCAGGATTCATTGGCTGGACTCTGGTCTCGGTCGCTTGCCACATGGGCCTCTCTACAGATTAGCTCACAACATGGCTGCTGACTTTATCAGAGCACACACGTGAGAGAGCAGGTGAGGATGAGCAGTTTCAGAAGTGACTTTCTGTTACTTTTGCTGTATTCTACTGATTACGGACAAGTTGCTAGGCGTAGCTCATGCTCAGAGAGACAGGATTTGTTAGTGTGATAATGCCAGAAGGCAGAAGTCATAGGGTCATCTTCAAGGTGATCATAATTCAATTTTGGTTTCAGGTGTAACATATTTTTCATATAGTCAAAAGTTACTAGTGATTTTTTCCCCCTTCTCATGTGTGATATTTTTTCTATGCTGAGGATCAAATCAGGGCATGGTTCATGCTAGGCAAGTGGTCTGTCACTAAGTCACATCCCTAGTTAATTGTGATTTATTTATTTAATTAATTCATTCATAATAGCATTCAAAGAATTAAGTTTCATTTTCCTATGTTGCCCCTAGTGCCCTCCCCCAACCATGGCCTTCTTTGTGCTTTCCTAGTACATGTATCCTTTGTTCTCTCCCTGATTTCTCTTTTTAAAAATTAAAAAAAATATATTTTATTTATTTATTTGAGAAAGAGAGAGAGAGAGCAAGAGAGAAAGAGGCAGAGAGAGAACTGGCACACCAAGGCCTCTAGTCATTGCAAATGAACTCAAGACAAATGTGCCACCTTGTGCATCTGGCTTACATGGGTATTGAGAAATTGAACCTGGGTCCTTAGGCTTCACAAGCAAGTGCCTAGACTGCTCCACTATCTCTTCTGGAGTTAGTTTTCAGTGGTTATAGGCCCTGGCACACCAGTTCTCTCTGTCTGTATCTCTTCTCTCTATCTCACTCTGCTTAAAAAATAAATATATATGTATATAAATTTTTAAAAAGAATATTTGATCACAGTTTCTCTGATGCTTTCAATATGCATTTAAGCTATGGATATAAATCAATTAGGGTTCAGAGCAGTGGTGAATGTGAACCAGGGGTACAATACAAAATTATCCATCAAGAAGTTTCATGTCATTTTCGTTCAGGTGACATGTCTACCTTTTTTATATTGACTTGTAGAAAGTCTTATAAAATTTGAATGCTACTAATTGTCAATTATCTGTGTTGCAAATATCTCCTCCCTTATGTCTTGCACTTCTTTGTACTATTATATTTTAATAAATACAAATCCATTGAGTATATAAATCATTTCTTTAATGATTAGTGCTTTTGTGGCTTCTTAAATAATCATTCTTTAAACCAAGGCCATGGAAATATTCTCTATATTTTGTTATTTTTGCCTTTCATGTTGATGTATTTACTCTATGTAAGTTTGCTTTCCTGTTAAAATTATTATTATTACTTTAATTGGTGGGGTTGGAACCAGAGCCTTGCACATGCTAGGCCAACACTTTACCACTGAGCTATATCCCCAGCCCCACTTTTCAACATTATTGTTAATTGACCAACAAAATTGTATGTACTTATAATGTCCAACACAGTGTTTTAAACTATATATAATGTTGGGGCTGGAGAAATGGCTCAGTGATTAAGGTGCTTCCTTGCAAAACTTGATGGCCAGGGTTTGATTCCCTAGTACCCATGTAAAGCCAGATACACGAAGTGGCACATGTGTCTGGAGTTCATTTACAGTGGCATGAGGCCCTGGCATGCCCATTCTCATTCTCTCTCTCTCCTTGCAAATAAACAAATAAATTTCAAATATATAATTTGTTTGACTTAATCAAATTTTATTTTTCCAAATGTACAGTCAGTTGTGTTGAACCTGTCCATGCATCTTCACCAGCAGCCGGGGCATCTCCACCCTTGGTATTAATGGTGTAAATCACTTGAGCTCTGTGCTTTGAAATCAGTTTGATAAGTCCTATAACTACGGAGCTCCTGAAGGGCTGGCTGCCCTGGCCAGGGAACCACAGATCTTCAGTCTCTCAGAGACCACAGCAGGGGTAATAAGCTTATAGCTGGGAACTTCTTTACAGAGTTTGTCGTAAGTAGCTTTGTCAAACAGGGCTAGGTTGTTGAGCTTGTCCCAAACTTTGCCTTTGGACCACTTCTTCTTTTTGGCTTTGACCCCAGACTTGTTGACTGGGTCTTTGTCTTTCTTAGCCAACTTTCTGGCATCTTTCTTCTTGTCGTCCTTGGGCGGCATGGCGAAGCTTGAAGAGCCGTGGCGACCACTGCGGTTTCACTAAGATGTCAGAGAAAAAGGACAAATATATAATTTTTAAGGCTGGAGAGATGACTTGGCGGTTAAGTGCTTGCCTGTGATGCCTAAGGACCCTGGTTCAAGGCTCGATTCCCCAGG
This sequence comes from Jaculus jaculus, assembly GCF_020740685.1. Lineage (NCBI taxonomy): Eukaryota > Metazoa > Chordata > Mammalia > Rodentia > Dipodidae > Jaculus > Jaculus jaculus. The sequence goes on from NC_059125.1 coordinate 9,699,878, forward strand.
ACCCACGTTAGCCAGATGTACAAGTTGGCGCATGCATCTGGAGTTTGTTAGCAGTGGCTGGAGGCCCTGGCGCGCCCACTGTCCTCTCTCTCTCTCTTTGTCTCTTTCTCTCTCTGCCTGTCATTCTCAAATAAATAAATAAAAAATAAATTAAAAAAATAAAATATATATATAATTTTTAAAAACTAAATCTAGTTATTTAACATATGTATTACTACACAGTTATCATTTTTTGTCTTTTTCTTTCAAGGCAGGGTCTTTGTCTAGTCCAGGCTGATCTGGAACATACTCTGTAGCCCCAGGGTGGCTTTCAATTCACAGTGATCTTCCTACCTCAGCTTCTATATACACACATGTATATATGTTTATATATAGACATACAGTGCTACTGATCATCTTTGTAGCCCTGTGTTCTTTCCTTATATTACAAACCAGGAAAATGACTTAAGTAAGTTTAGAGTATGGTCTTTGGTCTCCCCATAGGTGTTGTGCTGATTTTTACACCACTCTTTCTTCTTCTTTTTATATGTGTATACACACACATGTGAGAGCATGTGGTATATGCAGTATATAATATATGTGGTATGTGTGGAGTGTATGCACATATATGTGCAGATGCCTGTGCATGGATGCACATTTGTGTGAAGGCCAGAGGAGTGTCAGGTGCCCTCCACTATCACTCTGTCTTATTTCTGAGACAGGGTCTCTCATTGAATATGGATCTTACAATTTTTCAGTTAGAACACTGACCAGCAATCCTCCTATTTCTTCCCCTTTTAAGGCTGGCGTGGCCATGCCCAGCTTTTTTACTTCGGTTCCAGGGATTGAACTCAGGTTCTCATGCTTGCACCCACTGAGCCATTTCCCCAGCCCCCAATTCCACTTCTTAAATTTTATGATTTTTTAGTCTTATACTCGTATATAATGTCTTTAATCATATTTTCCCCAATTACCTTCTCTTGAATCCTTCTAACTCCCGCTAAAACCTTTCCTTTTTTCCCCCAACTACTTCCACTTTGATGTCTTTCTTTGTGATCCACTCAGTTTAATTAGATTTGCTTGCTAGAGCACGAGCAGACTATTTAGCAGAGACATGCAACTTACCAGTGGCTATGCTACTGGAGAAAATCAAATCTTCCCTTTCTGCCTGTAACTGTGTGTTTTATGGCTGTCTGTAGTTATTTCATTGGTTTGTTTGGAGCAACAGAACCTCCAGATGATTGGGGAAATGATGTAAGACCAGACAGGAGTCTGTCTGTCAGGGTCAAGGGGTTGACCTTATACTGAGTGAACAGAGAGCCATTAAAAGGTTTAGAAGAGCATGATGATTTTGTAAGGAAATATCCTGTTTTTAGGAAATACAGAAAATTATTTCACAGCAAGTAGTATCATGCCCGAAAGTTATCCTGAGATATTTCAAAAAGTGGAACTACCTATTTACAGCAGAAGAATGACAAAACATGTGTGATAATAGCTGGCTTTGGGGGAATCTGGGCAGATGCTGTACAGTAATTCCCTGTAATACTTTCTTTCTTTTCTTCTTCTTCTTCTTTTTTTTTTTTTTTTTTTTTTTTCGAGATAGGGTCTTAATCTAGCTCAGGCTGACCTGGAATTCACTATGTCATCTTAGGGTGGCCTCAAACTCTCAGCAACCCTCCTATCTCTGCCTCTTAAATGCTTGGATTAAAGACATGTGCCACCATGCCTGGCTCTGTGGTATTTTTACATCATTTCCATATGTCTGAAATTATTGTGAAACCAAGTTGAAAAATCATTCAATATGATGAAGGAGGAGCAGGAGATAACTCAACAGTATGTCTCCTGTCCTAGGAGGCTAGGCATTACATCCATGTTGAGGGAGTTGCTTGAAGTAGTTGAATGTGGAGACTTCTGATCCAGGCTCTTAGAAACCAGGGTGGCTTTGATGCTTTGCAATTGGATTTTGGGGAAAGGTACATTCTCTTCTTAGTCCCATTGCCCTCTCTTCTTTCCTCACCAAACTGTCTAATATTAGGAATTTTGTGTCACCACATCATGTTCTTATACTTTTTCTCCATGCTTGTGCATAAGGGGTCATTGTAAATTCACTCGAATAATGAACACTAAATTAAGAGGAGCAAATAATGATCTGGATTAAGCCAAGGGATGTAGGCTAAGGAAATCTCTCACTAGGAATGTTTTGAACAATTAGGAACTTCCCTAAAAATAACAAGTGCCACAGAACTATTCAAGCAACGTTGTACATTTGCTGTGTGTTTGGCTAAAGGAGATCTCACTTCTATGTGTTGCTGACTTAACCATTTTAGGGGACCAGAAGAAAACATGCTCTTCATCCCAACTCATTTTATTTGTTATTGCCCAAGGGAAGGGAATAGATTCCCAGCTGCAAAAAGACAGTAGCTTGGCAATAATATTTGTGTAAGAAAGGAAAATATAGGGGTAGGTGACTTCTATAGAGCATCAGCAGTTTGAGGATAGCATCAATTCCTGGAGGGGGACATAAAAGTAGGAAGAGAGTTGAAGGAAGGAAGGAAAGAAGAAAGGAAGAAAGAAAGGAAGGAAGGAAGGAAGGAGAGAGGGAGGGAGGAAGGGACTGAAAATCTTACAGGCAAGCCCTTGGTTGATACAATCTTCTGTTTAGCAGGGAAATGATTTTAACATACACTACAAATTCACACTAGAAAATTTGTCATTTCCTTTTCTTTTTGGCAGCCTTACAAAGCAATGCTAAGTGTAGCAAGTATAGGTAGACATCATGCTAAACAGGATAAAAAGGAGATTGTTCCCCTGTCCCTATCGCATTATTTCTAATGCTCTGTGTGTGTTTTACCTGGCAAAGACATTCCATATCCTAATGGAGTCCTTTAACAAGGAGGAAGAGCAGGTGAATGCATTTTAGAAACTGACTTAGATGTTCCTTTAAGCAAATGTTTGGTCCTTCTAACAGGATCTGGAAAGGAAAGAAAACAGACCTAAGCAATTGCTAGATGTGGATTAGATACTTGTTTGGAGTCAAGTAGGAAGTGAAGGAGGCAGAGGCAGGAATGATATTAGGACCATTAAAATGATCCCAATTAAAACCCCATTGAAAAATTGAGAGCTTCAAGGCCTTGTCAAGTGAAGAAATGACTGCCTTTTTAGTACCTAGAAACTATGAATAAGAGATTGGGTTGCAAGAGTGATAAATTATCATCCCAATGGAATGCTATGCAGTCTTTCCCAAGGATGAGTTACTGCTTTGTTTTGTTATGCAAAGGTATTTAAACACAACATTGAATTTGTCTAGTTTTTAAGTACATGATATTTAGCACATAAAAGGAAAAAGCTCCCAAAGCACAAATACCAAATTGCTCACAATTTATATGAGAGTAGGCATGACCATTGCAGATTTACAGTTTAAATATTTCAGCTTTTGTATATTTAAAATCATGTGTTGCTTTTTTATAATAAGAAAAAAACCCATTTGTCCTTAGAGAAAGAGGTTTCAATGATTTTCAGTGGTGAACATTTTTTTTAATTTTTATTTATTTATTTGAGAGTGACAGACACAGAGAGAAAGACAGATAGAGGGAGAGAGAGAGAATGGGCACGCCAGGGCTTCCAGCCTCTGCAAACGAACTCCAGGCGCGTGCGCCCCCTTGTGCATCTGGCTAACCTGGGACCTGGGGAACCGAGCCTTGAACCGGGGTCCTTAGGCTTCACAGGCAAGCGCTTAACTGCTAAGCCATCTCTCCAGCCCAGTGGTGAACCTTTTTAAAAAGGAGAGACAATCTGAGTAAAAGGATGTGTTGTTATTTTTCCACCTAAATATTTCCAAGTTTTGCTCTCAGCCCTGAACAGACTGATCAGAAAAGCTTTTTAGTTTTATATTTTTTGTTTTGTTTTGTTTTTTCAAGGTAGGGTCTTGCTCTAGCCCAGGCTGATCTGGAATTCACTACGAAGTCTCAGGGTGACCTCACACTCATGGCGAGCCTCCTACTTCTGCCTCCCGAGTGATGGGGTTAAAGGCGTGGGCCACCATGCCCGGTTTGTTTTTTATATTTTTGGCAGTGACATGTGATCAATGCTGAAATAACGGGTCAACTGCTGACAGTAAGTGAACAATGAGTGCTCACTCTGAAAGGGGACATATACATCATCCCCTCCAGGTCACAGAAGGTGTGATAGGATGGGAAGAAATGCTATGGAACTCTGGTGACCAGACATGATGATCTGGTGACCAGATGTGGTTACCGGTACAAGACCTACACATGATAGAGCCAGACATCATTATGGTATAGGTAGGGGAGTGTTTGGGGAGGCTTCTGCCCTCCCTAATGAGCTAATGGCAGGTAAAGGTTGCCATATGGGAGGCTAGAGGGAGAGCAATCTGGGGCACATATGATCAAAATTTAATATATACATGTGAAAATGTTAAAAACCAATAAAAGAAGAGAGAAGAAATGAATTGAGTTGTAGAATATAATTATAAATCAGTCAAGAGGGGAATGGGAAAGACGCCAACATCAACCTGAGGAAAGAGAAATAAGTGTCCTAATGGAGCCAACTTATCTGGACAAGATTTATGGAATGGGCTGTAAATTGTCTGCTTGTGTTTTCAGCCTCTATAGTCCTCCTGCTCAAACACTGTGCAGCTTGAACACCCTTGGCTGGGCCTTATTCATGTTTGTGTTTGCACCTACCATGTGTGCTCATAATAGACATTTAAGAAATGATGGTAGATTGAGTTTGGGAGACCAAAGGAAATGTCTTAAACTATGAGTCGATAACATTGCTTCCATAGGGCTTAAATTTATCTTAGCAAAATCAAAACAAAATGAGAACAAAAATGTATGGAGGATGAAAAAAGATCCTCTGGTATCCACCCAAGTATATTTGTTTGGTCATCCTTCAGATTGTTTTAACACAATTCCATTTATGTTCAGTTTTATCAGTTACAACTTTCTTTTTTGTGTTAGTCCTGCATTTCAACCCATTTATGATCATAACCACATCCTTAGAGCATATTTTGTCTTGTTCATTGCTTTTGTTTATTTTGTCACCATATTATTGACTACCAAACAAATGAGGCCTGTCATCTTGCCATGAACTTTCTGGCCTTCATGCCCTTTCCATGAAGGATTTCCCTTGGAAGCATATGGAGTAATATCCTCATTCTCATTTGAGTTTACCACTTGTAGATTCATATCTCTCATTGAAAACAAACCATTTCATGGGCTGGGAAATTGCTCAGTGGTTCAACATGCTAGCCAGGGTCCAATTCCCCAGTATCCATGTAAAGCCAGATGCACAAAGTGGCAAATATATCTAGAATCATTTGTAGTAGCAAAAAGACCTGTTATGTTCTCTCTTTCTCCTTTCCAATAAATAAATAAATACTTTCCAAAAAAGCATCTCTTTTGAGCCATGGGCACAAATTAAATCATAAATATTCATGAAAGTCAGGTGTTTATGCAAATAATAGGCTTTTTTCTGGTTTTGAGCTCTTGGCTCCATGAGTTATAGCAAAAATTTGATGAATGCTATGCACACATTTTCCTGAAAACTTGTGCAGATAATTCCAAGAAGATCACAGGCCATGTGAAACCCATTAATCCCCAAAGATTTTTGGATCCTTGCATCCCTGGAATTGATGCATGCTCTATTTTTGGACAGATAAAAGGAATGCATTAGCTGGAAACCTGAATTCAGCTACAACCCAAAGAATACATTTGTAGCATTATTCACACTTCAGACTGCCTAAAAGTTTAAATAACTGAAGATAATGATAGACTGAAGTGTTATACCTAACCATATGATGACAGAATCATAAAGACCATTTGTTACCGGGCGTGGTGGCACACGCCTTTAATCCCAGCACTCAGGAGTCAGAGGTAGGAGGACTGCTGTGAGATCGAGGCCACCCTGAGACTACATAGTGAATTCCTGGTCAGTCTGGACTAGAGTGAGACCCTACCTTGAAAAAATAAACATTTGTTAATCCAACTTTTGGGAAGTAGATATATGGCCAATTGAATTGTACAGTGTCTAATTTTGGTGACCCTTAAACATCTATATTCAGAATTATGTTTGTGTGTGCTTTAGTATATGTGTGTGTCAGAAAGAATATGTCAGCATATATATTTTTTCTTTTTAATTCTATTTGCTGACAGTTTTTATACATGCATATAATATATTTTGGTCATAATCACCCCCATTACCTTTTCTTTTCTCTCTTCCCATTCCACTGAATCCCAAAATAGTCCCTCTTTTATTTTGATATGTGTGTGTGTGTGTGTGTGTGTGTGCATGTGTGACTCACTGAGTTTTAATCAGGGTTGCTTGCATGAACATGGGTGGCAGTTTATTTACCAGAGCACATGCAACTTGCCCGTGGCTACAACACTAAAAAAAAAAAAAAAAAAAGTCTCCCACTTTCCCAGCAACCATTAAATGTCAATAATTCCTTAGGGAGGGGTGAGAGCCTTATCTCCTCTTCTATCATCCATGATGTAATGTTGATGGGCCCAATTTTGAGTAGATATCCACAGCCACTGTGAGCTCATGAATGCAAAGGCAATGTCTTGTCCAGAAACAGAATTCCACAAAACTCCTCCAAATCATCTGACTCTAATATATATTTTATGCTTTTTATTATTTATTTACTAGAGAAAGAAAGAGAGGAAAAGAGAGAATAAGCACAAAAGACTCCTTCAGACACATGCACTACTTTGTGCATCTGGCTTTACATGGGTATTAGGGAAATGAACCCAGGACTGCAGGCTTTGTAAGCAAGCCTTTAGTTGCTTAGCCATCTCTGCAGCCCTCTTATATGTTTTCCATCTTCTCTTATACAATGTTCCCTGGACCTGGAAGGTGTAAGTGCGGATTTTAAATCTGTTTTTAAATGTGTGTGTGTGTGTGTGTATGCACACGCGTGCATGCGTGTGTGTATTTACAAGCACAATTTTGTGCATTTGGCTTTATGTGGATACTGGGGAATTGAACCTGGGTTATTAGGTTTTGCAGGCAAGTACCTTAACCACTGAACAATCTTTCTAGCCCATAAGTGTGCATTTTAAACAAACCACAAAACCAGGATATATATATATGGAGGGGGGGGCTGGAGTCCTCAGAGTTTAAGGCACTTGCTTGCAAAGCCTAATAACCTGGGTTTAATTCCCTAGTATCCATGTAAAGCCTGATGTACGAAGTGGTGCATGCATCTAGAGATTGTTTGCAGTAGCTAGAGTCCCTGGCATCTCCATTCTCTCTGTCTGACTCTCTTCTCTCTATCTCTCTTTGCTTAAAAATAAATACATAAGGGCTGGAGAGATGGCTTAGTGGTTAAGCGCTTGCCTGTGAAGCCTAAGGACCCTGGTTCAAGGCTCAGTTCCCCAGGTCCCACGTTAGCCAGATGCACAAGGGGGCGCACGCGTCTGGAGTTTGTTTGCAGAGGCTGGAAGCCCTGGCGTGCCCATTCTCTCTCTCCCTCTATCTGTCTTTCTCTCTGTGTCTGTCGCTCTCAAATAAATAAATAAATAATTAAAAAAATAAAAAAAAACATAAGTAAATAAAAACATTTTAAAAGAGAGATTTAATCCTCAAATTTCCTTTGTATTTGTTATATATATTTGTATCAAAAGATATGTAAATTGCACATGTAATAAATATGTATATATTTATGTATATATATATTTGTTCCTTATTGTGCACACTAGCATTTTAATGTTGTTTTTCGCTTTCCAGGGTGGACAAGCTTCATTTACACCATATCTGGGGATGTATATATTGGTAAGTTAAAGGCTTGAGATTTGGGGTTTAGCTGTAGTTTTATTTGGACTACTGAAAAGATAAACTGCTGAAATGATTTTATATTATTGAATATTATGCCTCCTTTCTCTTCACACCAGCCCAGAGCAGGGTGCCTCATAGCTTCCAGAACATTCAGTGAGGGAGAAGAATATGAATAAGAGGTCCAGGTATGATTAGTTGTGTTAAACCTCATTAACAGATTAGCAATTTCCAAACCCATAAAAGGATAGTGTTCCAATGATATCCAGTTGGAGTGGGACTCTACCTCCTGGAAAGTAGAAGTAGGTAAATTAGCAGTCTCTCATATCTCAAAATTTGTTTTCTCCTATTCTAAGAGTTGTACATGTATTGCTTGTTGTGAAAGGGATGTTTGAGAGCAAATCAACTTTCATTTTATAGATGAGGAATGGGACATCTAAAGTAGTTGTTTATGCCCAGATTTTATATTGGTGAACTTTGGACAAAAGTCTTGGCTCCTTAGTCCAAATCTTCATGTCCCACCTATCCTTTTTGTTCTAAGACAATGTGCAGACCAAACTGTCTTGTGCTTTCAAGATTTGCTAAGCCAGTTGCAGAAGAGCCAATGGACAGAGTGCAGGAGAGGAAGGCAAGCAGAGCACCCATGTGTATGGCAACCTTTCTCAACCTTCTTGAAGTAGGAAAAGGCTCTCTGTAAGGCTGGTAGAAAATAGCTGGGCTGTACCAGGTACTATGAAGGCTTCCTCATTGCACAATTACCAACTTACAGCTGCCAGTATATATGACACTGTTTTTGAAACTTAGGAAGTGGGAAGGCCACTCTATCCTAGCCAGAATGTGCTAGAGAGTTAATATTGTGGAAACTACCTGATCTCTTAGGTAGGATATCTCAGAGGCCTATGCCAGTACCTTTTCGTAGGATCTCTCATTGGTACTATGCTCAAGCCTCCCACAATGGACATGTGTTTGATCACACACCTTTCTTTGCCTTCCATTCCTCACTAATTGCCCTGACATCTGAACTCCAATTACCCGATCACCTCCTGCATCACCTCCTTACACCAGAATAAGCATCTCTAGTGGTGCATCTGAGAGAATCTGTCACAAGAGAACTAGTCTCCCAGCTCCCCTCTCTTCATCTCCATCCATGATGAGAAGTGGTGTGAAAGGGGGGTGGGGCATCCCAAGGTGTAAGCCGGGAATCCTCATTTCTAAGATGCTCTGGGGTCGAGTGCTCTCCACCATACTTATGCAGGGATGCCAGAAGAGAACTTCCTCTTTAAGCAATACACTCTTAACATTCAGAGAGCTGGCTTGCTAGTAACATCTGTGTAGGGTTAGATGCCACACCCACATCTATTTATTTATTTTTTGTTAGCATACAAAGAATTAGGTTCCATTGTATGTTCTTCAAACAATTTTTTTTTTTTTGGTTTTTCGAGGCAGGGTCTCACTCTAGCCCAGGCTGACCTGGAATTCACTATGGAGTCTCAGGGTGGCCTCGAACTCACGGCGATCCTCCTACGTCTGCCTCCCGTGTTCTGGGATTAAAGGCGTGAGCCATCATGCCCGGCTTCAAACAATTTTTTAAATTATTTATTTATTTTCAAGTAGAAAGAGATAGAGAGAAGAGAGACAGACAGAAAGGGAGAGACTAGGAGCTCCAGTGCCTCCAGTCATTGCAAACAAACTCCAGACACATGTACCGCTTTGTGCATCTGGCTTTATGTGGGTACTGGGGAATCTAACCCTGGTTGTTAGGCTTTGTAGGCAAGTGCCTTAAACACTGACTAATCTCTCCAGGCTAAAAATATTTTGTTTCTCTTCCTCCCTCCCTTCTTAAGCCACTCTTTACAGTTTCCAAAAAGTGTGCTCAATTACTTAACTTTTCAACTATAAATAACACTACTTTGAATTTATTGCTAATATGGCACCAAAGGTTTTGCTACTTCTTTCACTGTATATCATTTCAGTTAAAAATTGAAAGCAAAGCTGGGCGTGGTGGCGCACGCCTTTAATCCCAGAACACGGGAGGCAGAGGCAGGAGGATGCCATGAGTTCGAGGCCACCCTGAGACTACATAGTTAATTCCAGGTCAGCCTGGGCCAGGGTAAGAACCTACCTCGAAAAACAAAACAAAACAAAAATTGAAAGCAAAATTCATTTTTTTTCACATTCAAGAGGATATATTTTAAAAATCTACTAGTAGCACTGTAAGTTCTTATGTACAGACAGTAGCTATATTAACCACCTAGAAGTCATGAAGCATCATTTGTTTTAATGCTGTGGTAGTTTAACTTAGGTGTCAATATAAGCACATGTGTTTTGAATGCTTGGTTCCCAGCTGATGACATTTTGACAGGTTGAGCCTTGCTGGAGGAAGTTTGTTGCTGGGGATGGACCTTGAGGTTTATTAACCCTAGTTTGCCAGTGTTAGTTTGACTCACTCTCTTGATGTTGATGCCACCTGCTGTGACAGTGTTGATTTCCACTCTTTGCTCATGCCATCCTTTCCCTGCCACCTTGGAGCTTCCCCTCGAGACTGAAAGACAAAAATACTTTCCCCTCATAAGCTGCTTTTGGTTGGGTGCTTTGTGCCAGCAATGAGAAAGTAGCCACAACATAAAATTGGTACCAAAAGGTTGGGGTATTACTGTTAGAAACTTGACTGTGTGGCTTTTGGCCTTTTAGAACTGATTTGTGGGAGAAATGTGGATGGATTTGAAACCTTGGCCTAAGATATGCCTTGCAGTGTTCTAAGGTTACTTGAACAGTTCTGGTCAGAAATGAAACACTTACATGCAGAAAGAAATATGGACTATGAGGATTGTCTTTGTGGGGAAGAAAAAATTTTGTCCAGATTGCACTGGAAACAGTTTGTGTGAGAGTTTTACAGCATTCTTCCCATGTCCTGTTAAGAATTTAAGGACTAAGAATTTGTCCATGGTTGCACTGCATAGAAATGGACTGGTGTGAGCAGATGCATATGGCATCGAAACAAAAGCTTTGGGCTGAAACTGCTGCCCTCTGAAATTATTTGAGAGGCTAGTACCATTGACATTGGTCCAGCTGTTCTGCATTATTGAAATAGCAGAAGAATGCTTACCATTTTAAAAATAAGGGACCAGAATGCTGAAAAAACGTCTTGCTCTTCAAAGTTAGCATTATTCCCTCTGGATTAACAGATTTAGTAGCCTACCTGGTACTATGGGAGCATAGCAAATGCAGGAAAGAGAGGGCATTGGATTTACAATGTAGTTTGCTTTTTTGGAAATGGTCACTGGGTCATTTGAAGCAGGCTTCTTGGAATGCTTATGTGCAGGCCTGAGGAAGCCAGGAGGATGAACCATGGGTTGTAGTGGCGACCCTAGGATATTCCAAAACTATGGGATGGCTGCCAAGGAGAGTTTCCAGATGGATTGTTCCCTGGGCTGTGAGCAGCCAAGCTAGATGGGTAGACTTGTAACTCCAGAAACTTCATCACTGGTTGGTTAAAGATGTTGGACTTAGAGCTTTAGGATTTGATGCTTGCTTTAGAAATTGTATTGGTTCTGTCTTTCTCTTTCACAATGTGAATGTTTATTCTGTGCCATTATGTGCTTTTTGCTTTTACAGGGTAACAGTTAGGAGATTTTTAACTATTGGGATGTTTTAACAGTATTGGGTTTGAAAAAAGTATGGGACTTTTAAAGTTGGATTAAATGCATTGTATTTTACATCATAGTTATCAGTTAATCAGTTTATGGGAGCCAGGGGCAAAATGTGATAGTTTGAAATAGTTGTCCACTATAAACACATGTGTTTTGAATGTTTGGTTCCCAGCTGATAGCAATTTGGGAGGTGGAGACTTGCTGAAGTAGATAAGTTGCTGGGGGTATACCTTGAGGTTTATTAGCCCCTAGCTTACCAGTGTGAGTTTGGCTCACTCTCTCTTTTTTTTTTTTTATTTGAGAGCGACAGACACAGAGAGAAAGACAGATAGAGGGAGAGAGAGAATGGGCGCGCCAGGGCTTCCAGCCTCTGCAAACGAACTCCAGATGCGTGCGCCCCCTTGTGCATCTGGCTAACGTGGGACCTGGGGAACAGAGCCTCGAACCGGGGTCTTTAGGCTTCACAGGCAAGCGCTTAACCGCTAAGCCATCTCTCCAGCCCTGGCTCACTCTCTTGCTGCTATTTACACCTGCTGTGGTAGAGGTGATGGCCAGCCACTGCTCATGCCATCTTTTCCCTGCCATCATAAAGCTTCCTCTTAAGACTGTAAGGCAAAAAATATTTTCCTCTCATAATCTACTTTTTGGTAAGGTGCTTTGTGCCAGCAATGAGAAAGTAGCCACAACAAATACTACTGGAATAATCCCAAGAATTGCATAGTCCCATATACAAAGAGAAGAAAAAAAATTATGGAGGCAGCACCCTTCATTTATGATTTTAAGATCAATGAAGTAATCTACACAAATGGAAAATAATAAAGATGCATGTGAATTTTTAAGGTGGCAAGGATTCCAGAAATACATAAAATAAGAAACAAGAAAAGGAAAAGCAAACTATCACTAACAGAGCATTAACAGAGCAAGTAGCAAGTATAGTCATCTCTTGGGGCCATAAACTCTCAGTTGCAACTATGAAAGCAGCCATAGGCAATATAAACATATGGGCTGTATGTTCCAATGAAAATTCTTATGAACTTCATGTATTTTTTTCATGTATCATGAAATGCTGCTTTTAATTCTCTTTAAACATTTTTTTTTTAAGTGAAGTCCTTTCTTAGTCTCTTGGCTCTGCCAGAGCTCATAAATGATTTTGTTTTAAATGATAATGGGGAGAGGATGAAGGGGAGAAAGATTACTAAGTAACCTTCAAAGCCCATTTTAATCAGTAGGAACAGTCTTCTTTCCTGACAGACCTTTAGTCCCAGAAGTTAATAAGTTGAAAGCTCAGAAATTCTCAGGCTAACAGCAACCTACTCTCTCAGCAGGATTTTGCTGAGTCATTTCTACTTACTAGTTTAGTCCTCCGCCACAAAACCATGAGCCACAGAGCAAAACATCTGGCAGGAGATGGAACTGTGGCCTATAGCTTCTAAGTGAAGTTACATCTGCCCAAAGAAAACTGGACAGAAACCAGCTCCCCAAACTGGCCTCCTAGGACCCTGCTTCAGCCAAAAAGCAAGTAGCCAAGTGACCTCATTTGGATTTTGTCTTTCTGTTACTCCTGCCCATCCCTTCATAAGGGTGTAAATGAGAAAAACAAAAGGGCAACACCAACTCTCTGGAGAAAAGAAATGACAAAATAGAAATAGCTACTAAGTATGGACTGAATTACAAAATTTATATAGATAAACCAGAAAATTCTTCCCAACTTTACTGCCTCAATTTTATCTTCCTTATAAAAATAGAATGCCGGGCGTGGTGGTGCACGCCTTTAATCCCAGCACTCGGGAGGCAGAGGTAGGAGGATCACCATGAGTTCGAGACCACCCTGAGACTACATAGTGAATTCCAGGTCAGCCTGAGCCATAGTGAGACCCTACCTCGAAAAAAAAAAAAAATAGAATCACACCTGCCAACCACAGATTGCAAGCAATTGTCTTTTTTTATTTTTATTTTATTTATTTATTTATTTATTTTTTTGGTTTTTCGAGGTAGTATCTCACTCTAGGTTGACCTGGAGTTCACGATGTAGTCTCAGGGTGGCCTTGAACTCACAAAAATCCTCCTTCCTCTGCCTCCTGAGTGCTGGGATTAAAGGTGTGCACCACCACACCAGGATAGCAATTGTCTTTTTCATAATGTCAAACACAATGTCAGTTTAAGTGTGTGTATGTGTGTGTGTGTGTGTGTGTGTGTGTGTGTGTACACACACAGTCACACACACGTATCAGAGTATTTTACAATAAAGACAAGAAACAAACACATATACACCAGAATCCATTTTAATTGACTTTTCACTGAGCCAGCTAACTGGATTTACCAGTTCTATTCATTCCCGTGTGAATACCTTGAGAGCAGTAAAGCCCCAGAAGACCAGCACCTGTGTAACACCAATTACCCACATGGTCCACTCTTGGCTGAGCTGAAGAACATTCAAAGGCAATTGTGTTTATCCTCTATTTGTGTGACCTAGTTGCACTAATAATTGCAGTTATGTAACTTAGATAATTTGCAAATGTGGCAAGAAAATAATATTTCCACAACTAAGTCAAATGCTTTGTAGAAGAGAATTGCTAAAGACAATGCCTTTCAATTACTAGAAGAGAGGAGAATAGAAATTAGAGGAAACTAGTGATCTAAAAGGATTTAGGTCATGCTTTGTGAGTATGCTGGAAAGGAAGCACAATGTTTCTAGCTAGCTAGCAGCCCTCTCTTAAGTCTATTTATCAAAACTCAGAAACAAATGCACACTTAGAATTTGAAGTAGGATACGAGTTTTTATAAAGGGAAGAAAAAGGAAAGAGGCCACATACAGAAGGAATGTAGAGCAATTAATCACATACTGGAGATGTAGCACTAACTTTAAAACAGGTTTTAAAGCATTTTGCCCTTTTATGATTGTTTAGGCAAAAAAAGAAATGCAATTACATTTTTGGTTAAATTTTCCTTAACTGTACTATTACAGTCAACATTCTTGGCAAAGATTCTCAATGGAAACTATTTATTATCTGATTTGGCTCTTTTTTTTTTTAATTGAAAGTAGTCAGAAACAATAGAATATATTTTCTTTGAGACTTATCTTAGTTCAGAAGATAACCAGATGGGTGAAATATCATAGAAATGACCTGGAAATGAAGATGGAATCAATCTGCTTTCTGTGACTGTTTTAAAGATTTCATGTACTAATACAGAAGCTAGAGGCAGACTGAAACTCATTAGTCTGGAAATTTGACTCATGCCAATAAGGAAAGTATATTTTAGGGCAGAAAATTTCTAATGGTCCCTTCCATACCAACACTACCATGCGACTTAACACATCAGCAGAGAGCATGGGCAGAATTCACATGCCATACAAAGATAGGATTAGATTAGTTTGGGCAAGCTGAACTCCTTTCTTCTAAATTGAGATTGCTTTACAGGCCAATGAACACTGCAGTCAAGTAAGCTACCCTGATGGGGAGGGGGGGCAAAGAAATACCAATTCATTATTTTTGAGTGTGGAGAATATTTGTCAGCTCATTCCATTAAAACAGTATCAGGAAACATCATACATAACATAAATTAGAGGCCAGGAATGGGCCAAGTTGGTAATGGATCTTACATTTAAATTAGTTGAAGATAAAAAGGACATGGTTCATTGTTCCCAGGGGTTCTCAGTAAAGCACACCTAATAAAATGCTGTTCTAGATCATTGTTTAAAATATTATCCAACTATAAATGAGGTTCTTCTTTTTGAAAAAATATTTATTTATTTATTTAAGAGAAAGAAAGAGGCAGAGAAAGAGAGAAAGAGAGAGAGAGAGAATGGGCATGCCAGGGACCCCAGCTACTGTAAACGAACTCCAGATGCATGCACCTCCTTGTACATGTGGCTTACATGGGTCCTTGGGAATCGAATCAGGGTCCTTTGGCTTTGTAGGCAAATTCCTTAACCACTAACCCATCTCTCTAGCCCTAAATGAGGTTCTACTTTAACTCCAAGACTTTTATTTCCAAATCCCTGCATAACTGGAAAGTCAATGTAATTCCATCATTCGTTTTTGAGGGAGGGGGATTTCGAGGTAGGGCTGACTTGGAATTCACTATGTAGTATCAGGCTGGCCTTGAACTCACAGTGATTCTCCTACCTCTAACTCCTGAGGGCTGGAATTAATGGCGTGGGCCACAATGCCTGGCTCTCTATCATTCACTGCAATAATGTTTCTATCAGTTACTGTAATGACATTTGTTGACATATATCTTTGACATAGGAGAAACCCTTGTTATTATTTGGGTAGCTCCTGCCAGCTTGCGAAAGCCAATTGTGCCTCTTATGGCCTACATGGAAGTATTTATATCCCAGAATTTGGCACACATTAAAAATCATTTTCCCTGAAAGCCAGCTGTTAAACATTAATAGCATACCACTCCCTTTCAAACAAAATTTGTTAATTCTTCTGTGCCATTCACTTTTTGATATGTGCCAGTTACTGTGGCATACGTACTTCCAAATTGGTCAGTTTCAAATTCTAATATGCCAGAAATTCTCAAATGGTGGCTCTGTTTATATAATGTTTCAAGGTATCATTTTGTTTAAATAAACACTTCCTTATTGGTTATTAAGATTCAACTTCAAGTAAATAAATGTCCGTTTTAATATCATGCAGTTGCATCCTCTTAGAACATCTTCATGGACTGCTCACCTGATTTGGAATTTTCTCTCTGTTATTCATTCACACGTCTGTTTTCTTTTCTTTTGTCCAATTGGAAGAACCAGCCCAAAACTCACATCCTTCTGTATATCCTTCTATGGATGATCTAGCCCACATTGAAAGCTCTTTCCATTATCCAGCTTCATCTTGCGGAAAAGCTGCTAGGATTATCAAATTCCTACATGCTTCCTCTCCTATGGAGAATATGCCAGATGCCTCTCTACCAGTCTTGCCATATCTTTTACATTCTTACTCTACTTTTTTCTTCCCTCCCTTTTATCCCATCCTTGACTTTTGGTTTCCACTCTCTCAGTTAAGACTAGAATTGGTTTCACTTATGCCATTACAATGAACTCCTAGCCTGTCACCCTATATCCAGTTGTGCCCCTACATTTCATTTTATGCTCTGCTTCCAAATTATTTCTACAAGACACAGACCTGATTTTTTCATATTCTCTTCCTCCCTGTCTCTCATATGGATAAGAATAACTTTGAAGACTTTTAAGGATTTACTTGATTTAGTGCCATCTTACCAGCCCACCATACTTTCAGAAGAATTGAGAGCAGTTGTAAAATGTTCAGTTTCTCCAGAAATGCCCACCCATTTTCTTTGCCCTATCAATTTTCCTCTTGTCTACAACACTCTCTTCCAAGCTCTGTGAAAAATTCCTCAAGTCCCTCAACATGAATGAGCCATAAAGGTATTGTTTTCTCAATTAACTTTATTATTACTTTTAAGAATTCATATAACTAGTACTGTTGCATTTGTGAAACTTAGTATAGAAAAGATGAAAGTTGAATCTTCTCTAACTATTTTATGTGCTTATATTTAGTTGGTACCAAGTATATATTAAATTATTTGGAAGCATAGAATGTACTTTTCACATCTTTGGAATTTCCCCTAGTACTAGGCAATTGGAGGCCCTCAATAAGTACTCATTAAATAAATACTCATTGAAATGAATGAATGAATGATGGTATTTGACAGTCTTCCTAAGTTCTTATGAGGTTTATAGTGTGCCCAAGGGAATGCTCTTATCAACATGTAATGCCAAGAGCTTTTTTATTCATTCTATTTGAACATTCATTAAAATATAAATGGAAACACAATTCAGGATTCATCTCCCTTTCCTTGTCTACATAGAAAATCATTCAGTCTTAGATTTTCATAACAGCAAATGTAATCAACCAACAGATTTGTGGAGATTCATAAGTCTGGTTGTTCTGAAACTGAAAATAATGTTATGATAATAAGGAGTAGACCAAATGTGTGGGTCATAGGATATGTACACTGTAATAAATATTAAGTTAGGGCTGGAGAGATGGCTTAGCAGTTAAACGCTTGCCTGTGAAGCCTAAGGACCCCGGTTCGAGGCTTTGTTCCCCAGGACCCATGTTAGCCAGATGCACAAGGGGGCGCACACGTCTGGAGTCATTTGCAGTGGCTGGAGGCCCTGGTCCAACCATTCTCTCTCTCTCTGCCTCTTTCTCTCTCTATTTCTGTCAAATAAATAAATAAAAGTAAACAAAAAAATTTAAATATTAAGTTAGTGGGTTGTCTTTTTTTAGGGCCTGATGACACTCAACAAAAAATAGAACCCCATCATACAGCAGTGCTTGGGGAAGGTGATAGTGTCCAGGTAGAGAATAAGGTAAGTATTAAAAGCCTTTACTTTTCTTAACTTGTACTTTCTACTACTTTACAGGAAAATGCTTACATCTTTGGAAGTAGAAATATTCTGGCTTCCTTGGGGAATAAATTATGCAACCAGTTTCTTAACACCTTTAAATAATTTTGGTAGTGTTTGTGTGTGTACATGCACATGTGTGTGTACACAGTGTATGCATGTGTGTTTACAGATGTGCAAGTGGAAGCCTGAGGGAGATGTTGACTACCCTCCTTTATCACTTTTCCTCTTTATTTTCCTGAGTCGGTGTCTTTCACTGAACCCAGAGCTCGCTGTTTGTTGGTGGGCTAACCAGGGAGCCCCGGTGACCCTCCTCTCTCTAACCTCTGCTTTCAATAACTTCTGGTTATTTATTTATTTATTTATTTATTTACTTATTTACTTATGGTTTCTCACGGTAGGGTCTCACTCTAGCTCAGGCTGACCTGAAATTCACTATGTAGACTCAGGGTGGCCTCAAACTCACGCCTATCCTCCTACCTCTGCCTCCCGAGCGCTGGGATTTAAGGCGTGCTCCCCCATGCCTGGCCTATTTTTGAAAATAGCTTAAGGTTTCTTATGTATCAATTTCTGGCCCTGAGCAATCATGTGACAGTCCCCTTTACTTACCACTGCAAGCCTGAATCTGGAGGCAAAGCCTCCTCTCTAGACCTTGGTCTTTTGTAAAATTTTCTTTTTTTAAGTAAAAATATGCCAGCCTAGTAGAAGTATGAATACTGATCTTGCAGGCACACATCAAGCCTTCCAAAACAAAGCTAACTTTGAATTCAGAAAAAGTACATGTGTTTCATAGTCTTTTTTCACTGATTCCTTCTTTGTAAGTAAAATTTCTAATATCACAGGTATCTGGAGGTTATCTTTCTCATGTGTGTTTCATCCCTTTGAGCTATTCATTCATCATCTTGTGAGTCAGTTAAGCCAACCTAACTGCTTTGACCCCACTCTAGTGAAGAGGAAAGAGGAGACAATGGTGTGCCAGCTCCTGAAGTATGAAATTTTGAAAGTAGCGATGAAAACAATTTCATGCAGCTGAGTAGTGGAGAGGCAGACCCACTCCACTTCTGACTCCTGTATTATAGAATGCAGTGGATTTTAGTAATTTTCTTACCTTAGCTGAACTTTTTGGCAGTTCACCTTCCTCTGCCTTAATAATCTGCAGCACCTTCACAAACAGTAAAATAAACAGAAGGCATGATTTTTGTGAACACCATTAAAAACCTGTATCTCAGAGTCTGCACCATCTGAGTTTTGGTCAAATCTAGAGAAATTGCCATTTTTGACGTACAAAAGAGAGGCATGAAAATGATAGTGGCCAGAACTACTGATATGAGATCAGTTTGCAATGTTGTCTCATTTAGTTTGGCAACCTCAGTCATACATAGCAAATAAAGATTTGGAAGCTCAAATGTAGTACCAGAAGTGATAGGGGAGGCAGAAGTTCAGGGCACAGCTGAGAAAGAGGAGGAGAACTATCATGTCACTGGCAAGCAACATCCTG
This sequence comes from Jaculus jaculus, assembly GCF_020740685.1. Classification (NCBI taxonomy): domain Eukaryota; kingdom Metazoa; phylum Chordata; class Mammalia; order Rodentia; family Dipodidae; genus Jaculus; species Jaculus jaculus. Next base: position 9,719,178 of record NC_059125.1, read on the forward strand.
GCAGAGGGCATTCTGTTATGTGCAGCTCGTCAATGTTCATGTACAAGCGTAGCCTGTGCATCACAACCTTAGAAAGTTTCCTAGGAATTTGCATCTAAAGAAGTCATACACTACTCATATTTGTAGGTTAGTTGAAAGTCCCCCTTACATTACAAGATAAAGATTGCAAAGGTTTGTTTCTTGGCCTTGCCACGTGCAAGTGATGAGACTATGCATGTGTTTTTACTTCTTTTTGAGCTTCATTTTCTTTGTCTACAAAATTGAAATAATTGAGGCCAGATTTAAGGTGTTAAAATATTTACTTTGGCCAGGCATGGTGGTGCATGCCTTTAATCCCAGCACTCAGTAGGCAGAGGTAGGAGGATCACCATGAGTTCGAGGCCACCCTGAGACTATATAGTGAATACCAGGTCAGCCTGAGCTAGAACAAGACCTTACACTGAAAAACCAAAGATAAAATAATATTTACTTTGTTAGGAATCTACTTCAGATCCAGTACAGAGGTCAGTGAATGATGTCTAGTAGGCAAAGTCCAAATCTGTTTCCACAAGTAAAATTTTATTGGCTGCACCCATTCATTTCTGTATTGTCTATGGATTCTTACTCATCATGAAGGTAGAGTTGAGTTGTGACAGAGACTGGTTAACTCACAAAGCTCAAAATTCTCAAGTACTTTCCATAAACAGCTGCTCAGTCCCTAATATAGTACATTGTTAAGTACTCCATAATGGTAGCTGGGAACTTTACTGATGTAAACACCATATTTAACAGACACCATATACACATGATCTTATGAGGATCCAAATTATGGGTCCAAAGAGCACATAACAATTTCTACAGCTAGAAAAAGGTCCTAAAGGACCCTCACTATGTTATGCTTTAAGCCAGGATTATTGTAGCATGGAACTTGCCTTAGCCCAAGGAGTCCATCAGGAAAGAAGATACAGTAAATTGTTCTCAGGAAGAAGAAATTGATTTAGCCCTTGACACTCTTCCAGGTCTATTCTTCAAGCATGTTCATTCCGTGTCATTCCTGTGTCCTCTGTCATCATGCCCATCTCCTTCATTCACCAGCTGGATGGGCACTCTTATCTAGAGTGAGCATGCTCTAGGGTAGGAGAGGAAGGGAAGAAAAGGATGACATAAAAAATTGTCCCTTCTCTGTTCACCAGGTTTCTTTGCTCCATATATGACCTTCCTCAAGCTAGAGGTCTTGGTGTACCCGTTCATACATTCTCTCCCCTCTCTGTATCTAATAAATAAAAATACTTGAGCCAGGCATGGTGGTGCATGCCTTTAATCCCAGCACTCAGGAGGCAGAGGTAGGAGGATTGCCATGAGTTCGAGGCCACCCTGAGACTACATAGTTAATTCTAGGTCAGCCTGGGCCAGAGTGAGACCCTACCTCGAAAAACCAAAAAAAAAAAAAAAAAAAAAAAACAAACAAAAAAACTTGGGATTGTTAGATTTGTTTTATAACTTATACCAAGCATCAGTAGTACTTGTACTAAGCATCAGTAGTACTGGTAAGGAAGCCAGAATAAGACTTGGAGGGAGGAGAAGCAGGGGGTAGATAGTAGACAGGCAACTGGAGGAACAAAATACAGGGGTAGAACAGTTTTGGGGGGGGGGACAAAGGAAATGGAGGAGGGGAGCAAGAAGGATATACAATACTAAAAATAGTATGAATAAGTACTATAGAAACCTACTTCTTCATTAGAAAATTAAAATGTATAACTTTCCTTAAAGACACACACAGTGAAGAAAAAGAGAGAGACAGGGAAGAGAAGAGAAGAGAAGAAGAGAGGAGAGGAGATTAGACAAAAGTAACCTATTGAGGTGGAGAAAACTTTACATTAAAACTGTAAGTTGTGACTTGTAAATCCCATTGCTAGAGATAGGTTATTATCAACCCTCTTCCACAGTGAGCTTTTGGTTAAGGAGGGCCATGAGGCCCTCCCCAAAATAATGCAGACCATTGCCAAAGCACTTGGCTACCCAACAGAACTATATGGTAAGACTCTATTGCTGAAGATATCACAGGCTGTAGTCACAGGACCTTAAGAAATCAAGCTGGCTAGCTGTCATAGCGCTAAAGAGCTGCTGGGGGAGAAAAGTCATCAGCAGTCTGAACAAGCAGTGGATCCTGCAAGCTACTAAATCAACCACCCAGGCTAGATGTACCCACACATGCAATAGTGGCATGTAAGTATGGGAGTAGCCAATTCTCTCTGATTGGCTATGAGGTCCCAAAGAGTGGGAGGGAATTCATGCCTGGTACTGAGAACCAAGTCAAAAGTCTATAGCTTGGAAGATCATAGACCCTAGAGGGAAGCTTTCATTGTTATTTGGCTAAATGGAGAGACTATGCCTATCCCAAACCATTCTAGGGTTGTGTTGCAGTCAGGTTCACATTGCTGGTAGAAATCACTCAACCAAGAGTCTTATTTTGGCTTATAGGCTCAAGCGGAAGCTCCATGATGGCAGGGGAAAACAGTGACATGAGCAGAGGGTGAACATCACCCCCTGGTCAGCATAAAGTGGACCATAGCAACAGCAGAGTATGCAAAATACTGGCATGGGAAAACTGGCTGTAACACCCATAAGCCTGCCCCCAACAATACACCACTTCCAGGAGGCTTTAATTTCCAATTGCCATCAGCTGGGGAACCTAGCACACAGAACATGGAAGTTTATGGGGACACCTGAATCAAACGACCACAGGCTGGAAAGATGGCTTAGCAATTAAGGTGCTTTCCTGCAAAGCATAAGGACCCATGTTTAATTCCCTAGGTCCCACTTAAGCCAGATGCACAACGTGAGACATATGCAAGGTTGCACATGCACACAAGGTGGCACACACATCTGGAATTAGATTACAGTGGCTGGAGGCTCTGGCATGCAAATTCTCTCTCTTGCTCTCGCTCTTGCTCTCATAAAAAAGGCCAATCTGTTGGGCTTCCCTCAAAAAAAGAAGTATAAAAATATTATAAATGTATAGTTTATACCCTTTTATCAATGCAGCTCTCATTCTTGGTTAGAGAACCGTCTTTTAATAAATGGTGGTGAATTCTGGGGAGACCCATGACTCATCAAAATAAAAAGAATAGAAAGTTAAGTGCCTAGCACCTGACGAGTCATCTCTTATCACACCCACCAGGGTCCTGGACACAGTATGGAGGAAGTGGCAGATTTAATGAGTGCTAGCCAGAGAACCTTCTTTAGGGAGCTAGCAGTAGATGCTGAGGAGAGTCAAAACTCATCAATGAAGGAACTCAACACTAAAGTAGACTTCTAACAGGCCTTGTGGAAGAGAGGGTGCAAAGAGTGTTAGAGCCACGGGGTGGGAAAGTGTATTCTGAGGCATTGGTGCCCCCCCTTAGACTGTTCATTCATGACTATTCATTCATGACCCCACAGTGATCACTGATAACCCCACTAAGGAGGGCTCTCAGTGAAATTGGGGTGGGCAGTGGGAACATAAGAGCATTTACCTGATAGGAATACAACCAATTTATAGTATGTTCATATACTAAAGTTACTAATAAAAATTATTCTTAAAAACCCATATTTGAGAACAACCATGCTCATTAAAAATTAAAAAAATGGGTGAAGAAGCCTACCTGCGGAGATGGAGGCGATGGGCACTTGGGCTCTGCTGCTCGTGCTGCTGCTGAAGCTGGCGATGCCCAGGACCCGTGCCCGAGGCCACCTGCCTCCGGGACCCAGGCCACTGCCTCTGCTGGGCAACCTCCTGCAGCTGCATTCCCAGGGCGCTGTACCCAGGCTCTTGTGGCTAAGCAAGAAGTATGGGCCTGTGTTCACCGTGCACCTGGGTCCCTGGCAGAGCGTGATGGTCCTGGTTGGGTACAAGGCTGTGCGGTAGGCCTTGGGCGAACAGACCGAGGAATTCAATGGGCGAGGAATGTTGGCAATGCTGGACCAGACTTTCGACGGTCATGGGGTTCTCTCCGCCAATGGAGAGCGGTGGAAGCAGTTGAGAAAATTCACCCTGCTTGCTCTGTGGGACCTGGGCATGGGGAAGCGAGAAGGCGAGGAGTTGATCCAAGTGGAGGTGCAGTGTCTGGTGGAGGCATTCCGGGAGACCAAAGGACATCCATTCGACCCCTCCCTGTTGCTGGCCCAGGCTACCTCCATGTCATCTGTTCCCTTACCTTCGGCGTCCGATTCTTCTACGAGGATGAGGAGTTCCGGACTGTGGTCCGGGCAGCAGGCGGGACCCTGCTGGGCATCAGCTCCCCATGAGGCCAGGCCTACGAGATGTTCTTCAAGCTCCTGAAACTACTGCCAGCCCCCCCCCCACAGATCCAGTGCCACTTAGGGACCCTGGCCGCCTTCGCCTCCCGTCAGGTGTGGCAGCACCAGGAGAAACGCCAGACCTCGGGCCCTGCACGTGATGTAGTGGACCGCTTTCTCGTGAAGATGGAACAGGAGCAGCCCGACCTTGGCACGGATTTCGCTGAGAAGAATGTGCTGATGACGGTGGCCTACCTGCTGTTTGCCGGGACAATGACGATCGGGGCCACCCTCCGCTATGCCCAGCTGCTGCTTCTGAAATTTCCCCAAGTCCACAAGCGCGTTCGGGAAGAGCTGGAAAGGGAGCTGGGGGTTGGCTGGGCGCCGAGCCTGGGAGACCGAGCCTGCCTACCCTACACCGACGCAGTTCTGCACGAGGCACAGTGGCTGCTGGCACTGGTGCCCATGGGGATGCTCCATGCTCTCACAAGGACTACTTATTTCCGGGGGTGCTCCCGGCCTTAGGGCACTGAGGTCTTCCCTCTCCTTGGTTCTGTCCTGCATGACCCTGAGGTCTTCCAGCGGCCAGAGGAGTTCAACCCAGACCGCTTCCTGGACGCAGATGAAGAAGCACGAGGCGTTCCCGCCCTTCTCCTTAGGAAAGCGTGTCTGCCTTGGGGAGGGCCTGGTGCGAGCAGAGCTCTTCCTCTTTTTCACCGCCATCCTACAGGCCTTCTCGCTGGAGACCCCATGCCTGTTGGGCTCCAAAAAAATATAAAATAAAGATCCCTATTAGAGCCCCCAGAAAGAGCTGGGTGACCAAATAGGAGCCTGGTTCCAACTCCCAGTATCAGGAAAAACACCAAATCTGACCTCTTGATGACTTAATGGTCCCCATTTTGGGGGCTGGAGAAATGGCTTAGTGGTTAAGGCGCTTCCCTGCAAAGCCAAAGGACCTCAGTTTAATTCCCCAGGACCCACACAAGCCAGATGCGCAAGGTGGAGCATGTGTCTGGAGTTTGTTTGCAGTGGCTGGAGGCTCTGGCACTCCCATTCTTTTTCTCTCTCTTCCTCTGCCTCGTTCTTGCTCTCAAATAAACAAAAAATAAAATATTTTTTTAAAAAGATAAAAATTAAATAATTAAATAAATAATAACATTTGATTAAAGTAGCCCTTGAAAGACATAAGTAAAACACAATACCCTGTCAAAGATAGATACCTTTTTATGCTTTGTTATGTGTAAAATTTCCTGAATAAAGAAACCACTATTTTTAAAAAACTGATAACAATTGTCTTGTCTTTCCATCACGCCCTGCCAAAGTATACACAATGTAGTCTAGTAAAAGCAATGGCATGTAACTAAGCCATGGTGAGGTTCTGTTTCTTTTTGGTCATTTTTCCTGGTAGTACATCACTGTGATAAGTGCTATATAGCACAACCATGCCCTTAGCTTCATTCTCAAAGTCCCCCTATTATCTTAAGATTCATATTAATAATTAGTCCAGTAAACTGAGTTAGCAGCTCATAATTTGGAAGTCCTCCATACATTAAAAGGCTCATGGGACTTCCTTCTATGCTTGGTTCATTTACTGTTGGTATCTGTGCAATGCAGGACATGTCTTGATGATGCTTAATATCAAGAGCAATTTTCAAAAGTAAGTTTTAAAATAAGCTGCCAAGGACCTACCTCTGAACTCAGAAGGTATAGCAAAGTCAGAGATGATCTGGATCCTCAAAGGTCATGAATTTGTGTTGAAGTAATTATCCATGAGACAGTAAGTGGCCCTCTGTTACCTTTGAATGAAGACCATCTTTTCCATCAGATTCCATAAAGGCATTGGCCTAGAGCCACGCCTGGACTCATGTCTTAAATGGCTCATCCTATATGCTTTTGCCTGTTTTCATTACTTCACACTGCAAAGAAGAACTTTTGGCTGAAACTTTCAACCTACATCAACACTCTACTGAATATCCAGAGAAATGTTAGATTTTACCAAAGAAGACTAGTTAAAGAAAGACAAATGAAAAAGACACAAAAATATCTGGCTTAGATTAGAGGAGAGGGACCACCCAGTGGGTAAATATGTGCAAAATTCATTGAAAGCTTGACTAATCCTCCGATTTCTACCACTATGGGAAACCAAGCACTTTAACTCCCAGGAGTTTCATAATTTCTCATTTCAGACAAAATGCATGTGCCTTCTTATCATACTGTCCAAATAATAATTGGAAAGTTCATCATTTTGAGTAATATAAAAATGTAAAGATTTATTTTTAACCTTTTCTCATTGCACAATGTGTCAACTGTAGGGCATGTTGATTACCCCCCCCCCACACACACACACACAAAAAAAACCTATGTTTTGCTTAGGAAACTTACATTCTTACCCGTCAGCCCATATGTGATACAGAGGCCAGTCTTTTGTCTCTTCTCCCTTACTCCAATCCTTTGTCCTCTGCTTCCTGACCTGCCAACTCAAGTGTGTTTCCTTGGCTCTGGCAAAGACAACTAAACAAAACCAAAACACAACTCCTTTAAACAGTATTACAGTGATCTCCTTTCTGATGTCTCTTGATTCTAGAATGTCACCACTGTAAACCCCTTAGAGAAGAAATCCTTTGTAATAATTGAGTTTAAAGAAATATTATTGAAGTTTTAGTCATTTAAGCATCACACTGACATAAACTGATTTCAGATGAAAACCTTCCCCAGTTTTCCCTGTCAGAGGCTCTCCTGGAAACATGGTGAATATTTCAGAAACCCCATAAAATTTTCGTGAGAAGCAGGGCAAGCATCAGCCCCACAAAGTAACTCAGTACAAGACAGGCTCGCGCATGCCTGGGAAAAGCAAACAGATCCAGAACTGCAAGACAGTGCTTTCTTTGCTGTGAGCTCTGAATCGCTTACAGCCACGAGGACCACAAAGCCTGAAAGAGTCTGGTGTAAAGCTTGAGTAAGCCAAGGGTGGTGAGGGTCTGTGCTCAGAGTGAAGAAATGATTTTAGTCTATGAGCTTGATGACCTCTGCTTTTAAAACTTGAGTTAGCAGAAGCTTTGTTATGGTTGCTATCTGATTTCAGCTGAGTTCTCATTTGTTGGAGTATGAACTGGTAAAGTGATGCTGAATAGAAAAAAATATAAACCTGAGAATACTTAAATATGGGTATTTTTAAAATGTGAAAAAGTAATTAAAGCCTCATTTAAGTGGATGTTTTAAATGATGCCAGCCCTGGGATTGCAGGAAGTAGTGACAACTTTCAAAGAAATCATTTTACCCTGCAATTCTAAGTTTTGAAATTTGAAGCCAAAAGCAAAAATATAAATTTCAGTCCTATAACACCTTGTAGCATTTATGAAATACATGAGATGTTAAAATTAATGATTTGTGTTGAATCCAGTGAGAAATCTTCCAAGACTAGTAACATTGTAATGGTTTGTAAGTAAGGATTCTTGCAGTAGTAAAGTATATAAATATTGGATACTATTTAAGCTAATGTTACATATTCAAGAAAATGCTGTATTATTAGACTGAGTGGAATTTTATAAAATTTGAATGTCTTTAAGTGCATAACCATTGGCTTTATTATTATTTAATTCTAAATTATATAAATGAGCAAAAACATGATAAAATACATAATCCTCAGTTATCCATTAATGAGTAATAAACCACCTTAGAATTTAGTGTTCGAAAACACCAGTAAAGTGCTTCTGAGCATTGTGGTGACTGGTTCTCCCACTGGTTTCTCTGTCTAGAAACCCTAGGTCTGGGCTTAGCTGTACCTACTGTTTGGGATGCCTCAGTTCTGTTTTGTGTGGCCTCCCCACTTGGCTAGTCTAAAATTTCTCTCAACATATCAGTCACAGGCAGCTCTCCAAAGAGATGTGCAGGTGGGAGAAACTGTGGAACTGAAAAGGTAAAAGTAGAAGTTGAGAAACCTGAGAGATCACCAACTGGGTTAGTCTAGAATGCTAAGCACATTTGGTCACTGAAATGAGACCACAGAAGGGAAGCTGGAGGAGGGGTCTGCAGGAATGGGGCTGGGTGGGGAGTTGCTGGGAGATGGCTCAGTGGTTAAAAGTGCTTGCTGCACAAACCTGATGGCTAAAGTCCAGATCCCTGCAACCCAATAAAGTCCAACTCCACTAGCACATCCATCGGTAATACCAACATACCTACAGGGATAGATGGCAGAGTAGGGAACGTCTAAAAGCTCCAGGGTTAGCTAGTCAGCAATTCACAGCAGCAACAATAGTGACTCCGTTTCAACTAACACCGCAAGGTTGTCCTCTGACCTTCACAGCCCTTACAATTGAATCCAGAGCCTCACATATACTGGGCAAGCACTCTACACTGAGTTACATCTTCAACCCTTATTAAAACTTTGTTGTGGTGTTTGAGATTGAAGCCAGGGCTTCATGCATGGTGTGTACATGCTCTACTACTAAATTACACTCCAACTCCTCTTTTTTTTTCTTTTTTTTGAGGTAGGGTCTCACTGTAGTACAAGGTGACCTGGAATTCGCTCTGTATTCTCAGGGTGGCCTCGAACTCATGTTGATCCTTCTACCTCTGCCTCCCAAGTGCTGGGATTAAAGGCGTGTGCCTCCATACCTGGTGAGCTCCTCTTTTTAACTTTTGTTTGTCTTTTAACTGTTAAAATTGTTGCTACATGAATTTAAAAGTAACTCTAAAGATAACCTGCAAGTATAACTTTGTTTGTATCTGCACTATGCCTGGACATTATAATTAATAGATTTTTCTGGTTTTAGGAATAAAATAAATCTTTATTTCTGAAGAAAACCTTAGAGACTTCAATAACACAGGACTGTTTAGAAAGAAGTTTACTTGAACAGATCCATATTTCTCATATGCTTTGTTTATACATGATTCCACTTAATTCAACATTTCTGAAGCACAATTAATACTGTTACTAACAAACAACAAAGTCTTATTTTGGAAGGTATAATTACCCTTTGCTTTAAAAATTGTATTGTTAGTGAGAAATTATAATTCCTATAATAAGCCAATTGGGTCACAGAGTTTGTCATGAAGGTATTTTTAGTTAAAGAAGATCTTAACTTCAATTTTACTTTAAATTTAAAAATGTTATTAAGTTAGTGGCCTGGATTTATTTTTGAATTTCAATTTCTACTAAACATCCTAAGGAATAAATTTTTCCATATTGAGTATTGTACAGGACATATTTTTTTGAATTTATACCTGTAATTAGGAACATTATCAATTTAATGAGTATGTTGTATGAGTTACTTTCTTATTGCTGTGAACAAATGCCTGACCAGATGCAACTTAAGGAAGCAGAAGGTTTATTTTTGGCTTACATTTTCAAGGGGAAGTTTCATGGCAAAGAAGACATGACAAACCAGCTCATCACATGCTAACTAGGAATCAGAGGAAGAACAGGAAATAAGACTGGGCTATAAATTCTCAAAGCCTTTCCCTAGTGACTGGCTTCCTCCAGCAAGGTTTCACCTCCTAAAGGTTCCATAGCCTTCCCAAACAGTACCACCACTGGTGAAGCCCAGGTGCTCAAACACGAGCCTATGGGAAGGGGCATTTTTTTGAGGCAAGCATAGAAAACTGGCCATTTTATGAGGGGGGAGAAGGGAGAGAATTGGCATGCCAGGATGCCCAGCCACTGCCATTGAAGACCAGACAAATGCACCCCACCTTATGCCTGTGTGTGACCTTGCATCACTTTGTGCATCTGGCTTACGTGCCATCTGGAGAGTCGAACCTGGGTGCTTAGGCTTCACAGTCAAGTGCCTTAACTGCTCACCCATCTCTCCAGCCCAGAGGGGGCATTTCTTACATGCAAACTACAACATATGTCAAATATAAATTGTTCCCAATGTGACATTCAAAAGTAATAGTGTTTATTGTTTGGTAACTATTATTATTATTATTATTATTTTGCTAACTTTAGGATCCTGAAAGATGCCATTTTGTTTTAATTGCTGGGGAGCCATTGAGGGAACCAGTTGTACAACATGGTAAGCCCAAAATGATGATAGTTTCTCTGGCTGACTTTCATTTTCTTTGACTGTTGAGTACATGTGTTCTCTTAGTAGAAAGAATGGGTAGGTGCTTTTGTTCTATGTCTCCATTAACAAATCTAAGGATTTTCTTTCTTTTAAATATATTCTTAAAATATGTTATTTATTTATTTGAGAGAGAGAGAGAGAGAGGCAGATATATATAGATAATGGGTGTACCAGGGTCTCTAGCCACTGCAAACAAACACCAGACCTATGTGCCACCTTGTCCATCTGGTTTATATGGGCTCTGGGGAATCAATTCTTTGGATTTGCAGACAAGCTCCTTTACTGCTAAGCCATCTCTCTAGTCCTCTTTTTAATATTTTTAATTTTTATTTTTATTATTTTGTGTGTATGTGTGCATGTTCATGTATGTGCAGGTACATGAGTATGTATGTACTTGTAAGGATGTGTGTGTGCCTACAGGTGGAGGCCAGAGGACAACCTTGGATGTCATTCCTTCAGACACTGTCTACCTTTTTTGAGACAGGGTCTCACTGGCCTGAAACTTGTCAATTCACTTAGATTGTCTGCCCACTAAGCCTCAGGAATCCACCTGTCTCTACATCCCAAGAACAGGGATTACAAGTATGTATCACAATGCCCAGAATTTTTTACATGGCCTGAAGAGATGAAAATCAGATTTGCAAGGCAAGTACTTTACCAACTAAGCCATCTCTCCAGCTCAAGATGCTGTCTCATTTCTCTATTGTTATAGGAGATATATACACATGTTGTTTGGTTCTACAATAATCTAGTTTTTTAATCATTTACTTATTTATTTAAGAGAGAGAGAGAGAGAGAGAGAGAGAGAGAGAGAGAGAGAGAGAGGGAGAGAATGTGCATGTTAAGACCTCTTGCCACTGCAAATGAACTCCAGACACATGTGCCAGCATATGCATCTGGCTTATGTGGGTTCTTGGGAATTGAACCTTGGTCTTTAAGCTTCACAGGCAAGTGCCTTAACTGCTAAGCAATCTCTCCAGCCAAAAAGTGTTTCTTAAGCACTTATCATATGTAGTACATAAATATTAAAACTATGGAAGCAACATTGTTTTTGTATTGTCTCATAGAGGATTTCAACTTGGAGAAAAGATTTTGCTCTCTACCGGAGACTTGAATATCTTCCTTCTTTACCAAAACAACAATGGTTTTCATACTGTCTTTGTCTTTCTTCTGTGGCTATAACAGAATACATGAAACTGTGTAATTCATAAAGAGGTTTATTTTGTCTGACTGCACTGGAAGCTGGAAAGTCCAAGAACATGGTTCCATCAGGGACCTCATGGCAGAAAGTGGAAAGATAAGCAGGTGCATGCAGAAGAAACAAAGTCCAAGTGCTGGACTTGCTTTATAAAAATTTGTTGTTGGTACTGGAGAGATGGCTTAGCAGTTAAGTGCTTGCCTGTGAAGCCTAAGGACCCCAGTTCAAGGCTCGATTCCCCAGGACCCACGTAAGCCAGATGCACAAGGTGGTACATGCATCTGGAGTTCATTTGCACTGGCTGGAGACCCTGGTGTGCCCATTCCCTCTCTCTCTCTTTCTCCCTCCCTCCCTCCCTCCTTCCCTCCTTCTTTCTCTGTCTGTCACTCTCAAATAAATAAATAAAAATAAACAAAAAATTTTAAAAATTGTTGTTGGGGCCAAGGACATGGCTCAATGGAAAGGGGGCTTGTTGCAGAAGCATGGGTATGGGAATTCAGATCCCCAGCACCCACATAAATGTCAGTGGGTATGGAAGTCCTCCTGTAAACCTAGTATTCAAGAGCAGAGGCAGGAGATCTGAAGGGCAAGCTGGCTAGCTATACTAGCCGAATCCTTGTTTTACCCACAGCCTGTGTCCAATATATCAATTATCTTACAGCTCCACTATTGACTCAACCTTCCAGGCCAGACACCTTTTCTACCCTGATGACAGTTTCCCTTAAAAACTACAAATCACATGATGTTACTCCCTACTTAACTCTGTAGGTATTCCTGATTATCTACATATTAATCTCCAAACCTCTTCCCATAGAGAGCATCCAGATTCCCAAAGTGACCAACCAGCTCTTCCAGCATCTTAAATTTGCTGTGACTCTAATCTCAATTCCCTTACCATGCCAATCCTGAAAGTGCTGTTCTTGCTGACATAATTGTTCAAATATTACTCCCTCTGTGAATCCTTTCCTGCTCCTCATCTCCTTTTTGCACTTATTTTATAGATTGTACACACTGTTAGAGTGCAAGTATCATGCTGTTTTCCAATGACTCTTTTTCATACATGTCTGAGTAATAAATTTGAGGTCTTTGTTGGGCAAAGTCTGCATTGATTTGTTTTTCATCTTTATGTCTATAACTCCAAGCACAATTTAATGGAATGTATTTCATTTAATTAATCACAAAGGTCTTTCAATAGACACATAATAGATGGATATTTTAATTAATTAACCAATTAATTGATGAGTAAATTTAAATACCTTCTGCCAAACTTTCCCTTCCTCTTGTCATTTTTTTCCCCATGGGTTTGAATTGTATTTTGCTTCCAATTAATGCATTTCATAGGTGACAAATGTTTTTAGCAAAGTTAATGGCAGTAACTCACTTTTGAACCTTCATATACTTCTCACCATGTTTGAATGCTTCATTAGTTATTAAATTATTCAGATTGTCAAAATGCATCAAGACCACATATGTATTGTAGAATTGCCTTATAGAAACGTACCTGAGACAAGGCTTTCCCATCATATTCATTTTGGCAATGTCATTCTTTTTTCCTCAACTTATCCACAGGTCTCAGCATCCACAATACATGGTACCTTTTTCAAGTTTTAAATTATAGTGGTCCCCAAATCTGTTCTGACATGCTAACAATGGCTAGGAAGTTGGAATGTGTTATGCCCTGTAAGTAATAGATTTATATGTAAATCAACATCTCCCAGAGAAAGGCTTAATACAGGAGGGGGGAACCCATAAAAGGAAGGCTGGGAACCTCTGCAGGTATGTGGAAGAAATGTACTGAGGACAATCTAGTAACCCTTCACCACCAAAATATTTGAAGAAATGAGAAGAGATAGATACATTTCCTCCTAGAAAAATGGGAGAGAACTTCTTTCATCCTTTTAGTAAAACTTGAGTTCAAATCCAGGAATTAGACAAATATCAGCCAACTATAGCCCATGGGTCAAATCTGTGCAGGTCATATTTTTGCAAATGAAGTTTTCTAGGAACATGTGCTGTTGTCCTTCACTGGAAAAGTTGGGCAGTTGAGAAAGACACTGTTTGACCCACAAAATCTAAACTATATGTTTCCTGGCTCTTTTTTTTAAAAAAAAGTCTGTTACAGAGTGAAATAAATAAAATGTCTCTGTAGGGATGAGAAGCACTGGCCATGGAAAAAAGCTACAGTACTAACCAAAGGAAACTAAGTCAAGGCTACCATGCTGTTATGCTACAAACACACATGTTCATACACTTGAGTATTAAATAAATGTGTAAGATCTTCCATACTGATACTAGGAACAAGAGTTTTAAACCATGTCACATTAACTTATTTCTGACATTATAAATTAGCTTAGATATCACAAGAACATGATTGTTATATAATTTATATCAGAACCTTTCTATAAATATGTGCTTACTACAAAAAAGTCTGTTGACCTTTAAGTTATCTAAAAAAGTGATGTTTTCTGTATTTGAAAATGTTCTATTCTTTTTATAGTATCTGAACAAAGGTGTTGCTAAGGTTCACTAAAGCACCATAGCCACACAAGCTTGTGTCTTTAGGTATGATGAGTGAATCAGAAATTATGAGCTAGATAAAAGATGTAACAATATAAGCATGAAGTTTACAAGAGGACAACACACTTTGATTCTAAGCACATGATAGTATTGACTGGATACATACATATATATATATACATATATATATATACACATATATATATGTCTCATACATACATATATATGTATATATACATATATATATGTCTCACAGCCAAGCTTAAAAACTTGAACTGGGGGCTGTAGAGATGGCTGAAAAGTCAAGGTGCTTGCCAGCAAAGCCAAAGGACTCACATTTGATTCTTTCCCACTACCCACGTGAAGCCAGATGCATGAGGTGGCATATGTGTCTACAGTTCATTTGCAGTGGCTAGAGGCCCTGGCTTGCCCATTATATCTGTTTATTTATCTTTCTCTCAAATAAATACAAAAATGCTAAAAATGTTAACTAATATGTGGCCACTACAGGATAGCTCAGGTATCTTCAGAATAAATAAAAACATAACATGCAATTTCAAAACAGTTAAATGTCTGCTAACTTTCAAAACTGACACAGAACCATCATGTAAGTACACAGGCTCATACATTGCTTAGACAGTCACCAAAACTGGGATGAGATGAGATTTGTCCAAATCATCTATCATATCAGATTGGTTCAATACTTGATGTCAGTTCGTGATATAAAAATAACTGCTACAAAAATAAAATTATAAAATTTGCAAGAAAATGGATGGATCTGGAAAATATTAAATTAAGCGGGGTAACCCAGGTTCAGATAGACAAATGATGCCGCATGTTCTCTATCATGCTGATCACAACTTCAAATTTTTAGATGTGTGTGAGTTGGAGTGAGAGTCAGTAGAGGCCAGGAAGGTAAAAGGAGTAGTGAGAGGGAAAGAGAGGAAGGGCTTAAGAAGGAGGGGCAGTAAGCAACACACATGTGATGTGATGTGAAAGTACAGAGGTGAAATACTTGGGGGGTGAAAAGATTTAGGTGGGAATAGGAGTGAGGAGATTGAGGAGAGGAGGGAATGGAAGGGAGGTATAACTAAAACTACACATGTATGACAAAGCCATTTGGAAGTCTACTTTTTTGTTAGCTAATTAAAAAAATAACAGCTACAAAGTGTGGCTTGCAATAGAACCAAATCAGAGAATGTTTTGTATAAAGGGGATTACCACTGATGAGAAACCTGGTTGGTGAGATTTGTTCACATTTGTTTATCTAGAGTTTAGTCTTTGTCAGGGTTTCTAATCATGTATAATCTTAGCCAAGAGTCTCAAATTACAGTCCCGGAGAGCTGTGCACTGAAAAAAGAGACTATTGCTGTTTATGTATGCTTATATTTGGTTTTGAATTTGGAACTAAAGGAAAACATACTACTTTAGTGACTGAGGAAAATGCCACCCCAGCATGTTGAGAATCTCTCTTTCTGCCCTAGGTCCATTTGTGATGAATACCAATGAGGAAATTTCAGAGGCTATTCTTGATTTCAGAAATGCAAAGAATGGGTTTGAAGGAGCCAAAACCTGGAAGTCAAAGATTGGAAATGAGTGAAGAGCACAAGAACCATCCTAATTCTTTCTACAACTTTATCATTTTTGTATTGTCAACCATTCAAGGCATTCAATTTCCAAAGAATCCTACATTAAGGTGATAGCATAATTCTGGAAGCAATTCAAGTAGGAAATTTCCTGGCATGTGCAAATAAATCTAGTTGTTGCTTCTCCAAAATTTAGAGTCCTTTATTTGACTGAAATTAAAAACAATAACTGTGTGCA
This sequence comes from Jaculus jaculus, assembly GCF_020740685.1. NCBI lineage: Eukaryota > Metazoa > Chordata > Mammalia > Rodentia > Dipodidae > Jaculus > Jaculus jaculus. The sequence goes on from NC_059125.1 coordinate 9,735,039, forward strand.
TGTTCACCTTTGGTGTGTGTGTGTGTGTGTGTGCGGTCACTTTGGTGATTTTGTGTACTTGTGGGTTTCTTGAAGCACATTTGATTGTTCTCCATGTCACTGGCAGCAGATGTGTGAGTGTCTGAAGTTTCTTGTAAGTGAGCAATCCTATCACAGTACTGCCATCAAGTCTGTGTGCTGTGGTTTCATGTTACAGGTTATCTGCTTTAAAATAACAGCAATGCTGAGCATGTGAGTCACTTCTTAAAACTGTCCTGCTATTGGTAGGGACACAGCAGGATTACAGCCAAGACTTCCCTGCATTTTCTGCCAAAATCTGTGTCAGATTTAAGACACATGCTTCTGCAAGCTTTCATGAAGGTTGTGAAAAAAGTTTTAATTCATAGTTGGGTTCCAGCCTTCTGTAGCTGCAAACATTGGTGGCTGCACCACCTCTTTACCAAACAATCAGAAACTGGAGCAAAGAGTGGGGAGGGTTTTATTTTTAATTTATTGGACATGAAATGATTATAGAGTGTTTTCTAATTTAAGTGGAAGACATGTCCACCTCCTGATTATTTCTGGAGCATGAAACTATTTTAATGTTTTTGATCTCTCCCCAGTTAAGAGTGTGCAAAATACGTACCTTATTTTAACTGGTTGAAGACATTTCATTGGATTTTTATCACAAATGAGTATTTGTTTTTCCATGTAATGTTTTGGGGGTTTGAATTTTGATTCTGGAGAATGCCTTCTGAAACAATTTTCTGTAGCTACCTGATGTGAACTGCTTACTAATCAGTGGATATTCAAATAGTCAAAATGTACAGAGAGTGGGCAGTGGTGAATATTTTCATGATGTCCTGTGTGCAACTGGTACAGGGCTTCAGTAATGAACATGGACCAATGAAGGTAGGTGAGCTCAATTTTTAATCAGATGAAGTTTCTTTCTATTGGCTTATACAGAAGTCTTTCTTTGTCTTCACTATTGCTGGAGCAATATAAGCAGAAAGTACAGAGTTATCATAGGAGTGGACAAGTTAGATCCTGCATTTAGTAGTGACTGATCTATTTCTTGAGTTTAATGTGTTTCTTATCATGAGTATGTGAAAATGCTGGAACTTTTTGGTTGTTGTTCTCCTGTTTGTTTGTTTTGAATTGTAATATATGTGCATTCTGGAATCTTTTGGGATGGATAATCCCTTCCCATGTGTATGCTGATGACACATTTCCTTTTTATTGATGCACTGATTTGTTTTAATGACACATGGTTTGGTGGGCCATTTATTTTCAGGTGTGTGGGGACAGCAATGGTTGCTTTATTTATTCTGTAAATAGAAAATTATGGTGCCTTTCAAGCAAGCACCTTTAACTTTTGAGCCATCTCTTCAGCCCTTACACTGCTTTTCTATGGATATTTTCTATCTGGTTTTACAAATTACCAACTGCTATCATGCAGAAAAATGTTTTCTCAGAGATTTCTTTTTTGGATTTGGAAATGTGTATTAAATCAATGATAATAAAAATCCTTGGTTCTATGAGAAAGTATCAGATAGAGCCCAATAAATTGAGAACCATGCAAAACAAAATTAACTAGGGTACTACTTGTTGCTAGAACACTTTATATCCAATTTTAGATATTTGAAATATTATGTCATTTTGAAGCTTTTAAGTTTTGAAAATGACTCATGTAATTGCTTTGATTGCAGCAATAGTAAGTCATTACTGATTTAGAACTTTCTCACTATGAACAGACAGGCAATCAAATATAGGCTTGAATTTTTCTAACTGTTGCTTGCAAATGCATTTTCTACAGAGTAAATTGGGAAAAATTAGTTCACGGAGATTCAAAGTTTTGATATGTTAAGTACAATGTACATATAGTACCTAAACAGTATGTATGCATTCCAGTTTCCTAGGGAAAAGCTATCCAAAAGGCTCTGGTTGGCAGCAGTGAGTAGGGTTAAAAAAAAACGATGGTAAAGCAAAGCCTGAACCGCACTGCACCAGGGTAGATGAACATCTTCTCTAGTATCCTATTCTAAACTTCTCAAGTCCCAATACATGTGACAAAAATGACAGTTATCAGCTCCATGGTACTACCATAATCCTTGATGTGAAATCGTCATCCCAGACTGTAGGTGAATGGGAATATATTTTCACCATAGATAATAGGGGCAATACGACTTGTTGGAAGTACATAAGGCTTTTCAGCTTGTTTCTAAGTCCATCTTTAGGTATACTAGGCTCATTGAGGTTTAAAGTACTTATACTTTATTTTTTTAACACATCAGTTAATTTGGTGGTACAAACAAAGAGAGTCTGAATTGTTGGGAATAAGTACTATTCTTTATGTGTGATAGCTCTTTTAAAGAGCACAAATAGCAGAATTCTCTATGTGTTCTGAGCACAGTACAATTATAACTGCTTTGAATTTACTGTTCACATTTCACTTTGTTGAACGGGGAAATGGAGAACAGCCACTAGATTTTCATGTGACAGATGGCAGATGCATTCTATGCTTACTAACTTGCACCTTTTCTCTTATACACTGTCCTTTTAGAAACTGAAGTTAGACTGAGCTGATATCCACCCAACCCCAGCTGAATTAAATTGTTTCCTATATAAAGAAAAGTATTGTCTATAGTTAGAAGTTTTGGAATAGAAGTGACTAGGTGATGAAACATAATGACATATATCATGTGGATTTGTAGTTTTGGTTTTTTTGCCCAACTCTTTAGTGCTTAATGTTTTCTTTATTTAAAAATTAGTATGAGCCGGGTGTGGTGGCACATGCCTTTAATCCCAGCACTTGGGAGGCAGAGGTAGGAGGATCACCATGAGTTTGAGGTCACCCTGAGATTACATAGTGAATTCCAGGTCAGCCTAGGCCAAAGTAAGACCCTACCTAGGAAAAAAAATCAGCATGAAAACAATGAAACTAGTAATTATCACACTGGCACACGAATAATAGTCTTTGCCTTTAAATAGTAAAAGAAATTGTCAAGGTCTTCCTCAGGACTAGGCCCATGTCATGTTTTTCTTTCCATCCTCCCTTTTCTGACCACCTCAATTCCAGAATGGCTGTGATGCCAAATTTATCTCCAGATTTGCCCCTCTCCCCACCCCTGAAGAGATCCTCATTTTCTAGCTTTTCAACTCAGAGTAGCATGACCTCAATACATTTCTATTAGTCTATGTACATTTTTGTTGTGCCACAGCTATGCAAATAGCTGCTAGCAACCTGGAAAATTGTAACTAATACCATTTGAGTGTAAGACACCCTAATTTCACTATTTTTTCCCATTTGTGCCTGGAAGCATAACTGTTTAGGATTAGCAATGCATGGAACAGGTGAACTGAGGCAAATCTTTATTTTTTAAAAATCTCAACATTTTCTTCTACAAATAAGATTTGGCTATGCTTGTCTCTCTAATATAAACAGATTACTGCCTAGATATGGGATTTCTTCCACTTTCCATTTTCTTCAGGCTTGCATACAGTTAGGACAGTAATATACAACCAGATATTGTTGCATAGGGTATGTACTACATGGCACTATATGTTTTAACCCTGAGTACATTATTTTACATCCTCTGGACATTTGATAATTCCCAGAAACCTTGTGTTCCTGATGTTCAAAATGGTCTTCCAACAAGCAGGATTTCTGGCTGATTTATAAATCGTTCTTGCTGATCATTAGGTATGCTGCTATCTTCTCAAAATACTAGGGAAATATAGCTTCTGTAAATCTTCTCAGGGACCACTGAGGAAGACATCGCCATAGCAGTAGAGAGGATCAATTCCAGGTTATGCCAGCTTTCAGAATTTTGTGAATTTTATTTCTTCTTCATTTTGTCTCTATACTACCTTTTCATGTACCTCTTTGTGTGTGTGTATGTGTATGTGTATGTGTGTGTGTGTGTGTGTGTGGTGTCGATGCATGTGTACATGAGTATTCTATGTGTGTGGGCACCCGTTTGGGGTGGTTACGTGTGAATGTGTGTGTGTGTGTGTATGCATGCATGTGCCAGAAGTTGATATTTGGTGTCTTCCTCAATTGTTTTCCACCTCAGTTTTTGAGACAGAGTCTCTCACTGAAACTAGAGTTCACTGATTTGACCAGTCTTAGCTAGTCAGCTTGCCCAAGGGATTTTCCTGTCTCTACCTCTTTACTGCTGAGATTACAGGTGCACACCATCATGTCCAACTTTTAGGTGTGTGCAGGGGATCTGGAAAATGTCTTCATGTTTGCATTACATGCAATTTACACAATAAGCTACCTTTCCACTGTCCTTGTACCCCTTAACGTCAATGGGAGACTATCGCTGGATAGTGGAGTCATTCAAATACTGCTAGGACTGGAATATGTCCAAGATTCACAAGGCATGCAAGACCCCCATTACCTTTTGTTTTTTCCTTCCTCCTGACATTATCTCTGAAGCAAATTGGACAAAAATAACTGAGGACATTGTTGCAGTCAGGTTTGCATTGCTGGCAGAAATCACCTGATCAAGAGCAGCTTTTGGGAAAAAAAAAAGACATTTGTTTTGGTTTACAGACTCGAGGGGAAACTCCATGATGGCAGGGGAAAACAATAGCATAAGCAGAGGGTGGACATCACCCTCTGGCCAACATAAGGTGGACAATAGCAGCAGGAGAGTGTGCCAAACACTGGCAAGGGGAAACTGGCTATAACACCCATAAGCCTGCCCCCAACAATAAACTCCCTCCAGGAGGCGTTAATTCCCAAATCTCTATCAGCTGGGAACCTAGCATTCAGAACACCTAAGTCTATGGGGGATACCTGAATCAAACCACCACAGGCATCTTCCATATTTAATTCCAGGAAGCATACCCACTCCTACTCCCCACCTTATTTTTACTCCCAAAGTCATATACAGAAAAGTCTCCTGACTTTGTTACTAGTCAGATAACTCAGTAAACTCTTGTCAAGTTTTCTATCACATGTAATCCTCAGCATGAATGACATCTGAAATGTTGATTTCTACTTTTATGACTTTGTAGTTAACTTCTGTTAATTACATGGTACCATGCATAACTCTATTCTAACGTTATTTTGAGTATCAATAATGTATTATAGCAATATAAAAGCTTCAGGTACAAGTTTTTGTAAGTGAATATGTTAGAATTTTTTCTATTTTAGAAGATTCCCTCATCATGTATCTTAAGTAACTACATCCCTGTATGACTCAATTTTCTTAAAAATTCTGATTTACACTTGTGGGTAAAACTTTCTCATAAACCCCTTACAAGGAAACTTCTGAAATGAGAACAGGGAATTTATACACACATGGTCCTTTTGAGGCTGGGGAGATGGCTCAGTGAATAAAGCACTCGACACTTGACTTGGAGCCACAGAATTTTATCTCAAGAGCACAGTTAAAGAAAAAACAACATAGGCTAGAGAGATGGCTTAGCAGTTAAGGTGCTTGCCTGTGAAGCCTAAGGACCAATGTTCAATTCTCCAGGTGCCATGTCAGCACAAGGAGACACAAGGTCACACGTGCTCACAAGTTAGAACACATGGCTGGAGTTCAATTGTAGTGACTGGTGGCCCTGGCATGCCAATTGTCTCTCCACACACACACTCTCTCTCTTATTAAAAAAGGAAAATAAGCAGGGTATGGTGGCGCACACCTTTAATTCCAGCATTCAGAAGGCGGAGGTAGGAAGAACACCATGAGTTTGAGGCCACTCTGAGAATACAGAGTTATTTCCAGGTCAGCCTTGGCTAGAGTGAGACCTTACCTCAAAAAAACAAAAAAAAAAAAAAGAAAAAAGAAAGAAAGAAAGAAAAGAAAAGAAGAAGAGGGTTGGGAATATGGCTCAGAAGTTAAAGGTGCTTGCTGGCAAAACCTGCCAACTTGGGTTCAATTCCCCAGTACCCACATAAAGCCAAGTGCAAAAAGTACATCTAGAGTTTATTTGCAGTGACAAGAGGCTGTGGTGTACCCATACTTACTCTCTATCTGCCTCTTTGAGTCATTCTCTCAAATAAATGCAATATTTTTCTTTGAAAAAAGAAGTTGTGGAAGGCTTCTATAATACCAGCATGCTGATGCTGATGAGAAAATGGGAGGTGGAGACAGGAGAATTTTCTAGAGAGTAAAGAGTAAGAGTAAAGGCACAGGACTGACCCAAAAGTTGTCCTCTGACCTGCACACTTATACCATGACGTGTGTACATGCACGCATCCACACACCCACACAAATAAATAAAAATTTAAAACAAATCTAGAACACTTAGACATAAGCTATTACAAGTGGGTTGACCTAAAAGACAATGAACTGGTTTAGGAGCAATTTCTAAAACAATTCTTTTAACATGTTCTGAGCCAAAGGTGGGAACTGAATATAATCGGAAATGAGTTAGAGATAAAATGATAGCCTGCCTGATTTCATGAGTTTTAGAAAATTCTAAAGCATTTTTCTAGTGCCTATGTTTATGCTATTTTACTGAGCTATTACTATGCTATTTTACTGAGGACATAAGATAGGATTTGAGAAGAATCCTGCAGCATCCATAAGCCATCCATCAAGGTGTTTACTTTGAAGAGCCAAAGTCATAGAAAGAATAATGGCTATGGGTAAGATATCCAAATAGCTAAGACATCATTATTTTGTAAAACCATCATTAATGCTCATGTGCCTGGCACAGGCAAGACATTCCACAAATGTTTACTGAACTGAATGTGCAGCTTTCTTTTTCCCAGGGAGAAGTAGTTTCCTAAACAGTAGAAATAATACATCTTACTTGGGTATAGTTTACCCCAGTAACCAATCATGGTGTTTCCCATCTTCATTGATGTTGTTCTCAGTATGGTAGGCAGAGCATACAATTTCAGCCTAGTGGTCACAGGGAAACAGGCAAAGCACCATCTGGCCGCACAGTGGGTCTGTATAGAACTTGGACACATACATGCCTTTCTTTATCCCTGAGAGCCTTAGAAGGGCCACCTATGTATTCATGTTAGGTAGTTTGTAAAGGTGGAGCAAATTATGACCAAATACTCTAGTCAGATATTTTATTAGTCAGGATAAGTGAAGATGTGCTATAATAACAAACACTCTCAAAATTTTGATGGCTCACAAGAAACCCAAGTTTATTTATTGTTCATACCACATGCCCATGTTGGTTCATTCACAGTCAACTTCATATTGGGATGAAGTTAACTGACCATGCACTTCTGGAATGTTCTGAATCATGATGACACAGAGAGGGTTCTGAAGAATCTCATACTGTCGGCTAGATGCTCTGATCTAGAGGTGGCACATATCACTTCTTATGACTATCCATAGGTCACTGTTCCATCAGGCCACAATAGGCCAGGAAATGAAATCTTACTTTGTTTACAGAAGGTAGAAAGCTGGAATTATTTTGTGAACAGTATTAATGATTAGCACATACAACCTTTACCATGTCTAAATGTTACTAAGCGTACTTTGATCTCTATAAGGTTAAAAACATCTCCAATATTAAAGTAGTGCTCGAGAATGCATTCTATTGAGACAGCTTGTGTGGGCCAGGAGAGATGGAACAAAGAAAGACAAAATTCACTGCTTTCCGTCATGCTCCTTTAATGCATAGATGAATCTATAATTTGCTTAGAAAATGTGTTTATCATACTGAGAACAATTCCAATAGAATATAGTATGCCAAAGGAAGATGGGTTATTTCTGCTATTCAGGAAACTCCTTATGGTGGTTTGAATATAAATGTCTGAATAGCCTCAGGTATTTGTGTTTGAGCTTTTTACTTGGTCCCCGGCTGGTGGAGACTGTGGGAGGTGAAGCCTTGCTGTGGGAGGTGTATTACTGGAAGTGGACCTGTTGTGTGTTCAGGACCAGACGGAGCTTGCTGTTCTCTCTGTGATACACTGAGCCAGTTTCCTCTACCATGATGAAGCTTCCCCTACAAACTGTAAGCCTAAAATAAATCCTTTCCTCATGAGCTGCTTGTGGTCAGTGCTTTCTCCAAGTAATGAGAAGCTAACCGTAACACTCCTCTTTCTGGGAAAACAAAACTTTACATTCAATTCACTAAATATTTGTGTAATGTCTTCCCTGTGCTCGGTACCACTCGAGTATAAGTGGTGTTTTTATAAAATAAAAATGTCTTCATTATTTAGGTATCTTACCAACAGCCAGAGGGTTCATTTTGGCCTATAGAAAGGATAATTTTAACGTATGAAACTGTAACTAATAGCACAAATTTTACATCACTTATTTTTGTTGTTAACTGAGTCTTATGAAATAACCATAGCATTGACATGTTGAAAACATTCATTGTTTTCCTAAAATCTAGGTATGGCTAAAAGTTATCTCAGAGAGGGGCTGGGAAGATGGTTCATTAAAGGTGCTTGCTTCCAAAGCCTTCTGACCCAAGTTCAATTCCCCAGAACCCCCATAAAGGAAGATCAAAGTGGTACAGGTGCCTGGGATCTCAAGATGCTTTTGACAGTGAGAGGCAGAACCAGGAGAGTCTGAATCTCAAGGGCAAGTTAGTCTGGCATTCATTTGCAAAGGCAAGAGTCCCTATCACAAACAAGGCAAAAGGGGAACACATACTCCTACAATTTGTCCTCTGACTTCCACACATATGCTGTGGCACACATATGCATACACACATAATAAATAAATAAATAAATAGATAAATGATTAAAATTAGTTCAGACTGAGCAAGCAGCATGTCAAATATCCCCATAACAAATATTTTGCTGTTTCTGTTCCATTATGAGTACAGATTCTAGAATGGGGATAATTTTGATTGAATGTATACCTTATTTTATTTTGAGAGAAAGAGGGAAGGAAAGAGAAAAATAAAAGAGCACGCTAGGACCTTCAGCCTGTTGCGGACAAACTACAGACCCATGCGCCCCCTCGTGCGCATGTATGACATTCTGCACTTGCATCACTCTGTGTCTGGCAGGATGGGACCTGGAGAACTGAACATAAGTTCTTATGCTTCATAGACAAGTGCCTTAACTGCTAAGCCATCTCTCCATCCCTGAACATGTCTCTTAAATTCAGGAGACTACACACACACACACACACATACACACACACACACACACACACACACACACACACACACACACAACCACACCCCAGAGTTGGATGAAAGCACCCTTTTCAATGTTGTACTTAGTTTATAACTATATCATTATACAAAGCTGGGACCACTGGGTATAATGCAGGGGATATAGACAAGGAAGAGAAATGTGATGAGTAGATGATAATATAGGACCACTATATCTTTAGGAAGTGGATTATGCTCTGTATTGGCTGGAATAGAGCCATAGCAGCAGCTAATTATTGCTATAATAACGTTTGTAACAAATCCATTCAAATTTCAGTGTCTTCACACACCATCAATTTCTTCTCACTTACGTGTATGTGGGTCAGCTGGGAGTCAGAGGATCAAAGGTCAAGGCTCAAGTCTCAAATTGAGTGCAGGTCTGTCCTATGTGCCTCTCATGTTGATGAGTGAGCTAACAGATGCATATGCTCGTATAAATGGCACATGGAATCTTGATCAAATTGGAGGAGGTGGACCTTCCAAGCATCCTAACCTCCTAGAACTTCCTGAAAACACCTAGAGAGCTTTGCAAACACACTCATCTGCACACACACAAACACTTTTTTTTCTTACATTTGCAGTTCCTTTCCACTGATTAAATACACTGGATTTATTATGAATGCATTTAAATATACAAGAATACATTGTGGTTTTTCTTCTGATCATATAACTCTTTCACCTTTTACTAAATATACAAGCATATTAATAAAATAGCCACAAGTGTTATTAGCCCCATAAGGCAATAGGTAACATCTTATTCCCAAATGGCCAAATTTATGGATTATAGAAATGTATTATCAGGTTTGGGACCAGATCTATCTGAGCAGTGGCAACATCTATAGGCTCAGCAGTAATTATTAGCAAGTGTGCCTTCTCTGCACCCTCAACTGGTATGTCCCAAACCATCAGGTATGACCTTGTCTGGCTAGATATAAACAAAACACACAGGTTTTAAGAAGTGGACAAATTTTTTCTTAGTGCAGCTATAAAGACATGTGTAAAACCGGATAAAAGATTCTAAAATTATCATTTTGTATGCAAATCTCCTCAAATGAGGTGATTCATAAGTTGGAAACATTGTTTTGGATTTATAGTTCAGGCTTTTATTCACTATGATTGGAATTTCCAAGTTTTTTCATCTTCCTGGTTATTAAGTGATATCAAGGCCAATAAAGCACAAACGTCTATCCCAATGCATAGGGCCAGATGCACAGGAAACAGGCATTTATTTTGTGCCTACTTTAAGGCCTGACCTTTCCTACATATGGCCTCACAGAATCTCTGCATCAGATTTGGAAGATATTATTATTAATTTATCATTATAATTACTTATTTATCATTAATTTATTGTTTTATTATTAATAATTTATTACTTGTTATTAATTTATTATTATTAAATTATCATGTCTGAAGCAAGTTAAATGATTTATACTGTCAAATGCTGAATAGGGATGGAGAGATAGCTTAGCAGTTAAGGCACTTGTCTGCACAGCCTAAGGATTCATGTTTAACTCTCCAGGTTCCTTGTAAGCCAGGTGCACAAGGTGACACAAGTGTGCAATGTTACACATGCACACAATGAACTGGAACTTGATTACAATGGCTGGAGGCCCTGGAGTGCCAGTTCTTTCTCTCTTGTCTCTCTCCCATAAAAAAGGCTAGTCTGTTGGACTTGCCTCAAAAAAAAAAAAAAAAAAAAAAGCTAAAATGTAGCAGTGCTCTGATTCTGAGTCAGTTTACTTTATTTCTTCATTATTATAGTGTAAAATTGAGTGTACCCTTTTTAGTGTACAATTCTACAAACTTTGCCACATATATAGCTTCATGTAACTACAACCATAGTCAAGATAACAAAACTGCCCCATCATCTGTACAAAATTCACTTATTGCCAGTAGTATTCCATAAATTACTTGACTATTTACATATGGAATGGCACATATTTTGTTTCCGGTTTTTTTACTATGATGAATAAACCTACTATAAGCATTCATATACATATTTTTGCATAACAAAGACTTCATTTACCAAGAGTACATTCCCAGGAGTAAGGCTGATTGGCCATAGAGTTAGCATGTGTTTATGTGAACTGCTAACACAATTTTCAGAGTATTATACTACTCAAAGCTAATTTAGGGGGATGGCTGAGGAAGTGACTCAGTAACATCCTTGTCTTGCAAACATGAAGACCTGAGTTCCATTCCTACATCCCACATTTAAAATGCCAGGCATGTTGGTATGTGCTTATAATCTCAAAGCTGGGGAGGCAGAGACAGGAGGATACATGAGACTCTAACAGTTTATCTAGACTAATTGGTGAGAAAAACCTTGGCTCAAAAATGTGGATGGCACCTGAAAGGTATGGTCTCTGAGTTTGTTCTCTGGCCTCACACTCATGCACACACATGTGCATATGTACTCACACACATGCAGGTACATTTGTTTAAAGGAAGTTCATTTTGAACTATTAAAATCTGTGCTCTCATTTCACATATTTGTCATTTGATCAGACAAAATGAAGAAATATTAAGCATAGCTTCCTTTAAGGCAATATTTTTCCACATAAGAGTGCAACTCATACATGTATATAATGTATTTTGATCATATTCTCCCTTCATTAAACTTGAACCCCTTCTTTTCAAGTAGCCCTCTTCCTACATTTAATTATGGTTGCTTGCATGAGTATGAATGGGGTGGGTTATTTACCAGAGCACACGAAACTTACCAGTGACTCTATCACTGAAGAAAATGTGTCTCTTCCTTGTCAACTGCCCATAACTCCTCAGGAGGGGGCGTGGCCTCCTCCATCCACAGTGAAATGTTGACAGACCTAATCTTTTGCATGTTATGTGGAGGCAAAGTCATAAAACTTCACTTTGACTCAGAAACTTAATACGACCTGGGCAGTTGCCTTGGTAGATAGAGGAGGGGGAACATTTGGGAGGACAGCTTGGAGTGGGGCATGACAGTATAACTTGGATCCTGAACTGGGAAAAGTGAGATGGTTTAGGGCAAGCGTTAACTATGAAGGTAAAGATGAAATGCAAAATGTCCTTGTAGTGAAGTCAAAGAAGTTACTAAGATATAGAGCGGAAGCAGAATTTTTTGTACTGCATGCAACCTAATCAACCTCCCTAAATCCAATGCAAAGGGGAATTGCTAACTGTAGTTCACTGAACTTCAGGCACAAATAATAAGAGAACTCTGCCCACAAACAATACTTCTAGGTCCTTAAATAAATCTAAATGTCTGGAGTTTGTTTTCACCAATAGGCCCTAGTGTGCCCATACTCTCCTCTCTTCCTGTCTCTAATAAATAAATAAATGAAAATTTAAAATCCAGTTAAGCAAGATATTTATTTATTTGAGAGAGAAAGACAGAGAGAGGGAGAGAAAGAATGGGTGCACCAGAGTCTCCAGCCAATGCGAATGAACTCCAGATGCATGTGCCCTCTTGTGCATCTAGCTTATGTGGGTTCTGGGGAATTGAACCAAGGTCCTTTGGATTTGTGCACAAACACCTTAACCACTAAGCCATCTTTCCAGCTCCTATAGACATTTTTTAAAATTCATCTATCACCCAGTTATTCTTTATAAAGTTTAGTGGACTTGTATGGAGTCAGGCACTTACTTATATCTTTGAACTTCAAGTCACTATTGCCATGTTCTGAATTTGTGGCTGTCATTAAAATCACATAGGAAGATTTATTTTACGATATATTATTGCTTTTGTGTCAGGGCCTCATATATCCAAGGCTGTCCTCAAACTCTTTATGTAGCCAAGGATGACCCGCCTCCTACCTCTGATCCTCCTGCCTCCACCTCCAAACTTCTTGGATTACTTGACAAATGCCATCATGTCAGTATCATGTGGTGCTGGTTATAAGACCCTGGACCTTGTGCATGCCAGGCAAGTATTTTATCAACTGAGCTACAACCTCAGCCCCGGGGGAAAAATTTAAATAATCCTTTTATTTTGAAGTAATTTTAGATTTATAGAAAAGTTGCAAAGAGGGCTGGAGAGATGGCTTAGCGGTTAGGCGCTTGCCTGTGAAGCCTAAGGACCCCGGTTCGAGGCTGGTTCCCCAGGTCCCACGTTAGCCAGATGCACAAGGGGGCGCATGCGTCTGGAGTTCCTTTGCAGAGGCTGGAAGCCCTGGCACGCCCATTCTCTCTCTCTCCCTCTATCTGTCTTTCTTTCTGTGTCTGTCGCTCTCAAATAAATAAATTAATTAATTTAAAAAAAAAAGAAAAGTTGCAAAGATAATACAGAATGTTGCTGCAAACCCTTAATAGCTACTGAAGGAAGTTGGAGCCCAAACCTGTAAAATGGGACACTGAGAATAAGATCTAACATTCAAATTTTTGAAATGTTTTCCCATGTAGATTCAAAGGTAAAGCCAAGGTTGAGACTCTCCACTCCAAACCTTTCCCAAAGGGGAGTTAGAAACCAGCAGTTTGAATTGATTAGGGGCTTATTAGGAATATACCATCATAAGTCTCTAGGTCTAAGCTTACACCATAAATATTTAGTACATACTTAGTTGGTGACAAAGTACGGCTACAGAGATATTAAGCCTCATAGTTGAGAAACTGGCTAGAAAATCAGAGAATGATTTGTTATTTAAGAGTGAGATTGCTAACACTCAAGTGGATTACCAAAGCAGGGCTGCTGCTGTAATTAAAAACCAAGATCTTGTTTCACCCCCTTTCCTCTTGCTGACTGCTTTTCAGTTATTTTAGTTTTGATTAGTAATTACATCAGAAATTTGGAAGTTAAAACCATGGAAATCAATGATTTCAGTAAGCACTGGGGATGACAGTCATACCTTTTGACTCACAGTTTTGTCTGGCTCATGCAGATAAACACGCTGGCTAGTCAAAAATCAACAAGTGCAGACGGCCTATTGGAAAAACAACTATTTGAAAACTAGATGTACTAGTTTTCAGGTTCCTACTTATGTTAACTTGCTGACATTTGCACTTATAATTGCAAAGTTCTGTCCATTTCTAAGCTATTTCAAACTTAGTTTTAACTTATAAGACATAGCATGCCTAACTAACTTTGAGTATTTGCATAAACATCATATTTTATGAAGATGCCAGTCATACGAGCCTTTCAGTGATGAAAGTCATTCAATATCTAGAGAATTAATATTTTCACCTTAGTTCTACTGGTTAGATCATTAAGAATACTTCAAAGACTGAACTGAAACCTATAAGAACTATGAAACTATATATCAACTAGTATTTATGGATGGCATTAGATGAACTTTCACCTCAATAAGTAAAAATATTTTAGTATAACTGAAAAGACCTATATAAAGCTATTTGTGGGGCTGGAGAGATAGCCCATTGGTTAAAGGTGCTCGTTTGCAAAGCCTGCCAGCCAGGGTTCAATTTTCCAGCCACCCACATAAAGTGGGTCAAGCATTTGTTATAGCAGCAAGAGGCCCTAACATGCCTGTGTGGGTGTGTACACACACACGCATACATACACACAAAGGGGGCAGAGAGAGAGAGGTACAAATAAATAATTTTTAAAAGATATTTGTTTTTATTATTTTCATATGAATAAATGTCATCATAAGATTTTATTTTATTTTTTTAATTTTTATTAGCATTTTCCATGATTATAAAAAAAAATCCCATTCTAACTCCCTCCCTCCCCCCCACACACTTTCCCCTTTGAAATTCCATTCTCCATCATATTACCTCCCCAGCACAATCATTGTACTTACATATATACAATATCAACCTATTAAGTACCCTCCTCCCTTCCTTTATAAGATTTTATTTTAAAGATTAAATTGGATATGAAATAGTTTTACCATACCACTAGTATAGCATTGTATGCCTGTATCATTATTTTATATAACCAAGCACCTAGTTTTGAACAAGAGGTTGCATACTGAAAATAGTTTTGTTCTGTAACTAGAAGAAGAGATGAATGATCAGGAAAAGAAAGGTATTGACAAATGACCTTTACTGCACAATCATTAAATTTCACAGTTGCCATGAACACACTAACAAGTAGGTTCACCCATAGAGTTCTTAGCTGAAGAAGTTGTAGCATGCCACTTAAATTCAATACCAATTCCACAAACCCCATCTGTGTTCTCAAGCTTCCCCCTCTCCTCCCTCATAGATTTTCTTGATTCAGACTTTCAGAGAGAAGTGAGAAAACAGGTATAAACTCACTGAGATTCCCAGGCAGTCTTGCTATCTACAGATCCATGTGGTTCCTTAGAGCTCATCTACTTCGGAGGGTGACCTTTTCATCTCTTCATATGGTGTCCAACTAATTCTGAACTCTTGACATACCAAACCCTCTCGGGCCTTGCTTTGTCTCCCCTGCATATGCTTTCAGTTTCTTTCCCTCTGTTGGCTCTTCTCCTCAGCTTACAAAAATGTTCAAGACTCTCCAACCCAGATTCAAAATGTACATGGATGTGCATGTTACATACACCAACATGCATGCACAGTCACATCTGGACTTTCAAGAAAAAATGGCTAAGATAAATTTTATCCAGATGTGGTGGCACATGCCTGCAATATCAGTATCCGAGAGTCTCAGGCAGGAGGATCACAAATTCCAGGCCAGTATGGGCTATAGAGCTAGACTCTGTCTCAAAACAACAGCACAAGAAAAGATATGACATTAAAGATGAATGTTTTGAGATCTTATTTGTTCATAGAACATGAAACTGATCAAACAATGATAAGCTAACATGTGAAGAAATATTGCTACATGGTAAACCATAAACCTAAAGATGTCAGATATGATTCTGAGAGGCAGAGTCTTATCAAAAATTTAGTTCCAGATCTTGGGATAGAGCTCAGCTGACAAAATGCCAATCTAGCATGTGCAAGGTCCTGAGACCAATCTCCAGTGCCAAGGGAAAACAAAACTCCAATAGAAAGTGGGCGCCATGCATACATCACTGGTTTTTATGGTTGAATATTATTTCATTATATGCATATATCATTATTTTATACAAACAAGCCCAGGTTTGAACAGGAGATTGCATCCTAAAATTCTCATATTGACTTAGACTTTATTTCTAACATGCCCATCTCAGGGCCAGAGTGATGGTTCACTAGGTAAGACTGCTGAGCAAGTAAGAAGACCTAAGTTCAATCCCTAACACTCATATAAAAAGCTAGGCATGGTCACACATGCCTGTAACCTCAGCCCTGAGGGAGGCTTGGACAGGAGCATAGCGTGGCTAATTGATTATATCAAAAAAACAACCATGGCTGGAGAGATTGTATATGGTTAAGGTTCTTGCCTGTGAATCCTAAGGAACCATGTTCAACTCCCCAGATCCCACGTAAGCCAGACACACAAGGTGATGCATGCACAAGATCACACATGCACACAAGGTGGCACACACATCTGAAGTTATATTGCAGTGGCTGAAGGCTCCAGGTTCAGTGAAAGACTGTCTCAAGGAAATAAGGTGGAAGAGAGATATAGGAGTACACCTAATATCTTCTCCTGGCCTTCACATGTGTGTACATGTATGCACATACATCTGCACACACAAACACATGCACATGCCACATACTACAAACCACACAAACTATATCACACGCAAACCAAAATAATTAAATAAGCCTATCTAATAATTTATGCAACTATTTAGATACCAAATTTTCAATGTAAACCCTAGATGTGTATTGCAAGAAGAGAATTATGTCTTTGAAATAGGAAGCAGGTTTTCAAAGAAAAAAAAGACAGTGGATTAGTAACCATAAAATTTAGTACACCAGGGTCTCAAAATCTTTCTTGTCCTAGCTGGGCATGGTGGCACATACCTTTTTTGTGTTTGTTTGTTTTTTTGAGGGAGGGTCTCACTCTAGCCCAGGCTGACCTGGAATTCACTATGGAGTCTCAGGGTGGCTTTGAACTGACGGTGATCCTCCTACCTCTGCCTCCCAAGTGCTGGGATTAAAGGAATGTGCCACCACGCCCAGTCTGGCACGTACCTTTAATCCTAGCATTAGATAAATTTAGGTAGAAGGATCTCTATGCGTTCAAAGCCAGCCTGGGCCACAGAATGAGGTCAAAGTCAACCTGTGTTAGTGAGACCTTGCCTCAGAAAAATAATAAATAAAAATATATTTCTGTCCAATTATAGGTAGAGTCTCCAGGTCTTTTTGGATGAATTTCTCCCATAATAGCAGGGAAAGTTGTCCTTGACTACTGTCACCAAATTTAGTCTACTAAAAAATCTCCACTACTTCCCTGTGGTTGCTATTACAGAGCATCACAAATTTGGTGGTTTAGAACAACAGCAAATAAAATCCAAAATCAGTGGCTGGGGGAGCCGGGCATGATGGCACATGCCTTTAATTCCCGCACTTGTGAGGCAGAGGTAGGAGGATCACCATGAGTTTGAGGCCACCCTGAGACTACATAGTGAATTCCAAGCCACTCTAGCCTGAGCTAGAGACCCTACCTCTACCTCGAAAAGCCAAAAAAAAAAAAAAAATCAGGGGCTGGGAATATGGCTCAGCAGTTAAAAGTATGACCTGATGGCCGATGTCCAATTCCCAACCCGTCCACATAAGTCAGGCTGCCTTTCCTTGCCTCTTCCAGCTTCCAGTGGCTCCAGGCTGTTCCTAGCTTGTAGCTACATCACTTCATCTCTGCGTCTATCTTCACATGCCTTCCTTTGTCTACACTTTCTTATACCTTCTTCTCACTTCCACTGGCACTGGTCATTGGTTCATACAGCTAATATTATCTCAAAATCTTTAACTTCATTATAAGTGAATCCTTTTCCTATATAAGGTTCACAGACTTTGGGCATTTGGCAGTGGGCCAATCATTTTATTTCTTTATTTATATTCATTTATTGGAGAGACAGAGATAAAGAGGCAGACACAGAGAGTATGAGCACGCCAAGGCTTCCTGCCACTTCAAACAAACTCCAGCTGCATGCACCACTCTGTGTACCTGGCTTCATGTGGGTACTGGGAAATTGAACCAGGCCATCAAGCTTTTCAAGTAAGTGTCTTTTACTGCTGAACCATCTCTCCAGCTCTCCAAGACCTATTATTTTAAATCCACCATCATTCAAAACACTACAATATTCTTTGTGCTTGTATTGAGAACCCAAGAAATACGATTATATTCTTTGATTCAATCATGAATGAGCAAAATGTGAAACACAGTAGGTGCAATTTTTCATAAGCATCGCTGTACATTTCAATGATCCTCCTTCATGTCAAACAGGTCTATTGTCTAAAGAGTCAGCCATGGTGGTTATCAACATCATTTTAGTAACTCACTCTTAAACCAGTATTTTTCTTTTAACCAGTCATCCCGGTCAATGTTAGAACGATCAGAACAGCAGATTAGGGCTGCTTCAAGTTTGGAGGAGCTACTGCGAATCACACACTCTGAGGACTGGAAACTGTGGAGATGCCGGCTGAAGCTCAAAAGTCATCCCAGTATGGACTCTCGCTCAACATCCCATCGGTCCACCAGATTTGCGGCAACTTACTATGACATTGAAACACTGAAAGGTACAAATAAGCAAATCACTGTGTTATACGAAGTACATTTTGTTATTCTCTCCCTCTCTCTCTCTCTCTCTCATGAATTTTATGGCAATTCCCTGGACAGTATTAAAAAAGTGTACAAAGTGTTTAGTCAGTGGCTTTGGTCATAACTACATGTGATTTTGATTATAATATTCTTCAACTTTCAAAACTTAGTTTTTGAAAGAAACGAAGCAAGTGGAAAGTACCATTTAAGTAGAATTTTAAGCAAAAAATGTTTCAGAAGCTGATTACTTATTTTTTCAAATATTTATGACTAATCATTGCAAATTAAATACTTCTATCAATACATAATTGAATATTCTATATTTCATGTCTACAGCCTGAAAGCTCTTTTAATAAATGTTCATTATCAAGAATTCTAAAAAGGTTTCTCAGGATAGAGATTTTTGTTATAAAAAATGTTTTAGAAAAGAACTGGCTTTTCAGACAAGCATTGCATTATTTTGTATTTTTAGTAACTGAAGGATTAACCTATGAGGAAAATTTGGATTAAGGCATGGAATATAAAAATATATGAATAGATGTTTTAAAGGGCTAGGGTCAGATCTGAAACATCAATATATCTCTATATGTCAAAGAGAGATTATATTGATATTAGTGGGAACATGAAAATTTAGAATAATCTAAGGAGAGACCAATATCAAATTTTTAAGGTAGGGTAAAAAGGAAGAGTGTTTGTGTATTGCTGAATTACATATTTCCCTGAAACTTACCTGCTTAAAACAAGACATTTTTGTTCTCACAGTTTATGTCTATACAGGCATGTCCTAAATGGGCTCCTCTGCATTAGGGTCTTTTTGTAGGCTGTATTCAGGGTGTTGTCCTGGGTAACAGTCATCTCAAGTTTCAACTGGACGGGATGTGCTTCAAGTTCATTCAGTGGCTGTTTATATACCTGGTCTTGGAATGAGAGGTCCAGTTCCTCATTAGCTGTTGGCCAGAGGTCTACCACTGCATAGTGCCATGTACAACTTTCTATGTAGCTTGCTTCATGAAAACCTGTGAGTGAGTAAGTGAGTAAGTGAGTGGAGAAAGGGTCAAGGGGGGAAAACTTTTTGTGGTAGACACTTCAAATGTGACCCTTGTAGTGAGGTGGGGTGAGAGAAGAGACAGAGAGAGAGAGAGAGAGAGAGAGAGGGAAGTATTTTTAATCTAATCACAGAAGTGATATTGTATTTCTTTTATTGTATTCTTTTCATAAAAAGCCATCTATACACAAAGGGATGGTGATTGCACAGGGCATGACCACAAGGAAGTAAGCATTACTGGGGATCAGTTTTGAGGTTACCTTACCACAAAAGGGTTTTTTTTGGTAAAATATTTATTTATATTTTATTTATTTATTTGAGAGAGAGAAAGTGAGAGAGAAAGAGAAAGACAGAGAGAGAATGGGTGTTCCAGGACCTCTAGCCACTACAATCGAACTCCAGACACAGGCACCACCTTATTCATTTGCTTATGTGGGTACTGGGGAATTGAACCTGGGTCCTTAGGCTTTACATGCATGTCCCTTAACCGCTAAGCCATGTCTCCAGCTCCACAAGAGGTTTTCATCACACTCCTAACATAATAAAGTAAACAGTTCAGTCCACGGAGGATTTTATGGTTTTACATGCATGTTGAGGGATGGGTGCATGGATGTATGTACACATGTTTGTGGAAGTCAGAGGACAACTTTGGGTGTCATTCCTCTCAGGTGTCTCCCACTCTCTTTTTATGAAACAGGACTTTAATTAGCCTGTAGCTCACCAATTGTATTAGGCTGGCTGGATAATAAGCCCCAGGGATCCACTTGTCTCTGTCTCCCCAGGGTTGGGATTATAGGCAAGTGCCATCATGCCTGGCATTTTATATAAGTACTGGGAGTCCAAAGTGCAGTCCTCATGCTTATAAGACAAGACCTTTAATGATTAAGTCATCTCCCCAACCACTGAAAGCAAGGTTATATAACATGAGGTATCAAAGTGTCAAAATCTAATTTAAAAATATAAATGATGAGAGAAAAATCAAGCACTGTTTTACAAGGAGCTATGTAATTTTCTTTTTATTCCAAGAGTTGTGTTTGTTTTTTTCTGGTTTCCTTCAAATTAGCTATGGCCATATGATTGCTCCTTCCATTAAAATGAATGGGCTTATCTCATCATTTTTTATAAACAGCAACATTGGACACTTCCAAATGTGAAAACTCTTGATTTAAGAAAAGATTAGTTCCACTGAAATGTCCATTCATGTGTTTGCCAGGTTCTTGTCTTATTGTAGTGACTTAAGTAATCAACAGAAACATAATTCTTTATGGTACCAAAATCTACCCATATCCAGCTTCAAGTAGAAGAAATGTCATTCAGCTGTATCTTGTAAGTTACTTGACAAATAACATAGATGTGGTATTTCTTTACATGCTTCCATTGACTTCCTCAGTAGCTGGCTTTTCCAAATGTACTAAATGTGATCATGTACAGGACACAATTTTCTTTCCCAGAAGGATATAAAATAGTTTGTGAAGATAAGATATTAATGGGAGGGAACAAAGATTTTGCTTTTCATTTCTTTGCAAGCAATCTTTAAAGGATTGACAAAATACTCAGTAAAGCAGCTGTGGTTACCTGGAGAACTGCACATTATAGGGCCAGTAAACATTCTGTTATGGATAGGAGAGGGGATTGACAGGGTACTCCCTTGCCTAATGAGCTAGTGACAGTTAAAGATTGCCCAGGAGGCTATGCATAGCCACTGATAAGTGCTGAGAAGGAGTACAGTGAGACTGACAGAGATAAAGGAGGATAATGGTGGTACATATGTTCAGAATTATCTATCATCTATCTATCTATCTATCTATCTATCTATCTATCTATCTATCTATCTATCTATCTGTAACATTCATCTATCAAAATAAGCAGGAGAAAAACATGAGCCTGCCAATGTTCAATATGCTGGCACACACTGTTATATCAGAGCCATTTCATGTGCTGGCCCCAATGAGCTTTCTTTCTGCAGTTATAGATGAGGAGTGGCAGAGAACCCAATGCAGCCCTAAAGAGACGTGTGTGGAAGTGGCCAATGAGCTGGGGAAGACAACCAACACATTCTTCAAGCCCCCTTGTGTGAATGTGTTCCGGTGCGGAGGCTGCTGCAATGAGGAGAGTCTGATCTGTATGAACACCAGCACCTCATACATTTCTAAACAGGTACAAGAGATAGTAGGAACCCAGAGGGAAAGTGATGGAGTATTGCTAGGTTGCCTTCTGCCAACCATTAGCCTTCAAGGGAGTGGAGGCAGGCACTGGGAGAAGCAAGAGAGCCAGTAGATGCAGTCATGATGGTCAGTGCCGGGAGCACTACAATCCCCATTAAAAAAATATTCTCTCCACTCTATTTTATAAAATCTCCTTTTCCCAATAGATAATTTTTACTTTTGGTAACTCTCATTTTCTTGTATAAAGTAGTTCATATTGCATATGAGAAGCAAAAAACTTAGGAAAACATTATTAAATATTGTAAGTCAAATGCATTCCACTTGGTCCTGTGTTGCAAATTCCTCACATGCTACTACAGTGAATTTGCTTCTATAATCTATGCTCATGATCACAAAGTAGTATACAATAAAATTTCAAATACATTCACGTTCAGGACTTTTCTCATTTCCTAGGTTAAATTAGTCTTTCTTAAGGTTTAGAAAGATTTTATTAGAATTTAAGCACTTATAAGAAGGAAAGATGAGTAAATTATTCTTACTTTTAGTCTCCTTGTCATCTAAGCTATCCCTAAAACTGCATAGTTTCTTTCTGTAAATTCTTTTAGAGTGTTTTGGAACTTGTGAAAACTCTGACCTCTACTATTTGACAATTAGAAACGATGACATAAGTGTGGCTAAGCATCAACTGTTAGTAAAACAGAGCTTGCACAATGTAAGATTTTCATGATTGTTCCATTCCCGAGAGCATATCTGAAGAATTGTGCAAGATGAAGTTTATGTAAAGTAAACACTCTAAAAACACCCTTACTTGTTCTCATGGAAGTTACATTATATGTTGAAAGGTCAGAATAAACACAGCCTTAATGGATTGTTTCCACTTAGTAAATAGTTGAATGCCTTATTTTGACTGTTTTACTCAACAGACCATTAGTTTCAAGGAATGTGTTCAAGTGTAAGTGGACAGCAGTTTTCCATTCCAAATACACATATGAGACTATCTTAGTTCAACCTCAAATAATGTACTATGCTATGTGGTGAACTACCTCTTAGAAATGAACTGAGTAGTATGACATTGAATAGACAATTCACTATAATCAAGTTTAAACTTATCTATGCAACATAGAATCACCTTTGTGGGCTGTATTATCTTTTTGTACATCTATTTCTTCGTCTATAGGGTAAGGATAGTAAAAATCCACCCCACCCCCTAATGTTTTATAAGGGATTTCTCACTCATATATCTGAGGCTCAAGATACTCTAAATACAATGTGAGTCCAGGCGTACAGGTCTCACACCCTTTGGACCAGCATGGCCACCAGATTCTTGCCATGGTGTTGTAGCAACTCCTTTCTTGTAGCTGGAACAAACACCCAACCACAAGCAGCTTCTGGGAGCAAAGTTTTATTTCAGGTTTACAGTTTTGAGGGGAAGCTTCATCATGGTGAAGGCAATTGGCTCACTTCATCATGCTTCAACAGCAGAAAACCTACAGCCAGAGTAGGCTAGACTCAAGATTGCGCCCCAGTGTCACATCCCATCCAGCAGGGCTCCTCCTGTTGGAAACTAAATAGGAAACGTAATCAAAACTACCTGAGGCTATGAGGGGCATTAACCTTCAAACCACCACACATGGCTATAGCATAAGCAAGAGATAATAACCTCACAAGCATGCAGCTTCAGTCTATACTTGTCATATCTGCTAACATTGTACTGGCCAAAACAAGTGACACAGCCAAATCCAAAGTCAAGACATAAGAAATTGTATTTCTTCAATAAAGGTGGTGTGGGAAGTGATAAGTAAACAGTTTGAAGAATAATCCAGTCCCCCAAGATCTCAAAGAACCTCTGCCTATTTAATCTCACTTCATCCTTCCTTTAATTTATACTTAAATTTAAAGTAAGAACAGAGGCAGATAGTAACATTTTATAAGGTTACTAGTGGAACTGAAAGTTGAGATTAGAAAACAGATACTTCACAAGGCTGGATAAGTACCTGGTTTCCTGAATCCCAGTCTCACATTCTACCAGCCCTTATCATGATTAATGCCCCTCCTAATGGACAACTTTGTTAAAGTCTCTACTATAAATGACAAAGGTAAAAATGCAGACTATGAAAACATTATTAAGCAATAATATAAATGAAATAAAATATACACTATGTTTATTTTTCTCTGCTATAGCTCTTTGAGATATCGGTGCCTTTGACATCAGTACCTGAACTAGTGCCTGTTAAAGTTGCCAACCACACCAGTTGTAAGTGCTTGCCAACGGCCCCTCGCCATCCATACTCAATTATCAGAAGATCCATCCAGACCCCAGAAGAAGATGGGTAAGCATTTCTTGGATTTTCTTATGCTTGTTATCGCTTTTGATAAAGTTGGATGGAGAATCCTTCATTAATTATAGAGTCATCCTTACGATGCCAAGTATTTCATGCTTTCTTTCTTATGTGGACTCTTTAAAAAAGACATGAAAGTAAAGGGGAGTCTTTTAAGAAAAAGAATGCAGACCAAGGGAAAGCTGCAGAAAGGAAAAGTGAGGAAAGAATGTGTTAAGCATAAAGAAAACAGATTTTATGCATTCATGAAAATGTCACAATGAAACCAATTTTTGGACTGCATATGCTGATAAAAAATTTTATTTTATTTTATTGTTTTAGTTGACATGCTATTTTTTTTTAAGCATTTTGGTGTTTCCTTTACAAGGTCTTCTGGTCTCAATTGGTTCTGACTGGATGTCATTTTGCAATTATTCTTCTTTTGTATTTCCCTCTGTGGTTACTTGCAGGGCTTTATTCTTTTTTAATATTGTAGTTTTATTTATTTATTTATTTGACAGAGAGAGAGAAAGAGAGAGGGAGAGAGAGAGAGAGAATGGGTGTGCCAGGGCTCCCAGCCACTGTAAACAAACTCCGGATGCATGAACCCCTTTGTGCATCTGGCAAATGTGGGTCTTGGAGAATCCAACCTGGGTCCTTTGGCTTTGCAGGCAAATGCCTTTACCTCTAAGCCATCCCTCCAGCCCCAGTGCTTTATTCTTTCCTTCATTTTAGCAGGTTATCTATGAAGCACCTAGATGTAGTTTTATTATGATGGTTTATGTAATTTTCCTTATTTTTTCAGAGTAATGTAATATTTTGAGCAAACTTACAGTATTATTAACAAAATTAGTTCAAATGTTCCATATAATATTGTCTCTCCCTCAGCTGAGTTTATAATTACACAAATTAAATTACTGGTATTGTATCATAATCCTTTCATGTATGTTTCATTTCCATTTCTTTTAAATAACGTGTTACTAGAATATTTTATCTTCATTATATCATTAGTTCTCTGACTAATTCTGACATTCCCAATCTGAATTTGACTATTAGGTTCAATTTCCATTCCAAAGAATTTTTAGGTCTTGATATTTTACATTTAAAAAAAGAATTGCAATTTCATCTTTCTGTTTAGTTAAACTACTCATTGCTACAATGATTACCTTTATTTTATCAGCGTTTATAATAGCACCATAAACTTTGTCCATGTAACCTTCATTGTCTTAGCTCTATTATATGTATTATGAGCTGTATTTCTCAGATTTAGGTTAATTTTATATTTAATATTTATTTTTTAATAAGCATTGTGTGTGGTGAGTTTATCTATAGAAAAGTTTAGAAGGTAATAGATGGAATCACCTATACTCAGATTAGGCAGTCTCTTTTATTATTACTATTATTATTATTACTTTGGCTTTTCAATGTAGGATCTACTTTAGCCAGGTTGACCTTGAATTCACTATGTAGTCTCAGAGTAGCCTTGAACTTACAGTGATCCTCCTTCCTCTGCCTACCAATTGTGGGGATTAAAGGTATGTGCCACCATGCCTGGTTAGTCTCAATTATTATTATTTTATTTTATATTATTTTTTAATTAGTTTTCTATTCTGCAAGTACAGGCAGTTTGGTACCATTATTAGGCTCATCTGTGACCTACCCCCTCCCCATTGGCCCCTCCTTGTTGAGGTATATGGGTAGTGCATTGTGGAGTTAGCCCACAGTTATTGGTACTATAAACGTCTCTGTATATCATGACCCAACATGTGGCTCTGACATTCTTTCCGCCCCCTCTTCCGCAAAATTTCCCTGAGCTATGTTGGGTTCATTTTTGGTCTGCTTCAGAACTGAGGTGTTGGGGGCCTCTGGGGCTCTGGTTCTCTGATTTGGTAGGCGTTGATTTTTCTCTGTGTTGATCTCCTTCCCCCTTGGGTTGGTATCCGGTTCATCAGGAAAACAGCAGCCTTGCTTATTTCTCCAATTTTTCTTAGTTTCAGCCAGGGCCCTTTTGAGGTATGATGGGGTGGCTCTCCTTAGGATCTGCATCTATCTGAAAAAGAGAAGCAGATTCTCCAACGGAGAGTAAGTTAGCACCAGGACAAATGAGATAGCCCTTACTTTTTTATAGAGAGTTTAATAGGAGTAGGCCCTCTTGTAGCCCATGATTGATAGTAGCTTGATATCGGAGAGTGGGCTTATGTTTGGATATGGTTCTGACTTGTTTCCCAGCTCCAGCTATGGGGGATCACTGAGGGGATCAGTTATCCCAATCAAGAGCAGTTGGTTCCCCACCATGGCTGTGTGCCACTATTGCACTTGTGTGGGCATCACACCAGGTTATTTGCTGCTAAGTAGGTTCGACCATGAGTTGCTTGGACAGATAATGGTCATTTCCCCCAGTCACCCATGTAGCACCTTCTGGCCCTAGACATGCTGAATGTCTGGGGACTGACTCTCTCCTGGCTTTCAGCCATGCCGTTCCATTTTATATGTCAGCTGCATATGGTGTCTTCAGCAATAGGGTCTTACCACTAACCTTTGGTGGGTCATCAAGTACTCTGACAGAAATCTGTCATTCTTTTAGAAAACCTTGATAGCTCCATGCTGGTACTGGGATGTAGTATATCTACACAATGGAATTCTATACAGCAGTAAGAAAAAAATGACACAAAGAAATTTGAGGAAAAATGGTTGAACCTGGAACTCAGTGAACTTACCCAATCACAGAAAAAACAAAAATTGCCACATAGTCTCACTCATCTACAGCATCTAACCTGAATCTACCTAAGATACCTTACATACCCAGCAAGCATCTCATGGACTACACACTATGAGGGATGGGGAGGGAGGGGAGGGTATCGAAGGGGTGAGAAACACTAATCTAGACCCAAACGGCAATGGTACCATAAAATTCTACTTCCTAAAAGGCAGACCAAATGGCTGAACCTTCACCAGACCCTTACAGGAAACACCTGAACCACAAGACACTGGAGAGGGTAGGATCAAGTCTAACCTAAATCCTCTACATCTTCCCTCCCTCCCTCTCCCCCCCTCTCCTCTCTAACTCCTATATATTAGCTACCTTTTTTCCTCACTTTCTTAGGGGACAGTGACCTGTAACTCCCAGTACCAGCATGGAGATATCACCCACAATGAGCTTTTGATCAGAGAAACCTACAAGGTTTTCTAAAAGAATGACAGATTTCTGTCAGAGTACTTGATGACCCACCAAAGGTTAGTGGTAAGACCCTATTGCTGAAGACACTGTATGCAGCTGACACGTAAAATGATAAAAAATTTTAAAGAAGTAAACAGAACAAATACAAGAAAGGTAAATTGTCAAATCATCATTTTTTCTTTAAGTCTCTTCATCTTTTATCTTCAAACTAGATCTATGAATAGTGTTTGACATATAAGTTTTTATTAGGTGCTGGAAGTATATAACAGTAGGACCCAAAATCTTGGGCGGTTATAAACTTAGTATGTTTACTTGTAGACAACTTTGTTCTTGTAAGTGCTTTGTTCTTAACATGTTGTCAAACTGCTCTAACCTCAAATTTGGCATGTGTCCCATCATTCTAGAACAAGCACTAAATAAATCTCATTTCAAGTGGTTTAATTCCCAAGATGAGAATGAAAAAATAGAGAAAGGATTCTTGGAGTCATTGATAGGGAAGTGGCATAGCTATCAGCATATGAGTTTTGCAACTCAAACTTGCCCCCTTAAGATCATTAAACTGAAAAATCTTACTTTAAAGTAAAATGAGTTAAAATTAATTTGACTTTGGAACTTATGGAGACTAAGTTTGTGATTCTTTCTAAGATGAGCTATCATAGTCTGATGTGTTCAGAAACCAAAGGTAAGGATGGTTGATTGGGGAACAAAAGGAATGAATATGGGCTGGAGAGATGGCTTAGTGGTTAAGGCACTTGCCTGTGAAGTGTAAGGACCCAGGTTCAATTCCCCATTACCCACAAAAGCCATATGCATGTAGTGGTACATGCGTTTGGAGTTCATTGGCAGTGGTTAGAGGCCCTGGTGCACCCATCCTATCTCCTTTGCACTTTTTCTCTCAAATAATAAATACATAAATAAAGTTTAAAAAATTAAGGAATGAATATTGAGAAGCAAACAAAGGGCAAATTATAACTACTGAATGAAAAGGTAAATTCACTGAATTAGTTATTTACAGGTTTTGTGAAGATAAAGCAGGAGAGTCACGTGTTAATTGCAAATGAAACAGTCAACTGTGATTATGTTAGTTAACACTCAACCAAGAGCTTACTGCTATCTCTCTAATCAGAAGAGAAAGCCTGTATAAAAGGAACTTTGATTCTGAGAAGGTCCTGCTACCCTGGCCAATGTTTTTATTTCTTTTTTTTTACTTTATTTTTATTTCTTATTTTCATTATTATTATTTTCTTTTTTTGGTGGGGGGTTCGAGGTAGGGTCTCACTCTAGCCCAGACTGACCTGGAATTCATTATGTAGTCTCAGGTGGCCTCAAACTCAGGGCAATCCTCCTACCTCTGCCTCCTGAGTGATGGGATTAAAGGTGTGCGCTACCACACCCAGCTTGTTTTTATTTCCATTGTAAAGAAAAGCATCTTAGAGGCTATATTAGAACAAGATTTACTTTTGGTAAATAAATTGTTCACAGCTATAATTTTCAGAGTTTTAGCCACCAACTTATTAATTGTGAACTTTACTGTATGGACATATCTCATATTGGTCATATGCCCATCAGGTAATACTCCTACGTACCTTCTTACCCACCCCCATTCTACTGAGGGCCCTCCAGAGTGGGATCATTAGTATTCGCTGTGGGGTCATGAATGCACCAGTCAGTATCTGTAACTACCATGACTTGAAGAAGATAACTAACTTCTGAATTCCACTTTGGTTTCTACAGATTTTCCAATAGACTAATTGTAATGACAGAAGTAATATCCACTGCTTCAATATGAATTAAGTTTTTTAAAACCATAGTGATTCTCATATAATGTCCTTTCTTGTGGTGAGAACATTAGGGTGAACTCTCTTAATAATTTTGAAAATTACAATTGACTATTATTTACTATTGTCATCATGACGTGGTATAGCATATCAAACATTTGTTCTCCAATAAAACTAATAAAACAGATTTATAAAGTCCAAGTATATTCCACTTAGAAATTTATTTAATGTTCTAAATTTAGGGTGACTCTTGAAAACGTTTAAATCTGGTTTAATTTTTCTTTTCCTAGCTGTTCCCATCCTACAAAACTCTGTCCTATTGATATGCTATGGGATAACACCAAATGTAAATGTGTTTTACAAGAGGAGAACCCACTGGCTGGAACAGAAGGTAATGATATCAGCCATGAAATAATAATAGCCATGACAAAAATAACAACAACAATGAACATTATGGAGTACTTAACTATGAAAACACAATGTTGTGATCATTTCTATATATTAATCCATATAATAACAACACTTTTTACAATGACCACATGGATACACCAAAATGCCTAGCAATTTCCTCAAGATCACATAGGTGATAGTGACAGAAGTGGTTTCGATTTTCAGTCTTTTCTGTGTGATCATATAGTAAGCATGGCAATGCATCACTCTGCTTTTTTTTTTTCCTTTAAATCTCCAAGACAAGTCAAATGTGATTAAAGCAGCTCAAAGCATGCCTTCAAAAGCTGATATTCAACAGTAATGAAAACTACTTTGGAATGAAACACTGATCAGCTACAGCTCACCAGTGCATTTTTAGAAAAGTCTTTCAGGAATGTGAAGTACTTTTGGATGTGTTTTCTTTCTACTGCACATTTAAAAATATGCCAGTAATTAAAAAAGAAATGAGGAATAACAGAAAACATTTTTTGGAATTAGAGCAAAGATGGCATTGGGCAAAGTCAAATTGGAAAGAAAGTAAGATAGACTGTCATTATTGATCACAATCTACAATGCTGTGATTTTTGGAATAAGATATGATTGAAAGTATATGCATTATTAATTTGCTTTCCAGAAAATATGACATGGTTCTACTGGAAAAAAATGTGCAATTATGCAATTTGAGTCTTGTTTGTTTTAAACTACAATCTCCAAGCAAAAGTCTCAAGGACTCATCTTTAAGGAATCTGCCATAGAAACTGTAAATAATAAGCTACTTCCTATAGTTCTGGCTCTCAGCAACTTTGACATGTTTTCATGAAAACTCAAATTGGGTATGAGGTGAAAATATAGTCAAATAGTTTAAATGTCAGTGCATCTCATGATATTTGCAAGAAAATGTATGCAACTAAAAATGACTATGTTCAACAAGTTATTGCAGATGTGGAAAGACAAATGCCTTGTTTTCTCTCACATGAGAATCATAGATTTTTAACTTTTGCATTTGTATACTTATATGTGTGTGACTGGTATAGGTCATGAAAGTAGAAAGGGGACCACAAGAAAGGAAAAAGAGGTCCTAAGGAAGGGGTGAGGAGGGAGGAAAATGAAGGTAACAGTACCTGACATGAAACAAGGAGTGGGTACTGGAGGAAGGGAGAGGACCAAGAGGAAGAACCAGAGGAGATGAGGAGAGAGGATCAACCAAAGTATATATGAAAATGCCATAATTAAACATACTGCTTTGTATGCTATTAAAAACTACATTTAGTAAAAGAAAGTTCTTGCACCTAAGAACCCAAGGGCTCTTTTAGTTGAGGATTCTTTGTTTGCCACACACCTCTGAGACAGTCTTGTAGGTAAAAGGTTTGCATACAGGTACAGCAGATTAAAGGGAGACTTTCTATCACAATACACTTTCGAACAAGCCATCAGTCAATCTTGTGGAGGGTTAGAGCCAGGGGACCTCCCTTGTGGGGACATCTCAAATAAACAGGTTAAGGGGCTGCTCCCTACAGACTTGTCTTTGGATATGTGTTGACTGGGGAAGGAACATAACCCGAGGTAAGGGATTTTCTTTCTGCTGAGGGTAACTCCAGGGAAGGATAAATTCAGTAGAAACATGCCATTGACAATTTAAAGAGTAATGGGGACTGGGGATAGAGACAACCACCCTGAGCAGAGGGATCTGAGTTCTCAAGAAAAACACAGCACAACCCAAGTACTGTCAATCATTCAACAGGGTGGAGTGTATTAGTGATACTCAACAAAAGCAATGGAAGGAAGGAAACAAGGAAGAAAGGAAGGAAAGGGAGGAAAGAAAGGAAGGAAGGAATTATTATTCCTGCTCCTTTTCCCTGGCGCCCAGCTCACATTTAGATGGGCCTTCCTTTCCTTAATTCAGCCTCGCTGGTAAAGCTCTCACAGACAAAACCAGAGGTGTATCTCCTAGATGATTCAAAATCCAATCAAAGCCGAGCATGGTAGCACATGCCTTTAATCCCAGCACGTGGAAGGCAGAGGTAGAAGGATCGCCGTGGGTTCGAGGCCACCCTGAAACAACGTAGTGAATTCCAGGCTAGCCTCGAAAAACAAAAAACAAACAAAACGTCAGCTTTTTCATCACCCATTACTCCCTAATAGGTCCAAGTTCACATTCATTTCTCTAGTGTCCCATCAGACTGATGATCCATACTGAGTTTACCAATCACTAAATATAGTTTTGCACATATGAGGCAGATGCTGGTACCTTTTTTACAATGACTTTTCTTCTCCAATTGAGTTCATTTGGGCTAATCATCAATGCAAGTCCAATTTATTTTAATATTGTTGGTTTTAAATCATTATTCTAAACTATTAAAACAAAAATGCAAAGAAATCAGTTTCTATTCTGTATTGTATTTAATGCCTCCTGTCCTATCTCAAGACAGCCACAACTACAATAAATTATTCTGAAATTTTTTGTCTATTTATTACTAAAAATAATTAATGGAACAAGCTAAGGACAGAATACAATGGTAAGCCACTGTCAGCCGCCCCAATGGTGGAAATATATATATTTCAGGTTATCACTCTCAGTTACTCTTCCACGTAGTTGCGTCTAGCTTGTTCCTCTTAACTTGCCTGTAAGGATCTAAGGACTGCTTCTTTCACATAATGTGCTGAAACTCCAGGAACACTTTGGAGATTGTTTCCCTCTACCACCCGGTTGAGCTAGCCCTGCATGAAGTGATCTAGTGGATCTCTGCTACCACCTTGTGGTCAATACGAATCTTTTAAAAAATTTATTTATTTATTTGACACAGACACAGTGAAAAAAAAGGCGACAAATAGAGTGAGAATGGGTGAGCCAGGGCCTCCAGCCACTACAAACAAACTCCAGACACATGCGCCCCCTTGTGCATCTGGCTTACATGGGTTCTGGGGAATTGAATCGAGCCTTGAACTGAGGTCCTTAGGCTTCACAGGAAAGCCTTTAACCACTAAGCCATCTCTCTAGCCCCTCAATACGAACCTTTTAAGAGTGTCACCTATTCAATAACCTAGTCTTATCCCAAAGTGACATCTGGCCCACTTGCTTATGGTATATGTAGCTCATTTTTTCCCTCATGATAAAATTCAAAATGGAGTCTTTGCAGATATACATTCCATATATTTTTTTAATCAATGTTTTTTTAATGTTTAGAGAACAGTCAAATCCATGAAATTGAGTCATGTGAGATTGCTATTTTAGATAGGGGAAGGGACTAAAGGAGAGGGAGAAGGAAAGGAGGTTAAGAAAGAGGGAGGGAGAAAGGGACAGAGAGAATATGAGTAAGTCTGGGAAGTTATTGGGTTCTATTAAGATCAAGTTGATGGAAGGTCTTTTACAGTTGTATATTCTTGTGTGAAAACTGCCTTTTATTATGTGAAGGGAAACTTCAAGGCATAAAACATACACTTTACTGTTTCTGTTTAGAGCACTCGCATGTCCAGGAACTGGCTCTCTGTGGACCACACATGAAGTTTGATGAAGATCATTGTGAATGTATTTGTAAATCCCCATGTCCTGGAGATCTGCTCCAGCACCCAGAAAACTGCAGTTGCTTGGAATGCAAAGAAAGTCCGGAGAGCTGTTGCCAGAAGCACAAGGTTTTCCACCCTGACACCTGCAGGTCAATGGCTTTTTCGCTTTCACCTTCACATGGCTTATTGATGACGATTAATGAACATGCCGTTTTGATTTGGTGGGACTCCTTCTTAAGCTAGTGTTTCTCAGTGGCCAAACCCCTTCTGATAGTAGCACAGATGTCTGGTTCCTAAGGAATAAGTAAAAGGAGATGGAGTGGTGATTTTGGATTGCTTTTTGTTTTCAGACAGGGTCTTATTCTATAGCCCAGGCTGGCTTTGAAATGCTTATCCTCCTGCTTCAGTATCTGAGTGATGGGATTACAAACATGTGCCACCACACCTGATATTATGAGTTTATAGTTCCTAGTTAAAATGAAGTTTATGAGATTTAAACAAATATTTGGGTTAAGAGAGGTAAAAATCAACAAACTGCTTTAATCCCTCTCACACTGTCTGTGTCCATATGTGCTCATTTCATTCTTTGTGGAAAGGGTTGTCTCCTTGTTTGTGTAAGCAAGAAATGTATTAGAGACCTTTGGTTGGGCTTAATCAGTTTCAAGCCACCGTTCAGGATTTTATATTGGCATTTTATTGACATGTTTGAAATTTTTCCTTTGAAAACATAAATAAGAACAGTTATTCATCTGAATTCAATCTTTGCTTCTAAATTCTCATCTTCACTTTCTTTTGTGACAGCTGTGAGGACAGATGCCCTTTTCACACCAGAACGTGCGCAAGCAGAAAACCAGCGTGTGCAAAGCATTGCCGCTTTCCAAAGGAGAAAAGGGCAGCACAGGGTCTCCACAGCCAAGAGAACCCTTGACTCAGCTTTCTTCCAAGTTCCCCATTCTTGTCATTTTAAACAGCATGCTGCTTTTCCATGTTGTTGTCACTGTCCCCCCACCCCCACCAAGTGTTAGAAAGCTAGATTTTTCTCATAGTGCCATAGTGAATCCAGATTTCCATGAACACCAGCTACGTTTTTCTTGGTTCACTGAAAAATTGCTTGTAGCTACTGATTCTGCCTCTGTATACCAAGGCATGGAGAAGAAGAGGCTTGCTGAGGCAAGGTTTTGATGGATGAGGCTGGTTTACTTGTCAGGGAATGAGGGCATGATGTGATTGATGACTCGGAGCAGATGGGGAGAATTACCTCATCTCTGAGTCTTCAGTTAAGTGCAAATTTTATGCATTATTCTCATTCTTTCTTATGCAGAATTTCATTCACTTTTCAATTTCTGTTCAGCTTGTACTTTTCAAGTTTGCTAAACCACTGCCCGATGTTTCATATTTAAGTGTATTTAATGGAAATAAACATCATTATATTCAAGTACTAGAATTTGGTATCATTTAACGTGTTTCTTCTATTCTTTTTATTCTAACTGAAAGTGTTTGAAAGCTAAAATGGAATTTATGAATGGGAACTGCAAGGAGAGACATAAACACAACAAAACTAGACCACAGCTTTGTAAAAGCAAGGCACTAGCTCCAAGAAGGTTTATAATGCTAAACAAGTGTGGCCCAAGGAGAAGCTGGGAATTACCCTGTGATGTGTGATTGAGTTGGACTTGACCTCATCCCTTGACAGAAAATAATCCGACAATGCTCTTGATGTCTTTCATGGTTTTCACTTCTTCTGATCGTCATCTTCTGGATGTTTCTGCACTTGCTCACCTCAGCCCATCCTCATCTCAACCATTATGTTAACATGATTCTTCTGTTCCACATGGCCCAAGAAGGAAAGCTCAAAATTTTGCTTTTTGTTTTCTTCCTCAAAAGCACCACCACATAAAATTTACTGGTAGTATAGACTACATGGAAATTTACTAGTATCAGTAGCATTAAGTTATTCATCAAACAACTTAAAATTGATCTCTCATAAATGGACAAGGAGACAAATGCATATGGACATGATCTATTATAGCATTTATGCACAATTTAATAGTTATGTTCATGTCTATCCCTCCACTTCACTGAGACCTTTTTATTATTGGAGACTGTCCTGATTTAAAAAAATGGCTGGGTATGGTGGCACATGCCTTTAATCCCAGCACTGGAGAGGCAGAGGTAGGAGGATCGCCAGTGAGTTCAAGGCCACCCTGAGACTAAATAGTGAATTCCAGGTCACCTTGGACTAGGGCGAGACACTACCTTGAACCCCCACACACACAAAAAAAAATGTGTGTGTGTGTGTGGTTTTGTGCTGTATGGTGTTTGTGCACATGTGTGTATAGTGTGTGTGATATATGGACATATATGTGCCCACGTGAAGCTCTGTATGTTCTCCTATTGTGAGGTGTGCTTGTCAATAATGGTGAAAGAAGAATGTTAGGTGACCCCCTCTATCCCTCTTCTACATGTTCTTACTTGAGCTGAAGTTTCTTAATAATCCCAGAACTTGTCAGTCCTCCCTTACCTGCCAGTGAGCTCCAGAGATGCTCTGCCCCGCACAGCGCTGGGGTTACAGATGCACATGGCCACACCTAGCTTGTTATGTGGGTCCTGAGTATAAAACTTCAGTGGGCTCTCAGGTCTCCAAAGGTCCTCATGCTTGCTCAGGAAGTGTTATTAATCATTGTTCCATCTGTACAGCTCCTGATCATTTTTGAAACTTTCCATTGACAACCTTTGTTCATATATAGACAACATACCATGATCATAATCCCCTCTCACCACCCTTCCCTTGCCCTTCTCAAATACCCCCTCTACTCAGGACTTCACAGAGTTTGATGCTACCTGCACAAGAGCTGCCTAATAGGAGGGGGGAAATGATGACATTAAATTAGAAGACAGAGTAGTTGATCAAATTTTTTGTGACCCAAATTTCTCAGGCCAAACAACCCTGGAACACGACAGTTGTGAGGAAAAAACAATGGTAATAAACACATGTCACTCCATGGTGGTATTGTTGGACCCTGGCCTAAGTCCCTGCTGATCCTCTGCCAAGTCTACTAAGACTTCCTGGCTTCTCACTTTTTAAATTGACATTCTCTGAGAGCTGTAGCTTCAATTTCTCCACTGCTTTTAGGATTTAATTCTGATCCCTGACCTTGCACCTAGCTATGGAGACTGTTTCCTAAGCAAGCCTGATTTGCCTGCCACACAGTATACTTGTCTCTGAAATAATGACATTTGCAAAACAGAAAGTTCCTCTTCACAAGGTAGCAAGATAACTGTGAAGGTAAGCGTAATGAATTTCAGGGATATTTATGGAATAAAGAAACAGGTTAAAAGGTCACTGGAGGTGACATATTTAGTGCTCATTGGACATGTAATCAAGCTTCATGGATCTTTATGGAACACTTGTTTACAGATGAGCAATCTTAGAAAGATCTGAAGGAGGAGTTTTTTTTTTTTTTCCTGCTGGCATCAAAAGATCATGTATTGGACATCTGTACAGGCCCAGGGGAAGACTTGATAGTTTCAACAAAAAGAGCCCTAAATTTCTTGAAAGTAACTTCGTCAACTGTTACCACTATAACCTGTACGTCAGAGGTTTTATCTGTAGCAGATATAGTGGAGACATAAGAATGTATTGCCTAGCTATGTGGCCTCCAAAATCAGTGAATTTTATTCTGTTGAAAGTGAAGCACACAACATGCCAACAATGTGTACGCACAT
This sequence comes from Jaculus jaculus, assembly GCF_020740685.1. NCBI lineage: Eukaryota > Metazoa > Chordata > Mammalia > Rodentia > Dipodidae > Jaculus > Jaculus jaculus. Next base: position 9,771,819 of record NC_059125.1, read on the forward strand.
GCGCACGCATACACTCACACATGCACAGAAAGAGAGAGAGAGAGAATGAGGGTTTATTTAGGCTTCCCACGGTTTCCAGGCAGTTGTACTATGCTACCATTATGCTTGCTCTGGTCATTTCCTGGTGCTGAGTCAATCACTTCTCTCCTGCCACTGTTCTCTTGACCTCATTTTATGACTTTGGATCCTTCCTTATAATTTTATTATTATTATTTTTTTAAATTAGGCCTCTGAAAGGCTTAACACAGAACTGGGCTTTGTAAAACGTACTTAGCATTAAATTCCTTGCTTTGTTGTTTCATTCACTTCCTACCAGTCCCCACTCCTTCATGGTGCATGGTTAAGTTCCTTTGAACAATGAAGGTTAACCATCATAGAGGTGGGGTAATTCGTACACATTACCTTATTAGAGTGCATTAGTCATAATATAAGATTTGTCATGCTAATAACCCTAAAATGTTAGCTGAACTTTTCAAAATAAAAACATGAGAGAGAGAGAGAGAGAGAGAGAGAGAAAGAAAGAAAGAATAGGCACGCCAGTGCTTCCAGCCACTGCAAACAAACTCCAGATGCGTGTGCCCCCTTGTGCATCTGGCTAACGTAGGTCCTGGGGAATCGAGCTTTGAACCAGGATCCTTAGGCTTCACAGGCAAGCACTTAACCGCTAGGCCATGTCTCCAGCCCAAGAGCTCATTGACTCTTTTTCCCAAATGTGAAAACAATGTTTTACATATAGTAGATGACTAATAAAGAATTATATAAGGACTGGGAGATTTCTCAGTGGTTAAAGGTACTTGCTTGCAAGGCCTGAAGGCACAGGTTTGATTCCCCAATACCCATGTAAATCCAGATGCACTAAATGGTGCATGCATCTGAAGTACATAGTGGCACACCCATACTTGTCTCTCCTCCTCCCTCTCTCCTTGAAAATAAATTTAAAATTTAAATGTTAGCCAGGCATGGTGTTGCATGCCTGTAATCACAAAGTAGGAGGATTGCTGAGAGTTTGAGACCACCCTGAGATAATATAGTGAATTCCAGGTCAGCCTGAGCTAGAGTGAGACCCTACTTCAGAAAACCAAAAAAAAAAAAAAAAAAAAAAAAAAAACAAAACAAAACAAAAAAAAACAAAAAACAAAAAAAACCCAACATTTAAATGTTTAAAAAAGAGAAGATGAGTGATCTATCCTCAAAATATTTATGAAATGACAAATATCTCCAAATATTCTAATATTTGAACTTTGTAATAACTTATTTTAAAAGTCATCCTTTCGTAAGTTTATCACCCACATTATTTTTTTTTTCTAAAACAGAGATTTGTAATCAATGGCCTGCTGGTCAAGTTTTAACACAGCCTGGTCTGGTAGGTAATTTTTTTTTTCTTGAGGAATGGTCTCACTCTGGCCCAGACTGACCTAGAACTCATTCTGTAGCCTAGGCTGGTCTCAAACTCATGGTGATTCTTCTATTAGAATTTCCCATTAAGCTCTCTTTATAGCATCTTAGGACTTTTCTGGCCTAAAGTTCTGAACTCTTCCATCTTCCACCTGCAAACCCATTCCAAAGGCCTATGAACAACATGGAATCAAACCTGGGCCTTCAGGCTTTGCAAGCAAGTAGCTTTAACCACTGAGCAACAGCCCTGCTTTAGAGAACTAATTTTCCGCATTATTTATTTTTCTCATTGCTGTGAAAAAATACCTGACAAGAAGCAACTTAAGGAAAGAAGGATGGGTTTATTTTGGCCCACACTTTGTGAATACAGCCATTATGCAGGGAAGGGATAGTAGCAGGAGCAAGAGACAATTGGGCACATTGTATCCACAGTCAGTAAGCAGAGAGGGATGAATGAATGCTGGCACTCAGTTTGCTTTCTCCTTTGAAGTTAGTATAGAACCCCAGCCCATGGGATGTAGCTGTTCACATTCAGGGTGGGTCTTCACACCTCAATTAACCCAGTCAAGGAACTCTGTTATGGACATACCTAAAGGTTTGTGTGGTGGTTTGAAACAGAAGTCACCCATAAACTCATGTGTTCTGAATACTTGGTTCCCCTAGCTGTTGGCAATTTGGGAGGTGGAACCTTGCTGGAGGAGGTGTGTTTCTGGGTGTGGGCTTAGGGATGTTCTAGCCAGTTCTCCATTGTCAGAGATCAGCTCACTTTCCTGCTGTGCCATCCTTTCTGCTGCCATCATGGAGCTTCCCCTTGAGACTATAAGCCAAAATAAAAATGTTCTTTTTATCAGTTGCTTTTCGTCAGGAGCTTTTACACAGCAAGGAGAAGGTAACTACAACAGTTTGTCTCCTAGGTGATTCTAGATCCCGTAAAGTTGGTAATATTAACCACTATACTCAGTCACTGGTGATTTTCTTTTCCTCTATTTTCTAGTCCACTTAAATATATCAGGTCTTAGCCAGGTGTGGTGGCACACACCTTTAATCCCAGCACTTGTGAGGCAGAGGTAGGAGGATCACCATGAGTTTGAGGCCACCCTGAGACTACATAGTCTTTATGTATGTATATATATATATATATATATATATATATATATATATATATATATATATATATATATTTGAAATCAGGTCTTCATTGCCTCTTATCTGAGCTGTGCTTCTTAAACATTATGGTGCACATGAATCACTCAGTATCTTGTTCAAGTGCAGATTATTGTTCATTGGGTCTGGGTGGGGACTACCAACCTCCATGTTAAGATAGTAGATGGTGCCATAGCTTCTGTTGGTCTACAGACTGTGGCTTGAATTGCAAACGGATTCACTACTGCTGAAGTTGTCTGGTTGGTTTCTTCTCCAGCTGTGCTACGTTTTCATATTTACCTCTGCTACTAGAATAATTTTCCAAAGACAAGGCTTTGGTTATGACCTGATATTTTATCTCTTTGTCCTACACTGAAAAGAAGTGCTATAAACTCTTAACAGTACTCTTCAATGTTACATTCCGTCACAGAAATTTTGTTCTAGACTAAATGAAAGGTGGTGTTTTGTTTTACTTGTTCTGAGGATCGAACCCAGGGTCTTGGGCGTACTAAGCAAGAACTCTACTGCTAAGGTACATCTACCCACAACTCATTTTAAAAATATTTAAAATTTCATGTCTAAAATTCCTACTTGTTTATTGCCAGCTGTATTTGTTTCATTTCTGAGTACTTTCGTTTCCAACTTCTTATTTAAAATTTTTCCATATCTGTTATTATTATTTTTTTTTTTCAAGGTAGGGTCTTGGTCTAGCCCAGGCTGACCTGGAATTCACTATGCAGTCTCAGGCTGGCCTCAAACTCACAGCAATGCTCCTACCTCTGTTGAGTGCTGGGATTAAAGGTATGTGTCACACCTGGCCCTATTTATTATTTTAATTGCATAGTGCGTGGATTCATTCCATTGTTACAATTCTGTGTTTTCTTTCTTAGTATATCTTTTCCAGTGTTTTTTTTAAAATAATTTTTATGTGTTAATTTGAAAGTGACAGAGAAAGAGGTAGAGAGAGAGAGAGAGAGGAAAGTGGGCGTGCCAGGGCTTCTAGCCACTGCAAACAAACTCCAGATGCATGCGCCCCCTTGTGAATCTGGCTAACGTGGATCCTGGGGAAGCGAGCCTTGAACAGGGATCCTTAGGCTTCACAGGCAAGCGCTCAACTGCTAAGCCATCTCTCCAGCCCCCCTTTTCCAGTGTTTTGAAGTTTCCTAAGTAAGAGCTAGTTCACACCCCTAACCGTGTGTGTGTGTGTGTGTGTGTGTGTGTGTGTGTGTGTGTGTAACAGACCACACTAGCAGTAATAGTGGCATATTGAAGTTTACATTGCTTGTCTCAATGCTGTTAATAAGGTTATGTTCCAAGACAGGGAACCACTGTTGAAATGAATGATTTCAGTATCCATCACAAGTAGGAAGAATGGCTAAGCAATGAGATTCTTCTGGTAAGCTTTCTGTTGCTGTGTAACAAATTGTCCTAAAGCTGGTATCTTGAGAAAATAATGATTTATTTCTCATGATTCTGTGGCTGATCAGTATTAGCCAGGTGGTTATACTGTTCCAAATTTACAGGCTGAAGTCATTTCAGTGATTACATTAAACTGGGCATTCATCTAAAGCTTGAATGATGAAGATGAAGTCTCATTTTTCAAGGCCTCTGTGTGGATGTTCTCATTTAACATCTTTCTTGGGCTTCTCTTCTCCACAGCATGGCCATTGACTATTGAAGAGGAAAGGTTCCAAAGTGACCCAGAGTATAACCACTTATCAAGCTTATGCTGCAAAGTTATGTACCAAGTTACCATTGGCCATGAAAGTCACATAGTTAAACCACAGACTCAATGTGGGAGGAGAATAAACAAAGAAAGTGGTTTGTTCAAGCCCACCAATGTAACAGTCTTTAATACAGAAAGTTTCTGTCTATAGTCATACACGTAATCCTATTGATTCCTATTATTCTATAAGAGCTGAGTCCTGTTTCATGTATTATAATGGTCACATACAAGACCCAGGACCTATGTAGTTTTTGGTCTTGATTGCTATTCCAAAGTTTGGGTTCTGTACCTCTTTGTTTCTTTTAAAAAAATTAGAGGCTGGAGAAATGGCTTAGTGGTTAAGGCATTTGCCTGCAAAGCCAAAGGATCCAGGTTTGATTCCCCAGGACCCACATAAGCCAGATGTACAAGGGTTCACATGCGTCTGGAGTTCGTTTGCAGTGGCTGGAGGCCCATTCTCTTTCTCTACCTTTCTCTGCCTCTCTCTCTCTCTCTCTCTCTCTCTCTCTCTCTCTCTCTCTCTCAAATAAATAAATAAAATTAAAACTTAAAAAATTAAAAAAAAATTATGTATTTGCAAGGAAAGAAAGATAGAGACAGAGAATGAATATGGGCATGCCTCTAGCCACTGCAAACGAACTCCAGATGCATGTGCCAGTTTGTGTATCTGGCTTTACATGGGTACTGAGGAATTGAACCTGGGTATTTAGGCTTTGAGGCAAGTACCTTAACCACTGGGAAATCTGTCCAGCCTTGGTTCTTTATTTTTAAATTCACAGCTAAAACATTTACTCTTCTTATTTATATTGTGTCTTATTTTTCTATTTCAAGTAAAATGAGGAATAGAGTTACAAAATAATAATTGAAAATGTCATATTAGCTGGCAGTCTCAGTCAAAATCAAGCCCATTTTCTTTTTTTTTTTAATTTATTTATTTGAGAGCGACAGACACAGAAAGACAGATAGAGGGAGAGAGAGAGAATGGGCGCGCCAGGGCTTCCAGCCTCTGCAAACGAACTCCAGATGTGTGCGCCCCCTTGTGCATCTGGCTAACGTGGGACCTGGGGAGCTGAGCCTTGAACCGGGATCCTTAGGCTTCACAGGCAAGCGCTTAACTGCTAAGCCATCTCTCCAGCCCAAGCCCATTTTCTTTAGGAAAATTCTCTACCAGTTTGCCAGTATTTATTGAAAATGCCACTGTTCTGTTCTCATCCCTTCCCTGTATAATTGTACAATAACCACTGAACAGTCAGCAACTGCCTCTGTACCTTTATTTACTTTGTTCTTGAAATGATCTTGCTTTCAAATTGTATGAATATAATCCATTTATTCTTTTAGTTAAATTCTGGCTGTCAGAATTACTCTTTCCTTCTGAACTCCCTGAGTTTCTCATGCATTTCTCTTATAGTACTTACTACTTCTTATCATAGATGGTTACACGTGATTTAACTTCATCTTGGTCTCTGGGTAGTGCTCATGCCATATTTTCTCTTCACTGTACCTTGCATATAGATAGTGAGCCTTCATTACATGTGTGATATTGTCCTATTCCAAAATTATTCAAGGGATCTTATTTATACATGAATTTCCAAAAGCTGAATTTCAAGGGAAGATTATATCTACAATTCATTTTACATCTTTTCCACTCAGGGTATTTAATACTCCAACTAGTACTGTCTACCTTCATAGTCTCTTAACTATAATTAGAATATACTGCATATCAATATTTTGCTCTAATTTAAATAGTTTCTAAGAAAATTCTCTAAAGGTATGCTGTAAGATCATTCATGCCAAATATTATAATTAAAAATTATTCCTACGCTTATTTCTTAAGTATGCTACAGCTTTCTTTTGACTTTTAGAAAATAGTCAATTGTGGTCACAGGACATGGAGAAATCAAGCTGGAATTAAGATGGAAGCTGTCTCCAGCTAGCTGGAGTGCTATGTAAGCTGTTGGGGAAATGTCATCTGCAATCCGAACAAGCAGTGGATCCTGAAAGCTATAAAATTAATCTAGCAAGGCAAGATGTACCAACAGGTGCAATACTGGCACATAAGTTGTGAGAGAAACCAACTGCCCTTTGTTTGTATATGAGACTGGCCTCAATGGGACATAACTCATACCTGGTACTGTAGGAAAAAAAACCCGCAGGGGGCCCCCACGCTCTGCCCGGATAAGGCGACACCCCAAACCACTCACGAGAAGCGGTCTTGATGCAAACTGCAAGAGGATTTTATTCCAAGCGCGCTGGGGCCCACAGTCGTACACCGCACAGGGGTAGAGGACTGCAGAGCCCCGAATGCAGGAACGGGGCAGTTTTTATAGGGTTTCTAACAAAGCCTGTGCATTAGACCAATCATTATTTAATATCAGGAGCCCCGCAGGGTGTTAGCCAGTCAGTTTGTGCCACCCCATAGTTTCTAAGCCAATTAGTTTATGACCTTGGTGGTCAGCATTTGCGCAGGTCCTTGGGTGGGAGTAGCAGAGTGTGGTACCAGTCTCCTATGACCTTGGAGGTCAGCCTTTGTGCAATTCCTTAGGTGGGGGTAGCAGAGTATGGTATCAGCCTCCTATGACCTTGGTGGTCTGAGGCAGCTTATGGTGCGAGCTACTAAGGCTTACAGTGTGGGCTATTAAGGCTTATAGTGTAAGGCTTATAGTGCAGGCTATTTACAGAAACCAAATAAGTGGTTCACTTCATTACTCATTTCCCATCCTTGAGGGCTATCTCATGCCCTTTTACCTAGTTTTATATTAGGAGCGGGCTCTGATATAATGAGAAGAGGGATTCTTTACTTGCTTCCAACAGAGAGTAAAGCCTGGAGTTTGAGGTATGCAGGGAGCCCGCTTAAGCTCCCCTTGGAGCGTGATAGTATTTCTGAGCTTCTGAATTCTTGGGCCTTTCAGTACTGAGAAGCAAGTCAAAAGCCTATGGCTTAGAAGGTCATTGCCCTTAGAGGGAAGCTCCCTGTATATATTTGGCTAAAAGAGACATTATTCCCATGAAAAGCCTCCTAAGTGTATATGTTTATACTCTCTGATTAATGCTTATCTCACTTTTTGTTAAAGAACCTTCTGTTTTACAGATGGTGGTGAATACAAGGGAGACCCAATACTGATTAGAATGACTAGAAATGACTAGAGAAATCCCAAGGCTTAGCACTGGATGAGTCATATCTATCACACTCGCGTGGCCTCGGGAATCAAAGGAACTAGCAAAATGAATATGAATGCTGCTCTCACTGCTGTCAGAGAACCATCTATATGGAGCCGGCAGTACACACTGAGGAGACTCAAACACATTAAAGTAGAAAATAAGAGGCTTTCAAGAGTTCAACACCAAATGAGATTTCTATCATGGTCTCCAAGGCTTAGGGGACATTGTGGAAGAGGAGATGGAAAGAATATAAGAGCCATAGTGTAAATAGGTGTACTTTGGGGTGCTATGCTCCCAACATGAACTGACTGGGGCATTCATGACTCCACAGTAGTCACCGAAACCCCTGCAAGACCTGCACAGTTCTGAGCCTATCAACATTTTGACATGGAGGACAGAGGGCAAAGGAATGAGACAGCAAAGCAGAGGAAGGAGATTTTGAAAGAGGAGGGTCCTCAGAGGATGGGTGATTTAGGGAGAGATGACAAATGAGGAAAATGGGATGGGAACATCCTGGGCTGAGGGTTGAAACAGTTTCCACCTGGAGTGCAGTTGTCAAGTATTCATTTAGAAAAACTTCTAGAATTTATAAGCTCTAAGCACTATTAATATATTTTTTCTTAGTTATGTACATAATCTCTGTGCAGCCACGATAGTACCATCGTTAGCTTCTCCCTGTCGTTCCCTCATGAGGATTGTAGGTCTTCCATTGTGGGGAAGTCCTCAGTATTTGGGACATACTAATATGTAATAGCTCTCTGAAATTTGAAGTTTATATATTTGATGTTTTTACTCTTTAAAATATTATTTATTTATTTGTAAAGAGAGATAAAGAGAGCTTGCCTCTTGCTACTGCAAATGAACTCCAGTCCATACGTCCCTTTGTGCATCCGGGTACTGGGGAACTGAACCCAGCCGTTTTTTAAATTTTTTTTGTTCATTTTTTATTTATTTATTTGAGAGCGACAGACATAGAGAGAAAGACAGATAGAGGGAGAGAGAGAGAGAATGGGCGTGCCAGGGCTTCCAGCCACTGCAAACGAACTCCAGACGCGTGCACCCCCTTGTGCATCTGGCTAACGTGGGACCTGGGGAACCGAGCCTCGAACTGGGGTCCTTAGGCTTCACAGGCCAGCGCTTAACCGCTAAGCCATCTCTCCAGCCCATGAACCCAGCCTTTATCCCTGAACCATTTCTCCAGTCCCTTTGAGTCGTGCACTCTTATTTGCTGTGTCCGGCAGCCCTATCAGAGTGCTGAGAACCAGAGCGGTTCGTTCTGCCGTGGCACAGATCAAAACCAAAAAGCCATGGTGATCCTGGCTTCCGTACCCTTTTCCCCCAAGTCTCTCCCATCCGAAGCAAGTAGGCTTGCTAGAAAGAGACGCGGTAACTAGGCAACCAAAGTGCAATTCCAGAACGTCAGGCAGCATTCAGGGAGCATGCGCAGCAGCTCGCTGACGTTACAATTCCGCGCTGAAGAGAGGGGAGGGACTGTTGCCCTTTCACGTGACCTCGGCGCCGCTCTATGATTGGCTGCTTCGGGGGTGCGGCGTTAAGGCGCGGACGCCTCGCATTGGTGTTACGGAGCAGCTGGGAGGACCTCCGGCCACAGCCGCGGGAGGTCCGGACACGGGCGGCCATGGGACTCGCCGGTAAGTGTACCCCTGGCCTGTACTTCCCTGCACGCTTGTCCTCCTCCCGACCGGGTTGAGTTATTCGGCCGGAGCCCGGCTGTGGCGGATATGAAGGCAGCCCGCTTGAGACCCGGAAGTCGGGTCGGATGGTCTCCGGAGTTGAATGGGACTGAGGGCGCCTTGAGGGCGGGAGAGAGGTAGTTCTTTAGCTGAGGTTAGTGTGGCTGGAGCGGGAACCTCCGGGACTCTTGTCGTCCTCCTTTGGGGCTTGGTCAGATCTTGCCTGACCCCTGCGGGCTGGCTGATTGACCCAGATTGCCCTCTCCTTGTCCATAATCACTCGTTTCCTCTCTGGCTGTGATTTCCGTGCACTGCCCAGGGATTCGGTACAAGTACCGTCCTCCTGATCCCTGAACCCTCACTGGTTGTCCCTAAAGCTCCTTTGGAGCCCCTATTCATAACGATAGTTGGGAGCTCTTTGGGCACAAGCTAGAATTTTGAAGCTTTCTTCAAATTTGTCATTTTAGTGAGTTGGGTGGGGTCATTGGACATAGCCCTCCACTTGTCAACCGAGAGGGAGAACTCACCACATCGTTAAGCCTGTCTTCAACTAGAAAAATCGGAGATTCTGTGATTGTGCAAGCCTTTACGCAAGAAAGATATTAGGAGTGATAGCTTGATGCTACCATCAGACTCATCTAAGAAGTCGGAGGTTAATGGCAAACTTACATAATTGCATTGGGTTCATCGTTCTCTATTTTATCATTCGTTTGGGAAACCCAGTAGGAGTACAAGGTCTGGTTGAGACTGCAAACCTCAGTAGATAAGTGTTCATCACTTAAAAGTGCATGCAAACTTGAGGATTCTCAGTTTTGGTAATATTTAATATTTAAAAAAATATTTATTTACTTATTCGCAAGGAAAGAGAGTGTGAATGAGTATGAATGGTCGGTCACTCCAGGGCCTTCCTGCCATGACAAAGGAACTCCAGCATGAGCCACTTTGTGCATCTGGCTTTATGTGGGGACTAGGGAATTGAACTGTGGCCAACGCAGGCTGGTAGGGTTTGCAAGCAACTTGATAACTGCTGAGCTATTTATCCAGCCCAATCTTGAATTCTTTCCTTCTTTATATTTCTTTTTTCCTTTCCTTTGCTTCTCTTTGGTTCAAGACAGGACCTCCCTATGTAGCCCAGTCTAGCCTCCCTGCCTCACCTTCAAGTGCCTGTACCACCACACCCCCTCTGATGTATGTCTGATATATTTAAAATGTAGTTAATGTGTTGAAGAGAACTGACAGCTAATACTGTGAATACTTTTAACTTGTATTCCTGAGTTTGCAGTACAACATAAAAACTAAGAACTTTAGAGTGGTTTTTCACTGTGTAGTGGAATTTTTACAGCCTTGTAGATCTCATTTGTAAACGTAAGGAAGATTTTCACCAGATTTTGAAAGTCCAACACTTTATAGGAAAAGTGAATACTGAGTGAGCATTTCATATTGATATAACTTTGGGGGACTCCTGAGATAAACATTTCCTACTTTGGATGTAGGAAACAGTTTCACATGTGGCCCATATCTAGTTTTGTCTTTATTTCCAGACTCTGCTGAAAGAATGGGCACTCATGGAGGAAGGGCCTACATAACAAAAGGAAAGGTTATGAAAAAAAGTTGAGGGAGCGGATTGAGTATCAACATTCTTGAATAAGGGAGGAGAAAATGTGGATTGTCTACAGCATGAGCTCCAGGTAACACTTGAAAAATGTACTCTCAGAAAAGAAAAAAAAAAGTTCTAACCCCAGGTAAAAACCTGCAACGCTAATAATGGCAGAACTCAATGTTTGCAAAATCTGGAGTTAAGCTCTACAGCAGTAATCAGTAGCTTTCTGTGCAGAGCCCAGATGATAAATATTTTAGGCATGTTGCGTCATATGGTCTCTTTCAAAGCTGTTCTGCTAGTGTACTAGAAAAGAAGCCATCCACATGAATGAATGGGCAAGCTTGTGTTCCTGTCATACTTTGTTTACAAAAGCAGCCAATGGACCAGCATAACTAGATTAAAATCCCAGACAGTTTTAGTATCCTTTTCTGTATAACAAAACTGACTAAAAAGTAGTGTGAAACAACAGCCATTTTGCTGTTTTTTATGATTCTGGAATCTGCTAGAATTTTAGCTCATGATTCTTTTGCTCGCCTTTTCAGTAATCACCAGGAAAGCTACATTTAGCTAGCAGTTTGATTAGAGACTGGGCCCAGGTAAGAATATCGAGATGGCTGGGGTCCTGGCTTCAATGTACTTTGAGAACTCTTCATTGTCTTCCCCATGTCTTTCAAACCCAGCAGCTGGATGACATGTGATGATAGTTTAGGGTAATCAGCTTAGGCTGAGGTCAAAGACATACATATCATTCTTCCAGGTCCTATAGATTAAACCAGATTCAAATGCAAGTGGGAGTCCTGGGCTTGGTGGTACACATCTGTAATCCCAGCATTCAGGAAGCAGATTCTGGGAGGATTATGAGTTCAAGGCTAGCATGGACTACACAGCCAGAATGTTTCCCAGAAAAGGGGGAGATGTGATCATCAATGAAATAGATGACTACATTGTCTCACCTCAAACTCTACATTTTTGACTTTCTATTTATATGACAGGGTTGACACACTTTGCATTTATCTGCTAGAATGCTACCTTATTTAGATGTCAACTAAACTATGGTAAGATCAGAAAACTGTTAGTGTGCCATGTTGGGTATATGTTGGCGCTTTAATTTAATATTTTTTTTTCCTGAGGTAGGGTCTCACTCTAGCTCAGGCTGACCTGGAATTCACTGTGGAGCCTCAGGGTGGCCTCAAACTCACAGTGATTCTCCTACCTCTGCCTCCCAAGTGCTGGGATTAAAGGTGTGTGCCACCGCGCCCAGCTAATTTAATTTTTTATTGACAACTTCGGTAGGTAATTACAGACAATAAACCATGATATTCCCCTTCCCTCCCCCATTTTTCCCTTCACAACTGATCTCTCCATCATATCTTCTCCCACTCTCCATTAGTCTCTTTTATTTTGATTTCATCATCTCTTTCGCTTATTATGAGAGTCTTGAGAAAGTATTGTTAGGCACTGTGAGGTCATGGATATCAAGGCCAAGTTCTGTCTGGACAGTTGTATGTAAGGAGTGGTACTCTTCCTTTGGCTTTTGCATTCTTTCTGCCACTTCCTCTGCAATGGGCCCCGAGCCTTGGAGGTTGTGAGATGTTTCAGTGATGGTCATTCCTCGGTCACTACTTCTCAGCACTATGTTGCCTATGGGGTCATCCCAATGGTTACTGCTATCTGAAAGGAGAAGCTTCTCTAATCAAAAGTGAGAGTAGCATCAATATATGAGTATTAACATTAAGTGTAGTGCTTTCAGGGTAGATTGGTGAGAATAATAAATACATTTAGCCAGACAAGAGCAGGCTTTATAACCCTAAGGCACATGACCTCCCCTGCCATAGGCTTTTGATTAGGTTTTCAGTAGCAGGCATGTATTCCTTCCCATAGAGCAGGCCTCCAGTCCAATTAGAGAGCAGTTGGTTTCCCCCAGAGCAGACATGCCACTATTTCACCCATTCAGTCATTTGGCCTGTCTGGCCAAACTTGAGGCTTCCAGTGTCCATTGTTTTCACTGCTGATGACTTATGTCTCTTATAGGGCTGCATGCAGTGTAGCTTTTTCCAGCATTCAGTTGGCTGGTCTTCAGGGAGAAGGTTTTCAGCTTAGCACCAGCTTGATTTTTCAGTGACCTTGCTGCCCATGCATGTGAAGTCTTCAGCAATAGGGTCTCACCATCTGTTACTCATGGGAAACCAAGGGCCTTGGCAATAGTCTGTAGTGTTTTGGAGGCAATAGGGACCTCCCTGGCCAACAACTCATTGGTACATATCCCATCCCTGGCACTGAAATTTTTCTAATAGTAATCAATGGCTTCTGGATGTGCTGCTGTCCAAAGAAGTAGGCTTTCATATGTCTTATTCAGAATATCTTGAATTTTCATTGGCCCTTCCCCCACCCTTCTTTATTCATTATATATTGTGGTGTACCAAGCTTATTAAAGTTTTGCCATAGCGGTCTTTTTAGAGCTAAAGTAAGATCACGAAGTACCTAGTTTTGTGGTTGGCACATGGTAAATATTAAGCAATTAAATATCAAGTGAGTAAATTCATTATATGCTTTGTTTTTATTCGTAGGGGAAGAGCTAAGAAATGATACTACCACTGAAACTGTTTCTAATTTGGAATATGGAAGGCATATGGCTTTGAGCTGAGATACTGTTTTTCTCTTTCAGGTCACAGAGGATTTCTTAACCTGCTTGTTCTGAGAACTGATGACTAAAACCATCTCAGCATGACCAGTAGAGGAGGAGGTGGGCATAGCCAGCCCACCTCAGTGACACATTCTCAGTTTAGTTCTGGAAGCCATTCCACCTGCAGGACTCGTACCCATAATATATGCATGGTGTCTGACTTTTTCTACCCAAATATGGGAGGCGTGGAAAGCCACATTTATCAGCTTTCTCAGTGCCTGATTGAAAGAGGGCACAAGGTCATAGTCGTCACCCATGCTTATGGAAATCGAAAAGGAATCCGTTACCTCACTAATGGTCTCAAAGTTTATTACTTGCCTCTGAAAGTCATGTACAACCAGTCTACAGCTACAACTCTCTTTCACAGTCTGCCATTGCTCAGGTACATATTTGTTCGGGAGAGAGTTACAATAATCCATTCTCACAGTTCTTTCTCTGCCATGGCCCATGATGCTCTCTTCCACGCCAAGACAATGGGGCTCCAGACCGTCTTCACGGACCATTCCCTTTTTGGATTTGCTGATGTCAGCTCGGTGCTTACAAACAAACTTTTAACTGTGTCTCTTTGTGACACAAACCACATCATTTGTGTCTCTTATACTAGTAAGGAAAATACGGTACTAAGAGCAGCACTGAATCCTGAAATAGTGTCCGTCATTCCCAATGCTGTAGATCCTACTGACTTCACTCCAGAGCCATTTAGGAGGCATGATAGTATAATAACTGTTGTTGTTGTCAGCAGACTTGTATACAGAAAAGGTAATGAAACAATGGCTATCTTTGCATTGAAGACTTTTTTCTTGTAGGAAACAGTTCAGTATGTTTTCATTTTGTGGTTTTATAAAAAAACTACTTCCACATCAACTATTGTAAAGAAAGGTCTAATTGCTTTATACATCCAAGAAGATAACATTTTTAGAATGGTGATGAGTACAACCCTCAACCTTGGATGCTTTACTGGTTACTGAGAAAATTAAAAAAAAAAATAACCTGATGCTCTTTAATCGGTAAGAACCTTTAAAAAAACTAAAATAGCCCAGCACATATATTAAGAATAGAGTGTACCACATGACCTTTTCTTTCTGATTGCAAACATAATTTTTTTTCACTACAGATGTTTTAAAAGCTAAGAAAAGCATAATGATAAAAATTAAAACCAGTTATAACTGTATTCAGAGATGACCTGAATGAGTATTTTGGTTTATAACCTTGTGTCTTTTGTACACATGGTGTTCAAAATCATTAGGCTTTTCCGGCACCCTACTATCTTGTATCTTGTTTAATTTAATCATATCTAAGACATTGATAATGGCAGGTGAGTGGTGAAGAAAGAAAATTAGAGGGCCCAGCGTCAGAATCTGGGTTAACCCTGATCATGGACAGGTTACTTTGTATTTCAGTTTTTTTAATTAATTAATTAATTAATTTATTTATTTATTTATTTGTTTTTTGACACATGTGTATGGAATTTATTCACAGTTTCAAGAGACACTAATGCACCCACAAGTATTTCAGCTTTTGATTTAGATAACATCAGGGATTTGCACAAGTTCTGTGGTAGTTCTTAAAAAGTACTTGGCCTATATTACACTCTGCACTTGTCCACTGTTGTCTCAGAGGGTAATGTTTTTAGAACTTCCCCAATGTTAGTGGGTACCGCCTTAGGATTTATGTTGTTTACTATAAAGTCTGAAACAAACTACTCGTTAAAAAAACATTAAACTATCCTTTTGGGTGCAATTCAAAAACTGATCATCAAAGATATTTAAAGTTGAGCCTGGGGCTGGGGTGATGGCACAGCAGTTAAGGGCACTTGCTTGCAAACCTAATGGCTTGGGTTTAATTCCCCAGCCACCCATGTAAACTGGTGGTGCAAGCATCTGGTATTGTTTGTAGTGGCAAGGGTTCTTGGCACACCCATCTATGAACCCATGTGCAAATTAAAATAAGTAAAAGCAATTTAAAGTTGAGGGGCCTACTCAACCACTTCCTACCCTCCCTAATACACTCTTAAAGTGTTATTAACACACATCAAACTGTAGGTAGTTTGGTTTAGAGATACAGGCTTTGAGTTCTGGCACACTGATTCTGGCTGCATCATCTTGTGAAGTCACGTTCACAAATCAGCATGTAACGTTGCTACTTTGGGTTTCCTTTAAATAGCTGGAAACCTAAAAGTACACGAAAGCATGTGCTGGGATTTTCATTTACTTTCAGTTTTACTTACCAGTTTAGGTTACCTTTCATCTGACAAGGGCTCTTCCCCTGCCCCCGGCTTTTTCTATTGGTAGTTATAAACCATTTAGCTTTGGAAGAAACTTGTAGGCTTATGAAATATTCAGTCAAACTACTCGATCCAGTGTCAGAGGAAACTAGTATCAGATGGATATGTGAAGAAGTGCCAACAAATTCTAGATAAGCACAAGACTCAGCCATGTCACCAATATACTGGGGAGCAGGCCATGGTTAGTAGGGTTCAAGTTTGCAATGGAAATCCTTGGTTGGCCCAGCTACTTACTTAAGTGGAGGTTGGTGAAAAAATTGGACTGTGGCACATTTTCTGAGGGGTAGGAAATTACTTGTTTCTGTTCTTTAATAAGGATGTGAGTGGCTTTTTAAAAAAAAAAATTGGGCCGGGCATGGTGGCGCACACCTTTAATCCCAGTGCTCGAGAGGCAGAGGTAGGAGGATCACTGTGAGTTCGAGGCCACCCTGAAACTACATAGTGAATTCCAGGTTAGCCTGGGCTAGAGTGAGACCCTACCTCAAAAAACCAAAAAAAAAAAAAAAAAAAAAAGGACTATCTCTTGAAGTACAGTGATATGTTTGCTGGAACATAGACCATTCACCTAATGTATTTTCTAATCAAATAGCATACTTCTGTGAGACACATGAGACAGTGTGATGCATGTGTGATGAAGGATTGACAAACTTCTTATACAAGGATTAAACCTGTTAACTCTACTTCACTAATGGGATATTTTAACTGTCTTAGCTACCCAGTAGAGTTAAAGGATGATCTTTCTTGCTTTCAGTTCAGTAACTAAGTGGATATCTTGTGAACCTTCTCCATAGGCTAAGTACCCTGCAAAAAGTAATATTCTGAGAAAGAAAGGTCCCAATGTGACTAGTAATATGAATGCTCCATTTCTTTTTTTAAATAATTTTTTGTTTATTTTTATTTATTTATTTATTTGAGAGTGACAGACACAGAGAGAGAAAGAGGCAGATAGAGAATGGGCGCACCAGGGCCTCCAGCCACTGAAAACGAACTCCAGATGCGTGCGCCCCCTTGTGCATCTGGCTAAAGTGGGTCCTGGAGAATCGAGCCTCGAACTGGGGCCCTTAGGCTTCACAGGCAAGCTCTTAACTGCTAAGCTATCTCTCCAGCCCAATGCTCCATTTCTTATTAATAAAGTAAATCCCTCAGGAGATGTTCAATGGGCCAGACATCAAAGACCCATTGAAGTAGATTAAGAGGATAAACCCATGTTCTCATTGCTCAGCTTTCTTGGGGAAGGAGTACTTTCTGAGCTCTCTTCCCTCCCATCTGTTTTCTTCTCTGTCCAGGTTTTCCAGTGTTCTGTGTGTGTGCAGGCATGCCCCACTTCTTTCTCTAGTGGTAATGACAACTTAACATTTGTATTCTGCAGTTGATAAAGCCTGGGCATGGTACAGCACCTCACTTGACCCAACAACTATAGGGTAGATGTTTTCTGCATGTAACAGACAGTTACAGAGAGGGTAAGTAACTCGCCCAGGTTACACAGTAAGTAATAGAGATCACAAACATGAGTCTAGGTCTTCCTTAGTTAAGGTTGCCCATGTCCCTACCCTCAGTCTGGCCAGTATTCTAGAATATACCAGACGTTTCTTTAAAGTAGTTGGGCTGAACATTAAAATCAATTTGATTCAGGAAATTTTGTGTGAATATTGTTTTATGGTAAATGCTCTTGGAAGCACCAGAGTTTTATAGTGTATGAGGAGGGCCTTTATTTCTAGAATACTACTGTAAAGCACTGATAGTTCTAACAAGTTTCATGTTTTATAAGTGATTGTCCGGATTATTAAATGACAAATATATTTCAAGTACATTGTGAACATAGTTCTCAGTAAATGTTAACTATTAACAGTTCCCTTATTGCTCCTTTTTTGTAGTTTGAAGGATGGATTCTATATTAGAAAGGAGGGAAAGAGAGAAGGGGAATAGAAAAGGAAAAGGAGGAAGTTTAGGCAACTCAGTGTTAAAAGACATTTAGCTACTTCTGGTTTATTTAGAAATCCCGTTGATTCCTATGCATTTGAAAGAAAGATAGCTAATGAGAAGCCTTCATAATTCAGAAAATTTACAAATGAATTTATTTTTAATATATGCACTCATTTTGAAAATACCAGTAAAGTTTACATAATGAATCCTTCTTTGAATTATTTAATAAGAATGATCATATATATGTAAATATATAATTTCTCCCATCATGTATTTTACAATTGGTATGCCTATTTCAAGGAAGATTATAAGTAATGTAGTTTGTGTGTGTTATGTGTACTCATTTTTAAAAAAAATTGGTTATTTGTTTGTAAGCAGAAATAGAGGAGAGACAGTGAAGAGACAAAGAGAGAGAATAGGTGTGCTAGGGCCTGTAGCCACTGCAAACAAACTCCAGATGCTTGTGCCCCTTGTGCATCTAGCTTATGTGGGTCCTGGGGAATCGAACCAAGGTCCTTTAGCTTTGCAGGCAAATGCTTTAACCTCTAAGCCATCTCTCCAGCCCTGTATTTTTAATATAATAAAATTAATTCTAAATGGTCTGTTATGTTTACCTTTGAATGTATATGGTTGTAACCACTGATGAATTAATTACACTCCCAAAATAGTGTCAGCATTGCTGTGGCTTGAGAGTCACTTTTTAGAGTAGAGGTCATGTAATCCTATTTTATTATTTTATATTTCCTGAAGTTATGTTTATGTATTATAAGGAAATTGTTTTATTTTCAATAAAGGAACCAAGATACCTCCTTAGGTCTTTGGGGCTGTAGTGATCTGAAACTTGAGTTCCTGCTACTCTCATTTGCTCCCATTCTGGGGAAGTGGGCTATAGCTAGTTTAGATGAACTGTTCTTTTAAACTGTGATAATATTGTTAGTAGTGTGACATTTTCTATACAGACTTCCTTTTGAACAAAGTGGAAGCAGTAGCTAAACTTCGCTGCTTAGCCCTTTCCTGTGGTAGAAAGTGGAATCAGACCGGTTGAGTTTTATAGATGTAGGAGACCTTGGACATTAGGTACATATGTCTCTGCATTTAAAAGAAGATTATGAAAGGGCATACTGGTTTGATTGCTAACTGAGACCTGAGCCACCTTAAACACCACTCTTAGAAGTAAGTATTGTATGAAGTTAAAACTTAAAGAATTGTATGTTGAATTGGGTGATGCAGTAACAATGCATGTGAGTCTGTATCTTCAAGCATTGTAATCCTTGGAGACTGATGGCAGTTTGTGAATGATTCAACCCTCCCAGGAAAAAAAAAAAAAAAGAGAGAGATTTGTGTAGTGTACTTCAAAGAGGCAAAAGCTGATGATTTAATGAGTGGGTTCTCAGTAACTGCTGATTTTTTTTTAAAAGGTTAAATGTTAACCTTCAATATTCACTTTATAATTTCAGGGACTGATTTGCTTAGTGGTATAATACCTGAACTCTGTCAGAAACATCTAGATTTAAAGTTCCTAATTGGAGGAGAGGGACCAAAGAGAATTGTTTTGGAAGAAGTACGGGAAAGATACCAACTACATGACAGGTATTAACGCCTTCCATATTATTGTTGGTGATAAAATATAAATTGACCACATTTTGCTTTGACCACATACCTGCCTTGGTATGCTGTTTCTACATACCTGAGACTTAAACATCTAAGGCATGAATTTTCAAATGTATGTCCAATGAGAAAGCTTGCAGAGTACCTTATTTTATTTTGTTCAATTTGTTCAATAATATTTTATTTTGGGCAGTTGTTGCAGAACTCATGGAAGGTACTAATAAAAGCCCAATTGAAATATTTGAAGATTCCCAAGCTATACTATGTTTTGACTTAAGTATCATGTCTCAGTCATGTAAATTGTTATACACGTATATATTCAGACAGAACTTTTCCTCAATAATTTTTGGAATACTTAAGGTATGTATGTGCAAAGTGCATTTTGTAAGAGCTATTTTTCTGTTTAGAAATGACACTTTTAACATTTTATTGTGAAAGTTATTGATATTCTTTTTTAAAAAAAATTTTATTTATTTATTTATTTGAGAGCGACAGACACAGAGAGAAAGACAGATAGAGGGAGAGAGAGAATGGGCACGCCAGGGCTTCCAGCCTCTGCAAACGAACTCCAGATGCGTGCGCCCCCTTGTGCATCTGGCTAACATGGGACCTGGGGAACCGAGCCTCGAACTGGGGTCGTTAGGCTTCACAGGCAAGCGCTTAACCGCTAAACCATCTCTCCAGCCCAAATTATTATTATTATTATTATTATTATTATTATTATTATTATTATTTTGGTTTTTTGAGGTAGGGTCTCACTCTGGTCCAGGCTGACCTGGAATTAACTCTGTAGTCTCAGGGTGGCCTCGAACTCATGGCGATCCTCCTACCTCTGCTTCCTGAGTGCTGGGATTAAAGGCGTGCGCCACCACGCCCGGCAAGCCCAAATTATTGATATTCTTATGAAACACAAATTAGTTTTGGAGATAGTGAAATTTGACATATGCAACAAAACTTAAAAATATGTTGTATGAGTAGTAACTTAACAGTATGAAGTTGTTTTTTTACTTAAAATATGGGAATTGTTTATGTCTAGATTCTTTCCATTTCATATTTTCCATTAATATTTACTTGTTGTAACTTGGACCATAGAAAGAAAAATGGAGATCATGGAGGAAGCTATGGCATTCATAGCCAAAATACAATTTTCTGGGGCTTAGGACATGGCTCGGTCATTAAAAGCACTTGCTTGCTAAGTCTGCTGGCCTGAGTTCACTCCCCAAGCCACCTACATAAGCCAGATACAAAAAGCTTCGAGTGTTCATTTTTAGCCCACGAACGGCCCTAGAACACCCATACACACAATGCAAATAAGTAAATTAATAAATAGAGTTAAAAGGATATAATTTGGGCTGGGTGTGGTGATGCACTATTTTTTAAATTTTTTTTAACAATGATTGGTATTTTTTATTTTCCATATTTTGGGGGTTTGCCCTAATCTCAATTTTTTTTTTTTTACTAGTTTTCTATTCAGCAAATACAGGCAGTTTGGTACCATTATTAGGCTCATCCATGACCTACCCCCTCCCCATTGGCCCCTCCTTGTTGAGGTATATGGGTCGTGCATTGTGGAATTAGCCTACACAATGGAATTCTATACAAGGTGTTTGTTTTATATGGGTGTTTGTGATACTGATTTTTTCTTTTGAAGTTTTTAAAATTCTAATACTGATCTTTTGAGATGGAATATTAGCACCAGTAAAAATAGAATAAACAACAGAGTTGGCTTTTAAGAATTCAACTTATTTTATGTCATGATTTTGTAACTATTTCTTTTCCTCTCATTTGAAAAATCAGGGTGCATCTTTTGGGACCTTTAGAACACAAGGATGTTAGAAATGTCTTAGTTCAAGGACATATTTTTCTTAATACCTCCCTTACTGAAGCATTCTGCATGGCGATTGTGGAAGCTGCCAGTTGTGGTTTACAGGTAACAAATAAAAAAACCTTGTATTGTGTCTTCGTGTTATATGCCAAAGCAGGTGTTTTTTTTTTTTTTTTGTGAGAGTGACAGACAGAGAGAGAGAAAGAGGCAGATAGAGAGAGAGAGAATGGGCATGCTAGGGCCTCCAGCCACTGCAAACAAACTCCAGATGCATGTGCCCCCTTGTGCATCTGGCTTACATGGGACCTGGGGAATCGAGCCTTGAACTGGGGTCCTTAGGGTTCACAGGCAAGTGCTTAACCGCTAAGCCATCTCTTGAGCCCCCAAAGCAGTTTTTTAACTTGTTTTCTTAAATTTTTCTGAGGAATGATTGTGGATTATGTGCTGTTTTTGGTCTTTTTAAGGTTGTAAGTACCAAGGTTGGAGGAATTCCTGAAGTACTTCCAGAAAGCCTTATTATTTTATGTGAGCCTTCAGTAAAATCTTTGTGTGAAGGGTTGGAGAAAGCTATTTCCCAAGTGAAGTCGGGGACATTGCCAGCTCCAGAAAAGATCCATAATATAGTAAAGACTTTCTACACCTGGAGGAATGTGGCAGAGAGAACTGAAAAAGTATGTTATATGCTGAGAAAAGATTCTGTCTGAATGCCTGCATGATGTTTCGCTTATACATTTGCTTTCTGCTGCTTCTGTTTTGGGTTAGGTTTCTGAACTCTTTCAAATGAAAAGACATGAATTCTACATTACTTCTGGTTTACATGCTGAGCTAAGTTTCTCCATCATTCATTGCCCCTGGCATCTGAGAATGATAGTAATGCAGCCTAGCCCCCTCCCAGAATCCATAGCAAGTAGGGGCCAAGCCCGTGTTGAGGTCATAGATTTCAGGTGCTCTCTAGTTGTAAAACGTGAAGAGCCTTTAGCGAACTACTAGTTTAGGTTATAGTTTTGTAGCTTGTGCATATTTAATTAATAATGCTTGCTGTAATTCTTGTGTTTTTGTGATATTCTGAAAGAAAAGTATTTTCACATCTTTAGGCCCATTGAAAACACAAATGAATTTAATGTGTCAACAAAAAGTAGGATAAGTGGGCTAGGGAGATGGCTTAGCAGTTAAGACACTTGCCTGCAAAGCCTAAAGACCCAGGTTCGCTTCTCCAGGTCCCACATAAGCCAGATTCACATGTTGGTGCATGCGTATGGAGTTATTTGCAGTGGCTAGAAGCCTTGGTGCACCCATTCTCTCTCTCTTTCTCTCATTAATACATAAGCATAAATTTTTTTAATTTTTATTTATTTATTAGAGAGTGACAGACACAGAGAGAAAGACAGATAGAGGGAGAGAGAGAGAATGGGCGTGCCAGGACTTCCAGCCACTGCAAACGAACTCCAGACGCGTGCTCCCCCTTGTGCATCTGGCTAACATGGGACCTGGGGAACCGAGCCTCGAACCGGGGTCCTTAGGCTTCACAGGCAAGCGCTTAACTGCTAAGCCATCTCTCCAGCCCATGAGTTCTTAAGCTTTGCAGGGCTGGAAGTCCTGGTGCGCCCATTCTCTCTCTATCTGCCTATTTCTCTCTGTCTGTTGCTCTCAAATAAATTAAAAACAAACAAAAAGAATTTAAGAAGTAGGGAAAGTGATCACAAACAAAAAGCAGCAATAGAATTTTCAGAAGGACAGCTATAGAATGTAGACTGACACCCTTAGGCAAGAGAGTAAGGTTGTGGGAAATGTTTCCTAGAAGAGAACTGTTGCCTAATTTTAATTAAGGGACTATGTCATATTCTTTAGGTCATTTCTTCCTATATAGAAACACTGAAGTAGAAAGAAAGCTGGGGGTAGTACCGAGAGAGTCATAGCTTAGACTGGTGCTTTATACGATCAGTGTATTCATTGAGCAGTAAGTTTTTAGCCTAAGATAGGAATCTTTTACTTGATTTGAATTATAAATTCTGATGCATAAGAACTCATGTTCGAATATAAGTTCAAAAGCCCCTTATCTCTAAAAAGTGGTGACATAGTACATTTTCCACTGAAGAGATCTTAGAAACAGACAAATGCTTGTGATTGAACTGGCTGAGACACAAACCTTCTAGAAGTCTTCTGATATATCTAGCCATGTAAAATAGCTAACTTTTCCTTTGGATGTTGGAGTCAAACACTGACTGCATATATGGTACATGCCAGAGTCACCTGGGTAACCTCTTCAGAGTCTTTGTACTCCTTCTTCCTGTTCTTTTGCCTACTCAACCACTCCCTACATTCTGATGTGTCCCTTGGGAAGCTGAGATATACTTTCGTGTACAGTTGGCAGTGATACTTGGCTAAACAGGTTTTATTTTGTGTGTGTGTCTATACTCCACCCTGATTGAGAAACACAGTCCTGTAAATTGTGATTTGACTTTGATTGACATCATATAAGCCTCAAAAGTCTTAGGTATTGCAGATAAGAAAATCGGGGGAAGAACTATGATGACAGTTTACCAGCTTATGTTGAAGGAGTTAGGTTTTGGTTTTGTTTTATTTTTTTGGCAGTGGGCAGGGGAGAGTAACCTTACATTTTCTTTTGGTTTTCCTTTAAAATAATAGTAAAGCCTCTGTAAATGTTTTCTGCCTTATATTTCCTGGAAATTTATAGTGTTCATTTAGAAAAAATAAATCTAGCCAGGCATGGTGGTTCACACCCAGAACTCCAGCACATGAGAGACGGAGGCAGAAGGGTAACAATAAGTTCTATTCCAGTCACTGCTACATTGTGAGAGCCTGTCATGCAGGAACACAAAGCAAGAAGTAAATCCTCATCTAAAACATTGTCATGGTCTCACAGTAGTAAATTAGTTTGTTATTTAAGGTAATAAATTATTTGACTTGAAATAAAAGTGGACAAGCTGGTCATTTTATAGTTGGCCTTTTAACTCTAGGGTATTTTGGTCCTTTTCAACTTCTTTTAGTTTGACTGTGTTATTTAAAACAATTATCACAAACTTAAATTGGAGCATTCAGTGTGGTATCACACACTTGGCAATCCTCGCACTTGGGAAGGAGGATGAGGAGTTCAACATCATCCTCGGGTATTAGAGTAAGTTCAAGACCATCTGGAGCTATATGAGAGCCTGTCTCAAAAAAAAAAAAAAATTGGAGTTCCTGCTGTAAGCATACTTTGTTTCAGTTATAATCTTATCAACTGCCACATAATTCTCACCATCATTATGATGAAAGTATATTTAAAATGTTCTCAGAGTAGAAGCCACATGAAAACATCCCTTACTTTTCAATTTTTCAAAGGCCTTTGGTGTAAAGATGAACTTGCCCTGTATGCTGTAACTTTCTTAAATTTGTAAAGAGATGTTTACAGGTCTAATATTTTAGACTTGCTTGATCAACAGTATCTTTTTTTTTTTTTTTTTTTTTTTTTTTTTGGTTTTCTGAGGTAGGGTCTCTCTCTAGCTTTGGCTGACCTGGAATTCACTAAGTAGTCTCAGGGTGGCCTTGAACTCACAGTGATTCCCCTATATCTGCCTCCTGAGTGCTGGGACTAAAGGCCTGTGCCACCATGCCCAACAACAGTATCTTAAAGTGAGTCACCCGCTATCAGTACACAGCAGTAATCTTTGTTTTATCCGCCCATGTTTTACAGCCTGCTAGAATTAACCTCACCTTCTTTCACTTTTTACTTGTAATCTTTGAGATGTCTGTCTACCATGTCACCATCCATGCTCAGTAACCCAGACGGCCTTGTGCAGCTGTTGGAATCAGAGCCTCTATGTTTCCAGAAGCCCATTCTACTGAAGCACTCTGCTTCTGTGTGATGTCTGCTGGGTGTTGGGGAGAGCTTTTTCCACCCAGTCAAGGCATCTGCTGAATTAATGGTGGTGGACAGATGAGCCGTTCAGGACTTTGATATTTAGTATTCAGTTGAAATCACTGGGGAACTTCTAGAAGAGAACTGTATGACACAATGACTAGCCCAGAATTAAGTGCCTGATAAGCTTTAAGCTAAATAGTAATAATTATTGTGATTAAGTTCAATGATGGCAATCATTATTGAATAACAAATGAGTGACTTCTCTCTGCATGTTTATCAGATGTTCCTGGTCAGAGTGGGTCACAGGCATGTGGTACCTAGAGCTTTCATTGTTTGCCTTTTCTCCCCCAGGTGTATGAGCGGGTCGCAAAGGAAACTGTGTTACCAATTCACAAGAGACTGAACAAGCTGATCTCTCATTGCGGCCCAGTTACGGGCTATATTTTTGCCTTGTTGGCGGTGTTCAGCTATCTCTTCCTCACTTTTCTGAGATGGATGACTCCAGATTCTGTCATTGATGTTGCAGTAGATGCTTCTGGACCAAGGGGGGCCTGGACTCATAAACATCCTCACAATAAAAAGGAGTGTGAGAATGATAACATATCAAAAAACAGTTAGAAGAAAGCCTGTGTCGTAAAGTTTTAAACACTTGTAATAGTTCTAGTAACATGGTTGGAAATAACCTTGCTTTTTTGTTTTGGGCTTTGAACGTTAATTTAGTAAATTATGCTACCTCTATGTCATTCAGTTTTATTTTGAAGAAAGACTAAACAAAAACTTATGCAATTCCTGAGTGTAGAAACTCCTTGCACTTCTTTTAAAAATTAGGTGAGAACAGTTAAGCCACTCAGGTATGACTTTCAGATTACTGAAATCCCTCTAGCAGAGATGTTTTAACATATTTTGGGAGCTTTGGGTGCTGAAGGGCCAAATGTCTCGGTATTTTTTGGCCAGTTTTTAATGTTACACCATTAGTTAGACATTTACTAGATGTTTATAGGTTTTCTTTAGGGAGGTAGAGCAGTCATGTAGATGATTTTAATTATGTTCATGTCTCTAACTGGGCATTGAAGTCACGCTCTGAAACACTTATTGGATCTACTCAAAAAGTGTTAATAAGTGATTGATCATCAGCTTTCTTAGTAAGATGGTCCATTGGTTGTCAGCATGTTTAGTGCACCTGCTATGTAGGAAAGCTTGAACCAGATGCTACTTGTCGTTGAGAACCAGTTGACATGAAGTGGTGACATAGCCAACATGCCCAAAATGCTCAAGCTAGTTAATGCTGGGAAAACGTCACCATCATAGTCCAGTTACTGAGATCCTGCTGTATGTGTACTCCTGGGTAGGACCTTCATCTTCGTTGTGTATGTGAAGAGTGTTTATTTGCTTTTCAATCTTGGGACCGATCACTGTTGATAATAGTCCAGACAAACCCTCCACAGTTGTAGTGCATACTTTAGCCATCTCTGAATGCCTTTGTGTTCCCTAAGCAGAATGTCTGAGGTGTGCCATCTCCAAACCAGCTGCTACCCTGTCCTTTTGATATGTCACTACCCTTCACTATGGCCTAGCTGATGTCTGATAAGTACTGTCAGTGTACAAAAAGGCTTTACTCCAGAAGGGTTTATTTACAGCAAACCAAGTAAGTCTGAAAATTTTAGGACCATGGTCTCTGTGGGTGGATTTTGTTTATTGTAATTATTATCTCCCACGCCCAGGGGTTGCATTATCCATGTAATATGTATTATTAACCCTTTGAAGTCTTTACAAGAAGTTTTTGAGAAAAGAACTGAAATTGGAAAGTGGGTCGCTTAATGGGTGCACTAGATTCTGTCAGTATTGTGATTCTATACAGGATTTTTTAAAATGATAAGATTTATAAAACAACTTGCTTTTCAAAAAGTATCTTAACATGCCTTGTACCTGATTGCCACTGTTATATAAAAGAGATATGTTTGTGTTTTGTTTGTATTTAAACACATACAAGAGAGTAAGTTTTAAACTATAGAAGTTAGAGATTCTTTTATTGGAGAAAATGAGCTGTTCTAAAACAGTTGGTCTTATTAGAGATTTTAGGCTTTGAGACTGACTGACATATATGAAATCAACAGTGCCAATAGCCATGGTAAAGTGGGAAATATTTAACATTTAGTTTTATTTATTCTCCTTTTCAGTTTTTAAAAGGTACTCTATTATTCTCTTATTTTTAATTTATTATCAAAATTTTTGCTTAATTCTTAAATTGCCCTTTAAAATGACAATAGGATGTAAAATTATCTGATTTTGCTTATAAATCTGGACTTTATTAGTTAAACTTATTTTTCTTTTTTCAACAAATGGAAACAAATTTAATTTACACAATTGATTTTCAGGCTTTTTGGACACATTAATTTTAACTGTCATTGTTGCATCTGGTTGATGTCTGGAAACACATTGTTCTACCCTGCTACTTGGAATTATCTGAAAGTAAAATTGACCTTGATGAGGAATTTATTAAAAATGTATTGTGTTTCTTTTGATGTTACAAACAGTTATACACATAAAGACTGATTTATTAAAACATGCTCACATCTAAAAATAAAGAGGAAAATGACATTTTGACAAGTTTCTGAGTTTGCCTTATTTTATAGACAGAATATTGTTTTCTAGTGAGACAAGGTTCCTCACCTCCACCCCACACTTTCTTTCTCAGTGGAATTGAATGTGTTGCTTAGTCTGTTAGTCAAATAGGAAATATCCTTCAAATGATGAGTTACTCTGTCATCTTCTTTTTTCTAGAGTGTATGCTCTTTTGTACTCATGAGGCAGCATGTTCAATTGCAACTTTGTTTCCTGAACCAAATAAGTCCTTGTTTTTCAGTGTGCCAGTTCTTGTATCAGGCAGATGAATCCATCCACACACTATTGTGTATATGAACTACGTAATTATACATTAAATCTTGCCAGCTGTTTTAAGGGGTATTTGAATTTTGACTTTCTAGATGTCTGGCTTTTCCCATTCTGTATTAGAAATAGTGAAAACAGGCTCAGCTTTCCCATCTCTTTTTATTAGAAATACTGGAAAACAGTTACTTTCATGTTCAGATTTATCTTACATCAGAACTAATATGATAAAGTCAGCCAGGATATTCTTGGTTTGTGTTTACTTTTGCAGAGTGTATTTGAAGGCCTATTTATATCTGTATTCCCAAAAGAAAGTAGGTAGATCTTAAAATTATGTCATCTTGTGGCTGGGTTTTTTACTATGAAAATTAAAGTTCCATACAGAATTTCATTTGTATCTACAGTACTTTGGAATGTTCCCCCCCCCCCAGTGTGTGTGTGTGTGTGTGTGTGTGTGTGTGTGTGTGTGTGTGTGTGTGTGTGTGTGTGTGTGGTATGCCATGCACATACCACTGTACATGTGTACAATTTAGAGGACAGCCTCAGGATGTGTGTGGGTCCTCATTTGCCTTGTTTGAAACAGGGTCTTGCTGTTTTTGTTGTTTTTCTGTTTGTAAATTATTTCCTCTTGTATTATGCAGCTGATAAGAACACATTGCTTAACTATGGAATGCATTGATTCATGTAATCTCTGATTACTTTACCTGGAAACTAAGGGTTATTATTCATTCATCTCATTATCACTTGTGTGTGATGAAGGATAGTCTACATTTTCCAGAAAGTACCACTTCCACTGATGCTTGAAATGGAAATGAATGAGCAGAAAAGAACCTTGCTGAGTGAACTTGTCATAGCAAATGAAATGTTCCCAGGAATAATGTTTTCCACTAAGAACACATGGCATATTCAC
The DNA here is from genome assembly GCF_020740685.1 of Jaculus jaculus. Taxonomy (NCBI): domain Eukaryota; kingdom Metazoa; phylum Chordata; class Mammalia; order Rodentia; family Dipodidae; genus Jaculus; species Jaculus jaculus. The sequence goes on from NC_059125.1 coordinate 9,800,517, forward strand.
ATTTTCTTGTATGAAGGTCAGAGAACGTGTTTTGTCCCTTTAGTTGTAGAAGTTTCTTTTATCTTTTCAACATAGTGTGCCAAAAATAGAGGTTTAGAACTAAGAAAGCAAATAAAAAAGGTTAGGACATGAATTCTTTTGGATAATAGTAATACAGGTTAGAACTATTGAGTGCTTCTGTTAGAAGGAAATGATTTTATTTAACACTGCCACAGATGTCAGCACAGGCAGTCACCAAATCAGAGAGATTAGAACTTACAAACTGAGTTCTTGGTAACAGGAGCAGTGAGTGCTAGGAGGTTTAAAATAGATGTCATATGATACCAATTATAACTCGGTGAAAATTTGCAGTCCTAGGAACTTATACAGAGTATAAGCCAAAATGGAAGATGGTCCTGTTTTCTTTGGCTTTAAAAACATCTTTATTACAATGTTTGCTACGTTTTTTTTCTTCAAGCTTTTAATTAAAGTATTTTTGGCTCTCCTAACCCATTTCTATATCGTCAAAGGCAATAGAAAAGAAGCGGCTAGGATAGCAGAAGAGATCTATGGAGGAATTTCAGGTAAAAATACATGAACTTATTCCCCATACCTAAAAAAAGACTCTCCTAAGTAATTCAACAGTTTTTCTAGTAAGCAGGCTTTCTTTATACTTTAGTTTTGAATGTATTGTGTGAAAAATTACCTATCTAAAGTAGTAAATGGTGTTGGCTGCACCAATTTGTGAAAGATTTAAGCTTTTCTGCAAGCTATGGATCTATTTGAAAATATTATTTAAGAAGAAAAGAGAATAATGGATTTTAAAGATTACCTTGAGAAGCCTTGTTTCTGCTTGGCTCAAAGATTCACTTTTATGTAGTATTTTCTATAATATTTTCAGTCAAACTAAAGAGCATTCTAATACTAAATTTATTCAGTAAATAGAATGAGTAACTAATGTGATTTAAAGCAGTAAGTGTGGCTTGTTATATATATATTTGTGCTGCCTTTTGCTAATGGAATTGATAAAACACTTACCAGAGTTAGGGAAATTTCTTTACAGAACTGCTTGTATTCACTAACACCATGCTACCATAATACAAAATGTGAAGATTTGGGAAACACATCTGAAAGTCTCATGCTTTGTAAAGATTAGTCTATATTTCTTTCAAGAATTGAGTCTCCATTGTAGTGGGCTGCTGCCAAAAATAACTCTGTCACTGCTGAAATTGCCAGCAGAGGAGCATTTACACATAAACAGTATCCAGAATTTCCCTGTGTATGCTTAGTGTTCACAGGGATCCCAGCATTACGCCATTTTTATGTAGTATCTATTTCAGTTTGCATCCAGGAGTCTTGTGATTCCAACCCACTAGACAATTTGGAAAACGCTAGACATCAGTGGTCTCACACAAATAAGACTCATAAAGAAAAAAGCATCAAAATGCTTCAATTAACCGGGGGAAATGAGAAGAATTTTAAAGTCTCAGAGAGTGTCAGAAGAACTGGTCCGTGGAAAGAGATTTCTTTTGGGGATTATATTTGTCACACATTTCAGGGAGGTATGTAACTTCGGTAGAAAAAAAAAAAAAAGCTTTACTTTAGCTTCAAACTAAGCATGATCTGGAAAGGTATGTTCTATTTTTAAATTTGGGTAAGGATTTTCTAGAATTTTCAGTAATAATTCTTATATCCTGATAAGTATGCGATCCTCAGGATTCAAATTAGGTAAAGTCTTGGACAGTATTGACAGCATGTGTTAAAATGTTTTCTCTTATTGTTCCAGTGCATCATTCCTGTCTTTATAGTACTTCAAGCCTGTGTAAGCACACTTTGTATTTAACTCTGAAGACAAGATTTAAATCTCTAATTAATTTGCACATGCATGTGTGGATTCCAGGGTCTCTTGCTCTTATTGTTGGTGCTGGGGAATTGAACCTGAGCCATCAGGCTTTGCAAGCAACCACCTTTAACTGCTGAGCCATCTTCCCAAACCCCTCAAATTTCTTGAATGGAGTCCTTTATGTAAAGACTATCTTTACTTATTCAAGCTCCTAAAAATATTCATTTAATTTCCAAGTGTTATTGTATTATAAACTTAAACCATTTTCCATTATTATTAACAAGAGGCAGAGGTGAGAATAATGCTTGTAAATGTCGTAGTTTAACTTCTTTCCTGCATATATGTGTATTTGTATATATGTCTATATACCCTTTGTGTATCCAGATTTCAGATGTCTTTTATAACCACATGGCAATAACATGCCAGAAACAGTTGTTTTTACATGATTCTAGTAGTGTTTTTTTTTTTTTTTTCTTTTGACACAAGCAGTAGTCAGAAATTGGGAGGATTATATTCAAACCAGAAATCGTTTTTGTAGCTGATTGGTTAGGCAAACATTTGTTAGAAAAATATATGATGGTTAATGAATAAGTTAGTTAATTTACTTACAAAGTTTTCAGCTCAAGGTTAAATTTCTCGATTTCACTAGCATGTTCCACTCCTGTCAACTATTGTCAACAATGTTAAAAATAAGGGGAGGACAGCAAAAACAAATAACTTAGCCAGAAAAGAACATTCAGTTTCTTACGTCCTTGACATTCTGTCTTTTGGGAGCTGCACCTGATATCATATCTCTCACTGAATGAATGTCTGTCTTTTTTTTTTTTTTTTTTTTTGCAGGGAATGAGCTGCAAGGTCTCTTTAAAAGTATTTTTAATTTCATTTAAAAAATAGCTTATTTATTTATTTTCAAGCAGAGAGAAAGAAAGAGGAGAGGGAGAGAACAGGCCAGCAATGGCCTTTACCCACTGCCAATGAACTCCAGATATATGTGCAACTTTGTGCATCTGGCTTTATATGGGTACTTAGAATTGAATCTGGATTGTTAGGCTTTGCAGGAAATCGCCTTAATGCCATCTCTCCAGGCCTAAAATAAATAATTTTAACTTTATTTTACATATATGTGTATGCACACAGAGAGAGAGAGAGAGAGAAAATAACAGGTTATACATTTTTATCCCCTTGTCCCTTCTCCAGTTACCTGGGGACGATCGTCAGTGGAGTTATGGTATCCACTGTGGAGTCATGAAGGCTTCAGTCAGTCCTTGTAGGATGGGGTTATTCTTACCCACTCTGAGACTCTTAAAATTTTCTATCCCTTCTTCGGGAATGCTCCCTGAGCCTTGGTAGACCTTTTGGCTGTCTGATTTAGTGTTGAGATCTCTGTACCTTCTGGATTTCTGCTTTGATAGGTTTTGGTTAGTTACCATGTCTATCATCAATGCCCTAGAGCTGGTTGTCAGACTAACAGTAAGAACACGATTCATATCACCACTTCCTCTGTAATTTCTCCTGGGCCCTGGCAGATGTGGTAGAGGTGGCTGTTCTCATGGTGGGAAGTCAGCAATCTTCTTGTCTTATCATTAGATCTTGGTTCTTCTCTGTTTTCTTTGCCATCTGTAAAGTAAAGCAGATTCTCCAACCAAGAGTGAGAGCAGCTTGGGTTAAAGGGGATATGCTATTTTATTTGAGAAGGATTTTTTTTTTTTTTTTTTTGGTGTGTGTGCAAGCCTAATCTTCTCCTCCAGAGAGCAGTAGGGGCTTCTTTCTGAAGTTTGAGTTTTCTGACCATGGGAATCTGACTTGGTTTCCAGTACCAGATATGAGTTTTCTCTCACTGAATGAGCCTCATGTCCAATCAGAGAACAATTGGTTACTACAGAGCATTTTTGCAACTGTTGCACAAGTGTGTACTTCTTGTCCAGCTGATTGATTTAATAGTCTGTAAGGTTCCCTGCTTATTCATACTGTTGGTGGCCATTGTAGTCCAGTGGCTCCCACAGGGCTCTCCAGCACTATGAGAGCTAGCCAGGAGGGAGCGAATTTCCCTTTTGGTTTCAGCATGGTGTTCCAATGTCCTGTGACCACAGCCTGTGGTGTTTTCAGTAACAGCATCTTGACTTTTAGCTCTGGCAGGTAATCAAGTGTTATGGCAAATGGCTTACATTGTTTTGGGGACCTCATTGATCTCCCTGGCCAATAGCTCACTGTCGGGGGGCAGGTCGCAACCCAATTCTGGTCCTGGGATTTAAATTTCTTATTCTTGATTATTTAATATGTTTTTATAGTTTAAACTATTTCATTTGTATGTTACTCCTTAGAGTTGAGAAAGCTATGGTGATCATATTGATCTTTCAAGCTTCTTCATATATTTTGTCAATACATGTCTAATTCTGACACAGTGTTCTTGCCTCTTAGCATTATGTGTAGGGCACTGGATGGATCACCAGATCCCACATGTCAAACCACAGATATTTCTGAAGGCATTGTATTTCTTCATAAATAAGTACTGTATAATTTTTCAGCTCTGCTAATTTATACTAGTTTATATTTAGCTCTGTGACCTGGTCATCAAGGTTGATAAAAATAAAATGTACAAATGGGCTGATATAATATGTTACCCACAATCCTTAATTCCAACATGTTTTAGAATTCAAGAACTTTGGGATCTAAGATTACAGAGAATGTAAGCATTTTCACACTAGATGAAAATGCAAATAAAAACAAAAAGAAAGTGCTTAACCAGAGTCAAAATCATGTTTGGGGGCTAAAGGTGCATACATCAAATTTAGGGGAAAGCTTCATTTTCAGAATTTGGGAGATTTTGTAATTACAGATGAGAAGTCGTATGATGGGAATTCCCTCTATTTTAATAAAAGAAGGAAAACAATTCTAAGGTAAGACTAAAAGAATAATTTCATTTGTAAATGTTAAATTCAAAGTCACTTGTTCTTTGACAACCAGTGCCTCTGCCTGATTGCTTTCCATTCATAGGATTTCTCTTGCTTTTGTTGCATTCCTGTCCCAGCTTCTACTTAGCCTTGTCTTAATTAGTTCTCTGTTTGTTTCCTTAGACCTTGGCCTGACTATCTTCTGAGTGATTAATATCTCAGATCCCTGTTGGCTGTTTCCCAGTTGGGGACAAATAATTCTTGGCAAGGTGTCCTACTTTCACCTATCACCCAGCTCACCTGCCTAATGGGTTCAGTGACCAGACTTAATCCTTTGATCAGAACTAGATATTATAGTAAAGATTTATAACTCCATTATATTGCAATATTTGTCTCAAAATGTTTATTGTATTTTGTTTTATCCAACCAGTATTGCTTTCCTTAAAATACAAAATTCTTAGCCAGGTGGGGTGACACCCACCTTTAATCCCAACACTCGGGAGGCAGAGATAGAAGGATTGCCATGAGTTCGTGGCCAGCCTGGGCTAGAGCAAGACCCTACCTCGAAAATAAATAAATAAATAAATAAATAAATAAATAAATTTCTTCTATTTTAATTCAGAAGGAAGTACTTTATGAATTTTGTTCTTTTTTAATGCCACAGGTAATGTTGCTTCATGTGATTTCAGAACTTGAATAAGATTGTTACAAGTTCACCAAAGCTTTTACAACCAGTTAGGTCTTTTTCTGGGGTAACAAATCTATAATCTAAATTCTTATTGAAATTAAACAAGGTAAATTTCTTTAAAAATGATCTGTTGGTTTTTATCCTGAATCTTCAGAAGTTAAACAACTGTATTTCATCAGAACCATTTTGTTAGTGAAATATTTTTAGAGATTGTCCATGAATTTGTTATTCAAGGAATCTGAGAACAAATCACATTCTGAAAAACTTGAACAAGTGAAAAACTACATGAACATTTTCTATATACCTCATCAGGAATAAGCAAACAAGCTTGTAAACTACCTTCATAATGTATTTGTAGCCTTGTGACCCAGGCAGAATGCCAAAGAAGTAAAAATAGAGAGTGGCTCTGTCCTATCTAAGTATTCATTTACTTGGAGAGCTTGGTCCCATATTTTCTGAAAGAAATGGCAAAATTCCCAACCTGCCAAATAACTTTTATCCTTAATTTCACACAATTTGCTCCAATTTTCAAAACGAGAAGGGTAAGAGTAAGAGACTGTTGGGAACAATAATAGATAAAACAAGAGACCTTCACTATGGCAGCATTAGGAAGAAAGTGTAAAGAATCTTCTAGGTACTTTGAAACAAGTGGTAATAAATAAACAATGGAACTCAGGTTGGAGTGGAAGGTGACTCATCAGTTAAAGGAACTTGCTTGCAAAGCCTGATGATGGTCTGGTTTCGATTCCCTAGTACCCAGGTAAGGCCAGATGCACAAAGTGGTACATGTGTCTGGAGTTCATTTATAGTACTAAGAAGCCCTGGCATGCCCATTTTCTCTCTTTTTCTTAAATAAATAAGCAATGGGACTAAAAAGATTACTTCTTTGAGAATTATTTTGTTTCAAGCTAGGAATAAAATAGATCAATTTCATATTCCTTTTTTTTTTTTTTTGAAACAGCATCTCATGTAGCCCAGGCTGGTCTCCAACTTGATACATAGTTGAGGATGGCCTAGAACTTCTGATTCTCTTGCCTTCACCACCTGAGTACTGTGATTATGAGTGTGCACCACATCCTGTTTATGCAGTGTTAGAAATCGAACCCAGGTCCTCATGCAGGCTAAGCAAGCACTCTACCAACTGAGCTACATCCCTAACTTGTATGTTACACTCTTAATAGAGGGAAGATGGATGTCAGAGCATCCCAAGACAGGAAAATCTACTACAAAGACAGGCAGAATTTAGAAACCAATAGTTCTTAAAACCAGAGCAAGGTATTTTCTCAAGTCCCCAAATCCAGCTCTCAGTGTCACATTGTACACTTTCTGAGCTGTGAGATCCCTTAATTTGGAGCAAAGGGGGTGCCATTCATTTTGAAGTGTCCTTGTTTATCAAGAAAAACTCTCCATCTCTCTTGGAAAATATGAGGCTTTAGATAAGGGACACCTGAACTTGTGAGTGTCTGTTCTTGAGCTGAAAATCTGCTGAGGCTGTGGTTTGGCCAATTGTCCTGTGGTGCTGTTCAATTTTGGAGGCAGGGTGAGGAAGAGGAGGAGTTGCCTAGCAGAGGCATGGTAAAGAGGAAAGCCAAAGAAACCACCACTCTACCCTCTATGTTGTTGCAGAGGAAGATGATACCACAAGTTTACTTTGGTTATCTCAGAAACATGGGTGAGAACTGAGGGCATCAGAGGATGCTGTATAGGAGATGTGGGCAAATGTTGGGAGCAAGCGTAAAGGGGAAGGGTTCATAGATCCAAAGTGAAGTCTGCAGTTTGGAACAGTAAGCACATCACCTTGGGGTGAGAGGCCATGCTGAGGAACATCCCATAGCTACCTAGGCATCGGAGAAGCAAAGCTCATTTGAGATTTTTTGGAATTCTGACTAAGCTGTACATATTTCCTGGCTTTTGTTCCACTGTAAAACTGCTACAGGAAAGGTCAAAAGAAATGAGGTGTTTTTTCTTTTTTTTTTCCTGTCTCTCCAGTTTGGCCAAAAAGTGTATCAGACCGACTTGCTTTTTACCAATTTTGGTCTTCCAATTTCCCTTTGGCAAGTGGAGGTAAGGGAACTATAAACTTGAGCTCTTCACATAACAAGTCCTAGTTACCAGTACTGGCTCCGTCATTCTCTCTTTTCACCATCAAAGTATCAGGGCAGTTGGCACCTAAAAGGCATGTGAAGAACATACTGTCCTAGAGCCTTTGGCTGCTTGGTTGACCAGAGGAAACCATGCTCTGTTGGGAGTGGATAGAGGCCAAGAACTGTGAAGGGAATGGTGTTTTTCGGTGGGGTGGAGTCATTTTAAAGTTCCTTTAAGGAAATAGGACCTGAATACAAGTGCTTGGAGAAAAGTTGGCTGAGCTTTCCCAAGATGAGCACAGAAGAGAGCAACATTCAAGAGTGAGAGACTATTATCAATATGGCTCCCATTCCCATCAGCCCTGTCCCTTATCAGTGTGCTTTTGGCTCCTAACACTGAAGGTGAGCATGTTTTCCTTTTCTCTTTGGCAAGAATAGAATCCTCTAGAATGTACTCTTGGGTTTCTGGCATCTTAGCCTCAGCATCAGGCTTGTGAGGTGTATTCACATTGTGTTTATGATTTGGGTCTTATGGAACTAATGAGTAACTGAATAGTACTTGAGAGTCGGAAACTGGACAAACAATAGGGTGAAGGGTCTTGCTTCTCAGTAGGAAAGGAGATCATCATAGCCTTGCATGCATGGAGGCAAGTTTTAGGAATAATAAATCCACTTCATGTTGATATCTTAGCTAACTCAAGAAGTGGCCACTTTAATATTTTATTAAAATAATTTAATTATTTGAGACAGAAAGAGGCAGATAGAGAATGGGCTCACCAGAGCCTCTAGCCACTGTAAATGAACTCCAAACACATGTGCCACCTTGTGTATCTGGCTTATGTGGGTACTGGGGAATCAAACTTGGATCCTTAGGCTTTGCAGGCAAGTGCCTTAATCACTAAGCAATCTCTCCAGCACCAAGTTTAATATATTTATGTTGGAATTATATACCTATACAGTTTGAATATTGTCTACCTAAACTTCTTGGAACTAGAAGTGTTTTGGATTTCATATTTCTACAGATTTTAGGATATTTGCTTATATACAATGAGCTATCCTTGGGATGGAACTCTGGCCTAAACACTGTTCACTTATGATTCATATATGGCTTATACACGTATCCTGATCATAATTTTATGTAACATTTCAAATCATTTTGGGCAGAAAACAAAGGTTCAGGTGGTGGAATTTTTCCACTTGTGGTGGTGTCATTTCAGTATTCCAAAAGTTTTGACTTTTGGAGTATTTTGGATTTTGATTTTCAGGTTAGAAATGTGACTTGGGTTGGCTAGCTAGTATTAGAATACCAGTATAACAAAGTTGTGGCTAAGGATTCCCTTCTCCCATTGCTCAGGGTGCTGAGTTGCCAGCTGTGGGTGAGGACTGCCTGCCTCCCAACCCCAGTGCCTGTATCCACGTCCAGTGTGTCTGAAGCAGGCTTGCAGTGACTGACATGGAGCTGTCTTGAGAGGGAAACTAAGGCTGACTAATTGAGGATTATATGCCTGTGTTATTTCGTTATTTACATCTCATGCAAATAAATGCCCAAGGAGATTTAAAAATATTACACTCAATGGCTTTTAACCTTAGGAAAAAGTGGAGATACAAACTCAATATATGTTTTTTAAAACCTTTGCTGGGTATGGTGGCATACACCTTTAATCCCAGAACACTGGAGGCAAAAGTAGGAGGATCACTGTGAGTTTGAGGCCAGCCTGGACTAGCAAGCTTAAGGATGCAGTCTCAACTCCCCAGAATCCATGTAAGCCAGATGCACATGGTGGTGCATGTCACTTGAACTCATTTGCAATGGCTAGAGAGCTTGGCACACCCATTATCTCTCTCTCTCTCTCTAATAAGTAAATAAAAATTATATATATATATATACGTGTGTGTGTGTGTGTGTATAATTTTATTTTTTGGTTTTTTGATGTAGGGTTTCACTTTGGCCCAGGCTGACCTGGAATTAACTATGTAGTCTCAGGGTGGCCTTGAACTCATAGCAATCCTCCTACCTCTGCCTCCTGAGTGCTGTGATTAAAGGAGTTCACCACCACGCCCAGTCAAAAATAAAATATTTTTAAAAAGCACTTATATTTCTATTTTATAATAGCATTTCAGCTTCATATCAGGAATATGAGATAAATGATATATCTATTTGGCTTTTTCGGAGCTAATTTTCACTTATAGTAAAGTTATAAGAGCAGTTCAAAGTCTCCTTGCCAGAGATCCCATTCATGTTTAGCTAACTGTTCCAGTTGCAAATAGATCCCATTCAAGGTCGAGTATAGCTTAGATATTAAGTATCATGAATTTATTGTTCCCTACTTGAACTGGTTCCAGCCAGTTAGTTTATAGAATGACTGCTCTGAGTGAATTGGTACACAATTTCCTCTGTAGTGACAGTTTGTTCCAGCATTTCTTCTGTTTACTTTGATAACCTTGTCAAAGTGGCTTTTGTAATATTTTTCCACTCTAAAATTACCCTTGTTCCCTTTATAACTAGTAGCTAGGTTGTGGGGGCATAATTTGAACCTGATCCAGTTACTTCCACATTTCTAAGTCAGTGTCTACTATGAGGAAATACCTTTTTCACATTGATGTATTATTTATATCAGCAAAGAGTTATTGGTTCCTTTTTATTTCATAGAATATATTTTATTATCCTCAAAGTTTATGTTAATGGTCAAATTGTCCCATATGTGACTAGTGGAATTCCATCTGAGTCAGCCTCGACATGTCTCATCTTTCCTTGAGCATTTCTTTCTACCAAGATGTTGAGGCACAAATATATATATATATAAAACTTTTTTTCTGGCCCACACCTGGGAACAGCTTTTTTTCCCCTGTGAAACCTTGGTTTAGGTTTTCTCAGAGTAAATGTACAGTGCCTGTCTAAATTTACTTTTCTGTCTGGATATATTGAGAATCATGCATGTGAGTGAATCATGTGTATGCATGTGTGTTTATATGTACAGGCATATATGCATGTATGTGTAAAGGCCAGAGGACCACCTCAGATGTAATCTTTAGGTACACCACCCTCTTTTAAGGACACACCACTTCTTATTGATCTTGAGCTCAGTCACCAATCAGGCTAGACTTGCTGGTCAGGGGGCTTCAGGGTTCTTCCTATCTCTGACTCCATAGCACTAGGATTATAGGTACATACCATGATACCCAGCTTTTATTTTTTTATTTTCATTTATTTATTTGAGAGTGACAGATAGACAGAGAAAGAGGGAGAGAGAGAATGAATGGGCACACCAGGGCCTCCAGCCACTGCAAACGAACTCCAGATGCATGTGTTACCTTGTAAATCTGGCTTATGTGGGTCCTGGGGAACTGAGCCTCAAACCAGGGTTCTTAGGCTTCACAGGCAAGCGCTTAACTGCTAAGCCATCTCTCCAGCCCCACACCTAGCTTTTTTTTTTAATTTTATTTATTTATTTATTTATTTGAGAGCGACAGACATAGAGAGAAAGATAGATAGAGGAAGAGAGAGAATGGGCGCGCCAGGGCTTCCAGCCGCTGCAAACGAACTCCAGACACGTGCGCCCCCTTGTGCATCTGGCTAACGTGGGACCTGGGGAACCGAGCCTCGAACCGGGGTCCTTAGGCTTCACAGGCAAGCGCTTAACCGCTAAGCCATCTCTCCAGCCCACACACCTAGCTTTTTAACATGGGTTCTGGGGCTAAAACTTGGGTCCTTATTTGCAGATTGAACTATCTCCGCAGTCCAGGAAATCCCATTATTGTACCATTTGCTCTAGTATCAATCTAACCCTGTAAAGTTCATTGCAGCTTTTGCATTTTTGTAACCCAATGGATTACAGAAGATGCATTGGGTTTAAACTAGGTAGGGGAACTATTAAAATGGTTGCAGCTCTGCTTTTCATCCATTAGTAAAGCATGATTTCCTTGAGGCCTTGTATTTCAAAATCAGACACTTTAATTTCTGGCAAGATTGTGTGAGTGAGTGAGTGTGTGTGTGTGTGTGTGTGTGTGTGTGTGTGTGTGTGAAGCTTGCAGATATGAAAAACCCAGGCTCTTTCCATCACTGGTATCACATAGAATCAATTGATTGGAGGGACCCTTTGTGTTTAACTCACATTTAGCCTTTTGTTTACTTATTAGTCATACATGGTCATTAGCTCCTAACACTGTGGATGCATTTGATTGGCTTCTTAGAGACCAAAGCACTTTCCAAATACAAGATTACTATATCTCTGCTTTATAAATACAGAAAATGAGATTCAAGTTCTTTTGGCAACATGCTGATTCTGACAGAGAGAGTGGTTAAAGTAGGCCCTGAACCAAAGCAACCCAGCAATACTAACCCCATATTCAGCCATTAATCTGCCCATGACAATACTGTCTAGGGAATAACCTTAGGAAGATTATATCACCATCTAAAATATCATTCTATATTAAAATAGAAAAGCTTCATTATCAAAATGAAGCAAAGACTGAGTCAATAAACACTGGAAGTTATGAAAACAGTTTTTATGTTCTTTTATTTGTGGTGCTGGGGATAGAACTGAACCCTAAGCTTTGCACATGGGAAGCAAGTGTTTGATCACTGAGACATACCCCAGTGCCCTTTGCTCTTATTTCTTAGAATCTACTTTTTTTATAGGCTACTGAATATTTGGATTATGGATGGACTTGGGAGACAAAAGAAGGATGAAAATGCAGAAGCTTGTTGATCCATTTGTCCTTCACTTGACCTTATTTATATCTATCAGAATCAATTACTAGACTACTCATTTCAACTAATTTATTCCTTGTTAAAATTGCTCTTGAAAAACCAGAGGGATTGATAGTAACAAACTTGCCATATCTGACCAGAAAGTCTGATGCATGATACCCACTTTCTTCTTCCCTCAAGCCTTCCCTCACAGCATGAATAGCTACACAAAGACATCTCCAGACCTTAACTAATCTTGATTTCTTTTTCTTTCTTTCTTTCTTTCCTTTCTTTCTCTCTTTCTTTCTTTCTTTCTTTCTTTCTTTCTTTCTTTCTTTCTTTTATTTTTGTTTTTTTGAGGTAGGGTCTCACTCTAGCTCAGGCTGACTTGCAATTCACTATGTAGTCTCAGGGTGGCTTTGAACTCATGGAGCTCCTCCTACCTCTGCCTCCTGAGTGCTGGGATTAAAGGCATGTACCACCACTCCTGGTTTCTAATCTTGATTTCTGTTTCAGACTGCTGGGCTGATCGATCCCCACTGCATGAAGCTGCAGCCCAGGGACGCCTACTGGTCCTTAAAACTTTAATTGAGCAAGTAAGTAAACTAAGGACTTGGTCCTTTGTGCTTTGGCTATAATCAAGACTCATTATTAGCTTTGGTTATAGTTTGCCCTTCTCAGGTCCAAGGACTGCAATTCTGAGTGTGTGTGTGTGTGCGCGCGCGCACACACACACACACACACACACACACACACACACACACACATGAAGAGGCCAGAGGACAGCTTCAAGAGTCATCCTCAGGAATACCATGCATTGTTTTTGAAATGGGTCTGTCACTGGCCTGGGATTCCCTTAATTTGGCTAGGCTGGCTGGCCAGTGAGCCTCTGGGATCCTCCTGTCTCTACCTCAACAGTGCTGGGGTTAAAAGTGTGCACCATCATGACTGACATTTTTATGTGAGTTTTGGAGCTCAAATTGAGGTCCTCATGGTTGCAAGGCAAGCACTTTACTGACTGAGCTATCTTCTCAGACCCAACATTGTATGTCCTTGCACCTCACCATTTATTCCTCTTGACTCTTCTTTTCTGAGGAGTTGCCCCATTTTTTACTTAGTCACCCTTCTTTCCCCTCTGGGCATTCCTCTACTTCAGAAGAAGTCTCCCTCTGACGAACAGCGAATGATATCTACAAATTTATGTTTTTCTAACTTACCTCATATTCTCACAGTGTGCATTAGTAAGAAAAGTCTTGGGATTGCACTTGTCAGCTATTGCTGTGTAGCAAATCACCTCAAAGCACATTGGTCAAAACCACCAAGAACCATGATGCTTGAAATTTCTATGGATTCAGAGAGCAGCTTCCAGGCAGCACAGTGTCAGCCAGGCTGCCATCATTTCATGATTCACTGGGGGAGGAGGATCTGTGTTCAAACTTGCTGGAGTGGTTGTTGACAAATCCCCAATGCTTTACTCCACGGGCTTCTCTACAAGGCTGGGAACTGAGATGCCAGCTGGCTTTTCTTCAGAGAGGATGCTTAAGAAGAAAATCATGTTTTTTTTTAACAGATCAAATCTTAGGACTGGGAAGATGGCTTAGTCAGTTTAGTGCTTGCTATGCGAGCTTGAGAAGAACCTGAGTTAATGCCAAAGACCCACACTAAAAAGCAACTAGGTATAGTGCTGTATACTTGTAATTTTAGCACTGGGGAGGTACAAACAGGAGGATCTCTGGGGTTCATTGGCCAGCTAGCCTAGCCTGTTTGCTGAATTCCACACCAGTGAGTCACCCTGTCTCAAAAAAGAGTTAGAGAGTACCTGAGGAACAACACCAAAATTGTCTCTAACCTCTACACAAATGTACGCATGTGCATGAGCCCCCCCACACACATACACGCATGAGGACTTGGACATACATGTGAACCTACACCTAACCAAACCCACATACATTGCAGAGATGCACAAGGACCTAGACATACATATGAACCTGCTGCATACACACACACAGATATGCACAAGAACCTAGACACACATGTGAACCTGCGTGCATGGCTCATGCACACACACAATTAAAACCCTAATCTTGGAAGTGACAACTCCTCTTTTCTACCATATTCCACTCATCAGATACAAGTCCAGGTCACATGCAAGCAGCAAGCATCATATAAGTGAGACAGTGTTAGGAACTGGGGATCACTGCCCACTTCCCCCAATGATGCAAAAGTAAGCCTGAAGTGTGGTGGCGCCTATAATCCCAGCACTCAGGAAGCAGAGGTAGGAGGATCGCCATGTGTTCGAGGCTACCTTGAGACTATATAGTGAACTCCAGGTCAGCCTGGGCTAGAACAAGACCCTGCCTTGAAAAACAAACAAGCAAACAAAAAAGTAAGGCTGAAATAGTCTGACAATCTGATTAATCTTATTCCTGAGGGAAAATTGCTTAGTCTTAGTTATTAAGGCAACTGTATTTGTCCTGATAATTATATCTCTAGCATAGTAAACAAACATCTTACTAATTATGTATGAAACAAATGAAAGCAGACACTCTATTTGCTTTATTGTTTGGAGTCTACATGTGGACAGAGGAGGTGAGTCATGTCTTTTTTCTCCCACATCATTGCTCTCGACAGACCACTTTTCAGTTTCTTACTATTTTGAGTTGTGTGCTTTTCTTTTCTTTCTCTTTGATGAACTGTGTTTTCTTAAGAAAGTAAATAAACAGCAGAAACAAGGCCCTGGCTTTGGTCTCCAGCATTGCAAAACAAGCTATAAAAGAGGGAAGTCAGGCGTGGTGGTGCATGCCTTTAATCCCAACACTCAGGAGGCAGAGGTAGAAGGATCGCCATGGGTTTGAGGCCACCCTGAGACTACATAGAAAATTCCAGGTCAGCCTGAGCTAGAATGAGACCCTATCTTGAAAAACTGGAAAAAAAAAAAAAGGAGGAAGTCGAGGCAAAAGGAAAATATTACTGTTAGCAATGACAGACTTTGTGTATGATTTTATCATCATTAGTTTCCTTTTAGTTGTGCTTGAGGATTGAACGCAGGGCCTTACCCATGCAGGCCAGCACTCTACCACCGACTTTCTTCAGCACATGCTCTTTTTTGTGCTGCTTGGGTTGGAACCTAGGGCTTTGTATGTGCTAAGCCACACCCGAGTCCTTGCTTATTTCCTTGTATATTTTTGTTATTTATTTCATTTTTATGTATGTATGTGTGTATAGTATATGTGGTGTGGTATATGTGTGTGGTGCATATATGTGTGTGTGTAGATATGTGTACCCTACGTGCATGTGTAAGGAAGTCAGAGGAGAATGTTGGAAGCTCTCTTCTATTGCTTATCTGGATCTTTCCTTGTGGTGGAATCTTTTCGCAGAACAGAGTTACTATTTTCTATCAGACTGGTTGACCAGCAGACCCAAGCGATTTTCCAATCTGGTTTCCGCTCTCCACAGGACTGGGGTCATATTCATGCATGGCCACACCCGACTGTTTATTATTTGTTTGGTTGCTGGGAAATCAAACTGAGGGTGAATCAGGCTGTCTTGGGGCTCTCATGTGCATGGCAAGAATGCTTCCTCACTGAGCCACCTTCCTAGCCCTGCTCATTTATTTTTAAGCATTAAAAATTTCATCTGATTTGATTTCTTTTATTTTGACTTTTACTTTGATCTCTTATGTAGCCCAGGCTGGTAATGAATTCATTATGTAGTGAGATTGGCCTCACACTCGAGCTTTCTGCCCCCACTTTCCAAGCACTGAGATTACAGGCATTTGGCATGACATCCAACTTCTGTTTCATATTTTATGTGCAATATATTCACAGGATTACAAAATTAAAATGTTATAAAAATGTATGCCATGAAAAGTCTTGCATCCACTTCCTTCCTCTCAGCCGCCTCCCTCAATGCCTTTATCACTGTTTTTAACATTTTAATTTATTTACTTGCAAGGATGGAGAGAGAGAGGGTGGGGGAGAGGGCACACAAATGGGCATGGCAGGGCCTCTTGCTACTGCAAATTAATTCCAAATGTATGCTCCACTTCGTATATCTGGTTTAAAGTGGATACTGGGGAATCAAGCCTGGCCCAGCAGGCTTTGCAAGTAAGTACCATCTCTCTCACCCATTTTATTTACTTTCTTTTTGGTTTTACGACATAGGGTCTTGCTCTAGCTCAGGCTGACCTGGAATTCACTATGTAGTCTCAGGATGGCCTTAAACTCACAGTGATCCACCTAACTCTGCCACCCAAGTGCTGGGATTACAGGTGTGCGCCACCACACCTGGCTATTCATATTTTAAGTTAGCATTTGGGAACATGTTATAAGGGCTTGAGAGATAGCTCCGTTGCTAAAGTGCTAGCTAGGGAAGCATGAGGACCTGAGTTCAACTCCTAGTACCCATTTTAAAAAGCTGGGTATAGTGGTGTACACTGGTAATCCCTGTACAGGTGAGGTGAGGACAGGAGTATCCCTTGTGCTTACTGACCAGCTGGTCTACCCTACTTGGTGAGTTGCAAACTAGTGAAAACCATGTCTCAAAAAGAGGTTGTTCGCTGGCCTTCATGCACATGCACACACATGCACATGAATGGCTGCCCACATATGTGTACACACACATACAAGGAGAGTATAGTTTTCATGTACCTTCCCCCTAAACTGCCTTCAGGTTGACATCCTACATACAGCTGTGGTAATATTTGTCAAAAGCAAAACATTAGCACTGGTGTAGTAGTAAATGTCAGATTACTTATTGGGATTTTACCATTTTTTTCACTTCTGTTCTTGGATACCTTGCACTTTAGAAAATATATAATGATATAAGTATATAATAATACATTTATAAGAATATATAATAAAATGATAATAATAAATTATTTACTTACTGTTGAGCCAGGATCTTGCTGTATAGTGCAGGGTATCCTGGAACCCACCATGGAGCCCAGGCTGTCTTAAAACTTGAGATCCTCCTACCTCCACCTCCTCAGTGCTTGGGTTACAAGTGTGCATCACCACACCAAGCTACACTGTTTACACTTTTAGAATTTTTTTTTTTATTGACAACTTCTATACTTACAGACAATAAGCCATGATAATTCCCTCCCCTCCCACACTTTCCCCTTCACAACTCTACTCTCCATCATATCCCCTCCCTCCCTCCCTTACTCTCTTTTATTTTGAGGTCATCCTCTTTTTCTGCTATGATGAGGGTCTTGGGAAGGTATTGCTAGGCACTGCAAGGTCATGGATAACAAGGCCAATTTCTGTCTGGACAGTTGCATTGTAAGGAGTGGTACTGTTTACATTTTTAACTCTACTCTGTGAGCTTCAATAGTGTATTTAGATGTATGGGAACATTCCATAGAAAAGTTCAACTTTTTTGTTACATTTCCACTTCTTGACCATTTGCACTAGTCTCATGTGATAAACAGGAGTAAAACATCATACCACCTTGAGTAAATGCCAGGAAAGCATTAAACCAAAGTACAGCAACTCTTTGGTTATCATGCTATCGTGGACAGCTGAGGAGCTTCAAATCTTGTATATAATTTGTGTTACCTGCTTGGTCACTTTCTCATGCCCAAGGTGTTTCACCCTACATGGTCTTTCAGGCCTTATTCTCCACAGCCATTCTGAAATTGTACAAAATAGATTTGTTTCTAGAACAATGCTGCCACCTTGTGGACCAGATATTTATTGCAATTTGTTCATGATTGTATTGGGTTACACACTTATTTCCTCTCTTTCCTGCCCCCATTCTACTGACGGTCCTCCTTAGAGGGTTATCTGTTATCCCTGTGTGGTCATGAATGCACCAATCAGTCTCTCTACCTCACACTAAACCTTCCCATCCCGTGGCTCTTACATTCTTTTTGTCTTCCCTTCTGTATTCCTTGAGCCTTGGAGGCTGTAATAAGTTTCCTATAGTACTGGGCCCTCGGCAGTCTCTGATGAGTTTTGAAGTCTCCTCATTGTCTACTGCTATCTTCCCAGAGGTGGTTTCCAGGCTAGTTGCGAGAGCAGCACTCACTTTAAATCTGCCTCTTCCTCTATAATGTTTCCTGGGCCCTGGGAAATGTGATAGAGATGATTCCTTTAGTGCTAGGTTGTCAGCTTTCTTTTCTTGTCATTCTGATGGAATATATAACTTACAATAGTCTCAAAACTGGAAAAAAAAACCCTCAAAGCTAAAAATTAAAAGTTAAAAAAAACTGAGCTGAGGTGTTTGCGGTAGTGCTGTGTGGTGTGATGGCATGTACAGTGTAAAGTGCACATGCGGTGTGTTCATAATCAAGGCTGCAGTGATGCAACATGGATGACCACTGCCATCAACACGTGGGATTCATTACACCTTGAACTCCGGATCTGATCTTCCTGCCTCAAGGGGTTATGAGTGTGTGGTGGGTTGAATGCAATGTGTCTTCCATAGGCTGAGGAGCCAAACTCAGGTCTCCATGCTTGTGTAGCCATCTCCCAGCCCCTGTTTTTCTTTCTTTCTCTCTCTCTCTTTTAATATATTTCATTTATTTATTTATTTGAGAGAGAGAGAGAGAATGGGCGCACCAGGACTTCCAGCCACTGCAAATGAATTCCAGACACATGCACCTTCTTGTGTATCTGGCTTATGTAGGTCCTGGAGAATCAAACTGGGATCCTTTGGCTTTGCTGGCAAATGCCTTAACCAGTAAGCCGTCTCTCCAGCCCCTCTCCCCCTTTTTATACAAGGTCTCACTCTGTAACACCAAGCTGACTCGCTATATAACCCATGCTGGCCTCAGTGCAATCCTTCTGCCTCAGCCTCTCAAATGCTAGAATACATGCATGTAACATCCTATTCCTAAGCCTGGCAGTTATCCTTTAGTTCTAGATCCAGTTCTATCACCAGAACATCTCTGCACTCCATTATCCATATACCTGCCCATAGCATACCCGCATCAGCCTGTGTTTGGGTTCATAGCAAGAACTCTGTAGCTATCTCTGTTTCTGTCTCACATGCCTGCTCCTGCCATCAACCCTCCATGCTACTGCTTCCAGTGTACTTCTTCTAAACACATAATCTCTTTTTTTCAGTTTCAGTTGGTAAACAGCCTAACCTACCAAAAGGTTCCTCATTCCTTTCTGAGACATATGATCCCTGTTTGGAAATCATGGACTTTCATGAGCTGACTCAAACTTACTTCCTCTTGCATCTCCCTTATCTCTTACTTCCCCTTTCTGTGGGCTTTCTCTAATCCAGAAATAGCTAACAATCCAATGGTGGCCCTGCAACACTTCCTGCCACTTCCTGCATTTGCCTATTTGGTGCCTACTAATGGCAAGCTGTTCTTCCCAGCTTGGAACATTTTATGCTTCAAGCCTTAGCTAAACACTAGCTGATCTGTGAAGAAAAAAAAAACTAGCAATTTTAGTTTTACTCTCTAAAACAGACTTTAGGATAGTCCTATGTTTCCAGCTGAAATTTCACCATGCTTTCTGTAGAATGTCATTCTTCCTCTCATTTTTGATTTCTGCTTCCCTGATTGGCTCCTGGAGGAGAGAGAATCGCATCATATAGTTTCAAGGATTCGGGACCTAGCCTGGCATAGGATACTGAGCAGAAATTTGTTGAATCAATGACTTGGAGGCTCCCATGCTGTGTTTAGCTTCCCCTGGGCATGACCACTTCCTCTCTTTCTCTATGGCACTAATATTATCCCCACAGGCTGTGCAAACCAGAGGCCTATGGAATAGTATTGTTCACATTGCTATGGCTAATACAACCTTTAATTCTCTTTTTTTTCCAATTGTAGGGTGTTAATGTGAACCTCGTGACAATAAACCGAGTCTCCTCCCTCCATGAGGCATGCCTTGGAGGCCATATGGCTTGTGCTAAAGTCTTGCTGGAAAATGGTGCACATGTGAGTACAGTCCCTGCCCACTTGGGTTTGTCTGCTCAGGTGCATTGGCTAGCAGCTAAAGAGCCATTACTTTGTAGGGTGCTTACTTACTGTGCAGTAGGAAGGTCTGGTCCCAGTTTTGCCCAACTCATCATTCTGGTTACTCTTCTCATGTGTGAATGAACATTCAGATGTGGTAATTCACAGGAATCTTTCAGTACAAAACAAAACAAAACACTATAACTTACCAGAACAATAAAAAGAACTCTTAATTTGACACTATAAGCCAACTAACATATTTATTACACAAAATCATCAAAAATAAATGAGCATTTAATAAATAACACATTGCAAATCACAACTTAAATTTTATTTTAAAGTATAAGTTTGGTGTGGAGAAGCTACAGAGAATTGCAAAGGAAGAGTGGCTCGGTGTTTATTGCAGGTCAATATCTGCAGAGGGAGTCTCTGGCACAGGCCCCAGACCCCACATTCAGCTCACAACCTGGGGTAGTAATAGAGCCCTTGGGAGAAAGGAAATGGAATGATGGAGGTGGAAAGATTTTTAGCTAGCCAGTTCATCAGAGGGAGTGGATATTACTAATCCCATTAAGAGGAATGAAGCAGGGGCAGAAAGTTTCAGTTTAGGGAGAGAGAGAAAAAAAAAAAGCTAGCAATTTTAGTTTTATGGATTTTCTGTTGTAAGATGGAGGCTCCTATAGCTAAATACTTATCTTAATTTTAGTTTGCATCCTAATTTTTTATTATATATATTTTTATTGACAACTTCTATACTTACAGACAACAAACCAGGGTATTTCCCTCCCCTCCCCTTCCCTCCCTTCCCCCACTTTCTCCTTCATAGCTCTGCTCTCCGTCATATCCCCTCCCTCTGTCCACTAGTCTCTCTTTTAATTTGAATTCATCATCTTTTTCTCCCATTATGGGGATCTTGTGTGGGTATTGCTAGGCACTGTGTGGTCTTGGCTATCGAGGCCAAATTCTGTCTGAGCACTGCAATGGCCCAAAAGGCAACATAGTGCTGAGAAGAAGGGACAGAGGAGTGTCCAGCACTGAAACATCTCACACCCTCCAGGGCTCACGGTCCATTGCGGAAGAGGTGGCAGAAAGAATGTAAGGGCCAAAGGAATGGTACATCCTAATTTTTAACAGAATACAATAATCACGACTTCCTTTGCTTTATTAGTTTTATTAATTATAAACTTTACTATATATATCGCATGTTGATCATATCTTCATCAGGTTATACTCCTTTTTTTTTTTTTTTTTTAGTTTTTTGAGGTAGGGTCTCATTCGAGGTCAGACCTGGAATTTACTATGTAGTATCAGGGTGGCCTCGAACTCAGGGCAATCATCCTACCTCTGCCTCCCAAGTGCTGGGATTAAAGGTATGCACCACTATGCCCAGCTAGGTTATACTCTTATATCTCTTTCTACCCCCATTCCACTGAGGGCCCTCCTCATTGTGGTTATTTGTATTCACTGTGGGGTCATGGGTCTCTGGTGGGGGTGGAATGCCTCAGGATATACCTTCCTACCCTGTGGCTCTTAAAATCTTCCTGCTCCTTCTTCCATAATGGTCCCTGAGCCTTGGCAGATGTGTTATAAGTCTCCTTTAGTGTTAAGATCTCTGCATCCTCTGAATTTCTACTTTGATGAGTTTTGAATGTCCTAAATGTCTACTGCTATTCCCTGGAGCAGGTTGTCAGCTAGTAGTGAGAGCAGCACTCATGTTTAAATCAGCACTTCCTGTGTAATGTCTCCTGGGCCCTGTCAGATGTGATAGAGATGGCTTATCTAGTGCTTGGCAATTGGATATTTTTCATATTTTATTGATTGATTTTGGTTCTCTCCAATTTCATTGCCATCTGTTAAAACACACACACACACACACACACACACACACACACACACACACACACACACATTTTTCAACCCAGAGAGAGTGAGAAGAGCATGGATTAAAGGTGACAAGCATCGTTATTTAAGAGACTTTTTAGCTAAAGAACAATGGGATTTTCTCTCTATAGTCTATGACCTTCCTATTCATAGGATTCTGACTTGGCTATCAGTATCAGGTATGAGCTCTTTCCCAGTGAGTAGGCCTCACATTCAATGAGAGAGCAGTTTATTACCTTCATAGCCTGTGTGCCACTATTGCACAGGTGTATACTGCTTGTCTTGGTGGGTGATTTTGTAGCTTGCAGGATCTCCTGCTTGTTCATGCTATTGGTGACTATTATCACCCATTAGCTCTCATAGCACTATCCAGTACTATGAAGGTTAGCCAACAGGGATCTGGCTTCCTTTTAAATTCCAGCATAATCTCTCAATGTGCTGTGTGTGTGGCCTATGGTGTCTTCAGCAATAGGGTATTACCATTTAGTTCTGGTTGGTAACTAAGTACTTTAGTAATTAATGGTCAGCATTGTTTCAGGGACCTCATGGATCACCCTGACCAATAGGTCACTGTGGGGGATAACTGAATTCTGGCACTGGGATTTACCAGCCACAGCCCATGGTTTTAGGCTTAAGCTTTTTTTCACCCTTTACTGAGCACTTGTACATGAGTAAATGCCCCCCCTCCCCCGTGATAAAGAGTTACAAGGAGGAGCCGGGCGTGGTGGCGCATGCCTTTAATCCCAGCATTTGGGAGGCAGAGGTAGGAGGATCACCGTGAGTTCAAGGCCACCCTGAGACTACATAGTGAATTCCAGGTCAGCCTGGACTACAGTTAGACCCTACCTCAAAAAACAAAAAAACAAAAAACAAAACAAAAAAAAAGAGTTACAAGGAGGAAGAATTCTAGGGTACTAATTCATGTTGTCATTAGTTTTATGTAATTCCTCCCAGTCCGCTCTTACCCCTAAACCTCCAAGACTCTTCCAATCCCTATATTCTATTCCTCCTTTTGCCTGTCAAGTAACTCTTCCTCTCATCCCTCCCTGTTTCCACTCTCTTCTGACCTCATTCTAGTTCCTTACCAATACTCCTGATGCCCATTTCAAGTTAAAATCAATTCAAGCTGTCTCAAGTTAGGAACCACAGTGAGACAGAACATGCAACATTTGTCTTTCTGAGCCTGTGTAATCTTGCTTAGTATGATTTTTTCCCCCGAGGCCAAAATTTTCTTGTAAATCTCATCATTTTATTTTTCCTTGTCACTGAGCAGAATTACATCATATATATATACAACATATTCATTATCCATTCATGAGTTGTTGGGAAACTGGGCTGATTGTAATTCTTAGCCATTGTGAGTAGAGCATCAACAAACATGGCTAAACAAGTATCTCTGCAGTAAAGAGTGGAGTATTTAGGGTATATGCCCAGGAATGGTATAGGTGGATTAGATGGTAGATTTATTTTTAGCTTTTTGATTACCATAGTGGCAGTACAAGTTTGCACTCCCACCAGCAGTGGATCAAAGTTCCTCTTTCCCCACACCCTCACCAGCATTTGTTGTCATTTGATGTTTTTTTTTTTTTTTTAATTTAAGAGAGAGAGAGAGGAAACGAAGGAGTAAGAGAGAGAGAGAGAGAAAAAATAGAAACACCAGGGCCTCTAGCTGCTGCACATGCTTACGTGGGACCTGGAGATTTGAACATGAATTCTTAGGCTTCACAGTCATGCTGTTTAACCACTGAGCCATCTCTCCAGCCCTCATTTGAGTTTTTGAAGATCGCCAATCTGACTGCAGTGAGATGGAGTATCAAAGTTATTTTAATTTACATCTCTCTGATGGCTAAAGATGTTGGACATCTCTTTAGATGTTTATTGGCTATTTGTTTTTATTCCTTTGAGAACTCCATTTTATGAATGGGTTGCTTGTTTTTTTTTTTTGTTTTTTGTTTTGTTTTTTTTTTTGGTTAGCTTTTATAGTTCCTTGTAAATTCTAGATAGTAAACCTCTGTTACATATTTAGCTGGCGAAGATTTTCTCCCATTTTTAAGTTGTCTATTTACTCTGTTGATGATTTGCCTATCTGTACAATAACACTATAGTTTCATGAGATCCCAGTGGTTGAATTCCTTAGGCTACAAAAATCTCATTCAGAATGTCTTTCCCTATGTCTATATCTTGGAGTGTTCTCCCTATTTTTTTTTCTTCTAGTCATTTTAGAGTTTTAATTCTTGACCCATTTGGAGTTTATTTTTGTACAAGGTGAGCGAAGAAGGTCTAAATTTATTCTTCTACATGCAGCTATCCAATTTCTCCATTACCATATGTTGAAAATGCTCTTTTCTCCAGTGTGTATTTTTGCCTCCATTGTCAAAGATCAGGTAGTTGTAGCTACTGGAACTTAAACTTGGATGTTATATTCTAGTCCATTGATCTATGTCTTTGTTTTGTATTTGCACCATGCTATTTTTATTACCCTGGGATTTTAGTATATCTTAGAATCAAGTATGGTGATACCACCAGTAGTTTTTTTTTTCTTTTTTTGCTGAGAATATTTTTGGCTATGTGAGGCCTTCTGTGCATCCATATGAATTTTTTTTAAAGTTAATTTATTTATTTATCTGAGAGGCAGACAGAGAAAGAGAGAGAGAGTGCAAATGGGCATGCCAGGGCTTCCAGCCACTGCAAACTCCAGACACATGTGCCACCTTGTGCATCTGGCTTTAAATGGGTCCTGGAGAATTTAACCAGGATCCTTTGGCTTTTCAGGAAAGTGCCTTAACAACTAAGCCATCTCTTCAGTCTAGTGAATTCTTTTCTTTCTTTCTTTCTTTCTTTCTTTCTTTTTTTTTTTTTTTTTACTAATTAGAGACTTTGTATAGATACATCATGTGTTGGTACCATCATTTCCTCCATATGAATTTTGATAGTATTTTTTTTTCTAATTCTATGAAGAATGTTGCTAGAGTTTTGATTGAAATTGCATTGAATTGGTATATTGCTTTTGGCAGGATGGCTATTTTAATGATATTAATTTTTCCAATCCATGTTCATGAGAGGTGTTGCAGTCATGTTCCCATTGCTGGTAGAAATCACCCAACCAAGCGCAGCTTGTGGGAAAAAAAGAGGTTTATTTTGGCTTATAGGCTCAAGGGGGAAGCTCCATGATGACAGAGAAAATGATGGCATGAGCAGAGGGTGGACATCACCCCCTGGCCAACGTAAGGTGGACAACAGCAACAGGAGCATGTGCCAAACACTGGCATGGGGAAACTGGCTATAATACCCATAAGCCCACCCCCAACAATACACCACCTTCAGGAGGCTTCCATTTCCAGTTGCCATCAGCTGGGGAACCTAGCATCCAGAGCACCTAAGTTTGGAGGGACACCTAAATCAAACCACCACATTCCATATTCTCATGTTTTCCCCAGTTTCTTTCATCAGTGTTTTTCCTTTCAGTGTAGAGGTCTTCCACTTCTTTGGTTAGGGATATTTCAGGATATTTAATTTTTTTGTAGCTGTTGTAAATGGGAAATCTTCCCTGACTCTTATAGCCCTATGTTTGTCATGGGTATATAAAAAGGATAGTGATTTTTGTATGTTAATTTTATATCCTGCCACTTTGCTGAAAGAATTTATCACAACTATGAGATTTTTTTGTGGAATCTTTTGCTTCTCTTATATATAGTATCATGTCAAGTGCAAATAGGGCTCATTTGACTTTTTCATTTCCAATTCGTATCCCTTTAATTTCTTTATCTTGTCTTATTGCTTGAGCCAAGACTTCAAGTCTTACTATGTTGAAAAGTAGTGGTAAGAGTGGGCACCCCTGTTTTGTTCCTGACCTTAATAGGGAATGCTTTAAGTTTTAACCCATCTAGTATGACATGGGCCTTAGGTTTGTTATATAAAACCCTGACTATGTTGAGATGTGATCTCTCCATCGCTAGTCTCTACTGTTTTAATTATGAAGGGATTTTTTTTTGTTGTTGTTGAAGTTGTTTTCTGCATCTATTAAAATAATTATGTGATTCCTATCTTTGAATCTATTTATGTGATGGATTACACTTACAATTTCCATATGTTGAATGAACCTTGCATCCCTGGAATGAAACCTACTTGATTGAGGTACAAGATACATACATTTGATGTGTTTCTTGGATTTGTTTTGCAAGAATTTTATGGATAATTTTTGCATCTAAGTTAATCAGGGATATCAGTCTATAATTTTCTTACTGTGTCTCTGTCTGGTTTTGGTATTAGTGTAATGCTGGCTTCATAGAAGTAGTCAGGGAGTAGTCCCTCCTTTTAAATTATGTGATTTAGAGGCTAGAGAGATGGCTTAGCAGTTAAGCAGTTGCCTGTGAAGCCTAAGGACCCCAATTCAAGGCACAATTCCCCAGGACCCACGTTAGCCAGATACACAAGGGGGCGCACGTGTCTGGAATTCGTTTGCAGTAGCTGGAGGCCCTGGCATGCCCATTCACTCTTGCTCATTCTTTGCCTCTTTCTCTCTTTCTCTGTCACTCTTAAATAAATAAAAATGAACAAAAAAATTTTAATTATGTGATTTAAAAATTTTAGATTTTCATTTATCTATTTAAGGAAGGAGAGAGATATAATGGGTGCACTAGGGCCTTTAGCCACTGCAAATGAACTCTAGACACATGTGCCACTGGATTCATCTGGGTTATGTGGATACTTGGGAGTCAAACCTGGGTCCTTAGGCTTCACAGGCAAGCACGTTAACTGCTAAGCCATATCTCTAGCCCAATTGTGTGATTTAACTTGAGAGAAAGTGATGTTAGCACTTGAATGAAAGTTTGGCAAAATTCAGCTATGAACCTGTCTGGGTCTGTACTTTTATGTTGTTGTTGGGAGGGTTTTAATTGAATTTTCAATTTAATTTGGTGTTATATCTCTATTCAGGTAATTCATCTCATCTGGATTTAGTTTTGGTAGGTGGTATGAGTCAAGGAATTCATCCATTTCTTCCAGGTTTTCTAATTTTGTAGAATATAGGTTTTTGAAAGATGCTCTTATGATTCTACCAATTTCATTGTTATCTGTTGTAACAACTCTTTTTTCATCATTAATCTTGATGATTTAAGTTTTCTCTTTTTTTCTTTTGATCAGTTTGTCCAGGAGTTTATTAATCCTGTTTATTTTTCAGAGGTTTTAAAATTGTTTCCTTCATGCCCAATTAATTGATTTCTGCTATGAACTTTTTCTTTCTTTCTTTTCTTTTGTTTTTTCTTTTCTTTTTTTTTTTTTTTTGAGGTAGGGTCTCCCTGTAGCTCAGACTGGCCTGGAATTCACTCTGTAGTCTCAGGGTGGCCTTCTAACTCATGGTGATCCTCCTACCTCTGCCTCCTAAGTGCTGGGATTAAAAGCATGTGCCACCACGCCTGGCCTGCTCTGATCTTAATTATTCTTTCCATCTGGTTACAGGTAGGTCAGCAATTCCTAGCATATGAATTTACAAAAAATTTGATGGTATTTTCCATACTGTTATTTCATTTTTACAATGCAAGGAAACCTGGAGACAAAACAGTTTCCAAAGCAAAGTAATTGAGAATCCTGATTATTACAAGGATATCAGAGCCACCTCATCAGAATATCTGGATCCTTTGGATCTTTCTGGCCTGTTGTTGACACTTGTGATGGCTAGTCTTTTCAACTTGATTGGCTTGAGAAGTAGCTTGGATATAAGTAATGCACACTTTTGGGTGTGACTGTGAGGCTAGTTCCAGAGTGGATTAACTAAAGATGGAAGAAACCCATACTGACTTCATTATATAGGCTTAGAGCTCAGATGGAGTAAAAGGGGGAAATGGAGCAAGCTAGCTAGCCCATTTCTTTGCATTTTCTGGCTGTCATGGTGTGAGCTACCATAATGGACTAAAAACTTGGAAACTGTGATCTGAAACAAAGCCTTCTTATTTTAACATTGTTTCCTTCCAGTATTTGTCACAGCAACAGAAAAATCTGGCTGACACAGTAGTCAATGATAGTTCTGGCTCCTCTGATTTTCTTATGCCTCTCACATCCCTACAAGGTACAATGATGATGGGTGGCACCATGTTGGTGGCTGTTTTCTATGAGCCTTTTACTTTATCTCCTAATGATTCATAACTGGGACTGGGAAATGGCTTAGCTAAGGCAAAGAGCTATTACCATTTAAGCATGAGGACCTGGGAGGGCCTTGAGACTATTCAAAAGCTAGGCATAGCCATGTACATTTGTAATTCCAGTTCACAAGGGGTGGAGAATGGGGAATCATTAGAACTCACTGAACTAAAATGGCTACTCCAGGTTGAGGGGGAGACCCTATCTCAAGTAAGATTGTGGAAGAGCAAGACAGAAGGGTACCCAAAGTTCTCCACTGACTTCTACACCCATGTGTATGTCTGTACACGCATGTGCGTGCATCATATGTAATACCTCACACGTACATGCACACACACAAGATCCACAATTCTCATAGTGGTGTGTATAAATACAGGTTATGCAATTTGTACTGATTATAGAACAACAGAGAGGAAATTTGGGGCAAGCAAGCTGGGAGAACTGAGGAAAAATTTCCAAGGGGATTTAAAAAATATTTATTTATTTATTTATTAGAGACGAGAGAGAGAGAGAGAGAGAAAGAATGGGTGCACCAGGACCTTCAGCCACTGCAAACACCAGATACTTGCACCACCTTGTGCATCTGGCTTACGAGGGACATGGAGAATTAAACCTGGGTCATTAGGCTTCCCAGGCAAGTGCCTTAACCACAAAGCCATTTCTCCAACTCCCAAGGAGACTTTTTTTTTTTTTTTTGCAAGCATAGAATTTGGGACCTTAAGCTGCCTGCTTTCACTAGTACTTTTGGCTTCATGCAATGTTTGGTTAAAACTGGAAGTAGTGGAGCTCTGTCTTGATAAAAATGGAAATATTTGTTGCTTACTGTTAGTCCCAGTTACACCATATAGTAGGAAGTATCCATCATGTTTTTCCCCTCCCAGCAATGGAAAATCCCCAGAACTGAATGGTTTTTTTCTCCTTCAAAACTGAATTTAAAACTTTCTACCCCTTCTTACTCCTAATGTTCTGTAGCAGCTACCTTGTTGTTATTGGTGCAAGACACCCAACTAGAAGCAGCATTTGAAAAGAATGGGTTTATTCTGGCTTACAGTTTTGAGGGGAGGGTTCATCATACTGGGAAAAGCCCAGCAGGTGCAGAGAGCTGAGTATCACATCTCCACAGCAATAGTGAGTAGGTAGAGAAAGTGAGCTGAACTATATATGGACTATAAAATCCCAAGGCTATCCCCAGAGACACAACTCCTCCACCTGGGGATCAAGTATGAGGCTTAATCATAAATGCATGTGGCTGTTGGGGACA
This sequence comes from Jaculus jaculus, assembly GCF_020740685.1. Classification (NCBI taxonomy): domain Eukaryota; kingdom Metazoa; phylum Chordata; class Mammalia; order Rodentia; family Dipodidae; genus Jaculus; species Jaculus jaculus. The sequence continues at coordinate 9,829,887 of NC_059125.1, forward strand.
TTCTACATTGAAACCATCACATGGCCCTATAATTACCTCAATCTGTGAGTGGAAAGGGGCCTCTGAACCTTCTGCTATAGACCCTATCCACAGGCATTCATCTCAAATAAACCTTCACTTTAATTGAGCTGCTCTTCCTCATCCTCCTCTCAGTTTTCCTGAATTGAAAATCAAACCCAACACTTACCAAGTACTAGGTAATATATAATATGCTGTTTAATATCTATTAACTCATTTGCTATACCAATAATCTTATGGGGTTTATAATCCTATAAAGATGTGGAGTTCCCTCAGTCATTTGTCAGTGTGGGGATTTCTCCAGGCTCATACAGGAGAATATACACGTGGAAAGAGTGAAAGTGAAATTGTCATCCCTCTAAGTTTCTCTTTACCCTTCCTTAGGTTAACGGAATGACAGTTCATGGCGCCACACCCCTCTTCAATGCTTGCTGCAGTGGAAGTGCTGCATGTGTCAATGTGCTGTTGGAGTTTGGAGCTAAGACCCAGCCTGTGGTGCAACAGGCTTCACCCATCCACGAGGCAGTGAAGAGAGGTAAGTGAGTCACCCCAATGTGCACAAAACATTGGTAAGTTCATGCCAATCTGCATAGTCTTACCCCACATCTTTCTACTACTAAAATATGTTTGACTTTGAAGGCCCATAGCAGTGAATTCAACTTGCCTCTAGCACAGTGGCATGAAACAGTTCTTCTTGGCTTTTCAAGGTAGGGTCTCACTCTAGTCCTGGCTGACCTGGAATTCACTTTGTATTCTCAGGGTTGCCTCAAACTCACCGTGGTCCTCATACCTCTGTCTCCTGAGTGCTGGGATTAAAGGTGTGCACCACCACACCTGGCCTCAGCTCTTCTTAATATCAAGGAATTTCTTCATGTCTCAGTAACATTCATTTCTGAGGATAGTATCTTAGCAAATGCTGTCCTTAGTAGAAAAGAATAGCTCATCTTACAAGCTCATAAAACATCAACCATTGACACAATAAATCATTAAAAGTGTCTAAAAACTAAGGATAGTAATAATGCCTAATAGTAATAGTACCAATAGTGTCTAATAAATAATAGTACTAATGGATTAAGAACAGAAACTGTCTAATAATACACTGTAGATGAATGGGTGACTTCAAGGTCATAGCTATTGAAACAACATTGCCACTTGAATACCAGGGCAGTGAAAGTCCTGAAGTTGACTCTATATTCCTGCGTTGCCAGTTTTGTGGTGAAAAAAGTAATTTCAACAAATTTCATAATTATATTAATATACTAGAAACCATTAAGAAGATGCCATTAAAAAGAGAAGGTCAGTTTTCAAAGTTCATACCCAGTGTGCAGTATTTTGGTGACATTAACTGGTGGATTAATTCTTTTTTAGCAATATCAGAAATACAGTGGAAATGTTAGAGTAATCTAGATTTTTATTGATCTTCACTTCAAATGGCAAAAGCAAAAGATTTGTCCCAGGTTACTATATATGTCACTTGATAATTTTTCCCAAGGGGCCTACTTAAAAGAATAAATCTATATATGAGTATAGCTAGACCATCATGGTAGATCTGATTTTACTCTTTTGAAGCACCTAAGTATATGGAATATCTGGCATATATGAACATTTTATATCTATCTGTCTATCTATCTATCTATCTATCTATCTAACTCAAAATATATGACTTCATAATTTTATGCATCATAAATAGCATATTAAGTACCAACATTCATGAAACAGAATAATTAATAGATTCACTATTTCCAATAGTATTATATTAATGCTAGTTATTTAAATTTTTTGTACCCATTTATTTCAAAGCAGAGTTTCAGTATCTTGCTTGTTACCATCTATTTGCTGGGACAAAACACTTGACCAAATGCAGCTGATGGGAGGAAAGTGTCTATTTTGGCTTACAGTCTTGAGGGGAAGCTTCATGATGGCAGATGAAAGCATGACATGAGCAGAGACTGGGAGTCACCTCCTTGCCACAGCAGGTGGACAATATCAGCAAGGGGAATTTAGCTATAATACTTCTAAGTTCACCCCAGCAGTACACCTCCTTCAGCAGGGCTCCACATCCCAAATTGTCACCAGCTGAGGACCGAGCATTCAAAATACATGAGTTTATTGGGGACATCTGATTCAAGCCACCATATTGTCCATGCTGGTTTTGAACTCATGAGATTTGGTGATTTTTCTCCCTCAGCTTCCTGAGGAGCTGGGACTATAGGCATGTGCCACTACACCTGCTGTTTTAAAATTTACCTCAAACTTAGGGACAGTTTTTGTTTCTACTAGTAATTATTTAAAAATATTTGTCAGATTACGTGTATTTTCAGATATTTTTGGGTCCTGATTATTAGATATTATTTATTGATCCTTATAGCTTAAAACTTATATGACCAAGCTGGATCATAATCTGAGTACATATTTTGACATGGCGATATCATAGCCCATGTGTAATACTTAGATGATCAAATAATTTGCACCCACAAAATCCTGTGTATTGTAATGAATATTCCTGCTTAATTCAGCATTTGTGAGAGATCATGCAGGTTTATATAGGATGAAAATGACTTTTATGTTATCTCTAAAGAAAAGGTTGATTAAATTAATTATAAATGATAAAAGTTTTTGAGGAAACATTTAAATCTTCACTCTTTAAAAATTGTATGTACGGGCTGGAGAGATGGCTTAGCGGTTAAGCGCTTGCCTGTGAAGCCTAAGGACTCCAGTTTGAGGCTCGGTTCCCCAGGTCCCACGTTAGCCAGATGCACAAGGGGGCGCACGCGTCTGGAGTTCCTTTGCAGAGGCTGGAAGCCCTGGCGCGCCCATTCCCTCTCTCTCCCTCTATCTGTCTTTCTCTCTGTGTCTGTTGCTCTGAAATAAATAAATAAAAAATTTAAAAAAAATTGTATGTACTTGTGTCTGTGTGTGTATGGGCATGTGTACCACATTACACATGTGGTGGTCGGAGAACAACTTCAACGTTTCTGTGCTCTACCTTCTGTGATATGGGACTCTTGCCACTGTAAACATATTTCCATCCTGCAAACCAACTTCAGACTGGCTGGAGTATGAAGTTTGGATTCTCCTGGTGTTAGTTCCCATTGTTGTAGCCTTGCTGGGATCACAGATGCACATGTCATTATGCATCCAGCTTTACATGGCCCCTGGGAAATCAGGCTTTGCAATGCTTTGACCACTGAACAATCTCCCCAGATCCTAAATTTTCACATTCTTTCCAAGCTTCCATCAAAATCTCTGAAGCATTCCCTCATGAAAAAATCATGGATACACTGCAAATTAATCATGTTTATCTCTATTGGCTAAATTCTTCAAGGAGAATACTTGCTTATATAGTTCTATGGCTACTGAATTCTTAGTTTATGTAAGCATATTTTATAGTTGAAAGATTTTATTAATTCTCACAGGTGCCTTCCAGTCTAATCATAATAAGATTGCAGACCTTTTTTTACTTGTTTGAGTGAAGAAGAGAAAGGGATCTTGGCAACAGAGAGGAAACAGGACTGGTGTTGAGTTTGAACACTGGCTTTTTAGAATAATAATAGGGTGAGGCATTTACCCCTCTGGGGCTTATAGCCTGAATTTGTAAAATGATGGCTTCATTTTGGAAGGTGGTTTCAACTATGCTCCTTGGAACCTGAGTTTATTTGGAGTCACCTCAGACATTGTAAAGAGTTTGAGTGGAAGAAGCATGACTATACTTCTGGTTTTAGTGGTTTTGTTTTGTGGAGTTCTACCTATGTATTTCCAAAGGAAAAAAAAAAATCTTATCTTATGGAAAGAGATATAGGCTATTTCTAAACTCCATCCAGGGGCTGGAGACATGGCTCAGAAATTGAAGATACTTGCTTGCAAAACCTGCTGGCCCAGGTTCAATTTCTTCAGTACCCACATAAAACCAGATATGTAGAAAATGTGGTGCATGTATCTGGAAGTATATTTGCATTGGCAAGAGGCCCTAATACAGCCATTCTCTTCCTCTCTCTTTCTCTTTCTCTCACACATACAAAAAAAAAATATTTTTTAAAGTCCATTCCAGATAGGCAATCCTATAATTCTTTGAATGTTTAATGTGTTCCTTACATGAGTAGGCTTGTTTTATTTTCCCCAGGTCATAAAGAATGCATGGAAATTCTGCTGGCTAATAATGTTAATATCAACCAAGAGCTGCCTCAGCTGGGAACTCCACTGTATGTGGCCTGCACCTACCAGAAGGTAGACTGTGTGAAGAAACTTCTAGAGCTAGGTAATTAGCAGAAATATATTTAAGTTAGAACCCACTAAATCTGTTAGCGTTTATGGCTCTGAAGATGGCATTATTATTTGTTTATTATTGTATTATATGGTTGTGTGTGTGTGTACACATGTCACAGTGTGTGTGTGTGTGTGTGTGTGTGTGTGTGTGTGTGTGTGTGTGTATGTGTGTGTAGGTCAGAGCATAACCTTGAGTATTGGTCCTCACCTTCCACCTTGTTTGAGAGAGAGTATCTCCTGTTGTTCACTACTGCATACACCAGACTAGCTGGCCAAAAAGCTTCCTATTATTCTGTCTCTACTTCCCAGCTGGCTAGAGGCACACCGGCCTCTAGATGTTGACAATGTGTGTCCAACTTTATGTGGGTTCTGGAGATCTGAACTTAGGTCATTAGAATTGTGCAGCAAGTGCTTGCTTTAACCACTGAGGCTTCTCCCCAACTTTCCCAAAGATGGCATGCTAGCCTAGCAAAATGCTGATTGCATTTGTTATTTGAGTACAGAACTTCTCTAGAGAAATTGTCTATATTTCTCAGTTGTGCTGCCCTTGATGTTGGCTCCATTTACCTGACATAGTTCTTCCTGGCAGATTCAAGATGGCTGCCAGCCATACCCAAACATGTAACCTTCCTTATCCATACACAGCAATGCCTCTCTGAGTCACATGCCCATCTCTGAAACAGTCATGGTGAGCAATGGAATCTGAGCTACTTGTGGTTGTAGAGCTAGATATGAGTTTATTTTGCAGTTTTTGTGGCTTTACTAGAGACCCATGAACTGAGAATCACAATGTGATGGTTCCCTAGAAGTAACACTGCCAAGAACATGCTGGACAGTTAAAACAATAGATATTTGCTGTGAAATGTTTTACAACTCCCCTGCTAAGTCAGTCACTTTTAAATTTCAAATAGTATATACAGATACTAACATTCACCTTGAAACTATCATTTGGCTCATGATTTTTTAATGTTTAGCCATTGACATAAATATGGAGGTTATAAGAACTTTTAGTTGAGAAATTTTGTCTCCAAGACTTTTTTTTTATTCTTCTTACTATTTTCTATAGTGATTTTGGAAATCTCTTGGTGGAGCCCCAACTAATATAAATAGTAAATGAATGTAGGTTTATCTGTTGAAGAAGTCCAAAATAACTAAGGAATAGGAGCCTCACGTATTTTATTTTGTATATCACATATTTTTTTATTTTCACAATTTTTATTAACATTTTCCATAATTATAAAAAATATCCCATGGTAATACCTCCCCCCCCCACTTTCCCCTTTGAATATATTTTATGGGGGGAAAGCAAGTAAAGTATTTAAAGTGACTTACCTCACCTTTATTACCAAAATGGCTTGGAATAGTCTTCAGAGGTATCATTGAGGTTCTAAGCTGAAATCACATATTCTCAAAGATTTTTCAAATATGCCATTACATTTGTATTTATTTATTTATTTGCAAGGAGAGAAAGGGAGAGAGGGAAAATGAGAAATAGAGAGAGAGAGAGTGGGTGTACCAGGGTATCCTACCACTGCAAATGAATTCCAGATGCTTGCGCCACTTTGTGCATCTGGCTGTACTTGGGTACTGGGGAATTGTTATCAGACTGTTAGGCTTTTTAAGCAAGTGCCTCAACTGCTGAGCCATCTCTCCAGCCCTTGAGATGCTTTTATATACAGTAGTTCCGTTGAACCTAGTGTGTCTTATATTTGTACTTAGTCTTGATTTGTGGCCTTCTCCTTTATTAAGGAGCTAGTGTTGATCATGGCCGGAGGCTGGACACCCCACTACATGCCGCAGCGAGGAAAACCAGTGTGGAAATTGTCCACCTCCTTGCAGACTATGGAGCTAACCTGAAGCTCAGAAATGCACTGGGCAAAACCCCGCTTGATCTGGCAGCTCCTGGAAGCAGTGTGGAAGATGCCCTCCTGTTCCACAAAGGTAAAGAGCACTGTTTGTCTGCTTCTCTGCCCCAAGCGCACCACCATTGCCACTTCCTGTCTCAATCTCTCTAGAATACTTCTAGATTCGTTTTTTCCCTTAAATTGAGAATGGTATTGTGGGAGGTGGCAAGTCCTGTCATTACTGTTGCTGCCTGGGACTTTTCATATGCCGTGTGTTTTTGGTTGCATTTTATATACAACCAAACCGTGGCTTTGTATTTTTTGCAAGAAGACATGCTTTATATGTCAAAAGAGACCCATTTGGATGTCTGCATAGTAAGCACATTTTCTCAGTCTTCACTGATCATTGGTGTGCTGGGAAGAACCTTAAAGACAATTGTAATGATTCAGTTTTACATGTGCCAGTATGGAGATAAATTTGAAGCATAGATTAGTATCACTGATCTTAGACTTTGCTTATCAAGCAGAATCTCAGCAAATACTACTGCTGCTGCTGCTGCTGGTGGTGATCTAAGGGCCACTGGTCTAGATTATTCCTCATGGTCTAGTCTCTAGTTTATTACTCTTTTATCAAAATATTTATTTTTATTTATTTATTTATTTGAGAGAGAGAGAGAGATAGAGACAGAGACAGAGAAGAGAGAATGGGCATGCTAGGGCCTCCAGCCACTGCAAAACAACTTCAGACATATGTGCTGCCCTGTGCATCTGGGTTATGTGGGTCCTAAGGAATTGAACCTTGGTCCTTTGGCTTTGCATGTAAGCACTTTAACTGCTAAGCCATCTCTCCAGCCCTCATTACCCTTTTATTTGAATTCTCCCTAGAAGAATTATGACCTTCCTCACCCGATGCCAATTTGGAAAATACCTCTGCCCCAGCTAGCTGAGAACAGAGTTTATAAAAGTTTGCACATTTTCTGTTTTCTTCCTCAAAAATGTTATCATGCCTGGGATTTACATTCCTTCTGAGTTTCTCTATCTTTTATCTTCTTACACACAGGCACCAACTCTAGAAGGATGGGTGTCAAGCTGTACAAGTTCACATAGATGTTTGAACTCCTCTAGGATTGTTGGACAATTTGTCTGCATTCTATCTATTGTTAGAATCCATCTATCAAAGCTATATACTGATAGCTTTCTATCACATGGAATGCTCCTTGCCAATGTCAGTCTTAAGTGTTATCTGAGTATGCTCATACTTGCAGTCTGCTATTTTTCATAGGATACAAGACGCTGTTACAGTAAAATTTGCTTAAAAATAAAGTTTGTATGGGCCATTAAGCAATTAGATCTACTTGAGGATGTCTTCAGTGATAGATTAGGAACTAATGGGATAACATATATGTCCTCTTTTTATAATATGTTTTAAATTTTTTATTTTTATTTATTTATTTGAAAGTGACAGAGAAAGAAAGAGGCAGATAGAGAAAGAGAGAGAGAGAGAGATGGGTGCGCCAGGGCCTCTGGCCACTGCAAACGAACTCCAGACGTGTGCACCCCCTTGTTTATCTGGCTAACATGGGTCCTGGGGAATTGAGTCTCGAACTGGGGTCCTTAGGCTTCACAGGCAAGTGCTTAACCGCTAAGCCATCTCTCCAGCCCTATATGTCCTTTTTGTAAGTGGTATTTTAGCAAAAACTCATTCATCCTGTTCAACCATATTTTAGACACTTATCAGCTTATTTTTATTAGGGATTCAAAGCTTTGCAGAACCATGAACACGTTGACTCTTTGAGAATCCATGAGACTGAGGTTTAGGAAATAATGGATTCTAAATGATTTGATACTTTTCTGTCCATATCTATTGAGCTGGAGTTCTTGCAGGAACAGAAGAGCCCTCCAAGTATGAAGAAGGGTCCAGCCAGTCCCACTATAGGTATTTCTAGTACCAGGAGGCCATGAGGACTTTGAGATATTTGGCCCTTGGTCCATCTTATAGCACTGCCTTTGCAACCATACAGGTCAAGCTTCCTACTAACATCCCCTCTGTACTGCTTCCTCTGCCCTCAAGCTCTGTCTTAGGACCCTGTGTCCTCAGAATTTTCACCTCAACCAGTATATTACTTTTTGTTAGAATCGGTAATAGTGAATGAGATTATAGATCCACACTTTCCCCCCAACATGCCTATGGATGCCTTATTGTTCAATACTGATAATGCAATCACTGTTGAAGATCAACTTAAAGAACACTCCATCCTAAAGGGCAAATTAGGACTTTGCTTGCATTTAGCATTTTGCATTTACATTGTTGGATAATTCCTATGTAGATTCAGCTATGCTTCCAGCTCTCAGATCTCCTGTACTTCTCACCATGAGGTTCACATGGTTTTTATTTTCTCACAGGACCACTTGCTCTTTCTCAGCTCTGCCGCCTGTGTGTTTGGAAGTGCTTGGGCCAAGCAAGTCATCAAGTCATCCAGCAGCTACATTTGCCAGAGCCACTGAAAAAATTCCTCCTGTATCAGTAGTCCCAGTTATCTAGGGGAAAGATAGTTAGAAATATATGTTGGTTGTTGCCAGTTGTACCCAGGGGTCTTTAGTATATATACCCAATGGCTTGACTCATTATCCTCAAATGAGCTTAGCTAGTTAGAGTAAATCTCCCATAAACTCAAACACTTTGGGTAAAGAAACTTTTGATTAATTAATACTCTTATTTGCCCAGAGGCTACCAAAAAGCTTTTAGTTTCAAGTTCTTGTTAGTTGGCTTAAAAAAACCCACAAACTATGAAGTAGAGTGAAAATTCTAGGTTATTTTCCGATGATTCTAGATCCTTTAGTATCTAAAGTTCAACTATCTGAATATGTCATACACATCAACAAATCCATGTAGATAAGATTCTAATGTCTCCAAGATATGTTCCTGATTGGGTTTCTTTGTTCTTCCTTGAATAAATATCTGCTATAATTTCGAGGTCTTTGACTTGGTGGGGTTTTTTTTTTGTGTGTGTGAGAGAGCAAGAGAGAGTGTGTGATAGATAATTGGCATACCAGGACCCCCAGCCATTGCAATTGAACTCCAGATGCATGTGCTACCTTGTGTGTCTGGTTTATGTGGGTTCTTGTGAATTGAACATGTGTTCTTAGGCTTTGCAGGCAAGTACCTTAACCACTAAGCCATCTCTCCAGCCCTCTCTTTATTTTATTTTATTTGACAGAGAAGAGGGAAAGAGAGAGAGAGAAAGAGAGAGAGACAGAGAGAGAGAGAGACAGAATGCTAGGGTCTCCAGCCACAGCAAACTAACTCCAGATGCATGCACCCTCTTGTGCATCTGGCTAATATGGGTCCTGGGGAGTCAAACCTGGGTCCTTTGGCTTTGCAGGTAAATGCCTTAACTGTTAACCCATCCTTACGCCCCCCTCTCTTACTTTTTTAATGTATGAAAAAATGAAATGCTTTGGGAACATCACAGTTGGAACTTTCGGTGACTGAAGTCCTTGTAAATAAGACACTTTGGGAGAGATTAGCTCACCCAAAGATTGTACTTTTTTGTCCATCATTTCTGATATTAAATGTTCTGCCTTGAAGCAAACAGTTTCAGGATTGAGCAACATTGGATGCCCCCTGAAAAGCTGAACTCACAAGCAATGTCCAATACATGTTGTAACTCAACATTGGTTTACTTTCAAAGTCATTATTAATGAGTTTCTTGAAATAATTACATGTTTAATGTCAGCCGCCAAGGTGGGCTCAATGCTAGGTCAACATTTTTATACTATAGATTTGAGTTTAAGATAAGTCTGATGGTATATTCAGACACTTTTTCTTATTCTTTCTTAATAAAGTTTAGAGGTTTATTAGATTATAATAGAACTGAAGAGGAGGAAGACAGAGTTCATGCCCAAGAGGGAGTACAAGCTGAGTTCCCAGAAATGGGGCAACCCAGAACTGAAGAGAAGGAATAAATGTAGAGCTCTTGCCCAGGGATGCAAGAGGGGGATTTAGAAGTCCCAACATTTTTCTCCTTGAATCTCCCTTCCCTTCTTTCCATCTGTCCATCCCCCTTCCTCCCTCTCTGTTTGTAATATTAGAACCTGGGCACTCTACAGGCTTTTAAGAAAAGAAAAGTCCCAAAGAAGTTTCACAAATCTTACATGTCATAATTTTCAACAATCTTGGGGGAAGCGGTAGGATATTCCAAAATCCATAAAAGGGAATACAATTCAATCTGCTTCCAATAGTAAATGACAACGTTGTCTCACTGATATTTCTATAGCAGCATGTAAGTGTGTTACTGAAAAATCAATAAAGATACAATTTCACACATACAAATGTTATCAAGGGAGGATGAATAAAAAATTTATGGGGAAGGTGACACATGAATGAATAAGCCTTATGTAAATGATGTAGGTGAAAAACTGAATGAGAGAAAAGGTGCATTTGAAATAGAATGAAGAGTCATTTGAGCCATTGTGAGCCTTGAAAAGGTCACAGAGGAAAGAATGAATCTTCTTCCATTGCTGGACGTTCCAGAATTGGGGATGCCTTCATTTGAAATGTTCCTATAGGTGCAGTTTTTGTTCAGCTGAGTTTGTGCTGAATGCCTGAGCTTTGTTAAGCCTCAGGCCACTGCAAGATATTCAAAATGTCTATGGCTCCAAGTAGCTTGAGGTCCCATTGCTTCACTGTGATTGAAAACTACAGACCATGATGATGCAATAAACTTGTATGGACTTTCCAAGGCTGGTTGTATGTGTGTGTGTTGCATCAAAATCCTGAACTGCCTCCTAAAAGGTCACCAGAATCCATTATTTGATAATTTAGGTCACGTCATCTTGAGTAGAGTTGAAGCCTTATGATTTATGAATGAAGGTACTATATTGGACACAAGATGACCATTAAACTTCCTTCAAGTCCAATACTCCATTAAGCTATATTTAGATCATTAAACTAATCATCTGATTTTTATGAGGTTATTTTTCTTAGATTTTATTAATGACCATTACAAATATTTTTATTGATACATTTTTTATTGATAATTTAATTAATTTTTTCATACAAGTATGCGTTTTGAAAGCAACAGAGCCTTTCTTGGGCTTATATTAGGTGTTAGAGCCCTGGACACTCTATGGTCAATAAAACTCCCCAAGCCAATAGATTCTGAGTTTCTCGTTTTGCAACTTCCAAAGAATGATGGAGTACAAACCCAGAAGAAGGGCAAATTAAACAAGGGTTTATCAGGAAAGAAAGTGTTAGTAAAGCAGTTAGTTAGTAAAGCTGGGAGGGGACCTGGGTCCTGAGCCCTGAGTAGGTAGTACCTAGTGACTTGGATGGAGCTTGTTCTAACCTATGGGGATGTAAACTAAATATGGAGTTGGCTTGGATTGAAGTGGTTACTTTGAATGCAGGTGGGGGCTCATAACAGGCTGATGAATTAGACAAAGTATTGATTGTTCTGTATGTGTGGGTCAGCTGCTCTCCTGGTGAGTCTGGGATTTTGATATTTTGGTGGGTGAACATGAGCCAGGGCATTTTGGATTTCAGTTTCTAGATTCTTTTCTTATAACCTCTGTGTTCATTGGCTCTGTCACGACAAACAGAGGATCTGTTTATTTATTCCCTTCATGCATAGAAGTTGCTTCCTATAAATCAGGTAACTTTGCTCCTAATTCCTATCAGTATGATGCTTTATATTTATTATTTATTTATTTATGGGTGGGTTTTTTGTGTGTGTTGTGAGTGTGTGTGTGCACACACACATGTATGAGTTTGGGTGCATTTGTACCATGTGGAAATCAGAGGGCAACTTTCAAGTTGGTCTTTGCCTTCTACCTTATTTGAGGCAAGGTCTCCTGTTGTTTACTGCTCTGGGAACTTCTGGGAAATTCTCCTGTTTTAGCCTTCCTTCTCTCCATAGGTACACTGGGATTACAGAAGCCCACCACAGCTTCCAGCTTTTATGTGGAGTTTGGAGGAGTTTGAGGCCAATAGTGAATTCCAGGTCAGCCTGAACTACAGTGAGACCCTACCTCGAAAAACCAATATATATATATATCACATTTGAAATATTATAGTTTCAATTTATTTTGCATGTTTTTTTTTTCTCAGCATATATGATGTGTTGGTCCTGTTGGGAGCCATAGAGCAAAAGCCTCTCCATTTTGTCTGGGCCTGCTCATAAGCTGACTTATTACTCAGAAAGCTGGTTCATCCAGCTTTCTGTTAGGTACTTCTAGAACATCGGCCAGCAGACTGCTTACTGAATCTTATCTTTTGCAAAAGGCCAGTTTATGGTCAGGATGTAAAACCTGTTGCAGTCAGGATGTTAAGCCACTGAGGCAAGATTAGATGAACACCTAATTACATCCCCTCTAGGTTTCCTGACAATTCCAAAGCCCTAAATGATGCCAGCCAGCTTATTCCCTGACTTTTCTTCCCCTATATAACCACTGTGTAAAAAATAAAGACTCTGAGGCCTTGACAAACATCTAGCATGGTCTCCTTCTTGTGTCTGTTTGCCTTTTTTTCACCCAGGCTAGCTTCTCCTCGAGTCCTTGTTCAACTCCCTGCTGGCCCAGGCAGGTCCTGTGGGATAGTCTCAGATAGACATTTGCCTGTCATTGGAAAATTTAGGAGCTAGTGGGGCAACAGGAGATAAAGAACACATCATTACATGATGTAGGTCAGGAAGGGATAAGAACAGAAATAATGCAGATTAAAGTAAAGCTATTATAATGGACTGTTGTTTTAGGTAAGTTGATTAAGGCAAGGTCTTGGCAGAGTGACTAAATTTTTTAAAACGTTATTATTAGGTATATAATATTTATTAGTTAATTTTTACTGCTGAGATTTTAGCAACTTGTTTCAGTATACTTTCAGTATAATAGCCTTCCCAGTTTATTGGCAGATAGTGTCCCCAGCGGATGCTTGAAACCAGAGATAGTGCCAAATCCAATCTATACTATGCTTTTTCCTGTACTTATACACCCATCATAAAGCTTAATTTATAAACCGGGCTCAATAAGATATTAACAGTAATAAATGATTGTACAATAGAACAATTGTAGAAATGCAACAAAATGATGTGAATGTAACCTCTCATAATATTTTATTGGTTTGTACTTGCCCTCCATTTCCTGGTGACAATGTGAGATGACACAATGCTTTATGATGAGATGAACTAAGCAGAATGAGATAGACATTACGACAAAGCATTAGGTTACTTAATACAGGTTGCTTGAACCCAAACACTGAGATACTGCCATAGTTTATCTGATAACCAAGATATCTACTGACATGATTAGCATGGTGTAAGAGTGATGGTATGTATGGATTATTCATGTTCTGGGCAGGACAAAGCAAAACAGTTAAAGATCTCATCATGGTACTTAGAATGGTATGTAATCTAGAACTTAGGAATTGTTTATATTGTAATTTCCTATTTAAAATTTTCAGACCCAAGTAACTGAAACTATGGAAAGTAGATGAGTGGGATTATTGTAAATTATGTGTCTTTTTTTTTCTTTTTCAAATTTAATGTAGATATTTTATTGTAAAAGTATCCTCAGTGCTTACTTTTATCATAAGCCTCATCAAAATGTTTTTATAAGTTTTAAGCACTTCTGTGCTATCCTTTTAAATGTTTGTATCATATTCTCTTTTTTTATTTATTTATTTATTGTTTGAAAGTGACAGAGAGAGAGAAAGAAGGAGAAAGAGAGAGAGAGAGAGAATGGGCACGCCAGGGCCTCCAGTCACTGCAAATGAACTCCAGATGCGTGCGCCCCCTGTGCATCTGGCTAACGTGGGTCCTGGGGAATCAAGCCTCGAACCAGGGTCCTTAGGCTTCACAGGCAAGCACTTAACCTCTAAGCCATCTCTTCAGCCCTTGTATCATATTCTTTAACTATTTCCATAGGGCTGGCTATTTAGATTATTTATATTTTTATTTTTTAGTTACTTATATTTAAAAATATTTTACTTCTTTGAGAGAGATTGAGAGAGAGAGAGAGAGAAAGAGTCAGGGAGAGAGAGAAAGAGAAATATTTTTAAACACTTAAATTATGTGCACAATGCATAATTTTAAGAGGAAAATTCTGGTTTTTCATTTCATCTCTAGCCCTCAGAAAAGTCTTTTCATAACCAAATAAATACACACTATTTCCTATCTATACACTACCTCTATATATATGTGTACATATAGTTAAACATATGTGTCTATGTAGATATATATCTGTACATCTTTCTGTCATTTGACTGTATCAACCCACCATATTCTTTAATACCTATTTTTAAAAAGTAAGCTTGTCTGTGTTACTTACAAATATTAAGCCTACCCTAACCCTAACCACACTAAGGAGGGGCCCCAGCAAAAAGGGAGAAGGGACGAGGGAAGAGATGGTACCAACACATGATGTAGCCATACAAAATATGTTCTTAATAAAAAAAGTTAAGTCTCAATACTATCAAAATCCTCCAAGTTATTTCAAAGTTTGCGTTGTTCATCCAACACTACTAATTTTTTTTGTTCACATTTTATTAAAGATGTGTGCATTAGTTACTTTTCTCATTGATGCTATAAAGTATCTGACAAGAAACAATTTAAGAGAGGAAAGGTTTATTTTGGCTTACAGCTCAAGCTGATACTGTCACAGTAGGGAAGGCATGGAAGCAGGAACATGAAGCAGCTGGTCACAATGCATCTATAGCCAGGAAACAGAGTAATAAATGTTGCTGTTAAGGTTGGTTTCTCCTTTGTATTCAGTCTGGGATCTCAGCCCATGGGATAATGCTACCCACAGTTAGGGTGTGTCTTCCCACTTCAATTAACACAGTCTAGAAACTCCCTCACAGACGTGTCTGGATGTGTGTCTCCTACGAGATTCTACATCCTGCCAGGTTCATGATCAAGATTAACCATCACAATGTGTTTCTCATATTTCTCATATTACCATGCCATATCTAGATGAGATTTGTGGATTTTTCTTCAATAACAATACCCATTGTCAACAAGATGCATGCACTGTACACAAAGAAAGTAGCAGATGCTTCCCACACATTACCTGAAGATGTCATCATAAGGGAGGTATCACAACTTCTCAGAAGAAGATACTTTTCCCACTGGCAGATCCCACATTTTCTACTGAAAGCCAGTAAGTTCTGCTCCTGCATGAATGCATTCATTTTACATGTGGAATATGTCCTCTCCCTGTCCTCCTAGGAGATTCTGTATTAAAACCAATACACTGGTTATACTCAGGTTAGCAGCTTCTTATCTTAATAAATTCAACCTGGAAAGGATGTATACCACGTTTTTAATTTCCACTTACAAATTTCTCTCCCTCCATCATTGCTATTCTTTGAAAAGGTTCTAACTTTCAGAAAAATTGCAAAAGTAAGTCAATAAATATTTTAATGTTCATATCTACAATTCACCTAATCTTTTCATTTTACCATATTTGCTTCCCTTGATATATTTATGTAT
The DNA here is from genome assembly GCF_020740685.1 of Jaculus jaculus. NCBI lineage: Eukaryota > Metazoa > Chordata > Mammalia > Rodentia > Dipodidae > Jaculus > Jaculus jaculus. The sequence goes on from NC_059125.1 coordinate 9,845,497, forward strand.
TCAAGCACCCACACATATACACACATATACATATGTGTATATACATGTGTACATGTGTCTTCATAATATATATTTATTGTGTAAAACCATATGTGATTAGCACTTACACATGAATGTGAATGAACATGAATATACATAAAATGAACTATTTGTAAGTTGCAGACATCATGATCCTTCATCAAAGCTAAGATTAAGATGAGGTGAATGAGGCAAAAAATTTAAGTGGACATCAAAAAGTAAGTCTCCAAAGTAAAAAAATTTAGTGCAATTTTTTTGTATGTGGTATGTGTGTATTTGTTCATATGTATGCACATGTGTATGGGGATGGGTGCATGTATATATGTGTACATTTATGTGTGGAGGACATAGGGTTTTGCTATGTAGTCCTGGCTGGCCTGGTGCTCACTATGTAGCCAGGCTGGTCTTGAACTTGTGGTGATACTTCTGCCCCAGCCTGCCAAGAGCTTCCTGCACTCTTCCATCCCCCAACTGACAGCACCATGACCCTCCAGCAGCAGGGCATACAGCATAACTGATCAGAACACCAGATTCACAGCACAACATAGAGGGATCAAGGTGGGCACTCAGCATTGATGAGGTTTGAAGCCAACCCAAAAGGTATTGAGGCAGACTGACAAAAAAAGCAGGTACAAAGGACTGCACTAGAAGTGCTAATCTCCCTTTCCATGTCAGGGCAGGTTATGGGTTACATATTCTTTGGTGGATTTACCATTCTCAATTAAGCTATATTTGGGGGTTGCCCTATTGTTGCCTTTGATGCTTTCAGATTCATAGGGCCTTTGTCTTTTTCTTCTGTCAACATTAGGAGTAGGTTCTGATTAAGACCCAGGCTGACCTGGAACCCATTTCAGAACACCAACCTCAACCTCCCAGCTGACAGAATTAAGGGTGTAGAGCAACACACACCCTTAGGGGTTTTGGTTTTATAAGTTAATCTGTTTCAATCCCACACTTCCATACTCTGTGCTGGTTTTCATTGAATGTGTATATTGCTCCATGGAATTTTAGAATTTGCTAGTAAATTGCTCCACCCAGCCCACTAGAATACTTGATTATCAGGGAAACTCAGCACCTAGGATTACCTCTGCAGTGGGATTGGAGTACAAGAACTACACTTGGCACCTTTAACTCTTACTCTGAAGGGACATAAAATTGGACTTCCAAGTTTAAAAGCACCACATATAATTAGAAAACCCAAGCATCAAATCAACTCAGGATGCAAAACTTACTACATTATAATACAAAAGTCACAAAGAATCAAGACAATACAATCCCACAAAAATTATAAATCCATCAGAAATTGCCCCTGATGAGACTGTTTTAGATGAAATGCCTGACAAGGATTTTTTAAAAGTGTTTTTAATCTATACTAAAAGAAATCAAAGGAATCAAAGAAGAAGAAGAAAAAAAAGAATTAAAGAAGAAAACAAACTCTTGGAGGAATTCCAGGAGAACATAGGAAACCAGCTTAATGTAATAAGGAGGTCATTATAAGACATGAGTAAGGAAATAGAAATGCTGAAGGGAAAAATAAAACAGGCAGAAATACTAGTACTGAAAAACACAGTCAGTCAAATAATAATAATTATAATAAACTCTGTGGAAAGTTTCACCAGTAGAGTGGATGAAGGCAAGAACAGAATACCTAAACTAGAAGACCAGGTGGCAGATCTAATACAGTCCAACAAAGAGAAAGACAAGCTAATAGTAAGGTATGAATGGGAATTTCAAGATATCCAGGACACTGTGAAAAGATCAAACATAAGAATTCAGTGTTTAGTACAAGAAGAAGAATTTCAACCCAGAGGAATCGTAGGCCTTTTCAACAAAATCACAGAAGAAAAATTTCTCCAAACTGGGAAAGAAATACCAATGCAGATACGAAACCTGGAAAAATCCTATCCTAACAGATATCTACAGAACATTCCATTCAAATACTGCAGAATAAGCATTTTTTTTTTCTCAGCAGCACATGGAACAGTCTCCAAAATAGACCATATATTAGGACAGAAAGGAAATCTTAGCAAATAGAGGAAAATTGAAATAATCTCTTGTACTCTATCTGACTACAATGGGATTAAACTGCAAAACAGCAACAAGAAAAACTACAGAGCATAGAGAAATTCATGGAGACTAATCAGCACACTATTGAGTGATGAATGGGCCATTGAAGAATCCTAAAGGAAATCAATAAATTTATAGAATAAAATTATGATTAGAATATTACATACCAAAACTTTTGGGACAAAATGAAGGCAGTCCTAAGAGGGAAATTTATAGTTCTAAGAGCCTATATTAAGAAATTAGAGACTTCACAAGTAAACAAGTTAATGCTTCACCTTATGGCCTTGGAAAAAAGAACAAGGCAGACCAAAAATCAGTAGATGGGAAGAAGTAATAAAGATTAGGGAAGAAATTAATGAAATAGAAACAAACAAACAAAAAATCCAAAGAATCAATGAAACAAAGAGTTGGTTCTTGAAAGGATAAACAAGATTGTTAAACCCTTAGCAAATCTGACCAGAAGAAAGAAAGAAGAGACAAAAATTAATAAAATTAGAGATGAAAAAGATACCATTACAACAGGTACCAAATAAATTTACAAAATCATAAGGCAATACTTTAAGAATATATATGCCTCTAACTTTAAATATCTGAAATGGATGATTTCCTTGATTATATGACCTACCAAAATTAAATCAAGATGAGATAAACCATGTAAATAGATCTATAACAAGTACAGAGATCCAAGCAGTTATAAAAAGTCTCCCAACTAAAAAAAGTCCAGGCTGAGATGGATTCACTGGTGAATTTTACCAGACCTTCATAGAAGAACACTGCTGCTTCTCAAACTTTTCCATGAAGTAGAAAAGGAAGTAATTCTACTAAATTCCTTCTACAAAGCCAGCATCACCCCATACCAAAACCAGACAAAGACAGAACAAACAAAAAGAAAAGAAAAATTACAGACCAATAGATGCAAAAATTCTCAACAAAATATTGGCAAACAGAATACAAGAATATATCAAAAAGATTATTCACCCTGACCATGTAGGCTTTATCCCAGAGATGCAGGGATGGTTCAAAATATGCAAATTGATAATTGTAATACACTATATAAATGGTCTGAAGGACATGATCATGTCAATAGATACAGAAAAGGCATTCAACAAAACCCAACTTCCCTTCATGATACAAATCCTACAGAAACTTGGAATAGAGGGAACATATATCAACATAATAAAAGCTATTTATGACAAACCTACAGCCAACATAATACTAAATGGGGAAAAACTTGAAACTTTTCTACTAAAATCAGGAATAAGAGAACAGTGTCCACTGTCCCCACTTTTATTTAATATAGTACTAGAAATCTTAGTTATAGCAATAAGTCAAGAAACACTCATAAAAGGGATACAAATTGGAAATGAAGTGATCAAATTATCCTTATTTGCAGATGACATGATTCTAAACATAAATGACCCTAAAGACTCTACCAGCAAACTGTTAGAGCTGATAAAAACTTAGCAAAGTTGCAGGATAGAAAATAAACACACAGAAATCAGTGGCTTTCCTATATACTAACAACAAACAGGTGGGGGATGAAATAAGGGAATCTCTTCCATTCATAATTGCCTCAAAAAAATAAAGTGCCTTGTAATAAACCTAACCAAGGACATGAAGGATCTCTACAATGAGAACTTTAAAACATACAAGAGAGAAATTGCAGAAAACACTAGGAAATGGAAAGGCATACCATTTTCTTTGACTGGAAGAATTAATATTGTGAAAATGTCAATCTTACCCAAAACAATCTACATTTAATGCAATCCCCATTAAAATTCCAATGTCATTCTTCACACAAATAGAAAAAAAAATCCTAAAGTTCATTTGGAAGCACAAAAAACCTCAAATAGACAGAACAATTTTGAGCAATGGAAATAAGGCTGTCGCTATAACCATACCTGATTTTAGTCTATATTACAGAGCCACAGTAACAAAAACAGCATGGTACTTGCACAAAGACAGATTATTAGATCAATGGAATGGAGTAGAGGACCCAGATGTTAATCTAGGCAGCTGTAGCCCTCTGATTTTTGGCAAAAGCACCAAAAACTTCATTGCCAAAGAGACAGCCTTTTCAATAAGTGGTGTTGGGAAAACTGGATCTTTGTATGTAGAAAGATGAAAATAGGTCCTTATCTCTCTCCATGTAAAAGAGTCAAGTCCACTTGGATCAGGGACCTTAATATCAGACCTGAAACTCTAAAACTGCTAGAGGAAAAGGTAGGGGAAACCCTTCAACATATTGGCATAGGCAATGACTTTCTGAATATAACCCCAGTTGCTTGGGAAATAAAACCACTAATTAACCACTGGGATCTCATGTAATTACAAAGTTTTTGTATGGCAAAGGACTCTGTTAATAAAGCAAAAAGACAGCCTACAGAATGGGAGAAAATCTTTGCCAGCTATACATCTGACAGAGGATTAACATCCAGAATATACAAAGAACTCAAAAAACTAAACAATATGAAATCAAACAACCCAATTAAAAAATGGGGTATAGAATTAATAGAGTTTGCAGTGGAAGAAGTAAAGATGTCATGCAAACATCTAAAAAGTGTTGTATATGCTTAGCCATCAGGGAAATGCAAATTAACACTACTTTGAGATTCCATCTTACGGCTGTCAGAATGGCTATCCTCAAAAAAAAAAAAATGACAATAAATGTTGGCAAGTATGTGGAAAAAGCGGAACCCTTCTATACTGTTGGTGGAAATATAGTCTGATACAGCCATTGTGGAAAATAGTGTGGAGGTTCTTGAGACAACTAAAAATAGTTTTACCATATAATCCAGCTATAGCACTCCTAGCCATATATCCTAATGACTCTTCTGACTACTTTAGAGATACTTGCACAACCATGTTTATTGCTGTTCTATTCACAATAGCTAGGAAATGGAACCAGTCTAGATGTCCCTCAACAGATGAGTGGATAATAAAGATACGGTACATTTACACAATGGAGTTCTATCAACTGTAAAGAAAAATGAAATTATGAAATTTGTAGGGAAATGGATGGATCTGGAAATGATTATACTAAGTGAGGTAACCCAGGCCCAGAAAGCCAAATGTCACATGTTCTCTCTCATATGTGGATCCTAGCTACAAATGTTTAGACCTACATGTGAGCTGGAACCAAAAATTGGTAGCAGAGGCCAGTAAGCTAGAAAAAGGCTATAAGGGAGAGAGGAAAGGGAAGGAGTTTAGGGGATGATATTGTATAGATGTAGGTGGAAGAACAGATTATAGGGAGTTGAATGGCCTAAGTGAGGCCAGGGAAGAGATTGAATAAGAGAAGGGCGGGGAGAGGGTCAATCAATATTTAAGATATTCTGAATAAGCCATAGGTTGCTACTAGAAAATTTTCAGTGCCAGGGATCAGATACCTTCCAGTGAGTTGTTGGCCAGAGAGGTCCCCATGGACTCCAAAACATTACAGGCTACTGCCAAGGCCCTTGGCTTCCCATGAGAAACAGATGGTTAGACCCTATTGCTGAAGACTTCACATGCCTAGGTGGCAAGATCATTGAGAAATCAAGCTGGTGCTAAGCTGAAAACCTTCCCCTTGTAGACCAGCCAACTGAAAGCTGGGAAAAGCTGTACTGCATGCAATCCTATGGGAGACAGAAGTCATCAGCAGTTAAAAGAGTGGACACTGGAAGCCTCAAGTTTGGCCAGACAGGCCACATGACTGAACAGGTGCAATAGTGGCATGTCAGCTCTGGGGGAAACCAATTGCTCTCTAATTGCAGTGAAGGCCTGCTGTATAGAAGGGAATACATGCCTGGTACTGAAAACCTAATCAAAAGCCTATGGCAGGGGAAGTCATGTGCCTTAGGGGTGTAAAGCCTATTCTTTTTGGCTAAATGCATATATTATTCTCACAATACTTCCTTGAAAGTTCTACACTTAATGTTCATATTCATATATTAATCTTACTCTCACTTTTGGTTAGAGAAGCTTCTCTTTTCAGATTGGTGACCACTGGGATGACCTAGAAGGCAACATAGTGCTGAGAAGAAGTGACAGAGGAGTGTATAATATTGATATATCTCTATCACACCCTCCAAGGCTCAGGGTCCATTGTGGAAGAGGTGGCAGAAAGAATGCAAGAGCCAAAGCAAGGGTACCACTCCTTACAATGGAACTGTCCAGAAAGAAATTGGTCTCAATATCCATGACCTTAGAGTGCCTTGCAATACCTTATCAAGACCCTCATAATAGGAAAAAAGACTGACATAAAAATGAAAGAGATTCTAATGGAGAAAAGGAGGGGATATGATATCATGGTCTGTAAGTATATAAGTTATCAATAAAAAAAAAAAAAAAAACTGATGAAAGAAGGTCAGCTCCCTAGCCCAAGATGAGTCATCTCTGTCACACTTGCCAGGACCCAAGAAGTATTACCGAGGAAGTGGCAGATTAAATACAACTGCTGCTCTCACTGCTTGTATGAGAATATCTTCCAGGTAGGTATTGAGAGGACTCAAAACTCATCAAAGCTGAAAATCAGAGGATGCAGAGAGTTCAACACTAAAGGATACTTTTAACATGCCCTACAAAGCTTGGGGAACATCTCAGAAGTGGGCAAAGAAAGATTTTAAGAGCCACACAGTGGAAAGGAGTATCCTGAGGTATTGCTCCACCTGACAGGGGGGACTGACTGGTACATTCATGACCCCACAATTCCCCTTAGTGGAATGGGAGTGGGTAAGAGGGAACATGAGTATAACCCGATGGGAATATGACCCACATTAAATATGTTAAAATAATAAATACATAAGTAAATAAACTGATGAGTTCTTGCCCAGGTATGTAGTAGGGCAACAACCTAGTACTGAAGGTGTCAGGGGAAAAACAGCAGTCATATCCGGCTTCTCCACTGTGTCTCTCTGTTTTAATCCTTCTAATCCATCTATGTTGAAAGTAAAATTCTCACCTCTGCCCAATACTTTTCTTGAGCTGAAATTCTTTGCTGCCACAGCAGTAAAGGATTTGGATGCATATGGCATCCTAAGCTGATGCTGCAAATATAGATGGCCAGCCACTTGGCAGTGTTTATCTCAATTTTAAACAAGCAGCCCCTCTTTAACGTGTGTGTATGTGTGTACATGTGTGTGTGCACATATGTATGTATACCTTTAGTTCTATACAATTTGTCGTATGTGTAAGAGCAGAAATCTCTTTCAGAAATCTCTCATCTAGAAAATACTTGCACATGTGCCAAAAGCCATGTGTATAAAAATAAAGATTATAGTATTTTCATTATAATAAAAGAAATGATAATATTCTTCTTGTATCATTGGAGAGTAAGTAAATACTTTGGGCACAATGTGAAATGCAATATAGAATAAATAAAGAATCATAGCTATGTATTGTTGGGCCTTGAGAGGCCCGGATGTCAGGCCTAGTGGAACTTCCTGAGCCTAACTGCCTCTGCCCAGCTATGACTCAGCAGGGGCCCAAATGGCCTCTGGCCTGCCACTTCCGCACAGGAAGTTAGAGTCCCCCACTCATACGCACTTAGAACCAATCATCTCAAAGGTCGCAGTATGCTATTGGCCCTTACATCTCACCCCACCCTAAGGTCTCCCCCTTCATTCCCAACATTATATAAACACCCGCCTGTAACAAACAATAAAGTGAGTTCCTGCTTCGAAAGGACTCCCGTTTCTCTGGTGGCCAGGAGAGGTTTCTGGGTCGTCCAAAGCTCATCATCCCCTCAACCCCTAGGGAGGAACCAGCAGGCCTTGTTCTTCCCATGGCACTACCTGTGTGGGAAGGAGCCCAACAATGTATGATGAAATAGAAAGATTTCCCAAACTATGTGTCAATGAGCATAGAAAGAGTATGATAACGTAATTACATGGAAGTGAAAATGTGAAAGGACAGATACATGGATTGTTCACACGCACGCGCACGTATGTGTGAATGTACAGAAATGCATTTTAAACTATGAAGGATACTATTGGAGGCTGAGGCAGGAGGATTGCCATGAGTATGAGGCCAGCTTGGGCTATACATAGTGAGTTCACGGCCAGTCACAGGCATATTCTGTTAAAAAAAAAAAAGGAGAAAGAAAGAAAGAAAAGGAAAGAAACTCAGCAATGGTTTCTAATGATAGGCATGAGGACCAGGTACTTTGTAGATAATTTAATCATGGTAATAAGCCCTGAAGGAGAAATAAACATCCATCTACCTGGATGGCTCATAATAAGGCAGTTCCAGTCCAGAAGCTGAAATGCCAAGAGAACTACTCATTAACATGATGGCTGGGACTCATCAGGACACTGGCTGACTACCTGCCCATTGTTCTCCCCATTTCCTGATCCCACAACTTCTTTAGAATTTTGGTGGGCTCCCCTTGAGCCTGTGCAATCTCCCCTTACCTCTTTAGCAATAAGAGACCCTTGGATGTGGTTCTGTACACCTACCACAATCTCTGCCTGTTAGATGCTTAATTTCCACATGAGCCACCACTTGGATTTATTCAAAACCTGCAAAAGCCATTGCAATCTGGTGTGGCACTCAGCAACTCCTTTCAAGTACCCTCACTCCTCTGGGGAGCTTTGTTCTATCTCTTTCCAATAACTATTGTAAGATTCCTGGGGGAGGGGGAATCTTCCGTGCTGGGAGACCCGCGTCCAAGAACCAAGACCGAGCCACTGGATGCAAAGGCAAGAGGCAGCTTTATTGTTCTCGCAGGCGCCTGCGGGCACTCCAGTCCTTCGAGAGGCTGAGCGCGCCGGGCAAGGGGAAGGGTCTCTTTTATAGGGTTAGGGAGAGCAGAAGCAGGTTTACAGAAGCAGAAGCATGGTTACAGTCCCAGCACTGGTTACTTATTAATAGACTTGGGGTCGGTGGGGATCCTTTTTTTGTTTTCTTCTCGGAAACATCCTGTCAGGGTTATCTATAGTACATTAGGCAGGGTCAGTGGTCATGCTATGGTCATAAGATTGTTTGCCTGTCTGCATCTGGGGGCTGTTTTTGGCTCCTGGTATTTTTCCATGGGTTTTACATTCCCCCATTTCTCTTGGAACTAAGTAAAATCTTTTACTTATAATCCTATATCATTTTGGCTTAATGACTGATACTGACTAGTGAGGACGAACGCCTGGATAACTGAGAGCCTGTCCCGTATAAACTGTACCAGCCTATTAAGAATACATGGACCAAAGGTTAATAGGAGTATAAGAATGAGCAAAGGACCCAGGAGGGTGGATAGGAGGGTGGTGAACCAAGGGGATTTATGAAACCAACCTTCGAACCAGCCCTGTCGTGACTCTAGCAATCTCTGCCTTTGGGTTAGTCTTTCTCTGAGCATTTCCATAGATTCCCAGACTATGCCTGTGTGGTCAGCATAAAAACAGCATTCTTCCTTAAGGGCAGCACAGAGGCCCCCTTCTTTTAGAAACAACAAGTCTAGGCCTCTTCTCTTTTGTAATACTACCTCTGAAAGGGAAGTAAGGGAAGTTTCTAGGGCAGAAATAGATTTTTCTATGGCCTGTAGGTCTGTGGTTATTGCTTCTTGTAGGGCTCGGGTCTGCTCAGAGTGTACCAGGGCAGTTGTTCCAGTTCCTATCCCCGCTAAGATTCCTCCTGCTCCCAAAAGGAGGGCGATGGTAAGGTATATAGGCTCCCGCCTAGGTCTATTTTCAAATACCTGAAGAATGAATTCTGATCTATGGTAGGTAATGCGTGGCCATAACTGGACTAGGACACAGTAATCAGCAGTAGAATTAAGGACAGTAGCAGAAACGCAAGGAGTCAGTCCTGTATTACAGGCCCAATAGGTTCCATTTGGAGATTCTAAGTAAGATCCAGGGGACACAGGAGTAGTTTTGTTACATAAATGTTGAAGAGTAGTGGGTATGATCCCGATACAGGAGCCCTGGCCAGTTACTTCTGCAAGAGTTAATTTATGGGATGCAACAGCAAGACATCGAGTAGGAATGTTAGTGGAATTGGCAAAATTTCCTGGTAAGGCTATACCTTCATAGTAAGGAGGGTTAGCAGTTAAACAGAGCCAGCAGTCTTGGGCATAATTACTGTTAGAGGCATTTAGAGAGAGATAAGCTCCCTGTATTAGACTAAAAAGTCGATCACCTGTTCCCTGGGGTTTATAGGGTTGAGTTGTTGGTCTTTTAGAAGGGGGAATTATAACATTGGTAGGTTTAGGAGGTGGAGCCAAGGAAAGTGGGAGTCGGGGGATAGATTTTTGATCTGGTAGAACTGGGTTGGGGCCTATTGGACTTATGTCAGTCGATAATTGGAGCTTAATGGTAAGGAGGAAACCTGGGTCTGGCCCATCTATGTAAAAACGGACCCCCCAAGTGTGGCCTTTGAGCCATGTCCTATCTGCCTTGCCGGGAGAGGTGAAAGTAATGTTAAGAAGCATCTTGTTACCCTGATTTAGGCGAGTTACAGTAATAAAATCCCAGGAGGATTTGGGTTGCCAGTATACATTTCCAGTGGTTTCACATCCCCAGTTTTTACACTAATAGTCCAATCTAGTCCCACAGTCTGATGCCTGGGCATGTTGGGGGCAAACATATAGAGTGGAGTTTAACAACTGCCTGGCAGGTTTGGAGTAACATCCTGGGCTAACAGGAGGGTTGTGTCTCCTCCGATGGGCCCATTTTAGAGTCTCTTCAAAAGGTTTTCTATGGGCGGTCAAGGCGCACAGATTGGGGGTTAAGGAGGGCCACCATGTCCATAATGGGGCAGTGGAGGTAGTAGACCAAATAATTTGTCCTTCCTCAGAAATGACTAGCCAAGTCAAGGATAAGGGAAGGTGAGGACTAGCAGAGACGTTACTCACAAAACTGAAAGTTAAGAAGAGGCATGTTAAGATCGAGAGAGTCTTATCTTTAGGGGATTTGGAGTGCGATGTGCTCTCCATGATGCGGGGTTTGGTGGTGTGCTGTCTGGGTATTCTGTTAGGGCAGCTTTGACTTGGGAGGCATGGATCCAAGTGGTGATTCTGTCTACTTTTAAGGCCGTGGGAGTTGTCAGGAGCACGGTGTAAGGTCCTTTCCAGCGAGGTTCCAGATTCTTGGTCTGATGTCAACGGACCCAAACAGAGTCCCCTATCTGGAATGAATGGGGGATTAGCGGTTTATTAGTCGCCTCTTTATAGGCAGCTGCTAGCGGTTTCCAAACTTCCTGGTGTACCAACTGTAGGGCCTTCAAGTGAGCCTGTAAGGTGGGGGTATCAGTAAAATTAGAAATTTCTGTACGCATGAAAGTGACAGCTGGCGGGGGACTGCCATAGAGGATTTCAAAGGGGGTTAGGCCATGAGGGCCTGGGGTGTTTTGGGCCTTGTAGAGGGCCAGGGGTAGGAGTTGTACCCAATCCTTTGAGCCAGTTGCAAGCGTTAATTTAGATAAAGCCTCTTTAATTGTTCTACTTATCCTTTCTACCTGACCTGAACTTTGGGGTCTGTATGCACAATGTAACTTCCAATTGATCCCCAGTGCCTTGGCCACTGACTGACTTACCTGGGAGACAAAGGCAGGCCCATTATCTGACCCGAGTGCCTGTGGCATTCCATACCGAGGAAAGATATCATCTAGCAATTTCTTGGTTACCATCCTGGCGGTTTCATGCTTGGTGGGAAATGCTTCTACCCATCCTGAAAAAGTGTCTACAAAAACTAGGAGATATTTGTAACCATACATACCCGGTTTTACCTCAGTGAAGTCGAGCTCCCAGCAAGCCCCGGGTTGGTGTCCCCTCAGGCGGGACCCAAGGGCCATCTGGGCTCGTCCAGCATTTACCTGAGCACACACTTTGCAAGTGCTTGCAATTTCTTTTAGGATTGAACCTTTGTTTAGAAAAAGATGTCCTGTTTCCTTTTGTTCTAGTAGAGTATACATCTTCTGAGCGCTCATGTGGGTTAGCCTGTGAAGTTGCTTAATGAGGAGGGCTGTAATCTTTTGAGGTACAATAGTCTTTTCTAGGTAAGTCCATTTGCCGTGGGCAGCATCATATGATGCCCCCAGTTTCTGAATTAAGTCCCAGTCCTCATTCGTGTATTCCCGTCCCGGAGTTGGAGATGCTGCTTTAGGAGTCCCCTCCTCAGTGGCCATCAAAATCAAGAGTTGGGGTCCCAGAGCTGCCTCACGGGCGGCTTTATCAGCAAACCTGTTCCCTATGGCCTCGGGGCTGTTTCCTTTCTGGTGGCCTGGACAGTGTATAATGCTGAGCTTCTGGGGTAGGTACAGAGCCTTGAGGAGGGCCAATATCTCAGTCTTATTTTTGATTTCTTTTCCCTCTGAAGTCAGCAGGCCCCTTCTTTTGTAAATTTCCCCATGTATGTGGGCAGTGGCGAATGCATACCGGCTATCAGTGTACACATTGAGTCTTTTATCTTTAGCCTGCTGGAGGGCTTGAGTCAAGGCAATGAGTTCCGCTTTTTGTGCCAAGGTTCCTCCAGGCAGGGCGCTAGCCCAGACTACTTGGACTCTGGTGGTCACTGCTGCCTCGGCCCGCCTCTAACCATTCAGTAGGAAGCTGCTACCGTCTGTGTACCAGGTGAAATCTGCATCTTGCAGTGGCTGGTCAGTGAGATCCTTCCTGGTTCCGTGTACCTCTGCAAGAATCTGCTGGCAATTATGAGTCTCTGGTCCCTCAGGGAGGGGCAACAGGGTGGCCGGGTTTAGGGCCACTATTGGACCAAATTGCACACGGTCTTTGTCAAGAAGCAAGGATTGGTAACGAGTCATACGTGTATTAGACAGCCAGCGATCTGGGGGCTGTCTCACGATAGACTCAATGGCATGTGGCGTTAGCACAGTCAGAGGTTGCCCCAGGGTTAGTTTACTTGCATCCTTGGTTAAGAGTGCAACTGCAGGGATCATCCTTAGGCATGGTGGCCAGCCTGAGGCCACTGGATCTAACTTTTTTGAGAGATATGCAACCGGGCGCCTACATGGTCCAAGCCTCTGAGTTAGCACTCCCTTCGCAAACCCCTGTCTTCCATCTATGAATAGCTCGAAGGGCTTGGTGATGTCAGGCAAGCCCAAAGCCGGAGGAGAGAGGAGAGAGTGTTTAATTTTGTCAAAAGCCTCTTGCTGTGGCTTAGTCCAATTGAAGGGGGTTCCTTGTTTAGTCAAGGGGTAAAGGGGGGCTGCCATTTCAGCAAACCCTGGTATCCATAGGCGACAGAACCCGGCGGTCCCCAAGAACTCTCTGAGTTGTCTATGGTTCTAGGGGACAGGAATGCGAGCTACAGTGTCTATGCGGGCTGGTGTTAACCAGCGTTGGCCATTTCTTAATTTGTACCCCAAGTAGGTGACCTCTTGTTGACAGATTTTGGCCTTCTTAGCAGAAGCTCTATAGCCCATGCGTCCCAGAGTCTCAAGCAGGGCCCTGGTACCTGTATGGTCCTGATGTGAGGAGGCCGCAAGCAGGAGGTCATCCACATATTGGAGCAGAACTAAAGACGGGTGCTGGACTGGAAAGTCAGCCAGGTCCCGGTGTAAGGCTTCATCAAAGAGGGTGGGACTGTTTTTAAATCCCTGGGGAAGTCTTGTCCATGTTAATTGCCCTGAGATTCCAAAGTCAGGGTCCTTCCATTCGAATGCAAACAGTGGCTGACTCTGGGGAGCCAGTCTCAGGCAGAAAAAGGCATCCTTTAAATCCAAGATTGAATACCACTGATGAGAGGGAGGTAAAGTGAGAGGGAGGTAAAGAACTCAGCAGGTTATAAGGATTAGGCACAGTGGGGTGGATATCTTCCACCCTTTTGTTAACTTCCCTAAGGTCTTGGACAGGGCGATAGTCCCCGGTACCAGGCTTCTTGACAGGTAATAGTGGAGTATTCCATGGGGATCTACAGGTGGTCAGAATTCCCTGGTCCAAGAGCCTTCTTATGTGAGGCCTAATTCCCAGGTAGGCCTCATTAGACATTGGATATTGTTTAACTGATATTGGGGATGCCGATGTCCTTAAGGTTATAATAAGGGGGGGCTGTTGTCTTGCCACTCCCATCCCTCCAGTTTCTGCCCAGGCCAGCGGGTAGGCCTTTAGCCAATAATCTATATCTTTAGGTTCACTTGGGGAGTTGTCATGGAGCTGATATTCATCTTCCAGATTAAGAGTCAGTACATGTAGGGGAACTCCCTTAGTACCAGATACTTTGGCCCCAGTTCCTTCAAAATGAATTTGGGCTTTTAATTTTGTTAAAAGATCCCTCCCTAACAATGGGTAGGGGCAATTCGGTACCTGTAGAAAAGAATGTGTGACCTTACCAGTGGCTAAATGTACCTTCCGTTCGGTGGTCCAGTGGTATTGTTTTCCTCCTGTGGCACCTTGTACCCAGGCAGTCCGGTCGCTCAGGGGTCCAGGGCATTGGGTGAGGACCGAATGTTGGGTGCCGGTGTCCACTAGGAACGTGACAGGGTACTCCCCAACAGTAAGAGTTAACCTAGGCTCTGGGGGGGGGGGGGCTCCTGGCCCTGACTGCCCTAGTCTTCATCTAGGGCAAACAGGTTGGATTTCGGGGTGGAATCCGTTGGTTTCCTGGGCCTTTTAGGGCAGTCCTTTACCCAGTGTCCTTTTTCTTTGCAGTATGCACATTGGTCCCGGTCCACTCTGGGTCTGGGTCTCCCTTGGTCTCCCAACCTATTAGTCCTATCATTGTTCTGTACTACAGTGGCCAAGAGGCGGCTCAATTCTTTGCTCCTTTTGCATTCTCTTGCATTTTCCCTGTCCTCTGCTTCTTTCCTAAGTTTGTCTTCCCTGTCCTCTGCCTCCCTACATAAGTGGTCTTCTCTTTCTTCTGGTGTCTCTCATTTATTAAAAATCTTTTCTGCTTCCTTTAATAAATCTTGGAGAGACTGTCCTTGTAAATTGTCTAATCTTTGAAGTTTATTTCTAATATCTGGGGCAGACTGCCAGATAAAAGTCATGGACACATTTACCCCCTGATTAGGATCCTCCGGATCATAGGGGGTGTACATACGATAGGCTTCCTTAATTCTCTCTAGAAAGGCAGCAGGGGATTCATCTGGTTTTTGTATTACTTGCTTTACCTTGGCCAAATTAGTAGGGTGGCGCCTAGCACCACGGAGGCCCACTATGAGCAACTGGCGATAAAGGCGTAGGTGTCCCCTACCGTCTGCTGAGGTGTGATCCCAGTCGGGGTGGGTCAAAGGAAAAGCATCATTAATCTCATCTAGTATCTGGGTAGGTCTCCTGTTATCGCCTGGAACATTTTTTCGGGCTTCCAGAAAAACTCTCTGCTTTTCTTCTGACATAAGAAGAGCCTGTAAGAGTTGTTGGCAATCATCCCAAGTGGGTTGATGGATAACTAAGATAGATTCAATCAGGTTAGTCAAGGCAGTAGGGTCTTTGGAGAAAGGCGGGTTATGGGCCCGCCAGTTATATAAGTCTGAGGCAGAGAAGGGCCAATATTGGACCTGTTCCCCTGGCCCCTGCCTCAAGGGAAAGGCTTGTGAAGTCTCCTTAGGTGGCTGCTCTCGGTGGCTCCTCAGACGTCCAGCCATTGGGGAAGGGAGCTCGGGTGGGGCCGAAGGGGCCGGTGGCTGGTGACTAGGGGTATCTTGGGTCTGAGATCTATAGGGAGGGGGCTCCTCCGAGAGGAGATCTATAAAGGGGGTGTTGGGGTCCGGGGGAAGTACTGGTTTTAGGGGCTTCTTGGTATCAACTGGACAACAAGAGGAGGAGGAGGTAGGGGCAGGGATAGGCAGCGGTGGGGTAGGTTGAGGAGGAATGAAAGGAATGACCCAGGGTGGCGGGTCAACTGTCAGACTTTCCCAGGTAACTATATAGGGGACCTGGTCTGGGTGTCCGTGTGGGCCACGATGAAACACTTTAGCTTTCACCTGTAAAATAGTAGAGAGGTTAAAAGTTCCATCCCTTGGCCAGCCCACATTGAAAGTGGGCCATTCTGCGGAGCAGAAAGTTTGCCATTTTTCCTTTTTGATGTCTACTGACTGGTTGGAGGCGATCTTTCGAACGTCTTTCCAATGATCTAGGGTTAAACTCAGGGGGGGTCACCATTTTTTGACCCATTTTGTCAAGAGACAACACTAAACAAACACCAAGGACTAAGACAACAGAGAGACAACTGGCACAGAGACGCGCAGCGCGGCTTCGGTAACAAACTGAAAATGCAGATTCAGACGGGGGACTGTTCGTCCACCCAACCGACTAACGTATCCCTCGGATACTTGTTGAGCCCCAAAAAATCGGGCTCCCAGGTTCCCTGGAGTGTCCTCCAGGGTGGCGGGGGAGAAGTCCGAGCCTGTCAGCTCCTTCTCAGGCTGCCCAGATACAAAACGACATCGGATCCGAGCCGATTTTCTAATGCAGAGCAAACAGTCAAAAACGAAACCAGACGTAGACAAACAGAATGGTGCACCAAATCAATCGCTTACCTTCCGGTGGGGAGTAGTTGGGTTGAGCAGGGGTGTCTCTATCCTGGACGAGCCCCCAGCTGTAAGATTCCCGGGGGAGGGGGAATCTTCCGTGGTGGGAGACCCGCGCCCAAGAACCAAGACCGAGCCACTGGATGCAAAGGCAAGAGGCAGCTTTATTGTTCGCACAGGCGCCTGCGGGCACTCCAGTCCTTCAAGAGGCTGAGCGCGCCGGGCAAGGGGAAGGGTCTCTTTTATAGGGTTAGGGAGAGCAGAAGCAGGTTTACAGAAGCAGAAGCATGGTTACAGTCTCAGCATTGGTTACTTATTAATAGACTTGGGGTCGGTGGGGATCCTTTTTTTGTTTTCTTCTCGGAAACATCCTGTCAGGGTTATCTATAGTACATTAGGCGGGGTCAATGGTCATGCTATGGTCACAAGATTGTTTGCCTGTCTGCATCTGGGGGCTGTTTTTGGCTTCTGGTATTTTTCCATGGGTTTTACACTATTACTTCCATACCCTTTTTGCATACCTTTCATCTATCCTTGTCCACTGTTCTACATGATTGGTAGGCAACAAACTCGACAGCCACTGGCTTTGGAAGTTTTAGTGATCATTGAGTACCCAATGCTCTGTTCCCTAGCCTAAGCCTGCCTGTGCCCAGAAGGGCTTCATAGCTCTCATTCTGGCAACGTTAAATATTGCCCTTTTAAAATTTTGCCATAAAATCTTATCAAGGCTCCATCTTTGGCATTAAAAGAATTCTACAACCATTTCATAGCCACAGTATATGTGAGAGTAGCTCAGATCCTTCCCCTTTGGGGATCAATATATATTTTCCACCTAGAAGAGAGGGAGAGTAATCTCGGAGTGGTCAGCACCTAGAACCATGATCCAAGGGTGTAGTGGGAAATAGAAAATGGAACTTGAAAAGTCACTTTTACAAAAGCCCTAAATGTTTGTGTAGGCAAATTGAGGAAACCATAACAAAGTAAGAAATTTTAAGTCATTTCATTTTTCCATTGTTTAACCTAATTAGCAACAAATAACCTGATGTGATGCCCACACAAGTGCAATAGTGGTACACAGCCATGGTGAGGAACCAACTGCTCTTGATTTGGCTAACTGATCCACTCAGTGGTACTAGACCCATAGCTGGAGCTGGGAAACAGGTCAGAACCATACCCAAACACAAGCCCACTCTACAATATCAAGCTACCATCAATCACGAGGTATAAGAGGGCCTACACCTATCAAACTGTCTATCAAAAAAGTGTTATCTCAATTTTCCATTACTGTACTTTTGCATGTATGTGTTGACTGTATGTGTCTGGGTTCATGTGAGAGAGGAAGCCAGAGACTGGTTTTGGGTATCTTCCTCAGTTGCTCTCCATGTTAATTTGGAAACAGGTCACTCACTGAATCCACTTATTCAGCTTGATTAACTAGCCAGCAGGCCCTGGGAGATCCTCTGGTTTCTGCCTCCCCAGCTCTGGGATTACAAGGCATGTGCCCCCATGCTCAGATTTTTTGTAGTCATGTTTGTGCAGCAAGTTCATTACTTCCTCAGCAATTTCCTCAGTCCCCATACAATTTTTGTAATTAACATTTGAAAGACAGCAGGTCTGTTTGACACTCTTGTGATCCTGCAATCCATTTTTTCAAATTGCAATCACTGAACATTTATTTAGAAGTTAAAATACAACGCAAGGAAGAAGGGTAAAATAGGGCATCGAATGAAATCTTTGCAGCCCAAAGAAAACAAATTCTTACCCCCCATGCATTTTTGTAACATATAGACGCTTTTTGTTTTTTCCGTAAGAAACTCTCAGCAAAATTGAAACCATATGTGCAGATGGCCAGGCTGTGTATGTTACTGTGCTAGCAGTTCAGCAGAGCTGCTGCAAAACCAAGCCTTCTGAGCTCTGGGATGCTAAGGCTTGCCTGACAAGCCCCCAATTAGCAAACAGATCTCAGCAGGGGAGCAACTTTGTAGCAAGTGAGCTCTTTCCTGTTTTTTCCACCCTGCTCCTTTCATTCTCCAAAAGTTACAAAGTGTGATTGTTTTTTCCCTGATAAACTCCAAAGCTTCCTCCCTGATTGGTCTCAGCTTTAGAAAGGACGTGACATCAGCAATTTTGCAGACTTGAGTCTGGGGGGCTGTTGTGGACTTTGGACGGCCTCCAGCCTGCTGCTAGGTGGAGTGTGTGTGTGTATGTGTATGTTTGTGTCTGAGTCTCTGTGTGTATCAGTCAGTCAGTCAGTCAGTCTGTCTGTCTGTCTGTCTGTCTGTGTCTGTGTGGGAGTCTGTCTGACCACAGGTAACACTCAGATTACCCTGTCTGTACTGTTCTCTGCTGCAGACTGCCTGGACTAGGACCTGAGCAGTCCAGCCAGCCACAGAACTAAGATTTCCCAGGGACACGAGGAGCATGGCATTTGGACTGTGCTGCTGAAGTGGAGTGTGGCGTTCGCTGGCCCAGAAGAGCATCATGGATGATGAACAATGGGGCAGGAACCACAGCAAGCCACAGAAGCCCGGAGGCTCTTCTGACACCAGGCTTCTTTCAAACCCAAACCCGTTGATGGGGGGTGAGTCATGGAGCATATGAAATCAGAGAACTGAGGAGGGGGGAGGTTAATGGGCTTAGGAGAGACACTAGGATGGGCCATTTTAGTGACGAAGGTGTCCATGGGGCAGTTACTGGACAGATAAACAGCTTTGTTGGAGATATCCTTTATATCACTGTTCAAAAATGTGCTTCCTTCAATCTGCAGAGCCCTATAGATTATACAAGTTTAATTGTCACAGATTGTTCACCAGTGAAAACTTCAGCTCCAAGGAATCATTCTTTGTATGTCAAATGCATTACTTATTAAATACAAGTTTAAGTGTTACTTATAAACAGCAGTTTTCTTCCTCCCTTCCTTTCTTCCTCCCTCCCTCCCTCTCTCTCTCTCCCTTCCTTCCTTCCCTCCTTCCTTCCTTCCTTTCTTTTTGACAGGCTCTATAGTCCAGGCTGGAATTATAGGTGTGTGGTAACACACCAGGCCTAATAGGAAGATTTCAAATGCTAAATTATTTAACTTTTATCAAAAGATGTTTTAGGCATTTGTCCTTGAAGTGGGGCTGGGTTTGTAAATGGCATTGAAACAAGGAGTGCTAGTTGATTTACTTTAAAAAGTGATTTAAAAATCTTTGGAGAGGTTTCCTACAGTTGTGAGTCTTACCTGTTGGGTGGTATCTTTGCTAATGCGCAGAATCCTATACATTTGGCCATTGCTACTTTCAAGTAAGCATGCAGCACGTACCTACTGCCTAGAGGACTTCTGAAGACTGGGTGTAAATAATTGAGGTGATGTTATTTCATTTTGTACCCTGGTAGGCTTGCAACAACACCTGTCCACAAGAGGGACAATAAATAAGGCCTCTGAAGCCATCTAGGACTTATTAATGTCCTATTATATAGGTACAGGCAAGCGAAAAAAAATAAACAAACAGAAAAAATTAATACAAACTGCCTTCTCTTTGATTTAGAAGACAAGCCTGCCCATTCATTCATTTATCCATTTTTCTCATAAAATGAGTACAGCGGGTTTGGCTCCTCCACAAAGATGGGGCTGAATTAATCAGTATATATTGAGCACAAATTTGAAGCTCTAGGAAGGCAGAGTGGCATCAAAAATCAGTTTCTAAAAAACGAGTCTGATAAATATTTTCAAAGCATTAAGCCAATCATTGTGGGAAATAATAACTTGGTAGACTTCTGAAAAATTATTTTACAGCAGAGTATTATGTTTATTTTTGTTTTTATGTGGGTAGGGAAGCCACTTTTTGCTGCTTCTAAAGATCCTAACACAGCCCTGATTGTGGCAGGATACTGAACAGAGATGGGTAGTTACTTAGAAAGTAGTTACATGTTACCAGTAGAATGCAGAGTATTTTAGGGAGTTGTCTATTGAGAATTAAGTGGGATAGATGAAGCTAGATAATAAAGCTTTCAAAGCCATGTGGAAGGGTTTATCCTTCATAATTCAGAGAATTGTCAGCCATTGATTGCTCTGGAACCGAGACCTGGCAATAATAAAGACTGTAAGTAATTTAATTAGGATAGATTGTATGACATGCTTTGCAGATGGCTGAATGAATCCACTGGTTTCCAAACCCACACATGCCTCGACATCACCTAGAAAGGTTACTACAATGGAAAAGATACAGTTTCTGAGGAAGTCAGTTACAAGTCTAGGGTAAAGCCCGGAAATTTTCATTCTCAACGCGTGATACTTACAGGTATGCTCAAGGACTATACTTTGAGGACCACTGCACTAAACCAAGCTGATATTTGGATAACACCTTGGAAATGATTAAAGGGGGTTCATTCCAAGGAAAGAGAACTCAGCCTATGTTGCTTCATTTAATATGGGGCTAAAGGAGAGAAGGCATTGTACATGGTAAAATTCTCAGTCTGAAGTTCATCAGGTAGAAGAGCCAGATAAGAAGAAAGCTGGGGTTGGGCCTGGTGGCGCTTGCCTTTAATCCCAGCATTTGGGAGGCAGAGGTAGCAGGATTGCCATGAGTTCGGGGCCAGCTTGAGACTACATAATGAAATCCAGGTCAGCCTGGGCTAAAGTGAGACCCTACCTCTAAAATCCAAAAAAAAGGAAGTTGGGGCGGAGAATTGGGTTAGTTAGAGAAGGAGGAAACAAGGGAGGATGCAGGGTCCATTGTGAACATGAAAACACCAGTAACTTTTCCCTAGGTACAGCCTGATGAGATGGGACTGAGGTTGGAAATGAAAATAGGTTTAGAGTCAGAAGCCTCAGAATGTTCTGTAGAGGGGCTGTGGTTGAAAGCCAGTGAAAGGAGAAATTTTCCAATGGCAGAGAGTTGAGACCAAGGACGGATCACTGAAGAGATGATCAGATGGCAGGACACCTCTCCCAGCTTACTTCCTTCTCTGATTCAGAGGGACAAACTCCTCTGCACCTTTTGCACCCAGTCCAACCACTGTTCCCATGTAGTTCCCCTAGGTTCCTCCCCTATTCCTATCCATGTAGACTCATTTGCTCTCTGCTCTTGCTCCAATTAAGCTCCTTGGGGAAACCTCAGTTGCAGCTGGTTACATTTGTTTATGCTTCTGAGGTCTTGAACTTGGTGAAGTGTGGAATGTGGAATATTCAGAATGTTGTTTCCAAATGGCTGTGCCAACAAACACAGCTCAGGCGAAGCATGTCATTTGGCAAAGACAAGTGAGAGGGAACATAGGGCCCAGTGTGGTTCATCTTGAGGAATTTTGCTTCTCTCATCTGCACCTGCAGGTTTCTTTTCTCTGCTTCCTTCTCCAGAAAGAGGGAGGATAGGATGTAAAGTCAGAAAGGCAACTGTGCAAAGATTTTTTTTTAAATATTATATTTATTTATTTATGAGAGAGAATGGGCATGCCAGGGCCTCTAGCCACTGCATATGAACTTCAGATGCACGTGCCCCCTTGTGCAGCTGGATTACGTAGGTCCTGGGTAATTGAACCCAGGTCCTTAGGCTTTGCAGGCAAATACCGTAACTGCTAGCCATTTCCCCAGTCCCCAAAGATTTTTTTTTTTTTAATGCTTGACTCTCCTTTCCCAGGAGTTGGTAAAGGATCTTCTCTTACCTAACCGTTTGTACCTCAAAATCGGTTCATGTGTGAAGGATTTGCAATCTGGCAGGCTCAGGTTTTTTTTTTTTTTTTTTTTTTCTTCAGAGAACAAGAGTGAGAGAGAGGAGAGATAGAGAACTGGCATTCCAGGGCCTCAGTCACTGCTATCCAACTCCAGATGCTTGCACTACCTAGTGAGCATGTGCCACCTTGTGCTTGTCTCGTCTTTGTGTGTTTGGCTTATGTGGGATCTGGAGAGTAGAACATGGGTCCGAAGGCTTTGCAGGCAAGTGCCTTAACTGCTCAGCCATCTCTCCAGCCCTGTTTTAATTTTTGGGATACAGGGTGGAGATATGGTTAGCAGTTAAGGAGCTTGCTGGCAAAGCAAAAGGACCCTGGTTCGATTTCCCAGTACCTACATAAAGCCAGATGCACAAGCTGGCACATAGGTCTGGAGTACATTTGCATTGGCTAGGAGGCCCTGGTGTGCCCATTCTCTCTCTCTCTATTTGCCTTTGCCTCTCTCTCTCTCTCTCTCTCTCTATTTGCCTTTACCTCTCTCTCTCTCTGTGTCAAATTAATTAATAAATATAAAATATATTTTTAAAAAAATCTTTGAAAAAACTTCTAATTTTTGAGATAGGGTCTTCCTAGGCTGGCCTCAGACTTACTGTGTAGCTAGGGATGACCTTGAATTTCTGATCCTTCTGCGCCCACCTCCCTAATGCTGGGGTTAGTGTGTGTGTGTGTGTGTGTGTGTGTGTGTGTGTGTGTGTCCCCTGGGGAATAAAACCCAGGGCTTCGCTTCATGCTAGGCAAGCATGCTGGATTGGTGTTTTTACAGAAAAAGCAGAGGAGACATTGGGAGAGAATGCCATGTGACAACAAAGGCAGAGATGGGAATGAAGTATCTTCAAGCTGAGAAAAGTCAGGGATTGATGTGCAGTGCCAGAAGCTAGAAGAACCGAAGCAGGATTCTTCCCTACGGCCTTTGCAGAGAGGATGGCCCTGCTCAGGCTTTGATTACAGACTTCTGTCAGATGTCTCCCTTCTACAGCTGTGAGACAATAAATCCTTATTGTCTTAAGCTGCTGTCTCATGGGGCTTTACTATGGCAGTTCTGGAGAAATGAATTCATACAACTTAGACACACTTTGGAACATGCACCGAAGGGTTAATTAACCACCCTAATCCCACCAGGCGGGTAAAGTTCTGGTCCCATTTTTAGTGCCTATCCTTACAGATTGTTTTTGCCTACAGGCTCATACATATAGTGGTATTTCCTTCTCTACAGAAATGAGCTCACTCTATAGAAGAGAGTGTTCACATTTAACTGTAAGGCAGGCAAGAATAGGCATTGAGTAGTCATTTCATTTTCTGATGGTATGCTTTTGGATGTGGAGACACCTCTGCAGGGGAATGCTTTCTGAGGAAATTGTCTGCTTAAAAAGAATAGGTGACCATACAAAGTGCCTATAGAGAATAGGAAGGGTGAGGGTATGGAGAGGAGAATGAGAGGGAAGAAGGAGGAGGACGAGAGGAGGGGATGGATGATAGAGAAAGAATTGTAGTGGACAAGACCAGCTTGCCCAAGCAATGTCTTGATGGGCCTCTCTGATTGATTGTTTTTCACTTTGAGATATTCTCTCTCCCTCTCCCTTTTTATCATGCTGGAATGAATCCAAGGTCCACTGTAATTGTCAACATAACACCCAACTCACAGATACTCTCCAATGTTTCTGTGTTGGTTCATGCCACTGAAGCCACCCTTAGCACATCTCCAAATGTTCCCATCTCAGAGAAACTCAGCTTCTGTGTTTTACCCCCTCTTGACCTTGCTAAGTGTTTCCTAAAATGGATAGATTTCTGATGTTGCCCAGAATTCACAAGGGCTCTCATTGCTTCTCTTAGTAGCGTTGTAAAGAATGTACCAATTAGTGCATTTCAAATTGTTCCTGAAATAATGGCAATCTTAGAAATAATTCCAGAAAGTGCAATAAAAATGAAACGGCACCCTTCCTAATGTGCTGCAGGTTTGATAGAGACAGGTTTCTTAAAAGGGTAAGTTTAATGGCACTAATTAGAGGACTTGGGTAGTAGTGTAATTGGATGGCTTGCAGAGTACTTTGATTTTGAGAGTTCCCTGGCCTAGTTTACATGTAATCTACACTACTGGATCCATGGTTATACTAATGACCTCATCAGCATCTAATTTTTGGCAGTAAAATTGATAGATCTTGGCTGGACAGGCACTGTGAAAGAATTGTTGATATATGATAAGTGCTTGTCCAATGCATTATATACAGGCAACCATTCTCAAGTTTCAGTGACTTTTGAAGTCAATGAAAAAGAGTCTTGCTACTTTTCATCTATGAGTTACTCCCCAGCATGAGCATCATCCATGGTTCTGGCAAGAAAACTGGTCTGCTTTTCTGCTCATTGTGCTGTAGCATTTGGCAGGATGCAGGGGATGCTGCCGCCTTAGGGTTTAACTAGGCAAGTGTTGAACTAATAGCTCATGGCCGGCTCCAAGAGTGGGCTCTGGAAAACACCAAAGGAGTACTTACCACATCTTGGATTTCATCAGGTGCATGTCTTAGCTTATTCTCTGGTATTTTCTACCGAGTGTAGACTAATCCATAATGCAAGTTATGATGTCTGCTAATTTCTCTTTCCCTCCCTCCCTCCTTTTCCTTTTCTCTTTTTTCTCTCACTCTGTCCCCTCACTCTCTGTGTACGCATCCATATGCACAATCTGTGCTCTGTGAATGTGAGAAAAACTGTTAACATGTTAAGCAAACCATTGTCATGATTTCAGGTTTTTGCATAATCACTCAATTGTTTTGAGTATAAAGTTCTATGAAGTTGACATGGATTTAGGCTTTGCAAAGACTTGTGTTTTACTTCTGGGCAGGAACATGGACACTGTGACAGGCTAAGCAAATGCTACACTGATATGGCTTAAAGCTAGATGAGGAAGCCTCATACATTGGTGCAGTCACTTTGGAAAACAGTCTCAAGAGTCTAAGCCTACACAGTTCTACTCTCTGGTACACCCATGAGAGAACTGAAAGCATAATCCACCTTGGCCTGTGTATGGGAATTCAATAGGCAGCATTATTGATACCCAAAAGTGGAAACAACACAAATTTACTTGAACTGATGAGTGAATACATAAATTGTGGTCTATCTACACTATGGATATTTGACCCCAAAAGGGACAAATGACTAACACATGCTGCTACAATGTGGATGAGCCTTGGAATATGCTAGATGAATGGAGTGAGTCCTAAAGGACCTCATGTACGCTTCTACTTATAGGAAATGACAGAATGGGTAAGTCCATTAGGACATAAGGTAGACCAGTGGCTGCCTGGGGCTAAGGGGGTTGTGGAAAATGAAATGAATAATTTTCATGGCTTTCAGATTTCCTTATAGGGTAATATAGAGGTTCTCAAATTGATTGTGGATTTGGTTGCATGAGTCTATACCTATAATGAAAAGCACTGAATTCTGTATTTCCAGTGGGCAAATGGCATGTGAATTTTAGCTCAGTGAAGTGGCTAATTAGCTAGCTTGATAAAGATATTAATATTGTCAGCTTATGTCATATGTACCTGATCAACACTCTATACTTCTCAAAGTCACAGGATGTCTCTGCTTTGTAAATACTACTTTCAGCATGGGCACAAAGTATCAGATAGCCTTTGTTTTAAAAGACCGACATCATTCTTTATTTGGCCTAAATAGGAGGGATAATGTTTCCATGATGAATAAGTAGGAACTACATCTGTTTTTGTCTTCATTTAATAATATAGCTGCAACATTTTCATTAAATCTGAACAGAGAGATGTAATTTAGGACTCAAATTACTTGCCTGGACTGCTTTGGTTGTCAACTCCAATAATCTTTAGGTAGCTTTAAGGAAGTTGAGGACTCTCCGACAGATATATTTCTAACAGCTGAGCACTTGGAAGAAAAAAAGAAACAGGTTAGTCATGAAATCCATGGTGATCCATTAGTATATACTTGTACATCTGTTGAAACCTGATTTTCAAAACTTTTCTTTCTTTATTTTTGGTTCTTCTTGCTTAAGACTTTGTATGAAAGGCTGATTATCAACATCAAGACAGGAGAATTACCTGTCCTTTCATTCTAATCCATAGGTAAATCTTTTCACATCTAGCCTTAAGACTCCAAGCCCTAGAAGCAGTAGTATTTTTCATGAGAGAATTAGGAATCCCTGAGAATGCAATGAGGACATCATCTGTGAGCCCAATATATATATATATTAGTTTTACTTATTTATTTGCGTGTGTGTGTGTGTACTGGAGCTTCTTACTGCTGCAAATGAATGCCAGACACTTAAACCACTTTTTGCATCTGGCTTTCGTGGGCAGCTTGAGAATTCAACCTTGCGCTGGCAGGCTTTGCAAGAAAGTGCCTTTAACCACTAAGCCATCTTCCCAACCCTGATTACACACACACACACACACACACACACACACACACACACATGATAGATAGATAAATAGATAAATAGATAAATAGATAGGTAGATAGACAGATGATAGAAATTTTCAGGGTCTCATGTATCTCAGACTGGCCTCAAGCTTGCTATATTGCTGTGATGACCTTGAACTTCTGATCCTCATGCCTCCAATACTCCTACTGGGATTACAGGTGTGCACTCACAAACCTAGTTTTATGCAGTGCTGAGGATCAAACCCAAGGCTTTGTGTATTCTACACAAGCACTCTCTTAACTGAGTTACTTCCCCAGCCAAAGCAGGAAAATCCATTTCCCTTAAGGTGCTTTCCTTCTAGACCTTTCCCAGTAGGAAAGCCCATGCTTTCTAGGTGTAGACCAGTACATTTCTAGGTGTAGACCAGGTGGAGATAGCTCATTCAGCATCATCTGATGTACTAAATACTTAATGAATTCATCTGGAAGGATGGATATTTGCTCACTGGGGTAGATTTCTAGTCCAGGACATTGATGACTCCAGGTGGCAGGCAGTTGTCAATGAACATGAATTAGGTAGGGAGTGTTCTTGCCTCTCCTCTTTCATGACGCTTAAGCTTAGAAGACATTAGCAACTACTCAGATTGTCCAGACTTCCTCGGCTTTGAAAGGCTCTTATTTCCCATGAAAGGAACGAGGAATATCAGACCCTGCTACCTTGCTTGTGTGTCATGTGTTGATCAAAGCCAGCAAAGCTGGAAGTGACAGAAGCTCAGGCAAGTCTCCCTATATTGCAGCTCCCTGCATCTGTTCTAGAAATCAGATGCAGCTGAGATGAGAAAAAAAAAATCTGGCCTGGGCCTCATTCAATTATATCTGCACTTAATTATAAGGAGAGAGGAAAGCACTTAATGTGCTAGGATAGGGTTTACAAGCTCCTTCCCTAGAAATTTGTATCCTTCCTACGTGGCTGTAGAATGCATTTTCTGTTTTAAGTTGCAATGATTATGGGGTGTAATCAAGACTCTGTTTAGTGCTCAGACAAGATAATAATAGTAACTAATATGTATGGAGTACATTTCTGTTTCTACCAGAAAGGAAACTGAGAATCAGAGCCTGTTCATAGACACACCACTCAGAAGAGGTCAAGTGGGTTTGAGTTAAGAACTTTCTTTTAATCACATTAGCATTCTGCTTGGGAGGGGCATAAATAATGTCCTGGTTTCAAGTGAAGACTGAACTCTGATTTGTGCTTAATATTGGGACAGGAGGTAACCTGCAAATAGATATAGTTTTGTTTAGATTTGATTCCAAACCTAATGGAGTATGTAATTACATGAGTGTTACTGTTAATGTATGGCACTATTTGCCGAGATGCCAAGGTTTGCGTTTCACGCAGGAAGCTAGATTGGCAATCGTAGCCAAATACACCAACACTGTTAATTAGTGAAGCTCTTACTTAACTAAATGAGCCATTTGCCTTTGAAACTCATATGAAAATGGAAGTAGTCATCTATCTGTCATTTAGTCTGCCTCTTTAAAATATTAATTGAAATTAAATTCACCTTTTAACTGATGAATTCAAAACAAAATTATATATATTTATAGGGTACCATGTAGTGTTCTGATATACATATACACAGTGTAGTGTTTGAATCAGGTTAAAAATAACTATCTCAGGCTGGAGAGATGGCTTAGCGGTTAAGCGCTGGCCTGTGAAGCTTAAAAGGACTCTGGTTCGAGGCTCAACTCCCCAGGACCCACGTTAGCCAGATGCACAAGGGGGCGCACGCGTCTGGAGTTCGTTTGCAGTGGTTGGAGGCCCTGGCGCACCCATTCTCTCTCTCTCTATCTGCCTCTTCCTCTCTCTGTCTGTCACTCTCAAATAAATAAATAAAAATAACAAAAAATAACTATCTCTTCAAACATTTATCTCTTTATGTCAAAACATTCAAAATTTTCTAGCTTTTCAAGTATGAACACACATTATTGTTATCTGTGATCATTCTCCTGAACAATAGAACATCAGGGCTTTGTACTCCTATCTAGTTGTAACTTAATGCCCTTTGGTCAAACCTTTCACCAATCTCTCCACCTTCTGATAACCACCCTTCTACTCTAAACTTCTATGAGATCAGCTTTTGGATTCTACATATGGGTAAGTTTGTATGGTACTTGTCTTTCTGGGCCTGGCTTACTTCACTTAACATAGTGTTTTCCCAGTCTGCCTTTTTTTGTCCTTAATTTGGGCACTGGCTATGGTTCTTTAGCTATCCAGACATATCAAATAAGCCATGAACAAGAAACAACACTAGAGGGGAAGAAAAGTCTGGATGGGTGATTTTAAGTGGTGATGTATGTTTTAATCCTGGACTCATCAGGCTTTTATTGACTGGCAAGGATAAGCCTCCCAGTCTACACACATTCACATGATGTAACCCATTCCTTCCTTTCCATGCAGATGTCGTGTCTGACTGGTCTCCTCTTCATGATGCTGCAATCAATGGGCGCCTGCTTTCTTTGAGGAACCTTATTAAACAGGTAGCTCTTTGAAGAAATGATCAAAACTAAACACATTCTGGGATGGAAAGATGGCTTAGCAGTTAAGTCACTTGGCTGAGAAGCCTAAGAACACAGGTTCAATTCCCCAATACCCATGTAAGCCAGATGCACAAGTTGGCACATGCATCTGGCGTTTGTCTGCAGCAGCTAGAGGCCCTGGCATGCCCACACCCATCCCCTCTTTCTCTATCTGCCTTTCTTGCTCTCTAATAAATAAATAAAAACAAAATATTTTTAAAAACATTCTAGTGCTACGCCAGGTTGAGAAAAATAAATTATTCTATCCCAAATAACTATTTCCTTCTTTGAAAGATAGTATAATATCAGTTTCATAAAAATCTTAAGCACACAGTAGACATCATGCTAAGTATCTGTTAAATGAATAATCAGCATGTTAATACATTCTAACTGCCTTAATTTTTCTCACCAAATTGTGTTCTTTAAAAGTTACTATATATAGGAGTTTTCAACAGTAGCAGTTTTGCCCCTTAAGGGACAATATGTGGACCCCCAATTGGTTGCCATATTAGGGTGGTGATAATAACATGGAGTGTGTAGAAACCAAAGATGCTACTAACTGTCCTGTACTGCACAGGACAACCCTCCCTGTGAAAAACTCCAGGTCTGGAGAGATGGCTTAGCAGTTAAGGAACTTGCCTGCGAAGCCTAAGGACCCAGGTTTGATTCTGCACTACCCACATAAACAGATGCACTTGGCGGTGCATGCATCTGGAGTTTGTTTGCAGCAGCTAGAGGCCCTGGTGTGCCCATTCTTTCTCTCTCTCATAAATAAGTAAGTAAATAAATAAATATTTTTTAAAATACAAAAAAAAAACCTTTCCAGCCCTAAATGCTGAAGTTGTAAACCCCTGACATAAGCCTCGAACTCCTGATCCTCCTGCCTCTGCCTCTTCAGCAACATCCAACCGGCGTGCGCCACCACAACTGGCCATTTTTTTTGTAATTTCAGTGACATTTTTCAACTTTGTTAAACCCCAAGGCATGGTGACTCATACCTTTAATCCCAGCACTAGGGAAGCTAATGTAGGAGGATGGCTGTGAGCTCGAGGCAAGCTTGGTGCTCCAGATTGAGTTCCAGGTTAACACCAAGCTAGAGACCCCACCTCAAAAACAACAGCAGCAACAGTTGTATTCCCCAGTTGATCATAGCTCTGAAGAGTCTGACTTGTTTCTCTTCTCCTCAGGGGTCAATCCCATGTGCACATTGATTAAAGTCTTGCTGGCTTCTGATTATTGGAATGCCAGGAAAAGGCACTTTTAAGAAAGCAGCTTAAATAATAACTCAGACTCCAAGCAAAGTTTTGTTCAGGAAGTTTTGATCTTTAAATGTCCATATATCTTCTTGTATTTGATGCTATACATGGAACCTAGAGCTTTGCACATGACAATAAATCTTGTTTACTCATTATCATTTGTGTGTACATATGCACACATCATTTTGCAGTTGTGGATGTTAGTGTAAAACCTGCAAGTGTTGGTCCTCTCCTTTTACCTTATTTGAGACAAAATCTCTCTTGTTTTTGTTACAGGGAAGGCCATACTAGCTAGCCTGTGACCTTCAGTATTCTCCTGACTCCACCTCTCATTGTAATAGGCATGTTGGGATTGTAGACATGTGCTTTGCATCCAGCTTTGTGTGGGTGCTGGGGATTTGGTCTGTGTCAGCAGGTCTGCAGAGCATGCTCCTTTAAGTACTAAGCCAGTTCCAAGCTCGAATATATCTTTTAAGTGATATTTTAGCTTTCTGTACTATGGACCTCTTTGGCAATTTGGCAGTCTATGGGCCCCCTCACAGAGTTAAATTTTACTTTATTTATTTATACTTTTTACTTTATTATTTAATCATTTATTAATTTTTAGAAGGAGAGAGAATTGGCATGCCAGGGCCTCAGCCACTGAAATTCAACACCAAAAGCTTTTGCCACCTCATGGGCATATACAAACTTGCAGTTGCCTCATCTTTGTGCATCTGGCTTATGTGGGATCTGAAGAGTAAAACATGGGTCCTTAGGCTTTTCAGGCAAGCGCCTTAACCACTAAGCAATCTCTCCAGCCCAGATTAAGTTTTGGATGCATGAAAACTAATGCATAGGAAACC
Source organism: Jaculus jaculus (assembly GCF_020740685.1). Classification (NCBI taxonomy): domain Eukaryota; kingdom Metazoa; phylum Chordata; class Mammalia; order Rodentia; family Dipodidae; genus Jaculus; species Jaculus jaculus. The sequence goes on from NC_059125.1 coordinate 9,876,752, forward strand.
TGTTAAATGTTTAAACAAATATGTGATATGTAATATATGACCTTTTATATTAACTTATTGAAACGTTTCAGTTGTGATTCTAAAGCTACCATAATTTTCAAGTACAGTGAACCAAATTTTGAGATGGTTTGGACTCCTTCAACAATATAATGTATGGAAAATATCTGTGATTTCTAATGTTGATAGTACTAAAAACTGCTTTTACTACATAGTTTGTTATTTTCATAATTGAATGATACATAAAAAGGCTTTAAAAAATGAAACTAGGCTGGAGTAATGGGTCAGTGGTTAAGAAGCTTGCCTGTGAAGTCTAAGACCGAGGTATGGTTTACCAGTACCTACATAAGCCAGATGCACATGGTGATGCCTGTGTCTGGAGTTTATTTGCAGTGCCAAGAGGCCCTGATGCACACATTTTCGCTCCCTTTTCTCAAAGAAAATGATTACAACAAAAAAAATGAACCCAATTCCATGGACCTATCTAGATTAAAAAGTCTTTCCATAAGAAAATAATTATTGAAGAAAAATTTTACACTAACTCAAGCCATCATCTTAATGAAGTTTTGGAAGCAGCATCCCATTATCAATAGAAATAGAGATTATCACACAAAACTGTAGCTAAAAGAAGTGAGACTGCTTTTTAGGTGAAAGGAAATATTTACCTTATTTTGATAGGATAAAAAAAAATGATCATTGTAGCTACTAGACTGTTCTATTAGACTTATAAAACCAGACAGACATTTGTTTCTATTTGGTATTCAGTGTTCACTGATCAGCAGCTAGTATCAGCCTTTATCTAAATCCTATCATGTTATTTAAGTTAGGTATCACCTAGAGACATCAATTTCTGCCTTTATAAAATGAGGATTCTAATACTTAGCTGTGTCAGTCTACCTAAAACTCAGGTAGAAGTCATTATGATATTCAGTAATGTTACAATAGCCATGACTTCTTGATGACAAGGGTTTGGGTCACTGATCTAAGACAAGCTTGGCCTAGCTCAGCTCCATGCTGTGGTATTCATGTCTCTCATTTGTGGACTGCTGGTTGGTTACCTGAGGGATTTTCTTCTCTTGCTGAAAGGCTACAGCATAACAGGCCAAACCTGAGCATACAAAAATATAATACTTCCAATATTTGCTTATGTCATATCTGCCAACATCCCATTCACCAAATAAAGTCACATGACCAGGTACAAAGGCAGGAATTAAGGGAGTGCAATTTTTGTCAACAATAACATCATGGATAGGGTTTGAATGTGTTAAGTTAAAAAGGTTTGACAGAATGAGCTGAGGTGATAAAACGAAATGAGCTATCCTATCCAGGTTATAGTAATCCAAAAATGGTATGTATTTTCTTATTACAATCTAATCAGCACCTGAGATAATTAAGGAACACTGAAAAGTATTATTGGTAAGCTAAAAAAATAAAAAGGGGAATAATATAAAATATTCAAATGATTGTGTAACAAAGAAAAAGGAAAATTATAAAAATACAACTCTCAACAGATTAAAGAAAGGAAATCCATAAGTGAATCCATAACTACTCATTCTATATCATACTGGAATATCATTATAATATATATTATTTTTTTTGTAAGTAACAATACCTGGGCCTTACCCCAGATATTCTGGAATATCCTAGGGCCACTCTCTTACATTGGAATTTTTTAAAGTTCCTTCAGAACCACTGAGGTCAAGGATAAGAAAAGGTGACTTTACAGTTGTAGGAGAGAGAAAGGCATGTGACACAAAAGGAATGTAGTATACGACAAAGCACACAAAAGACCAACAAATTGGATTTTATTAAAATTAAGAACTTCATTAAAAGGTAATATTTAAACAGTGAGGAAGCAGGGCTGGAGATGATGCTCAGTGGGTAGGGTGACTGCCTAGCATACCTGAAGCCTCAGGGTCCATCTCCAGCCCTGCAGAAAATGGGCATGGTGGTGCAACACCTATAATTCCAGTCTGTAGAGATTCTGAGGCGATATTGGAATACCCTATCTCAAAAAAAAAAAGAAATGAGGCAGCAGGCTTTAGCACAAGAGTCAATCTTTGCAATTTTTTGTGCTGTTGAGGATCAAATCCATTGCAGGTGTTTTTACTAATTGAGTCTTATACGTAGGACTCACATTCTAGCCTGACATAATTATTAAAAAGGACAATTAGCAGGAGACTTAAACTGGTAGTTCACAAAAGGAAATATGCAAGTATTAAGTAACCTATGAAACTGTGCTTTTTAATAAGAAGTGTATTATAAATTAAAATTCCAAGTAACTATTATCACCACTCCTGAATAGAGTGGTTATATTTTTGACAACTAATAATACCTATTGTTGGAAAGGAAATGGAGCAACTATACCTCTTTTCCTATTAGTGGGGTTATAAATGTGTACAACCAAAACTGGGAAATTATTAAGTAGTATCTACTACAGTAAAAGTACTCCTATCTTATAACTTAGCAGTTACATTCCTAGGCATATTTACAATAGATGTATATTTATGTGTGCATGTCTTTATCATAAGATAGGCATAGGTATACTTATAGCAGGCTTATTTATAAGAGCCAAAGAACCTTAAAAAAGCCAACCTAAGTGTCAAAAGTTAGAATGAATAAATATAGTATTTTATTGTGTTAGCTTTCAGTTCTTTTGACAAAATAAACACGAGCTAAATCAATTTATTGGGAGGAAAGTTTCATTTTGGCTCATGGTTTTAGACAGTTCAGTTCATAGTCATGTGTCTCTGTTTTCAGGCTGTGGCAATATGGTGAGATTCTGTGATAGACCTAACTGCTCACCTCACCTCAGTATGCAGGAAGGGGAGGGGGAAAAGGGATGAATGGAGGGCGAGAAAGAGAGAGAGAGAGAGAGAGAGAAAGAGAAAGAGGGGGGGGCTAGGGTTCTAAATAGCACTTCTAAGGGATAACCCCAATGACCTAAATTCCTCCCACTAAGCCCCCTTTCTTAATGATTCTATCTCTTTTAAAATAATGACATAGGAGCCGGGCATGGTGGTGCATGCCTTTAATCTCAGCACTCGGGAGGCAGAGGTAGGAGGATTGCTGTGAGTTTGAGGCCATCCTGAGGCTCCATAGTGAATTCAGGTCAGCCTGGACCAGAGTGAGACCCTACCTCGAAAAACCAAAAAAAAAAAAAAAAAAAAAAAGCCATAGGAGGGGGACTAAGCTTTTAACACACGTAGCTTTGGAATACATTGCAAACTCAAACTAACAATTATTGAATGAAACTATATATATATATATAATGCAGTGAAAATAGATGAATGAGTGATCTTATCAACCTGTGGAATAAAACAAAGCAAGCACATATACAATAATACATCATGGAAAAATTAATATAATGTTCAAACTGTGAGAGAAAACTATATTTATTATGTTAGAGGTCAATTCATGAATATCTTTAGGAACCAGAGGTAGTTGCAATTTGGATTTTGATAATGCTCTTTCTTTATCTGTATAGTGATTACACAGTTATATTTTCCCTGTGGCAATTCAGTATATTTATACTTGGGATCTGTGAGTTGTTTAAAATATCAGTTGTACTTCAATAAAAATCATTAATGGGGGCTGGAGAGATGGCTTAGCGGTTAAGCGCTTGCCTGTGAAGCCTAAGGACCCCGGTTCGAGGCTCGGTTCCCCAGGTCCCACGTTAGCCAGATGCACAAGGGGGCGCACGTGTCTGGAGTTCGTTTGCAGAGGCTGGAAGCCCTGGTGCGCCCATTCTCTCTCTCTCCCTCTATCTGTCTTTCTCCCTGTGTCTGTCGCTCTCAAAATAAAATAAATAAATAAAAATCATTAATGGAATGATGGTGATTTGTTAGGTTAGCAGAAAGTGATTAAGCCACCATTAAAATCATAGCAGTGATTTTAATTTGGTGATTTTTTCCCCTTCAGACTTTGTGTTAGAATTCCTTTACGTTGCCATTGGGTGGGGGCTCCTTAAAATATTGATGTCTGGCCGGGTGTGGTGAATCATGCCTTTAATCCCAGCACTCGGGAGGCAGAGGTAGGAGGATACTTGTGAGTTCTAGGCCACCCTGAGAAAACATAGTGAATATCAGGTCAGCCTTAGCTAGAGTGAAACTCTACCTCAAAACACACACACACATATGTGTGTGTGTATAGATGTCTGATGGGGCCTAGTGGCACAGGCATATGACCCTATTCACTCAGGAAACTGAGGCAGCAGGCTTGCAGGTTCAAAGCCAGCTTCAGTTTCAGAGTGAGTGTAAGGCAGGCCTGTGTGACATAGTGAGACCTTGTCTCAAAATAAAAAGAGGACTGAATATATAGTTTAGTGGTAGAACACTTGAAAACTTGCCTGGCATGCTGGAGGCCCTAGGTATAGTACTGAGTAACACAAATAAACAAAAACACTAATGCCTAAATTCAGTCTTCTTTGATTATAATGCAATTGCTATAGGACACAGCCCAGATACTGGGCCTTTGGGAAAACTTCCTAGGTGATTACAATTTGCAGTCAAGATCAAGAACTTCTCAGGAACTTCTCACCACAAACCAGTGGTGAAGAGTGGCTTTTTTTTAAAGCAACTTGAATGATGTTCTTTATTCCATCTGCTGTGATCCTTAAAGAGCCAATTCAAATTCAGTATTAGGATGGAAGATGGAAACACATAAGACACTTGTGTTTTGTTTTGCATATGTGTGTAGAGTATGTGTGTGGTGTTATGTTTGCAGTTTGTGTACGCAGATGAGTGTGTGCATGGGGAGGCTAGAGGAGAATGTTGGGTGCCTTCTTATCACTCACTTGAATATTTCCTTGAGATGGAGTTCTCTCCTCTACTTGCAGCTTCAGTTTTAGTGAGCCCTAGTGATTTTTGGGTCTCCTGGTCTCTACCTCCTGTGCACTGGGGCTATAGAAGTCTATGGCCATTTGACAGGCTCTAGCTCAAGAGGCCTCATGGTTAAGTGGCAAATGCTCTTAACCATTGAACCATCTCACTAGCCCAACATTTGCATTTTGATGCATCAGATCTTTAGGGATTGGCAATTGACTGAAGGTTGACTGACAAAGAAGCCCCAGATAATACATGAAGAAACTGAGGCTTAGGGAGATAAGTAACTGCCCTGTGCCCCTCCTTGCTTAATGCCAGTACTAGTATTTGAATTTTGGAATAATTCTGCCATCCTACCTCTTGTAGAGGTCTCAGCTCTAGACATGAAACAAGATGACAGTGACATTAACAGAACTAGGGTTGGCAAGACAAGGATGTCTTTTTAAAATATTTTTTGTTGTTGTTTATTTTTATTTATTTATTTGAGAGCGACAGACAGAGAGAGGAAGAGCAAGTGAGCAAGAGAGAGAGAGAGAATGGTCATGGCAGGGCCTCCAACCACTGCAAATGAACTCCACATGTGCGCGCCCCCTTGTGCATCTGGTTAACGTGGGTCCTGGGGAATCGAGCCTCAAACTGGAGTCCTTAGGCTTCACAGGCAAGCGCTTACGCACTAAGCCATCTCTCCAACTCAAGACAAGGATGTCTTTGTCTTCACTTGTCAATGCTTATATTGAGATTACTAGGCATGTCTCTAGGTGGTTTTGTTAGTAGAGAATCAGAAAATACACCAGAGGTAGAGATTTAGATTTGAAAGTAAGTGCATGTGTGTGTACGTGCGTGTGTGTTCTCGGGCATGTAAGACTGATGCAGAAAGTACCAAGAGAAGAGTAAAAAGATATGAGGTCACATCTTTGAGGAACTGTCTATGTTGAGAGATGTAAAGAAGAAAAGGACAGAGCAGAAGAGAAAAAAGGGGACCAGAAGATGGAAATCAGGTAAAACAGCATTTTAGAAGCCAGAGAAGAGGTTTCATGAAGTCAAGATGAATATGTAGCAAAATGTAAAGCTGTGTGAGGCAAAGGACCAAGCACTGTTATAAGATTCCACAAGGAAGAAGTTGCTGGTTATTTTGTTAAGGACAATTTTGATTGGATTGTTGCATGGAGGAAGATAAGAGGAACATCAAGAAAAAACATAATCAACATAAGCCACTTTCTGTTGAAAAAAGGATAATGAAAGAAAGAAGGATAGAGGATGGTGCTGAGAGGATGGGAAGGCTTTAAGAGCAAAAGGAAAATGTTCCTGAGGGAAGAACACTGGAAAATGAATGCATGTGAGAAAGGCGGACAACAGAAGGTCAGTGGACAGAGGATGAAGGACCACATGAGGTCATGGGCTGTCAGGAGGAGTTCATATAGTTCTTCCTCAGACAAAGCCCAAAGGAAAGGAAGACTGTGGAAAGTGCAGACAGATTTTAGAAGTGGGGAGGAGAATGTAGGAGTCTCACATCAAATCACTGTGATGTATTCTAAGCATTCATGATCTTCCTTTCTGCTCAGTGGTGCTAACTAGACAGAGGAAGTCTAAAGAGCCTGAGGGTCTTTGTGGTCAGTTGATTTCACCAAGGTGGAACTTTGAAATCATTGATATCTTGATCTACCTCAGCAAGCTATCAGGTACTAAGCATTATATTGACCATGGGTGCCATGACATTGTACAGCCACAAGCACCCTCCAAAAGAGCTTCTGACCACAGGCTGAGGTAAGGTGACAAATGCTAATGGAAAAGTTAAAGCTTATCCATTCAATAAATATATTCTTGAGCTGGGCATGGTGGTGTGCAACTTTAATTCCAGCACTTGAGAGGAAGAGGTAGGAGGACAGCCATGAGTTCAAGACCACTCCAGGTCAGCCTGGGAGATAGAGTGAGACCCTACCTCAAAAAACCCTATATATATATATATATATATATATATATATATATATATATATATATGTGTGTGTGTGTGTGTGTGTGTGTGTGTGTGTGTGTGTGTGTGTGTGTGTGTGTTTGTGTGTGTTCTTCACTGAGATCCATCCCACTGTGGTCTAGAAGCTGTGAACTAATTGGTTTAAGAATCATTTTAGGGACTTCCAGTTAAGATGGCAGCATAGGAACCATGCCAGAGCAACCTAGGGGAGCGAAAGCAAGAGAAAAAGCAAAATGCAAAAACAAAAACCAGCAAAATACACTCTTCTACTAAAAAGTGAAGTTTTATAAGAAAGTATCAACCATAGAAGAGAAGTAGGAGAGAAACAGAGCATCTAGAGACCACAGAGACAGGCAGAAAAGGCTCCAGCAGTGGTGATACCAGGTCTGTGCAGCCATGGTCACCAGGCTCTGCGTGAGCCTCAGGAAAAGCCAGGTGAGGGGATTCTCCACTCATATCAGCCTCCTCACAAACTCAAGAAACATGAAGGGGAGGACAGTAGGGACCAGTGCAGCAGATCATGAGCAGGAGGGTCGCCAGCAAGCACCAGAGACCTGGGGAAGGGAACCCACCTACACAGCACTTGGTATAGGCTATCAGAGAAGTGACCCACCAACCCTGCCAGCCTACCTGAGCCCACAGCACAGTAAAGAGGGATCCAATTGGATATGCCGCATAGTTGAGACCAAAGCCATCCCAAAATACCTTTTACCTTATACCAGGTCACTACCCACCAAAAAAGCTTGGTATATAGGCTTGCATCAGAAGTGCTAATTGCACCTTCCATGTCAAGGTAACTTATGTGTTAAATCTGATGGATTGTTGGATTTGACATTCTTAAAAAAGTTATGTTTTGGGGTTGTCATTTGTTGCTTCCTGAGTTATAGTGCCTTTGTCTCCTCTTCTGTCATTTGTTGGGGCAGGGTCTCACTCAATCACAAGCTGACCTTGAAACTCTCCACAGACCAGAAATCTCTGCCTCCCAGTGGACAGTATGAAGGGTGTGGGATGACACACATCCTTAGAGACTTTGACTTTGTTAGCAGATCTGTTTGTTTTAATATCTACTCTTGAATAAATACTCTATGCTGGTTTTCATTGAATGTGTATATTGTTTAATTAAATTATAGAATTTGCCTGGATTTTGTTCCACCCAGCCCACTAGAATTCTTGCATAGCAGGCAAACCCAACATCTCGATCATTTTTATGGTTACTCTGAGAGTCTTTTAAGAGCCATACCTAGCACCTTAAGCTTCTACTCTGAATATATATAGCATCAGATTGATTGATATATCTAAGAGTATTGCTGATAATTCGAAGACCTGAGCAACAAATTACTCCAAGATGCAAAAATTTCTACATTATAATATAAGAAACACAAAAAATCAGGACATTATAATTCTACCAAAAAGTATAAATTCATCACAAATGACCTTCAGTGAGAATGATTTAGAGGAAATGCCTGAGAAAGATTTCAAAAGAATGATTATAACTATGATCAAAGAAATCAAAGGAATCAAAGAAGACACTGGAAACAAATTTAATGAAATAAGGAGGGCAATACAAGACATGAATAAGGAGATGGAAATAATAAATAAAGACCAATCAGAAATACTAGCAAAGAAAAACACAATAAGTCAAATAAAAAACTCTGTAGAAAGTCTCAACAATAGTATGCATGAAGGAGAGTACCGGATATCTAAACTAGAAGACCAGATGGAAGATCTAGTACAGTCCAACAAAGATAAAGATAATAGGAAAGTATGAATGGGAATTTCAAGATATTTGGGACACTATGAAAAGATCAAACATAAGAATTCAGGGAATAGTAGAAGAATTTTACTCCAAAGTCACAGCAGGCATTTTAAATGAAATCATAGAAGACAGTTTTTCCCAAATTAGGAAAGAGATGCCAATGCAGATACAGAAAGCCTTTAGAACACCAAACAGACAAAAACCTGAGAAGAACATCTCACCATATTATAATTAAGCTACCAAACACACAAATGAAAGAAAATATCCTGAAAGCAGTTAGAGAGAAAAAGCAAGTCACTTATAAAGGCCATCCCATCAGGATAACAGCAGATTCTTCAACAAAAACTTCAAAAGCCAGAAGAGCTTGGAATGATATATTCCAAATTCCAAAAGACAACAAAAGTCAACCAAGAATACCTTACCCAGCAAAACTATCCATCCAAACTGATGGAGAAATAAGGACATTCCACAACAAAACAGGCTAAAGAATATATGACAACTAAGTCAGTTCTACAGAAAATGCTTGAAGGGATCCTCCATGCTGAAGAAAAAAGAAAGCACACATATGAGGAAACAGGGAAAAAGAAATCATACTAAAAAAAAACTTATTACAGGAGAGTAAAGGGAAAAAAGGAAGCACTAAAAACCAAGAGAATGGCAAGTACAAATACATACCTTTCAGTAATAACTCTATCAATGGCCTCAAGGTCCCAACCAAAAGACACAGGCTTGTAGATTGGATGAAAGGGCAGGATCCTCCTGTTTGTTGCCTCCAAGAAACTCATCTATACTTAAAAGACAGACACTATCTTAGGGTGAAAGGATGGAAAATGGTATTCCTAGCAAATGGGTCTAGGAAACACGCAGGTGTTGCTATCCTAGTATTTGACAGGAAAGATTTCAACTTTAGTGAGGAAAGATGAAGAAGACCACTTTATAGCGATTAAAGAAAAAATTTAACAGGAAGGCATTATAATTCTAAACATATATGTACCTAACATGGGTGCTTCCAATTTCAGCAAACAAACACTATTAGACTTAAGGTAACAGATAACATCAAACACAATCGTAATGGGTGACTTCAGTACCCCACTCTCATCTATTGACAGATCATTGCAGCAAAAAATAAACACAGAAACATCTGGATTGATGCCATAGAATAAATGGTCTTAACAGATATCCATCCAAATGCTACAGAATACACAGATATCCATCCAAATGCTACAGAATACACATTTTTCTCAGTAGCACAGGGAACATTCTCTAAAATAGACCATATATTAGGACACAATGCAAATCTTAACAAATACAGGAAAACTGAAATGACTCCTTGTATCCTATCTGATCACAATAGGATTAAGCTACAAATCAGCAATAAGAAAAACTACATATATAATGTCATGGAGACTAAATAGTACACTACTGAATGATGATTGGGTCATTGAAGAAATCAAACAGGATATAAAAAATTCATAGAATCAAATGATAATGAGAATACAACATACCAAAACTTTTGGGACACAATGAAGGCAGTCCTAAGAAGGAAATTTATAGCTTTAATTACTTATATTAAGAAATTAGAAAGGGCACAAATAAACAACTTAATGCTTCACCTTAAGGACTTGGAAAAAGAACAAGGAAAACCAAAAATCAGTACACAGGAAGAAATAATAAAGATTAGGGCAGAAATTAATGAAATAGAACACCCCCCTCAAAATACAAAGAATCAATGAAACAAGGAGTTGGTTCCTTGAAAGGCTAAAGAATATTGATAAACCCTCAGCAAATCTGACCAAAAGAAAGAGAGAAAAGACAAATTAATAAAATTACTGATAAAAAACGTACCATTACAACATATACCAAAGAAATTCTGAAAGTCATAAGGACATACTTTAAGAATATATACTCTACTAACATAGAAAATCTGAAAGAAGAAATGGATGATTTATATGACCTACCAAAATTAAATCAACATGAGATAAACCATTTAAATAAACCTAAAACAAGTACAGAAATCCAGGCAGTTATAAAAAATAATATCCCAACTAAAGAAAAAGTCCAGGCCCAGATGGATTCACTGATGAATTTTACCAGACATTCATGGAAGAACTAACACCAGTGCTTCTCAAACTTTTCTGTAACAAAAAGAAAGGAATATTACCGATTTCCTTCTATGAAGCAAGCATCACCTTCATACCAAACCCAAAGACAGGACAAAAAGTAAATTACAGACCAATCTCCCTCATGAACATAGATACAAAAATTCTGAACAAAATATTGGCAAACAGAATACAACAATATATCAAAAAATTCATTCACCCCAACCAAGTAGGGTTTATCATAGACATGCAAGGATGGTTCAACATATGCAAATCAATAAATATAATACACCATATAAATAGACTGAAGAAAAACAAATCACATGATCACCTCAATACATGCAGAAAAGGCATTTGACAAAATCCAACATCCCTTCATGGTAAAAGTCCTATAGAAACTGGGAATAGAAGAAACATATCTCAACATAATAAAGGCTATTATGACAAACCTACAACCAACATAATATTAAATGGGGAAAACCTGAAGCTTTTCCACTAAGTTCAGGAACAAGACAAGGGTGTCCGTGGTCCCCACTTTTATTTAATATAGTACTAGAAATTTAGCTATAGCAGTAAGTCAAGAGACACATACAAATTGGAAATGAAGAGATCAAATTATCCTTATTTGTAGATGATATGATTCTAAACATAAAGAACCCCAAAGACTACCAGCAAACTATCAGAGCTGATATACACTTTTAGCAATGTATCAAGATACAAAATAAACACATAGAAATCAGTAGCTTTCCTATATACTAACAACAAACATGTGGGGGATGAAATAAAGGAATTTCTCCCATTCATAATTGCCTCAAAAAATAAAGTGCCTTGTAATAAATCTAACAAAGGAAGTGAAGGATCTCTATAATAAGAACTTTAAAACACACTAGGAAGAAATTTTAGAAGACAGTAGAAAGGAAAGGCATGCCATGTTCTTGGAAAGGAAGAATCAATATTGTGAAAATGTCAATCTTACCAAAAGCAATCTACACATTTAATGAAATTTCCATTAAAATTCCAATATCATTCTTCATGAAAATAGAAAAAAACAACCCAAAAATTCATTTGGAAGCATGAAAAACCTCGAATAGCCAAACCAATTTTGAGCAGCAAAAATAAGGCTGGCGGTATCAGCATATCCAATTTTAATCTATATTACAAAGCCATAGTTACAAAAACAGCATAGTACTGGCAGAAAGACAGACACATAGATTGATGCAACAGAATAGAGGATTTAAATTCCAGGTTCAGCTTTGCAGTTAACATTTTGCTGTGAATTTCTTGTGTGTTGTTGCAATGTGAATGGAGTATATTTAACAAATGGAGAACTTTGATAATGAAATCAAAAGAAAAGATTTGAATGTGAACAAATGACTATGTCAACAATACAGTAGCAGGTGTTGCATTCTGAGGTCTTTGAGAGGTGCTTGGGAAGGGATAAATGTTGTCACTTACATTCCTCTTGGTTCACTGGTTCAATAACCAAGTGTGGGTACAGATGACATTTGAGGTTATGAAGGGAGGAAAGTATAGTCTCTTCCCTCCCTGTAAATAGCAGAGCTTGGATGGCAGAACACTGTCAAGGGCATTAGAGTTTCTCATTTACAAGCAGATGATGGCAGGTCTCCCAGAACCCTTTCCTAGGTTTGGATTCGAGCCCCTGTGCACTTGGGTGTGAGCACAGAATGACTTGGAAATCTCCAACTGTGTGAGCCTGTGGATCAGAGGGTAAAAGCTATCAGGGTACAGGATGATGAGGGTATGACTTACAAAGGCCCACAAAGGTTAAAAAAAAATGTGTCAGGAGTAATGAAAACCGTGGTCATTTATTGGAATGTTTTTAGAGAACTTTGTACTATTCTGGGAAGCAAGTTCTAACATTTATTTGCAACATTGATTATACACACATAAAATTATAAAAATAACTTGTGTCAGAGACTCTCCATTAAGGGCAACGTGTTCTACGATCTGGGGTAGGAGTAGGACCATGGAACTACTTCGGGAACTCTTCATGTTCTGATTAATTTGGACTTCTGATCCATCTCTTAGAGGCCAGTCTTACAGACACTTTATCTGTTCTCCAGACTCAAAGTTCTTCGAGTAGAAGGTAAATTCTCCTTTACCTTGGAACTTCTCCCTCTACCTATGGCAAATCCTCCAGGGCTTTGGCCCTGTCTTAGTCATCATTTGCGTGTAACAAATTAGCTCCAAACTTCAGGACTTAAAGCAATGAACTTACGGGTTTGTTGCACACTCTGAGTTTAAAAACTAGGCAATGTTTTTCCAGGGAATACACACTTTCAAGTCTGACGTCAAGGTGTGACCCAGAGCTTAATCAGCATAAGGTTTAACTGAGGGTAGATATGTACCCAAGCTCATTGAAGCAGCAGTTGGCATAATTCAGCTTCTCCTGCACTATTAAGTCTCAGTCCCTGGATGGCTGTTGGCTACAGGCCATCCTCATTTCTTTGCCTTCATCAGCATAAGGAAGAAAAGAAAGTGGGAGGGAGCAGATTAAAAGTTGGTGATCTAATCCTATAAAACACTTTTATCCATTTTACATATCTTCATTTGAGGCAAATCTCTGAAGGGTTGTAGGTGAATGAACACTTGCCACTCCCAGCACCTGGGAGGAAAAGGAGGAGGAAGTAAGGAGAAGAGGAGGAGGAGCAGAAGGGGAGAAGAAGAAAGAAGAGAGAGAAGCCAGGCATGGTGGTGCAAAACTTTAAATCCAGCACTTGGGAAGCAGAGATAGGAGGATCACCATGAGTTCGAGGCCACCCTGAGACTACATAGTGAAGTCCAGGTCAGCCTGTGATAAACTGAGACCCTACCTCGAAAAGCAAACAACAACCAAAAAACAAACAAAAAAAAAAGAAGAGGGAGAAAAAAATCAAGAAAAAGAAGAGAAGGAGGAAGATTGTGTCCAAGTATAGCCCTTAGTCAAGGAGAAAGACAGGGAAGGGGGGATGAACATGCTAGGGTCTCTAGCCACTGTGAATGAAGTCTAAATGCATGTGCCACTTTGTGCATCAGGCTTTATGTGGATACTGGAGAATTGAACCTAGCTGTCAAGATTTGCAACCAAGCACGTTTAACCACTGAGCTATCTCCAGCTCCTCAAGTTTATTTTTGTAAGAGATTGTGTAATTCGTTTGTGTAATTCCTTGTAGTTGTAATTTGCTTAATGTGATATTGTGCTAAATGATTATGGGAAAGTTTACTTATCCAGTTGACTTAATGAATATTTGAGCTGTATATAGCTTTGTATTATAACCAGTGCTATTGTGAGCCTCCTTGTATCTGTGTTTCTTTCTTTCTTTTTCTTTTTTGACTTTTAATGATTTCATTAGCATATACTCATTACACACAAAATGGACTTTATTCTAACACTTTTATATAATTATATGGCCCTTGTCCCCATCCCACTCCTGCTGATCCCATTCCTCTTTCCAAATGCCCCCTTGAACTTTCATCTCTCTCTGTTTTTTTTTTTTTTTTTTTTTTTTTTTTCATTAGACTTACTTACAGGATCCTGGCCAAGGGCTTGTTTATAGCAGCATAGTATAGGTGTCTATTTATTTTATTTTTTTTTAAGGTAGGGTTTCACTCTAGCTCAGTCTGACCTGGAATTCACTATGTAGTTCACTACATAGCCTCAGGGTAGCCTTGAACTCATGGCAGTTCTCCTACCTCTACCTCATCAGTGCTGAGATTAAAAGCATGCACTACCACGTCTGGCTTAGGTGTCTATTTCTTGAGCATGTATGAATAGAGTGAAATTTTGCCTTGTATGACTATGCATCATGAGCCCTAAGAGGTCCTTGTGAACTTATCCTTTGTGGTTAGACCCAGGTACTCCTACTTGCAATGTATAATGACTCCGTTTTTTGGTAACATCACTGTTAATACCTTAGTAGTCTGCCTTACAATAAAGTAGCTTTCAGAAGAATTCATAGGGTATTGGAATCAAAGGTGTAAACTAACCCCAGGATGCTGTTGCATTGCACCTCTTACTGAGAGCATTTCCTTTTGCCAGGGGTGGTCTGTGAACCTCGTCACAGCTGATCGTGTGTCTCCACTCCATGAAGCATGTCTCAGAGGTCATATGTCTTGTGCAAATGTTTTATTAAATCACGGAGCTCGGGTAAGTGCATCTCAAGTAATATCTGAGAAACAATATTGGAAAATGAAAAATGGCTGTTCCTATCTCTTCTGAATATTTTCCAGCACTTTTGATTAGCCCTATTTGAATAGGAAGAGTGGTGGTTTTTTTCCAAGAGTATTATGCCCACCCAACCCAGCTATTTAGAAGGTGGTTTGATATCTTGTCCATTTAGAATAGCAACAGTAGTAGAATACTGCCTATAGCCCGTGTCCCAAGCTTATTTGCTTTAGTGATAGCTGAAATGCAGAATTTTTAGCTAGAAGGTCATATTTAGATTCTCTAGCACTCTAGAAGATAGAACTAATAAATTGTTGCTATACTTCTGCCTTTATTTTTATGGGTACAGGCAAGTGAAATGTTGAAAGTATGAAACATTCATCTGGGAATTTCTGGGGTGTCTGGGAGACTGAAAAGTTCTCCCTTGTCTCTTATCCTTTTGGGCTTATTCACATGGAAGAAGGGGTATTAAGAGCAGCAAACAAGGACAGGCTTTCTTCTTGCAACACATTTGCTATTATTTCATTGGCCAGATCAAGAAATGTGGGCAAGTGCAGATTCAAGCACTGGAAGAATAGCGTTTGTCCTGTGATAGACTGGGCTGTAGAGCTCTATTCTAAAGTAATATGCAGTGAAGGATAGAATCAATCTGTGGTCATTTTGAAAACTATTGCAACTTAAGGAGTTGCACAGAGAAGTGTTTGTCTATGGTAAGAGAGGGAGTCAAAAGAGGCTTCCTATAAGAGATGATGTGTACACTGAAGCTTCAGGGACCTGTTAAGAGTCAGTCAGCTGAATGGCAAGGTAAGAGAAAGTAAAGGCCTCTAACTCATGAGGAATAGAAAATACAAATCCTTGGTAGTGAGACTGGGCAGGACAGTAGAGTGGATAAGCCAGTTTAGAACGCAAACAACTTTGTTTTTGTTAAGGAATTGGGCTTTGATGTGGGATAAGCACAAAGCCAGAGATGAGTGTGTCATTAGATTTAGGTCAGTGTTAGGGAAACTTCCTCAAAATTTAGGAACAGGGCTAGAGATAAGGTGAAGCAAGAGAGGTACCTGGGGTGCAAACTTTAAAGAAGCAGTTACTCTGTGGTCCTGTGGCACTTGTGGGACCCCAAGAGTGAGCATCTACTTAAATTTGTACCTGGCATCACTTGTACCTCATCTAGTTCCTGGCCTTGCTTGGAAAGTAGGAATGACAATGAATTCATTCTCTTCACAGTATCAGCATTTAACAGATTCTCCAGAGAATTATATAAGAATGTAGAAGGGAGAAGGCTCTCTTTCTCTCTCTCTCTCTCTCTCTCTCTCTCTCTCTCTATATATATATATATATATATATATATATGAATGCTAAAAAATATCTTACTTATTTGACAGAGAAAGAGGGAGAGAGCAAGAGAGAGAGAGAGAGAGAATGGGTGTGCCGGGGCCTCCAGCCAGTACAAATGAACTCCAGATGTGTGCACCCTGTTGTGCACCTGGCTAACATGGGTCCTGGAGAATTGAACCTGGGTCTTTTTTTTTTTTTTTTTTTTGACTTTGCAGGCAAACACCTTAACCGCTAAGCCATTCCTACAGCCCTGAATTTTTATTTACTATTTTAGTGTTGCTAAAACATTGTGGCATTCGTTGTTAACTTATAAATTTCTGACAGATTTCTAACTTAGAAAAATAGCCCCAGTTATTATAGTTTTATGGCCTTATCAGCCAATTTTGTATCTACTTGCACATATTTCAGCAGTGTGTTGACCATATAAATTCTCCTTTGAGCCAATCCTACCATCTTACTGATCCCTCACTAATGAATGAGTTGAATGAAATATTTTCATGGATTGGCTAAGCATCTATATAGAAATTACCCTTTAAATTACATATATACATATATATGTATATATATATATATATATATATATATATTAAACAAGTTTTTGTTTATTGCTCTAGATTCTGTGAGAAAATTAAACTCATCTTAGAAGTTTAAAATAAGGAGATTAATTTGTAAGCTGTTAACATTACAATAGCTAATTTCAAAGTTCATGTTCCTATGGAAGGCATGAAGGAGAATAGAATCTTCAGTAATATTCTTGCTACCTTATTTGGTTTTTCTTAACACCCTTTCATAATTTCATATCTCCCCATTTTATCAGTGAGCACCTTCAAGCACCGAGCCACCTCCCCAGCCCTATTTCTTCCCTTTTATTGCTGTGGAAATGTACACCTCAGAGAATTTACAAGACACCTTGAAAGTGGAAGAGGCTGGATATGAACTCATAACCTCTTACTGCCTACCTTCATCCTAGTGTGTTATTCTTACATACTTATTTTTTTCTTTCCAGGTGGATGGCATGACTATAGACTGGAGAACTCCTTTGTTCAATGCTTGTGTCAGTGGCAGCCAGGACTGTGTCAAACTGCTTCTGCAACATGGAGCTAGTCCTCACCCTGGGAGCGATCTGGCATCCCCCATCCATGAAGCTGCTAAGAGAGGTAAATCCACTCAGAATTTGAGGGTTTTCGCCCAATCCTTCAAGAGATATCTGATGGTTGAGAGAAATAGGGAAGAGAAGGGATGGGTTAGAGCAGTCCTTCTTCAAGTAGGGTTCTGATAGTAAGGTTCTGCATGATTGGGCTTGTAAGTGTAGACTCTTAGGCCCTATTCCAGTCCCACTCAATTAGTAATTCTAGAGGTGAGGCCTAGCCATCTGTATTTGATTTAATAAGCTGTCTGGGGATTCTGATACACAGTAAGTTTGAGAATCTTCCTTTCAGAGCATTTGTAATACCACTGTATTTCTGTCACAAAAGTTGGTGCATCATAGATCATCCATGAATGTTTATAGAATGAATTATTGAGCTCATATACAAATCAGGAGCCCTTTCTGTTGTTTAAAATTACTGGTGGTGCATGCCTTTAATCCCAGCACTTGGGAGGCAGAGGTAGGAGGATCTCTGTGAGTTCGAGGCCACCCAGGTCAGCCTGGGCTAGATTGAGACCCTGCCTTGAAAAAACAAAAAACAAAAATAAAATAAAATTAGTGTATTTTATTTATACAAAGCAGTTGGTTGTTTAATAAGATTTTATTTATTTATTTATTTGAGAGCGACAGACACAGAGAGAAAGACAGATAGAGGAGAGAGAGAGAATGGGCGCGCCAGGGCTTCCAGCCTCTGCAAACGAACTCCAGACGCATGCGCCCCCTTGTGCATCTGGCTAATGTGGGACCTGGGGAACCAAGCCTCGAACCGGGGTCCTTAGGCTTCACAGGCAAGTGCTTAACCACTAAGCCATCTCTCCAGCCCGTTTAATAACATTTTTTGATGCAAGTCCAACAGACTTGTCTTTTGTGAGAGACAGAAAGAGTGAGAGCAAGAGAGAAAGAGAGAAAGGGAGAGAGAGTGAGCAAGAGCGAGAGAGAAAGAGAAGAGAGAGAGAGAGACAGAGAGGGAGAGGGAAGGAGAGGGAGGGAGAGGGAAGTAGAGAGAGAGAATTGGGACACTAGAGCTTCTAGTCACTGAAATCCAACTCCAGATGTGTGTGCCACTTTGTGTGCATGTGCAACCTTGCATAGTTGCCTCACCTTTGTGCACCTGGCTTATGTGGGACCTAGAGAGTCAAACATGGGTCCTTAGGGTTCTCAGGCAAGCGCCTTAACTGCTTAGCCATCTCCACAGTCTGCTTAATAACATTTTTGTTCAAGTATATCATGTATTTTGACCATGTTCACCCCCATTGCTCTCTCCTGCTCCCTGCCTCCTTTTAGTCCCCATCCTCTTCCCCAAAACTTCTTTTACTTTTATACTTGGTATGTGCATGTGTACGTGTGCATATGTGTAATTTAGGTTCCACATATGAGAGAAAGTATGGTTTTTGTTATTGTATTTCAGGATGTAGTTATATATATCCAGTTTCATCCATTCTCCTGTAAATGTTACAATTTCATTTTTCTTTATGACTGAAGAAAACTCCATGCCATATGTATACCATGCTTTTTTTTAAAATTTTTATGTATTTATTTGTTTGAGAGCGACAGAGAAAGAGGCAGATAGAGAGAAAGAAAATAGGCACTTCAGGGCCTCCAGCCACTGTAAACGAACTCCAGATGCATGCACCACTTTGTGCATCTGGCTAACGTGGGTCCTGGGGAACCGAGCCTTGAACCGGGGTCCTTAGGCTTCACAGGCAAACACTTAACCGCTAAGCCATCTCTCCAGCCCCCATGCTTTCTTTATCCATTCATGTGTTAATGCACACCATGACTGATTCCATTATTTTGGCTTGTATAGCTAGTGCGGCATTGGCCTGCTATTCAGCTTTCTCTGTAGTATGTTTACATAGAGTCCTTGGGTGTATTCCCAGGGATGCTATAGCTGGATCACATGATAATTCTACTTGTAGGTTTATTTTGTAAACATTTTTTAAAAACTGAAACACCTTGTTTATTTGAGAGAGAGAGAGAGAGAGAGAGAGAGAGAGAGAGAGAGGGAGATGGCCACACTAGGGCATCCAGCCACCACAAACGATCTCCAGATGCATGCTCTACCTTATGCATCTGATTTATATATTACTGAGTTGAACCTGGGTCCTTAACCTATATAGGCAAGCACCTTAACTGCTTTGCCATCTCTCCAGCCCTGTAAGCTTTAAAAATATTTTATTTATTTATATATTTGAGAGAGAAAGTGAGGGGGGGAGAGAGAGTGAATTGGCATGCCACGGCCTCTAGCCACTGCACATGAGCTCCAGACGTATGTACCACCTTGTACATCTGGCTTTATGTGGATACTGGGGAATCAAACCTGGGTCCTTTGGCTTTATAGGCAACACCACCTCTCCAGCCCTTATTTGTAGATTTTTGAGAAGCCTGCACACGGATTTCCGTGGTGGTTGTACTAGTTTACATTCCCATTAGATAAGGGTTCTTTCATACCTATATCTTTACCAGAATTTGTTGTTTGTTTCCTAAAAGAAATTTTAGCATTCCAGTTTAGGATCTTTAGCAATGGTATCTCAATGGTATCCAAGTTTGCCAAGTGAAATAGGTTTTCAGGTTTGGGGATAATTGGATCCATAGGTTGCCTGAATTTTTATATATATATATATATACACACATGCATATATATATGTATACATATACATGTATATATATATATATGTACACACACACACACACACACACATATGCATTAACACATGAATGGATAATGAAAGCATGGTATACATATGAGATGGTTTTCTTCAGTCATAAAGAAAAATGAAATTGTGTCATTTGTAGAATAGATGGAGGTGAAGATATCAAACTAGATCCTAAAATGAAATAACTATCATATATATATATATATATATATATATATATATATATATATATATACACAAAAATAAAATTTAAAGTTTTGCTTTCATCAGAAATATGTTTTGCCTGAGAACTTTCTTTTTCCCCATAGCTTTCCATTTGACTAGGTGAACCTATGGCGATAATCTCCCAAAGCACTGACTGTCTTTTAAGAGACATACTGACTCATCTTACTGATTGGGTACACAGAGCTTAAAAGATAGAGAAAACCCTAAAGGGATAGTGTCTATAGTATGACATTCTGCTTTATCAAACCTACTTTGCCAGCCTGGGCCTTGCTCCTATTGGGTTTGACAGCTTCTAAGGCTTGCCTATGCCCACTGTGACCTCCTTCCATCCTGACCTTAAAGGTTGTAAGTTTCCTTCCCAGTCCTGTGGTGCACTCTATGTCCTTTCTTCTTCAGGGCCACCGCTAGTCCCTGTTCCTCCAGAGCTCATCCCAACTCATACTAATCACACAACTGCTAGCATTTGAAAATGGTTGCTTATAATGGCTAGTGAGTGCAAGTACAGTCCCACCCAGAGCTTCAGGTGGCACTTCCTTGATGGTTGGACCCTGCTCCTTGGCTGCCACCCTTTTGTTTGTGTGAACCAAGACACAAAGGTCTGGATTTCCATCTTCATGTACTGGCCAGGATGTCCAGTGGTGTGCTGGACCACCTCCTAATGAAATTGGGAGCAGGCCCTTATAACTGCTGTGTGTTGAAAATCATTTGCATGGCTATGTATTACTGGATGTGCTGAGGATGCATTAAACATGCAAAACTGGGGAGGGGAGTGTTATTTAAGAGTCTTTATGCTCAGTTTTCTCCTCTTTTTGGCTGAAGGTCATGTGCAGTGCATCGAGTCCCTTGTAGCTCATGGAGGCAACATTGACCATAACATACAACACCTGGGCACTCCCTTGTATGTGGCTTGTAAAAACCAGCAGATGTTCTGTGCCAAGAAGCTTCTTGAGTCAGGTAAGAAGAACAGCGAAACAGAATAAGGAAAGAAGATTAAAAATAAATTGAATGGTTTTTTTTTTTTCCTATTTCAGATTATCTTTTTTCCCCATCCTCTTACTTCTCTTTCCTTTCTTCTTCCCTTCTTTAGGAAGGTCTTATATAGGTAAGGTTACCTCAAACTGGCTATGTATCTGAGGATTACCTTGAACTTCTGATTCTCCTGTATTCACTTTCAAAGCAGTAGAATTATAGGTGTAACCCATGATGGTCAGTTTAATGTAGTGCTGGGAATCAAACCCAAGGCTTCATGAATGCTAAGCAAGCACTACCTCCCAAACTATACCCCCAGTTAATGAATGCAATGTATTTTGGTTACCTTTCTATTATAGTAGAGGAAAGACTGTGGGTCAGGGAGTTGAGGAAGATCAGATACTAAATGCACTCCTTTGGAAAGTTATTCTGCACTGAACATTAGCTCTTTCACTTGTAATCAAGATGATGATGATGGTACCTCATAAGTTTCTCCTCCCTTTCCTTTGTCTTTCTCCCTCTAGCCAATCATATGATTAAGCCCTGTAAAACTTGCAAAGGGGCAAGATTTGGGCTAAGTCTTCCTATTTCTGACCAACTTCAGAAATTATCTTTGATTAGGAAATTAAGCTTACCTCATTTTCATTCCATTGTAAATAGTGTATTTTTCTTGAAGAGATATATGTACTGTAATTCCTTTCCACTTCCCTGCTGTTGTCAAGCCCCCTTCTCAATACCTGAAACACTACTTCATCATCTTGTCAACATTCAAGTCCTGTTCACTATTTAAGACTGCAGGAACCTCTTCCTAACACTGAATATTCATGTATTCCTTATTTCTTTTCAGTGGTTTGACCACCATACTTAATCATTAATTCTGTCTTCTGTAAGTCCAGGTAGATTTTAAGCTCATAGGTTGTTAAAAGCTCTTAGCTAGGACAGGGCCGTGTTTGACAACTCTGACAAGGTGAAAACAAAAGCTATTAAAGACCAATTCAATTAACATATGTTTGGTGAGCATAGGTTGTTCTGGAAGGATTTCAGCTTAGGCAAAACCATACTGTGAGGTCAAGTTCTGGGCTGGTGTGGGGATATATTAAGAGTGTGAAAGAGATGTTTTATTTAATGCTAGGTCTATAAATGATGAAGGAAGGCAAAAAGGACATCAAATAAGAGACTGGCTGGAGGGAAGAAGGGGTTCAGTGGAAGGGGTATGGGGAAACAAGAAAGATTCATGGGATGGTATTATGATCAAAATACACTATATACATGAATAAAAACTTGTTTCAAAAGTATGTGGAGATGGGAATAGGTATGGATAGTTCTAGAAATATACTTACTCCTGAAGAGGAGAACTGCCACTTTCTCTGTGATCATGGGATTGGCTATTCCAATGTAGAAGATACTCCTGTGACTTGGTTGTGTGTCACTGTCCAAATTACATTGTCTCAAGTTCCAGGCTTTAATCCTGGCTGGCTATGTGGTATGTGGGACTATTGCTTGTTGTATACGGATTTCCCCATCTAGCCTCAGTCTTGTTCTGTGCTGGCTAACACTCAGACTCAACTAGTAATGAATATGCAGCTTACATGCTACCAGGATTGGAAAGTTTTGTATGCACCATGCCTATGTGGAATGCACATTGTATAAATGTTTAACTTCTTATGCTCTGTAGCAGGTCTTGCTCTTTCAATCACATTATCAAATAACATTTTTTCCCCTAGTAGTAAATGAAATCAAACTAATTCTCATTTTCACAGAAAGCATGCTCACCATGGATCCTCTCCTGTTAAGAGAATGTTGAGGCTCAATGTTTTGAGAAGGTGGGGGTTGTTAGACTCTGCTCCTTGGCCAACCCCCTTTTGTTCTTTTGATTAGGAGCATGTGTGAACCAAGGCAAAGGTCTGGATTCCCCTCTTCACATAGTGGCCAGGATGTCTAGTGAGGAGCTGGCCCACCTACTGATCGATTTTGGTGCAGACACCCAGGCCAAGAATGCTGAAGGCAAATGTCCTATGGAGCTGATACCTCCAGAGAGTCCTTTGGCCCAAGTTTTCCTACAGAGAGAAGGTGCTTCTTCTTTGCTTGAACCTGAGTCCTAATTCATACAGACTCCTTTGGTCTCTAGTAGGAGGCAGGTACTTACTGAGCTCTGACTTCCAATCTTGTAAAAC
Source organism: Jaculus jaculus (assembly GCF_020740685.1). Classification (NCBI taxonomy): domain Eukaryota; kingdom Metazoa; phylum Chordata; class Mammalia; order Rodentia; family Dipodidae; genus Jaculus; species Jaculus jaculus. The sequence continues at coordinate 9,900,071 of NC_059125.1, forward strand.
TGCTTTCTGTTATTACCAAGTTGAGGCAATTTTGTAACCCTTTGTGGTGGTTGGCTATTTGGGGATGGTGTAATATTCGTGTATGAATACGCCAGTTTTCAAAGAATTAAGATGTTATTTAAAGTATTTGAGGGCTGGAGAAATGGTTTAGTGGTTAAGGCACTTGCCTGCGAAGCCTAAGGACCCATGTTTGAGTCTCAGATCCCACCTAAGCCAGACACACAAAAGTGAGGCAAGTACAAGGTCGCACATGTCCACTAGGTAGCCCAAATATTTGGAGTTCAATTGCAGTGGCTGAGGCCCTGGCACACCAACTCTCTCTCTCTCTCTCCAAAAATAAATTTAAAAACAAAGTATTTGATATTATAGCTATGCTTTAGAATTATTCAGTAGAAGTCTCACTGACATTGTCTGATTGCTCAGAATTTCTGACTGCATTGTAAATCAGCCAAACCACTGAGAAATTGATCTGTGGGGTTGAGATACATCTAACTAAGAGTATAGGGGATTTCTTTAATGATTCATACCAATCCATAGACATTTACTATGACACGTTAACTATACTCCTCCATAAAGAAGAACTGAAACTCCCAACCCAAACAAGGAAACATTGTTATGGAATGGTGTATGTAGGAGCAAAACCTCCTTCAGGTCTGGGAGACACCTGATTGCAAAATTAGTTGTCCCAGGAGGCAGTTCAGGACTTACTTCCTTACCAGAGAGTTGAATGTTTTTAATTTTTGGAAGTATGAGATTTTGAAGCAAGTATCCCTACCAGAAGGTCTTTGATGTCATGTAACCTGGTTATTTTCTTCCTACGTTCTAAGAAGTAAGGCTGGCTCTGGGCAGAAAGGTAAAGTGGGCGAAGGACTTCCTCCTACTCCCAGGGTATGAGGGTAATTGCCTGTCTTGCATCAGTCTGCACTCCCCAGGAATGCCAGCAGGGTTAGGGAAGACTGACCCAGACAGAAGGGACAGTTCACTAGAGACCACTCTATGTAAAACAAGGAGATAACCACTAATCAGTTCTGCCTGCTTTTTGATGATTTCTTGTTTTGGAAATAATCTGTATACATATACAGGGCCAGTTTCTCCTCTAGTGCTTCAGAGCTCACAGAAATATCTTATTTCCTTTTCAAAAGGGAAGAAAATTGAATAAAACCCAACCTGAATTGTATTCATTTTTATACCAACACAGTTGTAAAATTCAATTTTTAATATTTTTATTGGGAATGCAATCCGCAAAGGTCCCTTAAAGTCACATCATAGGATGGATATATCCCCTTCCCCATCAAATACTCTCATAACATTTTTAAATAGCCTTTACTGGGTTTTTCTTTCCATTTTATTTAAGAAAGCTATTTCCAAAGACCTAGGTTAGCTTTAATTCCTTTAGTTCACATTTTGCATGGTAACAGTGTGGCCCATGATTCTACTGGTTTATGAAGTGGAGAGAGATAGGGGTGAGCTGGGAGGCAATGCATATGTTGATCCTGTACAAGGCTCTGGGTTCCATCCTTGGTATTTAAAATAAGTAAATAAATAAATGGATAAATAGATAAATAAATAAGTTATAACTTGCCACTGGATAAAATCACTGCTATTTGCCTCCATGTGTAACTTTTGGGATTCTGGTGAGGCCACTTCTCAGTGGGGCTGGTAGTTCACTGGAAATTGTCCCAGGCAAGCAGCTACAGGTTTAACATAGTACTTTCTGGCTCTTGGTCTTCCTGCAGATTCCGTCAACCTATTCCTCTGTGCCCAATTTAATGCAATTGCTATCCTCTTCTGTAGTAGACAGCTCCACATTTCTGGGATGAACATCCAAACCAGACACAGATTATGGGAGGAAGGGGTTTAATTCTGGTTTAATTCTGATCCCAGGGAAGTTCCATCTATGGAAGAAGAAGCTGACTCCCATTCATAAATCTAAGAAGAGGGAGAAACCACCATCAGCCAGTAGGTTGACAGGTACCCCATCATAGCTCAAACCTCTCTTCATACCTTTGGGCTGGAATTCCCTCCTTCATTGACCCACCCCCTGTAGCTCGAGTCTGCCTGCTAGGGGCCAAAGCTGCAAACTCAATTTGAATAAAACACCTGAGTTTCTTGGGCCATACACTTAAACTACCAAATCTTCCAGTGATATGGGGACTGGAGAATATTCACTGGAACCTAACCGTGTTCTGAGTTGGGCTTTGCATACAATACTGGCTTGGAAAGGCAGTTTACTCAGCATCTGAAACAATATTGGCTCATGGCACACAGTAAAAACTAAAAAGGACTATCTTAGCCTAAATCTACCCAGCAGTGCCCCTCATCTCCAAAATGTGTTGGTCTTGAGGCGTGTTGCTGGGAGAAAAAGAAAGAAAAATCAAGATCCAAGGAGATATATGAATTTATACATATACAATTACCAATATTTTATTGAGCACAGCAATTCCCTTGAATACTTACAGGTGTCAGCAAGTGGCTGCAGAGCTGCATTGAATGTCCATCTCTGTTTTAATGAAGTTAGAACTGCAGTCTTTCCCTACATGCAGAGAGCAGGCAGCAGCTCTTCAGATGACATCCATTGTTATCTGGAGCATAGTAGGACACCTTGCTTTTCATAATTTTCCATCAAATTCCTCATAGGTCTTGTTCCTCACCATGTCTTGTCAGTAACTCCTACAGTTGCCCCTCATAGTATATGTAGTACATATGATAGTCACATCCTTCATCATAAGTTAGTCAGTTTAGGCTAAGTTCTGCTTCCCTATAGTATGTGTCTTCAAGTTCAGTAGTGTGTGCCTAAAATACACTGGCGTGATTTGAAAACTAACCCCAAATTCCAAGACAATCCTTCTGGAAAGTGCTACTAGGGCCACACTTAAAATCTTGTGTTCATTTATTATTTATTTATTTATTTGCAAGAAGGGAGGAAAGAAAAAGAGAGAGGAGAGAAGGAGGGAGAGAAAGACAGAGAGAAAATGGCCATGCCAGGGCCACTTGCCACTGCAAACAAACTTCAGATGCATGCACCACCTTGTGCATCTGGCTTTACATAGGTACTGGGGAATTGAACCCAGCTGTCAGGCTTTACAAGCGTCATTAATCACTGAGCAATCTCTCTAGCCCTTTATATCTATTTCTTTTTTTAATTAATTAATTTTGTACTCAGTGAATACAGTCAATTTGGTACCATTGTTAGGCTTATCCATATCCTACCCCCTTCCCCTGGCCCCTCCTTGTTGAGGTATATGGGTCATACATTTTAGAGTTAGCCCACAGTTATGGGTAGGTATACATATTTCTTTATTTTCATTTGCCTATTTCTTTCTCTCCTCATTGTCCATCACCTGAGAGATATGTAATACACTTTATCTCTACCTTGTGGTGAGGCTATAGGACTATAGAGCTTGCAATATCATTTCAATTATTCTCTCAACCCTGCCTGCATGATAAAATGACTTGGGGCCCATGTCTTTACCCAAATCCAGGTGCATATGCCCCAAACAATACTTGAAGCAGTATCTCTAGGATAGGACCCAGAAGCATGTAGTTTAACCCCCCCCCCCCCCACCACCACAGCCAATACTGAAGTGCAGGCTGCATTGAGAACTACTATTTCATGGAACTCTTTAGGGTGTATAGTTTTCTTTAAAATATATACCCAAAAGAGAATTTGTGTTATAAATTGGCGTAAGGAGTGGGGATAGGGATGGAACATTATCCCTATCAGGCATCAGGTATATATGTATGCCTAATCTTTTGACATAGTAAGAGGATGTTATCAAGTTACCTCCAAATCACAAAAAATCATAATGTTTTAAGTAAGTTTATGATTTTGTTTTGGGTCACATTCCTAGCTATTCTGGACTTTGGGTTGGACATGCCTCCATCCTTTTACCTTGTAACAGAATTTCTTGACCTCAGCACTATCGACAGTGTGGACCAGCAGTGAGCTATGAGATGCACTGTAGGATGTTTAGCAGTGTCCTCTCCTCCTACACACCTTCCCCAAGTAATGATAACTTAAAAGCTCCACATGTTGCCAGGGAGCAAAATACTTTCTGTTTCCTCCTACCTGCCTTCCCCTTGTAGAGAACCTTCATCCTAAAACATAAACTCTTGGGTATTTCCTGTTAAAGGTTTATGTTAGCTCACTTAAAAAAAAAATTATTTATTTATTTGAGAGCGACAGACACAGAGAGAAAGACAGATAGAGGGAGAGAGAGAATGGGTGCGCTAGGGCTTCCAGCCTCTGCGAACGAACTCCAGACGCGTGCGCCCCCTTGTGCATGTGGCTAACGTGGGACCTGGGGAACCAAGCCTCGAACCGGGGTCCTTAGGCTTCACAGGCAAGCGCTTAACCGCTATGCCATCTCTCCAGCCCTTAGCTCACTTTTTATTCATGAGTTGAGATAGCTCTGAAAATAGCAGGTAGGACTTAGGAATATCACATATACCAATGGTTCACTAATAGCTTACTATGTTTGAATATGTTCAAATTGCTCAAATTGTATAAGTATAAAAAAGTATAAGTATGCTTATACTTGCATGTAGAAATATGACTTCATTTTTAAGCTAAAAACAGTAGCATTAAGTGTGAGATTTATTTTCATTATTCGAATTGTTACCTACTTGTATAACTCCCAAGGTAGTTTCTTTAAGCTTCAGTTCGTGAGGCTAAGCTTTAAAATTTTTTCACTCTGTTTTAAGTTAAAACCCAATGAGCTTCTTTGGGTTAGATACCAGAACAGAGAGCACATGGACTCAAAATTCCTGCTATAAAAAAGGGAAATGCTCTTGAACAGTGCCATATTTCCTCATAAAAATGTTGTGGGGCTGGAGAGATGGCTCAATGCTGGGTGGTTAAAACATTTGTCTACAAAGCCTAACAACCCAGCTTTGATTCCCTAGTACCCACGTAAAGCCAGATGCCCAAGGTCTCACTCTCTTTCTGTGCCTGTCTCTCTTCTCTCTCTTTTCAAATGAAGAAAATGGTTACTTTTTTAAATGTTACATGTTGTACGTTTAAAAAAAGGCAAAGGGAAAGAATCTTAGATCAATGCAAGTAGTGCATGACTCATCTCATGCTTTTTCTCCAGGGCCCCCTTCTTTGATGCAGCTATGCCGCCTGAGAATCCGGAAATGCTTTGGAATTTATCAGCACCATAAGATAACTGAACTTGTCCTCCCAGAAGATCTGAAACGCTTTCTCCTACACATTTGATTGTGTCCAGTGAGCGCATTCTCAAACATCAGGCAAATGTTATAAATGTGGTGGCAAATAAATTTCAAATGAAGTTGGGTTTATAGAATTTGGTTGTTGTTTGGTTAGACAATAAAACAAAACAAAACAAGCTATTGTTTTGGGACCTTCAACTACATGCTAAGCACTAAGAAACATATAGGCGTCATCTAATTTAACCCTCCCAGCAAACCTGCCAGATGGATACTGTCTATTACCTTTCCCAGGTGACAAATAGGGCATGTTACCCACATCAGTGACAGAGGAACCAGATGCAAATGTACAGTTTCTTCTGCTAAACTGGGGTATTTTGTCCGAGGCAGAATTTTCCATTATTACTGTTCTGACTCTGTGACATGGGAAGGGTCATAAATACTGAAGATGCTTCTTTGTTTGCATCTATGTTGTTACATTCTGTGATCATATAACAAAACTATTTCAGTAAGTTCTTTTTCCCATCCAAAATTCCACAAATTGCATAAGGCATATTCTAGAATTGTGCTGTTCAATATAGTAGCCACTGGTTCAGAGTTTCTCACTCAGGAGGCAGAGGTAGGAGGATTGCTGTGAGTTCGAGGACACCCTGAGACTCCTTAGTGAATTCCAGGTCAGCCTGGGATAGAGTGAAACCCTACCTTAAAAAACCAAAAAATATGTAAATAGTACCTAGGTGGAGAATCTTTATACTACCCATAGTGACTAACTTAAACTTTGAATTAATTAAAACTAGATAACTCTACATGGGCAGTGGCTCCTGTTATGGGCTGTACAAATGCAGATAATTATAGAAAAATTTTATTATAAAGTGATCTTTAGATGCTCAGTTAATTTAGGTTAACTGCTTCTCTGTTTCAAATTTATAGGAAACCTGTAATGGAATTTAGTATTGGTGATGTAATTTCACTTGTCTTTGAGAGAAGATTTTTGGGTTCTGTTTTATCAATATAAAGAAAAAAATATTGTAACTAGTTAAGGAAAACCATTAAATATAAGTTGACATATGGCTTAAGTGATCTTTAAAGATATTTACAATATATTTTCTTTAACTACATTTAATTTACCATATGAAGATGATTCTAGAATACTGTTCTAAATACACAACTAGTTCTGCCAGTAGATGGCGCTGTTGCCACATAGTTACTTACGCAAGAGGCTTGATCCTCATAAATGACCCATCATGTAATGGTTTACAACAGAGGTTCTGGAAATTTCCACTGAGGAATGAAAACTTTGTGGTGATAGATTCTACTGACAACAGGTTTCCATTGTTTCTTGCAATGCATCCAGTAATCCTAATGTGACTACAGAAACTCACCTCTTCCCGGTGTATTTACTTCTTTATTTGATCACATTTACTGCTCAGAATTTATACAGCTAATGAGCATCAGTATCCTATACTTTGCTATTTCATTTCATTCATTCATTAAGTTCATTTATTTTGGAACTATTTAGTGAATGCCAGTGTTTGGGCCATGCACTGTACTAGACACCAGGGTTGCAAAAGATAGGCAGTGATTTTTGTTTCCTGTGTCTTACAGTTTAGTCAGTCTTTTGCCAGGAGGTAAGAGTTACAAGCATTTTGCTGTCATCCTTTTTTAAAACATCAGTATAAAATATAGCCTGATTTTTTTTGTATAAAATGTATCAGCCAAATCCTTACGTATGGTAATTTTCTCTCATATTATTCCAATGAGCTTAATCCAAAATTGTAACAGAGCAGCATTTTTCTTCTTAAATATTCCAGGCAATTAACCAATTTATAAATCCATCTAATAAATGGCCATCCTCACCAATGGAAAAATACTACCACTGTCTCCCTCACTGCAATTTAGGGCAATTAAATCTTTCCTCGCTGAGCAATAGTTAGAATACTCCTTAAAACAGCCTATTTTTATGAGAATAGATGTGATGCTGTTTGTTCGTGGTATATACCTTAGCATACCTTGTTACCCTCATGCATCAACAAAATCTCTTACCTAAGTTGTGTTAAGTGACATTCAAGCACCCCCACTTGCATGGATGATGGATGTAAATTCAACTTCATGATATCATCTTTTAAAGATAGCATCAGTCTTATCTGTTTCTAGATTGCAAACTTATGATGTATTTATGTAGATTAACCTTGCATTGTTTTACTACATTTTTGATGTTTTTTTTTTTTCAGGAGAATCACTGCACAGCTGGCACACATCACTAGCATAATTCATGTTATAATGAAAGAAGAGAGCAAAAGGAAGGTACCAGGAAAAGATGACTTTTGTACTCTTAGCCTGTAATGGGCTGATGCTCTGTGTACCAGTCTCAAGTGGTCAGTCATTAAGCAGATGCTAGGGACTTGGAGAGAAAGAACCAAAGTGGCCTCAGCATCTATTCTAGGGCAGGGGGTTGGGCCTTTCTAATGCAGTACAAGGCCATCATTAGCACTCTAAATCAGATTAGGTCAACATCAATAGGAAGTAAATAATAGCCTCTATTTTCAAGGGCTCACTAAAAGCTAGGCATGATGCATTAGCAATTTATAAGAAGTCTCCCAATTCTCATCCCCATTTTACAGAAGGGTTAAATGGCTTCTAAAATGTCACAGTTAGTAGGTGGTAAAGCCAAAGTTCAAGCAGAAGTCACATCTCTTAACATAACATGCTCTGCCTTCCCTTTTCTTCAAGCAGTCCCACAGCTCTGGTGGCAAGGTCCTTAAACACCTTGGCTAATTTCTGAGCAGGTCTTGGAAAGTGAATTCAGAACCAATTCTGTAAGTCAAAGGTCCATTGTGATACACGAAAGCTGTGTCAGGTTCAGGTTTGGACATTACATAGCACTTTCAACAGTCACTTGGTCATGTCTGGTACCTCTTGGGACAAGCAAGTCAGCCTTTCCCTTCTAGTGATGCTAGGAGGCACAAACAATACCTTCTCATCAGATCAAACTTGGCATTTGAAATGAACTTGTTTCCTGAGCCAAGAGCATTTTGGACTGACGTTGAGTGACAAAATCTGTTCCTATGATGTTATATGGTGGAGGAGAAGCTTCCTGAGCCTGGACTAAACTGGCCATTCATTTATTAGTTGTGTGCTTTTTGTTGTTCTTTCCTGCTGGAACACTTTGGAATTACTATACAACAAATAATTACAAATTTAGTGATTTGAAGCAACACAAATTGATTAGCTCATAGTTTCGGTAGGTCAGAAATTTAAGCACAAGCTGGCTGGATTCTCTGTTTAGAGTCTCATGGAACCAAAATCACAGTGTATCCGTTACCTTTCTCATTGCTGGGACCAGACACTTGAAAAGAAGCAACATAACTGAGGAAAGGTTTACATAGGTTAATGGACTGCAGAATAGAGCCCATCATGGCAAGTCAGGTATGGTGGTGGGAAGAAGCTTGCCACTAAGGTGTCAGAACCTTAACGCAGCTTGCTCACATCTCAGTGGACAAGGAAGCAGTGAAAGGGGAATACCAGCACCTCCTTGGCATTTTCCTTTATCCTTTTTATTTAGCCCAGGACTCCAGCTTATGCTATGGTGCTACCCACATTCAGGGCAGATCTTATTACCTCAGTGAATCCTCTTTGGAAGTACCCTCATAGACATCCTCAAAAGTGTGTCTCACTAATACTCTAGGCTTTTTGACATAATTTACAATAAAAAAATTAACCATCACATAGGTATTGGACTGCACATTTTTTAATTTAATTTTAATTTTAATTTTTCAATGTAGGGTCTCGCTGTAGCACAGTGTGACCTGGAATTCACTAGGTAGTCTGAGGGTGTCCTTGAACTCATGGTGATCCTCCTACCTCTGACTCCTGAATGCTGGGATTAGTTCCTTTCTGATGTAGGACTGTGACCCAGGTTTTCCTGCTGGCTGTTAGTCAGAGGATACTCAACATCTTTAGACTACCAAGTTCTTTGTCATGTGGTGTTCTTCATGGGAAGGTCCCAGCACGGATTTTTGTCTAACTCTCCAGCAAGGTGAAACACATCTCCCTGACTTCCTGTTCTCTAAGAAACTGGAAAAAACCTGCCTGCTTCCACAAGGCTTGTCAAGTTAAGTCAGGGATATCTGAGTAGTATCTTGACTTAAGGATCAACTGACCTGGGGGCATTTTAGAAACCCTCCTGCCTGCCATACTTGTTCATGGCTAAAGGCCATCAATTTTGTGTTCATGTGTTTAAAATCCAATATAGAATAAAATGATTATATTGTATTCATCAAACCTTATATAGTGCTTAATCTATGACCACATGTTAGACATGATTCAAAGCATTTCACAAAAATCAACTCATATAATAGTCATATTACTTTATATTTTAAATATTTTTATTCATTTATTTGTGTGTGTGTGTGTGTGAGAGAGAGAGAGAGAGAGAGAGAGAGAGGGAATATATATAAGGGTGCACCAGACCCTTCTGTCAATGTAAACAAATTCCAGATACATGCGCCATTTTGTGCATCTGACTTTATGTGGGTACTATGGGATTGAACCCTGGCCAGCAGGTTTTTGTTAGCAAGTACCTTTAATGGCTGATCAACCTCTATTGCCTAGTTATAATACCTTCTGACATTGGAATCATTATATTCATTTTTCAGCTAAAGTAACAGGCAGAGAAGACAACTTCCCTTTGGGGTCTTCTCAGCAAGAAAATACCATTGCCATCCAGCCTGGGGTCAAGTGACATGGTGGGGCACTGCTGTCTCTTATGCTGGCTGTCATGAATCTTTGGTGTATCTAAGGCACTTACAACTGTGTGCATGTTTTATTAGACAGCAACTCAATTTTATGGAAACGAAAAGGAAAGATAAACAACATGTTTCCAAAAAATAGGTAAGTTTGCTACAAGTCTACCTCCTGGCCTAGCTCCTGGACAACTTCGTGGAAGAGAGGACATCCATCCTTGCCTTCTTTTGACCTAATTTCAGCACTTATCTGTTGGTGTTTCTTCCACACTGAGGAGAATGAAGCTTAGGGCCAGTACTTTTCCTTTGGTTCATGACTTACCTTTCATACTCTAGTTTTTGTTTTTTTTTTTTTTTTGTTTTTTTGGTCTGGTTACCTGATGTCACTGGGTGTGATTAGATCCTACTCACTATAGCATGAACTACAATCACAAGAGGCCACTCTTATCAGATGACCCAAGAACCAGTCCCCAAATGTTACAGGCACACACCTTCTGAAACAGTAGAAGGAGGCCTTCTGTTAGATGTGATCTGCTCTATTTATGGGACTGAGGAAAAATCAGTCTCAGGATTGGCTTCCATCTTGAGCTCATCTGGATGAGGGACATGGCAAAAATCCTTGTCACTGTTCTCCCAGAAGGGAAAGGAGCTCGGTCTTCATGTCATAGCCTTCATGATGTGAAACAGGACAAGAATGTTCTATTGCCTAATACACCCTCCAAGACCTTTCGACTCTTTCAAGTGTATAAATTCTCACTGATTTGACAAGATTGATTTTCTACCCTTTACTTTGCAAAATCTGTTGTGAGACCAAAGCAAGTAAAATTGATTTCCACTCACTTTCCTCTCCACCCAAGGCCTCTTTGCTCACTTCTGGCAATATAAGGTTTTCTGACTTTCTATGCCCTTTTGAAAAACTTGTTTTTTTTTCCCCCTTTCCTTCCTTTTTTTGAGTACAGTGAAATCAGATGGTTTCACAGACCTGTGTGGGAATTTTAATGTGATAGTCTAGGTGTTTAGACTTCATAGATTGAAAAAGATAGCTCTGTTATATCATAGTTGGAAACACAGATATTTATAGAGTAAATATTGGGCCATGGCCACGAAGATAGGATACTATCACCCTGATTTTCATTCAGTTCACATTTTGTGTGTTTCACTTAAATAAGAATGAACTTCAGAAAGTCACCAGCAGAATTTTTTTTTCCTCTGAGTTTCATTGTACCAAATCAAATGTAGTGGGTCTGCATTTTATTTTGTGATATCTCATATAAAATCTCTTATTTCTTTTATTTCTCTTGAATGAATTCAGTCAGTCCTGAACTACTATCAGCCTGGCTGGAAATTCAACATCAGTCCCAATACAGACCCTAATGAAGGGTTGAGCAGAAATTTCAAGGGCCTCATTTTCCTTGGAAGCAAGAGGCTGAGCTGCGCCCTAACCTTCCTCCAGGGACCCTGTAGCCATCCCCTCTAACTCATAGCCACCTCTTTGTTGTGTTGGAAAAAGACACCGTGTCTGCTTCTGGAACTGACTTAAAAATCCCAGTTCTCTTTCATTCCGGAAGAATTAGTGTCTCTACTATGCTATTGCTCTCTCTTTTTCAGCTCTTTGACAATTGACATTATGGAGTTATGGAAATGTACCCCAAGAAGGTGGGAACTCAGCACAAAAGGTGCCTTCCTTTAGAAAGCCACTTCCTTAACTCCACATCGCCAATGTATCTGAGGCCAGAGAAATACAACCTTGGGTAGTTTCTGTTTTATCAAACAGATGACTGGTTATGATGAGGTGACTTTAGAGGCTAAATGTTAAAATCTATGTAGAGGAATTGTCTTCAGAAGTGGAAAAATTAATGTTGTGGGAGAATTTGGTAGGACCTGTATGTGTGAGGAGTGCCCTCATGAGCTCTGAGGTTCTGTTCTTTCTCCAAGCCACCCTTGGGTGCTCAGGTGCAGTCATATGTACATGGAGATTTAAAAAAGTGAGGTGATGGAGTGAATGAGGAGGTGTGTTTTCTGTCTAAAATGGGCAAAGAGGGATAGGAGGGATACAAGAGGACAAAGCTGGTAGACAGCAAAAAGGGGATAAGGTCAATAAATTGCAAGTCTCTGGTCTAAGTGAATGAAAGAACTGCCCAGCCCCAGTACACCCTTCCTCAGAACATTAGAGGAAGAAAGACTGATGGTAATGAAAGGCTTGGGATACCGATTTTAGAGGTCATTCGGTCACTTAGAGAACGTCTAAGAGAAAGTGAGGAGATGAGGATCAACAAGAAATTATCGGAAAGGCAGACTTCAAGAAATAGAGCAATCGGGCTGCAGAGATGGTTTAGCAGTTAAGGCACTTGCCTGTGCACCCTAAGGAGCCAGGTTCAATTCCCTAGGACCCACATAGAGCCAGATGCACAAGCATCTGGGTTTCATTTCCAGTTGCTGGCAACTCTGGTGCGCTTATTTTTTCTCTCTCAATAAATAAGTAAATAAATAAATTAAAAATTTTTTAAAAATAAGTAGAGAGATCAAGATGCCCTCTGAATTGTCTTCTTCGTGAGTGTAAAAGTTGCCGGGAATAGTTCCAGACATAAAAGATCAAGAGGAAGATAGAGAGCTAGGTGTAAAAAGCAGAAATTTCTTGATAACCGCAACAAAAGGAGGAAGTGGGCTGTATTATCTGACAGTGCAGATTCAAAAGAATTTAGGTATTTGAAGGAGGAGGAAATGATTTAAAACAGAAGTTGGCAGACAGTGGCTAGTAAAACAATTCCATTTTAATTTTTTTTTTTTTTTGAGACAGCATCTTACTCTATAGCCCAGACTGGACTTGAACTTTCAGGGATCCTCTTGCCTGAGCCTCTCAAGTGCTGAGATTAAAATTAGGACCCATAAAATCCTCACATTTCTTTTTTTGTAATTAAAACTATTGGAGCACAGCCACATCTATTTTATTGCAATGCATCTATGGCTGTTTTGACACTATGGCCTACTGAGTAGTTATAAGAAATGGTATGGCTGGAAAAACCTAAATCATTTACAATCTAGTCTTTTATAGAATAAAAAGGGTTTCTGAACCCTGCTATCAATTAGCGAGTAAGAGCATAAACATTAACCTTGTAATAGTATGTAAGCATAATTAACATCACAATAAATTTTATGTCACACAGATGTCAAATCTTTTGTTCCTTTCAATCTGGTTTTACTCTGGGTCACCAGATCAACCATTTTGACTCAAGTGGATATTTTTTCAATAATGAAATAGCTCACTAATGGATAAAATGATAGATTAGTTTTATGTTGGTATTTGTTTTTCTTTCAAAATCCAAGCCAGGGCTGGAGGGGTTGCTCAGTGGTTAAAGGTACTTGCTTGTAAAGCCTACTGGCTGAGTTCAGTTCCCCAATACCCATGTAAAGCCAGATGCACAAAGTGGTACATGCCTCTGGAGTTCATTCGCAGTACCAAGAGGCCCTGGAATGTTCATTTTCTCTTTCTCTCCTTCTCTGCTTGCAAATAAATATATAAAAATTAAAACAAAATCCAAGGAATTCTTAAATAAGATAAATTTCAAGATTTGCAAATGCAGGTTAGCATTCACTAAAAAAAAATTAGTGGTGAGCTATGACACTATTTTGTAGCCTGTTAAGTCACTGAGGAAAAATGCTAGTTAATCAGCTTACCTGGCCATGTTCTCTGTTGCTTAAAAATGGGAAACTGGGCTAGAGAGATGGCTTAGCAGTTAAGGCGCATGCCTGTGAAGCCTAAGGATCCAAGTTTGATTCCCCAGGACCCACATTTTCCAAATGCACAAAGGGGTGCATACGTCCGGAGTTTGTCTACAGTGGCTGGAGGCCCTGGTGCATCCATTCTCTCTCTGTCTCTCCCCCCCTCTCTTTCCGTAATACATAAATAACTAAAAATAAACCTTTTAAAATATTTTATTTCATTTATTTGACAGATAAAGAGGGAGAAAGAGACAGAAAGAGAGAGAGAGAGAGGCACTACAGAACCTCCAGCCACGGCAAACGCCAGACACATGAGCCCCCTTGTGCATCTGGCTCACATGGGTCCTGGGGAATCAAACCTGGGTCCTTTGGCTTTGCAGGCACACAGCTTAACTGCTAGGCAATCCCTACAGCCTATAAAATCAATCTTAAAAAGAAAAAGAATGGGAAACTATTCTGCTTGGCTTTGCCCACAATCCAATGAGACAGACACAGGCAGCATTCCCATGGCAGTGAAGCTGTAGTCCTGACAGTAATCACTCACATTTCTTCTTTGGAAGATTTGAATCAATCTAGTGACTTAGAGGTGAAAGAATAATGAGATTCTCTCAATTTGCTTATTATTCATGAATATAATGACTCAGAAATGAGTGAGAGGGGCTTTTTCCCAATGTAGCAATATTTGATATATGGCTGCTTGCAGCATACAAGACCCATTTTAATACATGCATAACCTAATTGTACAATGATAACAAAATGGGAAGTTTGATTTGGTCTATTTTGGCTTGGGAAATAGCCTTTGGTGATGTTGCAATATTTGAAATACAATACTATAGGAAAATGCAAGCATTTGATTTGTACTCTTTGCCAATTCCTATGTTATAAATATGTCCACATAGTCAATCAGAAGTTACTAACATGATGTCATCAACTACTACATTTGGAAATTTGTACAGCTACCTTTTAGAAACTCCTTTCAGGTGGCCACAGACACAACTGCCTTTTCTGATAGTTAGGCCATGCTGGGCTACAGAGTGAGACCCTGATTCAAAACAATAATAACAAAAGCTACACAACAACAAACTGAAATAGTGAAACAAAATACCAACCACTGGCTTCTCAAAAAGCTCAAAACCAAACCTGTAGCATTCTGTATTTTACTGTTCATATTTTCTACTTTCCTTAGGGAAGTTTAAACAATTGTACAATGAATAGAAGATTGGAAATGATGTCAGTACCCTCCCCAAGCCTGAAATAAACTGCATAGTCTCTTCTGAAAGGATTTCATTGCATAGACTTAAAATTATTTTTCCTTATAATTCAAAAGATATGAATATTACTTGTCCATTGAAATCAGTAACCAGTTTCTTTTTATATATGAGAGAGGGAGAGAAAGAAAGAGAGAGAGAGAGATAATTGGCCAGTGCAGTTTAACTCCAGATACATGCATCATCTTGTGCTTATGTGTCACCTTGTGCATCTGGCTTATATGGGTTCTGGGGAGCCCAACTTGGGTCCTTAGGCTTTGCAGGCAAGCACATAAATTGCTACGTTATCTCTTTAGCCCATTAATCAGTTTTTAATTCACTAATCCCTTATAATACAATTTAGGCAGATTTTCCTAACTTTAAAATTACATGTAAATATTAAAAAAAAAATACTGGATCCTCAGGCCCCACCTCAGACCTTGTGATTTAGAATCCTAACCAGAATGGCTGATATATATTTGTGGTCCTGGAGGTAGAATCTAGGGCCTAACACATGCTAGGTAGACACTCTGCCACTGGACTATGATGCTCTTAGCCTCTAAAATCTGTGTATTAAAAAAAATCCTCAGGGCTGGAGAGATGGATTAGCAGTTAAGCGCTTGCCTGTGAAGCCTAAGGACCCTGGTTTGAGGCTCAATTCCCCAGGACCCATGTCACCCAGATGTACAAGGTGGTACATGCATCTGGAGTTCGTTTGCAGTGGCTGGAGGCCCTGGCGCACCCATTCTCTCTCTCCCTCTCCCCCTCTTTATCTCCCTATTGCTCTCAAATAAATAAATAAAAATAAACAAAATATTAAAAAATTAAAAAATTCCTCAGATGATTCTCATATAGATAAAGGTTTGGTTGTAGAACAAAGGGATATTTGGTTGTTCACCTGGGCAGCACTCAATGTTTTAATATGCATTGTCTAGATCAGAATTCCAAGTGGGACACTTACAGACTAATGTTTCCAGTGATAAGAAGCCAAACCTCTGAATAAATGCTGCATCAAAGCTGCTCACCATTGTGGTGGCTAATTATTGTTGACTTGACAGATCTAGAATCACCTAGGAGACAGGCCTCTGGGCATCTCTTTCTGTCAGGGAGTTTTTAGAGAGGTTAGTTGAGGCCAGAAAATTCACCCCAATTGTGGGTGTCATGATTCCAGCAGCTGAGGTCCTGAACTCTCTGCTTCCTGACTGTGGGTGCAATTCGATCAGCTGCCTCATGCTCCTGCCACATGCCCTTGCTGCCATGGTGGGGTGTAGCCCCTGGAACTCCAAGCTAAAAGAAACTCTTCCCTTTCTTAAGTTACTTCTTGTCAGATATTTGGTCACAGCAAAGAGAGAGTAACAAACTAACACAACCATCCAATTTTTAGATCCCTGAACTTCACTGATAATGTCCCTGACTGACAACCTCTGTGGTACCTACCAAACTGCCAGGCATTTTGTTCTCTCACTTCTGAAGGAAAGTCCCTGACAAACAGAAGCTTCTGCTCCTGAAAGTATGGCCACACCTGAGTGAGTCTGATTTGCCTTCAGCGGCTGAAATCACTGTCAGAAGGAGAAGCTCTTAGCTACTTGTAGCCCTTCACAGACATCAGTTTTTGGTCTTTGAGTCAATGTAGATTATGTGCATCAATTCCTATTGCAGATGACTGTCAGTTAACATCTCTGTCTCTTATGATGACTGACTTGAATGTAATCAGCAGGTGAACAGTCTTTATCATTGTCCATCTTTCCAAGCTTTGATGTATTGATTTCCAGCCTCCAAGCTGAGCCAAAACAACTTTGAACTCTATGTTTTCTTCTCAGTCTCTTTCTTCAATTCATTCATTGAATATTTGCAGAAAGTCTGCCATGGTCCAGGCAATGGAGATAATGCAGTAATAACAGGTTAAACCCTGATCTCATGGCATCTCCTGAGGTAGCAAAATAACAAAGAAAAACAAAGTCAAAACAAATAAACATGTAATAGAATGAATGAAATAAATAAAATATGTAGAACATGATAAGTGCCCTTGAGACAGGTCTAGACTAGTCAAGGAGGAGGGAAATTTGTGGGTAGGAATTATGCACCAATAACAATGACAGTTAAACAAAATTACTAAAGAGGATTTACAGGACCATAAATGAGTGCTTCAAACTGGTAGTTTAGTACTTAACAAGACACACTTACTTTATCAGAATCCCTAGAGGTGTATGACCCTTTGGAACTTTGGCAGAGTTTTAGATATTGTGTTTGATGTGTATGTACATCCCTGCTTTGTATACAAACATAGTTAATGGCTAAGACGGCTAAGGGTCTCAACCTGACTAGGCGAAAATCACCATTCTTACTGTTATCACTTAGGGATGCTGATAAGCTAGTAGAAACCTTCCCTAAACTCCTCATACTTTTGGTTACACTGCCAATCAATAAGTTTCATGCCCTGGCCAAGGGCCAGTGTCACACATTCATTTCTTATTTTAGATGAGCATTTTATGGTAAGGTTAGGTTTGCTGAAATTAACTCTCACAGCACAGATTGAACTTCAAAGTTGTAACTCTCAATTCCAAATTGCAATTCTGAGTGCGGGTTCAATTTTTAAGTTGGTTACAGAGCCAGCTATGAAGAAATCCTAAGGTAGTTTTATTATTATTATTTTTGGCCAGGCACAGAGATCAGCAAGTGCAAAGATCCTTAGGCAAGGGCATGTTCAGAGAAAATCATGTAGCTTCTGAGGGCAAGACCGAATGAAGAGTAGGGAAACGTAGTAGCTAATCTCAAAGAGGTAAGGGGCAGGTGCTAGGTAGAAATATGCATTGCATGGTTAAATGTTTCACAACTCTGCCTTGATTTTCCCTTTATGTTGCATTGGGACAGGACTTCTCTGCTTTAATGAACATATGTGTGCAGTTGCATGTGTGTATGCAGATGCACATACACGGATATTCTCATTCGTATGGAAGCCAGAGGACACCAATGGGTGTTGTTCCTAAGGAGTGCCACCCACCTTTTGTGAGATCGTGTCTTTCCTTGGTTTGAAGCTTGCCAAGTAGGCTTGACTGGCTAGGCAGAAAACTCCAAGGATCTACCTGCCTCCACCTCCCCAGCCCTGAAATTACAGGTGAATGCTACCAGGCCTGGCATTTAAAAATTTTTTTTGTTTATTTTTTTTATTTATTTATTTATTTATTTTGGTTTTTCGAGGTAGGGTCTCACTCTGGCTCAAGCTGACCTGGAATTCACTATGTAGTCTCAGGGTGGCCTCGAACTCACGGCGATCCTCCTACCTCCGCCTCCCGAGTGCTGGGATTAAAGGCGTGCGCCACCACGCCCGGCTTGTTTATTTTTATTTATTTATTTGTGAGTGACAGACAGAGAGAGAGAGAGAGAGAGAGAGAGAGAGAGAGAGAGAGAGAGAGAGAGAATGGGTGCACCAGGGCTTACTGCCGCTGCAAAAGAACTCCAGATGCATGCGCCACCTGGCTTATGTGGGTCCTCGGGAATCGAGCCTTGAACCAGGGTCCTTAGGCTTCATAGGCAAATGTTTAACCACTAAGCCATCTCTCTAGCCCAGGCCTGGCATTTTTATGGGGGTTCTGGGGATCGAGTTCAGATCCTTATGCTTGACAGGCAAGCACTTTACTGCCTGAACTATCTCCTCAGCCCAAAACAGAGCTTCTTAACCTGGCACTCTACAGATAGAATTCAGGAGGCCTGCAAGTTTAAATTATAAAATATTTCATTTTCACTGATCTCTAACTGAAATCGATCACTTCTTTTTGTTAGGAATGCAGGCCATCACAACAGTCTTAGCAGTACTTACAACTGCCATTCATCAATATCAGAGAAATTTTTATATAACAGCAGCTGTAACTATCCTGATATATCTTTTGTGCTCATCCTGTCTTTGAGATTTCTGTACTTATTACCCTGCTGCTACAGGACACATGACCATGGCCTTTCTGATCAAATAATGCCTTGAATGTTTTCATAAGCAGAAAACTTTGGCACCTTCTGATGTCTTGGAGAGATTAGCATTGTAAAATGAGCTGTGGAAGTGTTCATTCCATTTGCTGCCATGTCTTGCTGCGGATTGGCTCTTCAACATTTGTAAGCATTTAAAGAAATAATTGACTTTTACATTGGGTATATACTATGATGTGCCTCCAACCTTATCAAAGACCACTTCAGAGCTTAATATGCTTTGTGAAATTAAGTGACAAAGGGCTTCAAAAGATGTCTTTTAAAAAGCTTACTTATGGAGGCTGGAGAGATGACTTGGCTGTTAACGTGCTTGCCTGCAAAGCTTAAAGACCAGGGTTCAATTTCCCGGTATTCAAGTAAAGCCAGATGTATGAATTGGTCCATGCATCTGGAGTTTGTTTCCAGTGGTTAGAGTCCCTGGTGCACCCATATCCATTCTCTCTCTCTGCTTTCAAATAAATAAATATTTTTATCTTTTAAAGCTATAGATACTGTGATTTATTATTATTTATTGTAGTAACAAAGAAGCATTTATATGACTATATGATTAGTAATTTACTTTTGAAGATTCATGGAAGCATACTTCACATATGATTCATTGAAATTTAACAGCTGTAAAACATGAACTCAGCAAGAACATCTCCAATTAGTTGATCCAAACGGATATACAAGGTTTCCAGGATAACAGCTGGTATCTTGAGAAATTGAATTTTCCAGTGCCAGGTAAGGTTGATGAGGTATTAGCTCCTGAATGGAATACATCATATAAGATTTGACAAGCTTGAATTAATACCTAATGTTCTTGAAAGGGGTGGGAAATGATTGGAGAGCAATCAGGGAATGTTCCCAAAGAGGCCACAGACAACGTGAAAGCAGATAAATATGAAAACATATCTCATTAGCAGGTCACCAGTGGACTGGAATGGACTTGTTATTGCCGAGGGCAAAATGAAAGCTTAAGGAGATGTGCAAGCACCACAGGGAGCCAGTACCAAGCTGATTTTTCTCTCTCAGCCAGTTTGTTTATAAGGCTTGGGTATTCAGAAATGCTTTGGGCTGAAGGATCTATTTTAGTAGAAATAGTAACATTCATAATAATAATAATAACTATAAAATGCTGTTCAACTCAGCCACCTATGCTGAGACATATGTGCACCTCAATTCTCCTGTAGTTCTTGATTTGGCTTCTAGCCATATCTGACAATGGTCAAAGTTCACTGCTGACCACTGAATTTAACCACATTTAACCAAGCAGTATGTACAGGATCACTGACTTCTTGGGGAAGTTATTCAGGGAATAAAAGTTATCCAGCCCCTTTTCAGGTCACATGGGACTGTTTCTGGAGGGTGTGTGTGTGTGTGTGTGTGTGTGTGTGTGTGTGTGTATACACATGTCATAGAGCATGCATGTGTGGAGTCAGACAACAACCTCATGGTATTGATCCTCTCCTTTCAGCCTTTTTTTTTAAAAAAAATTGAGAACAACAGATAGAAAGAGAAAGAGACAGACAGATAGATAGATAGATAGAGAGAGAGAGAGAGAGAGAGAGAGAGAATGGGCGCACCAGGGCCTCCAGCCACTGCAAACGAACTCCAGACGCATGCGCCCCCTTGTGCATCTGGCTAATGTGGGTTCGAGTCTTGAACTGGGGTCCTTAGGCTTCACAGAAAAGCACTTAACCACTAAGCCATCTCCCCAGCCCCAACCTTTTTTTTTTTTTTTGAGAGAGGGTTTTCTTATGCTTTTTGCTGCTGGACAGGCCAGTCTAGTTGGCCCACAGCTTCAGGATTCTCCTGGCTCCACCGCCCATATTCACAGGCAAGTTAGGATCACAAACACCTGTGCCACTTTGCTTTACATGTGTTCTGGGGGTTTGAATATTGGCTAGAAGGCTTGCAGAACAAATATATTTTTAACCACTGAGCCATCTCCCCTACCCCTGTGGAGATATTTTGTTGATCGTCATAATTGGAGGGGGCTTTTGGTTTCTACAGTACAGAGGATGGGAATGTTGCTAACATCATACAATACACAATACAGCTCCCACAGTGAGGAAGTATCTAGCTCAGAATGGGAGGAATGCCACAGATGAGCAATCCTGATGTGGGGCACAATGCACATCACTGCCTGGTAATATCAGGTTTCCAGAGATGAATGAGGGTCATGAAAGAGGAGCAGCAGTTGACGAGGCAGGAAAGGCATACTATTTCTTCTTTTCTGACCCATTTTCAAAACACACCTCTGCTCTAGACTTCCCATTGTTTCGTGTAAATCATTCATTTTGTTCCTGCTTTCAGGTTTCCTATGGGTACAAAAAAGGCAGCTAAAGTCAGAGGCTACCACATGTCTTTCTGACAGCCCTGGAAAAATTATCTACATTCAGAGCTCTTTTATTCAATCAAACTTATAGTAAAATATAAATATATTTTATATTGTTATTGATATAAGTGTCTCACTTCTTTCAGTTAATAGTATTTTGAGATTTTTATTAAAAAAATAACTTGAATGCAACAATGACGAGACTGCGATATCCCAACCCTGACCTAATGCCACAGTTATTGGTACTCTGGTATGGCTATGGAAAGAAACAGCCAAGAAGGGATCGTGAAAATGAATGACAGGGGGAAAAGGGAGCAAATTTTCATACAGTTGGGAGAAATGGCAATAATACACAGGCTAGACCTACAGCAGATTGAGAAATAGGACAAACTTGTAATGAATGGCTGTTCTTAATCACCTCTGGTGGCACCTTTTCCCATCACAGAATCTATGGCCCATTTATCTCCCCATCTGTGGTCTACTGGCTGCTCACCACTCCTGCTCTGATATTTGTTAATGAAAGCCCAAGATAGTTCCTAGCAGAGCAATTAGAGGTCCGGGGAAACAGACAATCCTCAGAGCATAAGAGAATGACTTGTAATGTCATGTTGGAGGAACAGATGTTGGGGCTCAGATGGGCGTTTAGTAGATACTTTCAATCACTGCCTGGACTGTTGCTGGCCTCAGTTCACATCAGCAATATGCCTTGTTCTTGCACAACTTGCTTTATGGTATTAAAAGCCCAGGTGTTCTAATCTAGCCCCATGACATAAATGTTACTTCCATTACCAATGACAACCAAACATTAGATACTATGAAGTGACCACCTTATTTGGTAACAAAAAGACAATAAATAGTCAAATAGCAGCTCACCTACATTGAGCTTGAAATAGAACTGTGGGCTGAAAAGTAAATGGTAGGTGAAAAAGTGGGGATGGCCTTTCTTTCAAGAAGCGAACAGTGATGAAATTCAGGGAAGGGAAGCACCTGACCGACAGCTTCTTTTTCTGCATCAGGCCTTCCAGGCCTATCTGTGGTCACGGCTGCATCTGGGATAAGCAGTTACTTGCAAATGGAATCTCAGCTTGCACTTAGAAGACTCTGCCTCAAGCACATACCTTTCTGTATCCTGCTTCACAGCCTCTTGTGACACCTTGGGAACACACTCTTCTATGAGGACAGATCAGAGGAAAACACTTCCGGGATCCAACTTCATAGTGAGGAAAGTATCACATGTTAATACCTCTTAGGTTTAGGGTGGCTATTATATGCACTCCTGTGGTGGAATGGAACCTCACTTAACTTAATGGGGACTTTGATAATGCACCCCAAGATCCACTTTGCTTCCTTTCCTGTCCTCTTCTATTCATTCACTTGTTAATGCCTCATACTGCTGCCACATATTTTTGCTCATATATTGACATTGCCAGCATTAAGTGAACTCTTGACTATGCAATGTTAGAATTTTACCAAGCAAATTCACATGCTGTGCCAAATACCTTGCGTGGGTACTGAGTGTTATTTCATTTCTTCTAAGAGTTCTTGTATACTGCAGGATTTGAAAGACTAGAAACTACATATCCCAGCTCGATCTCCTTACAAGCAAGATTTCATTTCAAAATTTGCAAGGACACTGTCTTCCAGTGGGGTTAGAGGGAGGGGTCAGAGACTGTAAAGTCACCCTTGCAAAATTGACCACTTTAACATGCAGGCATCTGAAAACATTGATGCCAATTATTGGCTCTTGTGCTTTTTGATTAATTTCCCTAACTTTCCTCCAACATTTTCAGGATTTTAAGCCTATTATTCTCTATGGCAAGTCCTCTTCTGGTCAACCTACCTATAGAGGTTTCCATTTTTATGACCAAACCCAAATTGATACACCTATATCATTTAATTTTAGCATTAGATAACTAAGAAGAAAATTTGATTTTAAGTGGTTGATAGGTAAGAAGAACATAGCAACATCTAGATCAGGTAACAAAACAAGGGCATTTTAGGAGATAATGCAGATATATTACATTGTTGGTCAAGTTAAAAATCATTTCAAGAGGAGGGGGTACATGATGGTGAATATTCTCTTTTTTCAGAAGAGATGTCAGTTTGAATAAATATGATGGATATAAAAGAGTGCAGTCTTACAACGAGATATATTTGAGTCCCCTGTAAGTCCTTGAAGGTGAAGGAATTAGAAAAGATGAGCCAATCATGGAACCCTCATTCATATGTGTGTGGTGACTGCACTATCTGACTTCCCATGGGAGATGATACTAGGAATTTGTACTGTGTGGTACTTTGCAGAGAAAAGTCAAATTTATTGCCATAATTTAGAATTTTGAGTTACAGAGCAGTTGATGAAATGATCCCATCATGTTTATTTGATAAACCAGTAAGGTAGCATTGTAAAATGTAGTATTTTTTAATGCCTTTCAGATATTCTGGAGAGGAGAATGAAAGCTTCCTTTCTCTTATTTGTTGGAGTGCAATATTTCCCTAGTCATTTAATTCCAAGTTTTTGAGTCTTAAATGAAACGAATGCTTAAGTTATTATGTGTTCCAGGTAGCCAATTGCTTAATATTTTCTATGTATAGCTATTTTGTACTATTTACCCAGAGATTTGAGGAATAGTTTTTTTTTCTTTTTTTACCTAATGATCCCAATTTATACTCCATGATTTTGTTAAAAAATTAAGGGTAAAATTACAGAATGTACTTCATTAAAAAGGCACATATATTAGTCAGGGTTATCTAGAGAAACAAAGCCAATATGATGGAAGAAAGGGTGAGTGGGTAGATAGGTAGGTAATTTTGATAGATACATAGATGGATAGAGAGATCAACTGACTGATCAATAGAAAGATACACAGGCAGATAGATTTACTCTAGGGAATTGGCTTAAGTGATGGTGGAGGCTGGAAAATACCAAGATCACCATTCTAGAGACCAAAGAGAGCTAATAGTGCAGTACTGGATTAAAGACTGGCATGCTGAATATTTAGGATATGCCAATGATTCAGTTCAAGTTTGAAGTTACAGAAAAAACAAAACCAAATAAAACAATGTCCAAGTTCAAAAGCAATAAGGAGGAATTTGGTCTTACTCAGCCTTTTTTTTGTTCTATTCAGACATCCAAATTATTATAAGAAAACCAGTCAAATGAGGAAGAGCAATCTTCTTTACTCATTCTAAAATATAACTGGTGGGGTGGGGAGGTAGTTCACTTGACAAAGTGCTTATTTCCACAAACATGAGGACCTGAGTTTGATTCCCAGTATCCACTACAAATGCTGGGTGTGGTGATGTCAGCTTATAATCCTAGGGATGGAGAATCAGCGACAGGAAGATTCTTGGAACTCACTGGTCATCCATTGTATACGTACCAGCTATCTCTGGGTCAATGAGAGACCACTATCTCTCAAATGTCTCAAAAAAAAAAAAACAGGTCAGTATTCCCAAGGAATGATACCTGAAGCTATGACCTACACTTGCATGGGCACTCATGCCTGAACATGTACACATATACACACATGTGTAAAAACGATTTAAATGTTAATCTCATCCAGGACCACCCACATAGACACTTCCAGAATAATGTTTTGCCAAATGTCTAGGTACTTCATGGCCTAGTCAGGCTGATACACAAAATTAAACATCATAACACTCAAATTCTGTGCAAAGGAACATGTGCTTTCTATCTAAGAATATCCAGAACAAAAATATGTATTTACTTGAACATTTTCAAACACCATATCAGTAGGAGTTCCTATGTTACTTGTTAGAGATACAAAGACATAGACACCCTCTCCCTTATTTTTTGGTTTTTCAAGGCAGGGTCTCCCTCTAGCCCAGGCTGACCTGGAATTCACTACGTAGTCTCAGGATGGCATCAATGTCACAGTGATCTTCCTGCCTCTGCCTCCCAAGTGCTGGGATTAAAGGCGTGTGCCACCACGCCCAGCTTCATAGACCCTATTTTCAATGATCCCATAGTCCCAGCAGAAAGGCATACAGTAAGGAAGAGTGTGCATTGTAATGCAATAGAGTTCTGTGCGGGATGATGAGAATGGACAGACAAGTTGTCTACAGCAAGATGGAGATATAGATAACATATGATATATGCCTTAAAGGGGAAACAACCTTTTGATAGAAGGAAAAATGATGAATATGTATAACAAGTTAGAGAAGCAGGGAAGAGAGCAGCACAGTTGAGAAATTACAAGTAGTTATCATGAGGAATGAAAAAAATAATGCATTTAAGCACACATGAAATAACATTCTGAAGCACCAGTATTTGGAACTCAGTAAATGCTAACCCTGCTCTGCTTTTCCCTTTTAACTTCTTGTTTCTGTCCATTCTTTAGGTAGATCATAAGCATTTAAATGTCAGACAACATTTGGCTAACATAGAAGTACTTCATGAAATTCACTACTCTTAAAGAAATCATTTCTGTCTTATAGAAACTGGACCTTAGCAGATGTTTCTGAGTGAATTTATTCATCATATTGCATTGCCTTGCAATGTGGGATGCTTTTCAAAGCCCTTTTTGGGTGAACAGATTGTGTTGCTGCTGAGGGAATTCACAGGAATGAGGCAATCACTGTAATTCAAATAATTTCTCCTCATTTAAGAGCACCAACTGTTTATATTAGTACTGACATGATCCATTTATGAAGCATCTTAGCACAGTTGCCTCTGAAATTTTTTGGCTGTCAAATGGTCATCAGAACTGGGTTGGCTGTAATTGTAAACAAGAACCTTTTGATCTCTTTATCAAAACCTTTCTGAATTGTCACCATGTTTGGGTGCAATTGGATGACTTATCCCACTACATGAAAAAAGTGTGGCCTTTTCAGTTCTCTGAATAATATGATTCGAATGTGCAACAACCTGCACCAACCCTAGAAATACACAATTAATGTGCCCCCACTCCCAATTGGTTCTTCATCTAGTAAAAGAAAAAAAAAGACACACATACAAATAATTGCAGCAGAAATTAATCATTTAGGCAACATATACAGGAGTGATTATACCAACACAAACGAACCTTCTTTATTCAAAAACTCACAAAACAGAGAGAAATTGAAAAGGATCTTTAGATACTGGGTACAGAATTACCCTAGGGGAGGGGAGTGGGAAATAATAAAACAATATATTCCATTGAGGAAAAGAAATTGGCTTGGCATAGTTATAACACATTGGGGAAGGGTAGCAGACAATGTTGGGAAAACAGCCAAAGACTGGGTTTTGTCTTAGAAATGTGTGTGTGTGTGTGTGTGTGTGTGTGTGTGTGTGTGTGTGTGTGTGTGTTTGTAGTGTATATGATGTGCACATAGTGACATTTTCCTTAAACTGTGAACTAGGTTAATACAATAGCTTTGACTTTTATATATCACACTCTTGTAATGGGTGCTATGTCTATTTCATCAATATTTCATTTTCTCAGATGCATCATTATAAGAAAGTAATGAATCTTTGTAGGTCAGAAAGGTTATAAAATGGATTATAACAACTTCTTGACAATCTATCAAATGCCTAATATAACTTTTAATTTTCCTCTCCTCTTTTTTATTGAGAAACTCCCTGCATATTGAATGAAGCCCAACTCAGCCTGTTTTCTGTGATTGAATCTGAGTAGATAGGATGGTGATCATTTGAGGGCAGAGACATGTCTAGAAATGTGGACTTGGATGTCTAGAGAACAATGTATAGAAGCAGACCATGATATGATTCATTTGTGTTATAAAATTTCTTTTTGCTAGTGTGATAACTCTGGACACGAGAAGGAATACAAACAACGATAGCAAATGATAAAAAATGATGGTGGAAAGACTAGATAAGAAGCAATGGCATGGATTTAAGTGAAAACAGCTGAGGACCTGAATTGCTCCTGTAATAATAGGATGAAGAGGAGAGGTTGGATGTGAAGATGCAGTAGGTATGTCAGTGGATGCTGGATAGTGAATGAGAAGGAGGTAGAGAAGACTAGGGTCACATCTACATTTCTGACTAAAATTGTCTGTATACAATGTGGCTGCAAATAAGAATAAGCTGATGGAGGGAAGGAGGTTTTATTTTTTTGGAGTGGTGTGGTAAGAGAGGATAATCAGTAATTTTTTAAAATTTTTTTTTAAATTTTTTATTTATTTATTTGAGAGCGACAGACACAGAGAGAAAGACAGATAGAGGGAGAGAGAGAATGGGCGTGCCAGGGCTTCCAGCCTCTGCAAACAAACTCCAGACGCGTGCGCCCCCTTGTGCATCTGGCTAACGTGGGACCTGGGGAATCGAGCCTCGAACCGGGGTCCTTAGGCTTCACAGGCAAGCGCTTAACCGCTAAGCCATCTCTCCAGCCCACTTTTTTAGTAATTTTTGATTAGGTAAAGTAGAAAGCTTTTGTAACATCAGCAGTCAGATGGTGATTTGGTGCTGGTCTTCAAGAAAACCTAGTGGTTAGTGACAGGCGAAATCATGAATTTCATCGATGCATCTGAGAGAGAACACTAATCTGAAACATCTTTTCCCGACTTTTGTTCATTTCTAGTGACATAATGTTGAAGGACTCCATATATATACAATATTTACAAGGTATATGTAATGTGTTATATATGTATATATAATATCTTATACATATCTCCCAGGTAATGATGACCAACCCTATTATGTAGGTACCAACGGAATATTAGTGACTCCTAGACCTAACAACTAAGAAGTGACCTGATTTGGCAATATCAACACAGCAAATAGTCAAACAGTAATTCACCTTCATTGAGCTTGAATCTGAGTAATAGGGAGATTAAAAGCAAATATGTGAAAATGGGGAAATGGTCTCTCTTTCAAGATGGAACTAATGATGAAGTCAGGGAACTGGAGTTCCTGGCACTCATGTCAGGCCTACCTGTAATCTCTCTCCTTGCACACGCAGGCCCCACTTGCATTTACAAGGTTCTGCCTCTGTATTTTGCATCAAGGCCCCTACTGACACCTAAGACCCACAGTGATCCCTTGTATGAGCGCAGACCAGAAACTTGAGAGAAGTACCTCCAGCGTCCAACCTCATAAAGAGGAAAGGATTTTCTATAAATACTTCGACCTCATGTTTAGAGTGGTCTTTTTGCTTCTCTGGTGGAATGGAGCCTCCACTTAGCATGGCAGTGACTTTGATAATGCACCCTGTGATTTACTTTTCTTCTTCCCCATTTCTCTTCTTTCCACTCATTCATTCTCTGACATCAACTCTCACATACACTGCAGCAGTCTCTGGGTTTTGAGAAATTGAAACAAAGCAGTACTGGCATTTCCATGAACTTCACCTCATCAAAGCCAGACATTCAGGCTGTGCCTCTTAGCAGGTTGTAAGTCACTTCAGAGGACAACTGTGTATCTATTCCCTGAGAATAGAAGAGCTATGCTTTTCTAGAAGATGAGAAATATGAAGTGGTTAGGATTACACCCTGGCTTTAGAACCCTTCCTCCTGCAAACCCTGACTCTGTGATGGCTCCCCATAGGAAATAGCACCCCTTGTGGTGTCATTGCTCCTACAAAGTTCCATCCAGGATGCATTATCAATGGTTTCAGAGAAAGTCATCTCTAACATTCAACAAGACTATTAATTCTTGGGTAGTATTAATGAAGTCTAATAGCTCTTGGGACAAAGAGGTGAATTTTTACAAATGTATTTCCTAGTATTTGTGCCTCCTTAAGTGTTACTTCGAAGGATGGAAAGCAGGAACATATATAATGGTGGTGATTTTTATTTACTTTTGACACTCTTTGAATCTGTTATGTATTATGAGCCAAATCTAAAAAAAAGTATTCAATCACATTTTTTAAAGGAATATTGGTTAAGGCTTTTCTTTCTCTATGTACAAAACACTGTTCTGGTTATAAAAAGATATATAAAATGTAATCACTTCTCCAAAGGACTCATATCCTAACAGGTAGACTTGGGTTACACAAAATATGAGCAAAATGTCCTAATACTTATAGACTAGTGGAGTGAAAAATTATAGTAGGTTTTTAAAAAATTTACTATCATAAAAATAAAAGGTGATCCTAGAGCCCCAATTTTTTTTTATTAATTAGCTTTGTATTCAGCAAATACAGTCAGTTTGGTACCATTATTAGGTTCATCCATAACTTATCCCCTCCCCTTGGCCCCTCCTTGTTGAGGTATATGGGTCATGCATTGTGGAGTTAGCCCTCAGTTATGGGTAGGATAAATGTCTCTGCATATCATGACCCAACATGTGGCCCTAGAGCCCAAATATTAACTAATATCATACCAATTATCTTTGTAATTTTCTACAGCTCTATCTCCGTTGTCCATTCATCCATCCATCCATCCATCTATCCACTCATCCTTTTAAATATCCATCTATGTAGCCACACATTATTTCATTCCAATGTAAGAATTAAAAAAGCTAACAAAGAAATAAGTATCCATATTCTACCAAAAGTTCTATGGGAGTGCTGGAGAGATGGCTTAGTGGTTGAAGTGCTTGCCTACAAAGCCAAAGGACTCAGGTTTGATTCCCCAGAACCCATGTAAGCTAGATGCACAAAGTGGCACATGTGTCTGGAGTTTGTTTGCAGTGGCTGGAGGCCTTGGAATGCTCATTCTCTTGCTCCCTCTCCCTCCCCTTCTCTCAAATAAATAAATAAAAATAAAATAATTAAAAATTTAAAAGTTCAGCTGGGCTTGGTGGCACATGCCTTTAATCCCAGCACTTGAGAGGCAGAGGTAGGAGGATCGCCATGAGTTCGAGGCCACCCTGAGTTCCAGGTCAGCCCGAGTTAAAGTGAGACCCTTCCTCGAAAAACCAGAAAAAAATAAAAAATAAAAAGTTCTATGGGAGATAATTAGGTGAAAAGAATAGGCAATAATTTAGGGATCTTGAAATTGTGATATAATACTGAAATTCTAGGTTGAAGTAGAAAATATGAAGAGAACATTTTCTTTTTAAAAATATTTTTATTTATTTTATTTGCAAGCAGAGAGAGACAAAGAGAAATGAGAGAGAGAGAGAATGGATGCAGGGCCTCTAGCAGCTGCAAATGGAAGTCCAGATGCGTGTGCAATTTTATGTCTGTCTTTATGTGGGTACTGGGGAGTCAAAACCAGGTCATTAGGCTTTTCAGGCAAGCACTTTAACCACTGAGCCATCTCACCAGTTGAAGAGGACATTTTCACCAAAAGATTGGTAAGGACCAAAGATGTATGAAGTGGAGACATTGTTGTGATGACTGATGCTGGTGAAGACAGGAATGATGAAGGAAGAAAAACTTTATTTCATATCTTTCTTCTTCTCCTCCTTCTCTTTTCCTTCCCCCTTCTTCTCTCTCTTCCTCTTCCTCCCCCTTCCTCCTCCTTCTTCTTCCTACCCCCTCCTTCTCCCTGTTCTTATTCACCCCTTCTTTCTCCTCCCCTTCCTTACTCTTTTTGAGATGGGATCTTGCTATGAAGCACAGGATGGCCTCAAACTCCTAATCCACCTGCCTCAGTTTCCTAAATTAATGAGACATGCTCCACCATGCCCAGCTCACCTTTTCTGATTTCATCCTTACAACCATCCTGTCTAAGTAGAATGAAAATGTTTATATAAACAGTGGGTTTCTTTGCAAATGTAAGTTATTATACTGGTATGATGCATTGTTACACTTTTTTTTTTCTGATATCTCTGAGGCCAAAGATTATTACTTTTTGAACCAGAGTTTGACCAAGAAATTAAGGAGCTGGCAGTGCTGACTTGTGTGTGGTTGGGGATTTAGTGGTATTTTGTTGTTTTTGCATTTCTGGCAAAAATTGAAGCTGTGGAGCATGGTTTGTTAAGCTGTACACATGTTCATTGCAGCCAAGGTTTACATTAAGCCCCCTGCACCATTTCTTGCCAAAATAGGGCTGGATAATCTTTTTGACCCCAGTACAAATATAAACAACCTCCTCACAGAAGATTGCAGTTTTTAAGTTCTTTCCCATTATTGCTAGCTGTCCATCTCATGAAAAAGAGTCACCTGCAATAAGTCCTTATCTCTGATTTTATTTGTGATGTTTCTAAGGCTTTTATTTAGTAATTAATTTATCATTTATTATTTACTTATTCATTTAAGTTATTTATGTATGTGGGCATGCATGTGACATGATGCTCTTGTGGAGGAAGTTGGTTCCTACTGTCCACTTCTTTTGAGGCAGGATTTCTTTCTCTGTTCTTTGTTGTGCTCACCTTGAGTTCTGGGACATTTTCCTATGTTCACCTCCCATCTCACCACCAGTAGGCTGGGATTACCATGGATTTGGGTTTTTTTATGTGGGGGTCTGGGGATAGAAAGTGGGTTCTCAGGCTTGAGCTTGACATCAAGTGCTTTATTGACTCAGCCATCTCTCCATCCCTTTGGAATCTTTTTTTTTTTTTTTTGAGACAAGGTCTCATATGTATATAATCCAGGTTTTCCTTAATCTTGTTACATAGCTTAGGCTGACTTAAAATTCATGATACTTCTGCCCCCTGAGTGTTGGGATTACTGTTGGGTGCTACTATGCCTAACTCTCTTCCTCTTTTTATCTATGTATCTATCATCTATTTATCTATCATCATCTATTTAGCATCTATATCATCTATCTATCTTCTTTCTTTCTTTCTATCATCTGTGTGTTTATTTTTATCATTGAATTTCAGTATCTCCATTCTCTGCTAGTCATTTTCCAGCTCCAGTGTCTTTGTGACTTTGGACTTGCCAGAGTTACTAGATGCTTGTTTAATTACAACTTTCAAGGTTTTCGGCTTTGGATATGTAGCAGAATCTCCATCAAGCATAACAAACTCTTGGTAGTCATGCCTTACCCAAGTTCTTCTCCCCATCAATACTATTCTTCCTAAAATATGAATTAACTATGGCTATATTTTCAGCTGTAAATGTCTTTAAATGCCTTTTGGAGGACATAAGAGGTTTATGGTCCTGAGTATCATAATCAGGCTCTACCCACAATTCAAGTAGACCTTAGTCCTGGTATCCTGCAGGATGCTTGAATAGAGAGAATGGATTGGTTTGTATAAATTCTGTAATGAATGTCATGTTAACAATAGCATGCATAACATCTCCATGAAGCCGATATGTGTTTGTTTAGCTCCTTCCAGCTTGCAGGCCTATGGCCACTATTTGGTGTTCAAGAATGACTTTTTACTTTCCTTTAAAATATTTTATTTATTTATTTCAGTTAGAGAGAGAGCAGGAAATAGATAGAGAGAGAGAGAGAGAGAGAGAGAGAGAGAGAGAGAGAGAGAGAAATGGGTGTGCTAGGGCCTCTAGCCACTGCAAATGAACGGCAGATGCATGTGCCACCTTGTGCATCTGGTTTAGGTGGGAACTGGGGAATCAAATCTGGGCCTTCAGGTTTAGTAGGCAAGCACCTTAACCACTAAACCATATCTACAGCCCAGGAATGACTTTTTGATTGAGTTATATGAAGTATGGATTGGCAACTACTCTAAAACCTCTGATCTCTAAAGGAAAGCTTAGCAGAATCACACAGAAACATCTTGGTATTTCAAAGTCAAAACAAGACATTTGGGGTTTTTACCTAGTGATTCTGCTAGGTTTATTGGTTAAAAATATAAATAAAGATTACTGGGCATGGTGTTTCACACCTTTACCCTCAGCATTCTGGAAGCTGAGGTAGAAGGATCATTGTGAGTTTGAGGCCAGCCTGAGCTATAGTGAGACTCTGCCTCTATCATCTCTCTCTCTCTCTCTCTCTTATCTATCATCTATCTATCTATCTATCTATCTATCTATCTATCTATCTATCTATCTATCTATGTATCATCTATCTATCTAGATATAAAGATAATTTCTACTCTCGGAGAACATTGTTAGATGACTTATAAATATTCATTGAAGTTCGTGTTTCTGTGATCCATTATGACCAGTAGAATGTGGAAGGAAGTGGGAGAGGGCATGTCCAGGCCTGACTAATGTAAACCTGCACTGCAGTCTTGCATCTACATTATCTTCTGGTAGGTTGGACTGGAGGACATTCCTCATGGATGCTTAGGGATTCACATATTGACGACAGTGTAGGGTCACAAGATGAAAGGTGTCTGGGCTCCAAATCACCATTATCAGAATTTTTTCACTAGTGACTAGTATGCATTATGTTAGAAGTCATTACTGTGTTAAGTCATATAATTGGGGTAGGGTGGGGTAAAGCACCTGTGATTAGCTAATCTAATAGATGGTATGCATGGCTACATGATGAGTTGGAAGTAATGCTTGGAAGGGATTATACCATAGGAGAAAGACTATGTAGAACAGTATTCCATGGCTAGGAAGTTCCATCTATATGACTTACACACTGACCTGTGTATCACAGTACTGCCCAGCAGTCATCACAGATCCAAGTACCTGCACCGATCCATGAGAGGACTTCCTTAGCCAGAGTTAAGGAGGGGCCCAGGAATAGATATTTTAATCATTATCATACTTGATTATGATGTGGGTGTACCCTGAAGGCTATTTTGAGATGTAGTGATAACATGGGATCACATAAATACTAAGGGTATTTATCAAATGAATAATTAACTGAACAAGGGGCAGGAAAAGAGAAAACAAAAATGAGATTACAAGTGAGGATACATGTGAAAAGGAATAAACAGTAGGGGGAAAACCTGGTCCCAAGGCACATTAGAAGGTGGGACATCCTGTCACAGGTGGCTGTGGCTGATGATGGTCTACAAGGCATATGGAGTGTGCTCCTGAGCTTGCCAGCCATAATTTCCCAGGGGAGGCCCTATGTTTTGAGGAGCCTGCCTTTCATCTTGCATTTTATGTACATCCTGCTGACACCATCCTCTTACAAGCTTCCCTTCTGCTACAGGCATTTTCATGGCTAATCACATTGATGTATTTTTTTTTTTACATTCTCGAGGCAACAGAAAACAAGGAACATTATGCAGATAGATTTAAAATCGTTTGCCACATTTTAGCCTTTCCTCATTTTTTGTACGAAATTGAATTTGAGCCAAACAGCTGAGTTTTCTCTGTTCCTGAAGCCTCTCCATTTTGCTTTTCTGATGCCTACATAATAAGCATCTCTCTCTTGGTTTTGCTAACATAAACATCGTTTTATAAATAAGAGGCAGATGAAAAGTTCACCCAGGACCCATATGGTGCTAATGGCCAACGAGGGCTAGGCAGGAAACACAGAATTAAACTTGTGGAAGCTAAAATGCGAGGATAGAATGCACCTTGAGACTAAGAGTGAAAGAGACAAATAGCAGGATGAGAGAGTGGCAGACATGAGTGGGCATGCTAATAATTCCTGCCTGCTGTTAGACTTCTGCTGTGGGCTTGCATGTGTGCATACATGTGGCTTCCTAATCTGGCCATTTTAAGGGTCTCACATATCCTCTGCCAATATCCTAATAATTTCTTTCAAAATAATTGGAATGTCAGCTGAGACTGAGCTGAGTGTGTCTGTGCATGCCTGTAATCCCAACACTGGGAGGCTGAGGCAGGAGGATCATGAGTTCCAGGTTAGCCTGGACTACATAGTATAACCCTGTCTCCAATAAACAAATAGAATAGTTTTATGTCTAAATGTCAGATAAAGATAAACTGTTTACTATTGATATTATATATTTAAGAGTCTGAAGTATGTCAGTGTATTAGAG
This sequence comes from Jaculus jaculus, assembly GCF_020740685.1. Classification (NCBI taxonomy): domain Eukaryota; kingdom Metazoa; phylum Chordata; class Mammalia; order Rodentia; family Dipodidae; genus Jaculus; species Jaculus jaculus. The sequence continues at coordinate 9,934,916 of NC_059125.1, forward strand.
GAACATATCTTTAAGAACATCAACTAGAATTAATTTTTCTTTCTTCTTAAAATATTATAGTGGGGGCTAAGGATGTAGCTTGGTTGGTAGAGTACCTGCCTAGCATACCTGAAATCGTATGTTCTATCCCCAGCACAGCACAAACCCCATGTGGTGGCACATGCTTGTAATCCAAGCACTTGAAAGATAGAGGCATAAGGATCAGGAGTTCAAGGCCATTTTTGTCTACATAGGAAGTTCAAAACCATCTTGGGTTACATGTAACATTGTCTCAAAAATAAGACTAAACAAGACTAATGGAAGTCAGGTATGTTGGTCACATGTATAATCTCAGTAGATGGGAAGGTATGCTGAAGCAGGAAGATTGCTGAGTTCAAGGCCAATATGAGCTACATAATTAGTTCCTGTCAAGCCTGGGTTATAGAGTGAGACCCTATGAAAACAAAACAACAAAAACCCCATTATCACAGAAATATTATCATTATAATAGTATATCAAAACATTATTAAAAGAACTAAAACTTATAAAGCACTGTGAAAAGAAATCATTTTCATATATTTCCACATTCATTCACATTCCACATTTGTTGTTGTAGCAACAACCTTGTAAGACTAAGACCTTGAATATACTAGGTTAGTAACAGAAACTAAATCTTAGAGAAAGAAGAAGTAAGTTCAAGGTTTCAAACTTAACAGAAAACATGGCTAGTATTTGATCCTAAGCAGAAACATAATTTCTTCTAAGTAAGAATTCAAATTTTTATTCATGTAATGTTTACTAAGGAGGGCATTAAAACAAAGCTTTATACACTCTGATTTTCTTTATTCTTTATCCTTTTTGACAGGCTTGTGAAGTAGGCATCATTATCTCTGTTCTGTGGTGAAGGAAGTAAACAGTAAAGAGATTAGTTGACTTGTCCACTATCATACAGCTCTTATGTAAGAAAAGGCTGTGGTATATTGGTCCTAAATAGTTTCTGGCTAAGCTTTTAACTGCCACTCTCTGCTGTTTGATATCTAGTCAGGCTGCAATTTGAAACTCCAAACTGCTGGTGGCCACTCCCCACTGTGTCTGCTTGTCAACCTGTTATATGCTCCATTGAGGATGGGCATCCTTCATTTAAAATTCCAGGCTCTAAGTTGTTGAAACTGCTGGAGTTGGGAGACTCCAGAGAGCTTCAGTGAGGGGCCTGGGAGATTAATTTTGGTGGAAATGCTGGCAGAAGAGAACATGAAATGGTGGATTCCTCTGAGATTTAAAATAAATTGCTATGTGGGTATACTATTTCCTTCTCATAACACTCTTGGGAACTGAATAAAGGGAAGCTATTGGATACTTTCTCCAACCCCAGTGCTGTCCCAGGTGAGATAAAAATAGAAAAAAAAAAACTCTGTGTGAACTGGGGAATGGTATTTACCTGAAATATAACCCAGGCATGTATAGAAATATATCTACAGCTGAGATCAAATAAGTAAAATGTTCACTCTGTCTTTTGAAAGGTTAACAGTTGGTTTCAAGAAGGCATTTCTGACTTTTGGCTACATAGATCAAGAGAAGAGGCTGTGCTCTGTAATGAGGATGAGAAGCAAGGGGGAATTAATTGTGTAATTGAAATTAACACTAAGTAGCCATAAAATTCTTTCTAGGAAGAGCCAGATTTCCTTATGTCAAACTGAAATTGGGAAAAAAAATCACAACACAGGATTTTTTTCAGACAGTGTTGGAAGACGTTTGTATTCAAAAGCAGCATGGCATAAAGCTGAGCTGTCCAACTCTGTAGCCACTAGTCCTAGGTAATATAAAACACCTGAAATGTAACCAGTCCAAATAATATGTGCTGAAAGGGCAGGAAATAAACCAGATTTCAAAGACTTAGTAAGGGGGCTGGAGAAGGTTTAGCAGTTAAGGTACTGGCCTGCAAAGCTAAAGGACCCAGGTTCGGTTCCCCAGGACCTACATAAACCAGATGCACAAGGTGATGTATGCATCTGGAGTTCATTTGCAGTGGCTAGAGGCCCTGGCACTCCCCTTCTCTCTCTCTCTCTCTCTCTCTCTCTCTCTCTCCCACTCAAAAATATAAAATATTAAAACAAAAACAACAACAAAGACTTAGTAAGGTACAAGTAAGCCAAATACATCTTTGACAATTTTCTACAAATTATATGTTAAAATGATAACATTTTTGATATATTGATCTAAATAACAGATGTTATTAAACTTATGTTCACCTGTCTACTTATGCTTTGTTTCTTGTAACTGCTAGAAAATTTGAAGCAACATTGCAATTCAAATTATATTCCATATATATACATATATATATGTATATATATGGAATATAATTTATAATCTCTCTACATATGGAATATATATAGAATGCAGGCACATACATGCTATGGCACATTTGTGTTCAGAGGGCAACCTCGAGTGTCAGCCTTTACCTTCCACCTTGTTTGGAGGCAGGGTCTCCTGTTAGCTGCTAAATATTTCAGATTAGCTGGCCTGTAAGCTTCTGGGGATTTCCTATCTCCACCTCCTATTCTGCCATAGGAGCACAGGGGATATAGATACATGCTACCATGTCTGACTTTTTATGGGCTCTGGGGATTTGGACTCAGTTTCTCATGCTTGTGTGGCAAGTGATTTTCTCACTGAGCTGTCTTTCCAGCTCCCACATTATATTTTGATTAGAAAGGAATGATATATATCTGAGCATGGGCTCTTTGATTCCTTACCCAGTTTTCTTATTTTTGTGAATATATTTTTTTGTGAGTAGAGTTGTCCAAATTTTTATTCCTATATATGGACAAATTGCTCATATATTCCATTTAGCGCTGCCCCCTTTCCTGAGGATAGCCTTTGAGGTCCAACAACAATTGGATTAAAAGTATCTCTGGGCTAGAGAGATGGCTTAGCGGTTAAGCGCTTGCCTGTGAAGCCTAAGGACCCTGGTTCAAGGCTCGACTCCCCAGGACCCACGTTAGCCAGATGCACAAGGGGGAGCATGTGTCTGAAATTTGTTTGCAATGGCTGGAGGCTCTGGCATGCCCATTCTCTCTCCCTCTCTCTATCTGCTTCTTTCTCTCTCTGTCTGTCGCTCTCGAATAAATAAATAAAAATAACAAAAAAATAAAAAAGTATCTCTGCCACTCATTGGCTTTGTAATGGTTGCAAGAGTCCCCATTTCTGAGCTTTAGTTTGCACTTATGCAAAATGAGCAAACTAATACCTATATTTTATGGCTCCTCTGATCAAAAGAGATGAGATTGAAAGGAGCTGGCAGAGTGGCTGTCTACAAATACATAGTTTTATCTTGCCATTCTTTCTTTTTTAAATTTATTTGTTTGAGAGAGAGAGAAAAATGCATGTGTGCATGCATGTGTGTGTGTTTGTTTGTAGATGTGCCAAGGCTTCTTGTTGTTGCAAATGAACATCAGATGCTTATGCCATTTTGTTGTGACATGTAGGCTTTACAAGCAAGTGCCTTTAACTATCGAGCAAACTTCCCAGCCACATTTTGTCTTTTCTTGTGTCACAGTTTTTTTAATTTGAGAGAATTTATTTTTAATTTTTAATTATCTAACTGAATTTAAGGTATAAAGGGAATCAAAAGCATTTTGGGATATATAGAGACTTATGAAGTCCTGTTGAAAGCATTGCCTAAAGGGGAATGCCACCAGAATGAAAATATGACCTAAAATTTTAAGAGAATAATAACAATAGAAAAAAGCATCAATCTAAAAATAACTATATATCATTATATGTAATCAGAGTGGCAGAAATCAAATGATGAAAATAATACTAATAATATTGCAACACTGGCTTTAAAATCTTAGATTTTTTTCCTTTGGAAATAAAGGGGAGTGAAGGAGGGAAGTGAGAAGTGAGAGGCCTACCTTGTTTGAAGAAAGATAAAGATTAATTTTGAAAACAAATCAAAATACTATACTGTTTTTGCATGTGTTTGTGTACACATGATGTTCATGTGTAGACACACGTGTGTATATATGAATGCACATGCACAAGTGTGGAGGTGGAGGTCAGAAGTCAGTGTTGTGTGTCTTTCTATATTATTTCCTAGTTTATTTTCTTGACATGGGGTTTCTAATTGAATCCAGGGCTCACTGATTCTGCTTGACAAGATAGCCAGTAAACATCAGAGATTTTTTTGGTCTCTACTTCCTTGGTGCTGAGATTATAGGCACATCCCACCATGACTAGCTTTTTTACATGTGTGTTGGGGGTCCAAACACATGTTTTTGCATGACAAGCAGTTTACCCACTAAGCATCTCCCTAACCCAAATATTATGCTCACAAGTACACATTTGTTTAAATGTTAAGAGTATAGACTAGCAGGATAGGGAAAAAAATGACAACTTGTCTCAATTACTCTAGCTAAATTAAGGGGAACAAAAATACTCATCACAGCAGGAGGTGAAGAAAATAAAATGAAACAGAAGTAATAATAAATACAAGAACAAAATATATTATGACTTTCTTAGTTGATTTTGTTACTAAAACAAAATACTTGACGTTAGGTAGCATACGAAGAAAAGATTTTTATAAAGTCACAGTTTGCAGGCTCAAAATTAGTAGGGTGGCTCCATCAGTCTGGCCTCCGGCAAATGATCCCTTGGTATGAAATCATGACAGGAGTACTAGTGAAAAAGAGAGAATACATGGTGAGAAGAAGCCTGAGCGGGGAGGGGCCAGTCTTGCTCTTTTTTTTTTTTTTTTTTTAATAACAGGCATTCTTATCAGAACTAACTGGATTACCATGAGAACAATGTAAATGCATTCTAGAGAAGCATGCCTGTGGCAGTCGGGTTCATATTGCTGGTAGAAAACACCTGACAATGAGAAGCTTGTGGGAAAAAGAGTTTAGTTTGGCTTAAAGACTCGAGGGGAAGCTTGATGGCATGAGCAGAGGGTGGACATCACCTCCTGGCCAACATCAGATGGACAACCTCAGCAAGAGACTGTGCCAAACACTGACAAGAGGAAGCTGGTTGTAATACCCATAAACCATCCCCCAACCTCCTAGAATGTAATGAACCATCTCCATCACATCTGTTGGGGCCCAGAAAACATTATAGAGAAAGTAGTGGATTAAACATGAGTCCTGTTCTCACTGCTAGCCTAAGAACCTCTGCTATGGAGATGGTGGTAGACAATGAAGAGACTCAAAACTCATCAAAGGCAAAAATCAGAGGCTGCTGGGAGCTCAGTATGAAAGGATATCTAACACGCCCTCCAAGGGTCAAGAAACGTTGCAGCAAAAAGTAGTGAAAAGAATGTAAGAGCCACATGGTGGGAAGGTGTGCTCTGAGGCATTGTTCTCCACCTCAGAGACTGACTGGTACATTCATTATCCCATACTGATTATAGATAACCCCAGTGAGGAGGCCCTTAGTGAAATGATGGTAGGGGAAAGGGAGTATAAGAGTATAATCCAATGAGAATATGATCAATTTGCAATATGTTCATATATTAAAATTCCAAAATAACAAATACTAAAATTAGGAATAAATGTATGAAAGCTGTGAATAGTAAAATTTTGAAATGTGCATATTAAAACAAAATAGAGGCTGGAGAGATGGATTATCAGTTAAGCACTTGCCTGTGAAGCCTAAGTACCCCGGTTCAAGGTTTGATTCCCCAGGACCCATGTTAGCCAGATGCACAAGGGGGCACACGCATCTGAAGTTCCCTTACAGTGGAAGGAGGCCCTGGCATGCCCATTCTTTCTCTCTCTCTCTCCCTCTTTTTCTATTGTTCTCAAATAAATAAAAATAAACAATTTTTTTAAAAAAACAAATAGAAATACAAGATAGACTATATATATTCTCTCAAATACATTGAGAGAATTCATGATGACTTCTCAGAACTTGATGTCAAAAAGTATTTGCTTGTAAATGTGTGGGTTTTTTTTTTTTTTTGAGGTAGGGTCTCATTCTCGCTCAGGTGGATCTGGAATTCACTATGTAGTCTCAGGGTGGCCTCGAATTTACGGTGACCTTCTACCTCTGCCTTATGAGTGCTGTGATTAAAGGCATGTGCCACCATGCCCAGCATTGTAAAGGTTTTAATTAGACACTTATGAAGCTTAATTTGATATAATTTCATAACCAACAACCTGAAGAAAATAATCTTTTCAAATATGTATAGTGACAAATGCTCCAAAGCAGAAACTATAGGCCATATTTTCTGATCATAATGCAATAGAATTAATACAAAATTAAAGGCAAGTAATCCAAATGACTTTTTGGATGAAGAGAAAACCAAAGCCAGTTACAAAATAAGTTTAAGTTAAATGAGCCCTATAAAAAAAAATATGTGAGGAGTACTTAAAATATATTGCACTGCAAAGGACACTGTGAATAAAGCAAAGAGGCAACCTACAGAATGGGAAAAAAGTCTTCACCAGCTATATATCTGATAGAGGATTGATATGTAGGATATACAAAGAACTCAAAAAGTTAAATAATAAGGAATCAAACAAGCCAATCAAAAAATGGGCTATGGAGCTAAATAAAGAGTTCTCAAAGGAAGAAATACGAATGGCATATAAGCATTTAAAAAAATGTTCTACGTCACTAGTCATCAGGGAAATGCACATTAAAACTACATTGAGATTCCATCTCACTCCTGTCAGATTGGCTACCATCATGAAAAAAAATGATCATAAATGTTGGAGGGGATGCAGAAAAAGAGGAACCCTTCTACACTGCTGGTGGGAATGCAATCGGGTCCAGCCATTGTGGGAACCAGTGTGGAGATTCCTAAAACAGCTAAAGATTGATCTACTATATGACCCAGCTATAGCACTCCTAGGCATATATCCTAAGGACTCATGCCATTACCTTAGAAGTATGTGCTCAGCCATGTTTATTGCTGCTCAACTTATAATAGTAGGGAAATGAAACCAGCCTAGATGTCCCTCAATTGATGAGTGGATAATGAAGATATGGCACATTTATACAATGGAGTTCTACTCAGTGGTAAAGAAAAATGAAGTTATGAAATTTGCAGAAAAATTCATGGATCTGGAAAGGATTATACTATGTGAGATAACCCAGGCCCAGAAAGCCAAGTACCACATGTTCTCCCTCATATGTGGATCCTAGCTACAGATGATTGGGCTTCTGTGTGAAAAGGAAAAAACTCAGTAGCACAGGCCAGTAAGGTAAAAAGGAGATATAAAGGGAAGAGAAAGGAAGGGAGGAGGGTACTTAATAGGTTGGTATTGTATATATCTAAGTAGAATGATTGAGGTGGGGAGGGGATATTATGGAGAATGGAATTTCAAAGGGGAAAATGGGGGGGAAGGGAGGGTATTACCATGGGATATATATATATATATATATATATATATATATATATATATATATATATATATATTGTAATCATGGGAAATGTTAATAAAAATTGAGAATAAAAAGAAATCACCCAAGCAAAAATAAAATAAAATAAATATATGAGATGTATGCATTTTTAGAGTAACAAAGAAAATGAAATTGATATTGAAATCTCAAACTGAAAGGAATGGTAGAAAAGCCAGAAGGAAGCACAAGTCACTGTAAAGTAGATATAACTGAGTTAGGTTTCTAAGACACAGAGCTGAGGTCTTCTGGTCAAGGTGGCATCCAGCCAACCACACCTAACCTTGCAGGGAAGGAAAGGCAAGATATTTGTGGTTCCTTGGGGTTTGTAGAATCTAGTAGACCTCCAGTGAGAGAGCACAGAAGAGCAAAGTAAGAAATCTGCTGATTACCATGCTCTTGGGTAACCCACAAGTTCCCCATTCCCCTCAAGCAGCCATCCCAGCATCAGTCTCAGCCACTTCCCCTCCATGCAAGGACCCAGACCAGCAGGCTAGCATTCCCCTACCCTTCTTTCTTTGGTTTTCTCATCCCACATGCTGCCCCACTTACATTTCCTGCAGGCTACTCAAATAAAGCCAGCAGGATATTCTTTACCATTCCCTCTTCTTCCTGCCACCCCACTAGATCATCCCCCATCCCCCAAGTGAAATCTGACTCATAGCAGTCTCATGTCCCCTTTCTACCTTGTCACTGGACCCGGCACTCCCATCCACACCCTGTTATACAGTTTCAAAAGTCCCACTGTCCCATCCCCTCACATCTCAGCATCTCAGATCCACCACACAATGCTATCCTCTCCCCTTCTGCACTACCAGTCTACTTTGTCCCATTTACTCTCTACCCTCAGTCCCCTTGGGCCATCTGACCATGCAGTCCCATTTCTCAAACCACCGAACAACAAAAACCTTCATTTGGTCCTTGGGGCCCAACCAGAACCTTTTGGACTTCTTCCTTCTTAGCAAACAGGCCCCATTGCCATCAGAAGCCTAATTAAAGCAAACATAAAAGGGAATAATCACTGAAGACACTTCAAGGACAAACTACAGTTTCCTCATAATTAGATAAGATTCCTATACTGTGATGGACAGACTACAATGCAAGAATAGCATGACAAATCAAATTCAAGTAAATCCAACAAGATTGCTCAGTTCCACAGTGAATGTCTCTAATCAAAACATAGAAGAGACAATAGGATCAGAACCACAAAATGAAGATACAAGTTATGTAACCCTGGCCAAGCGAATAGCAGAACTTGCAGAAAAGCAACAAAAGGCCAATAATAGTATGAATGCTATACTTGCTAGATTAGACCTAGTAGATAAAAACCAGGAAGGGTTCCAAAGACCGTTAGATGATCTGAAGGAGAGTGAAAAAAAAAAAAAAAGAGGACCTTAATAACCAGCTGGCTAAGCTAAATGAAGGCCTAAAGAAATACAAGGATGAATTCTAAGAAGTATTAAGGAAATCAAAAAATGACATGAAAAGAGAACTCAGCAGAGGGATGGAAACAATACATAAAATGGCGGCAGAAAATACAAACTAAATCGAACAAGTCCAAAACTGTATAGAAGCTCTCAAGAATGGAGTCATCCATGTGGAAGACAGAGACTCAGAACTGGAAGACAAAACAGAACAAACAGTTCATGAGTATGAAAGTTTCAATAAGTTCAAAAATTTTTGTGAGCAGAATATGAGGGAACTTTGGGATACCCTTAAATGTCTCAACATTTGGAACATAAAAATACCAGAAGGGGAAGAAATTCAGACCAAAGGCATGGAGAACTTATTCAACAAAATTATCAAAGAAAACTTTCCCACCCTCTCAAAAGAAAGTCCCATCAAGTTACAAGAGGCTAACAGAACTCCAAACAGACTGGACCAAAGTAGAATTCACCAAAAAATATCATCATCAAGACTCTAAACATCGATAACAAACAGAAAGTCCTAAAAGCAGATAGAGAGAAACAACATATTACATATAAAGGTAAACCAATCATAATTCCATCAGTCTTCTCAATGGAAACCCTGAAAGCCAGAAGTGCATGGAATGGAACACTGAAAAGTTTAATACTTATGGCTTCGAACCCAAGCTATTCTACCCAGCAAAAGTATCCCTCCTAATAGATGGTGAAAAAAATAACTTTCCATGATAAAACCCAGCTTTACAATTACATGAACACAATGCTAAACCTAGTACTTCAGGCAATTCTACACATAGAAGAATCAAATAACCAGCCTCAAGTGCCTACAAGAAGCAGATCACAATAACCAAACTCAGAGAAGGCACAAAAACTACAACATCCAAGACAATGTCAAGCCACATAAACTACCACAGTATGGCAGAAATTAAATTAAACCTCAAAGTTATTATTCTAAACATTAATGGCCTTAATATAAGCAAACAGGGTGGATCAGAAATTTAGACCCCTCAATCTGCTGTCTTCAAGAACCCACCTTACCACTAAGCATTTTCTAAAGTAGATCATATACTGGTTCATAAATCCTGTCTCCGTGTGTTTAGGAAGATCAACATAATTTCCTGAATGATATCAGATCACAATACTATATTGCTAGAAACTAACAATAAAAGATGCACCAAGATTCCCACCAGTCCCTGGAAACTGAACAGCACACTTTTAAACAATCAATGGGTAGTGGATGAAATAAAAAAATGAAATTGCAAAATTTCTAGATTGAATGACAATGAGAACACTTCATACCAAAATTTATGGGACACAATGAAGGCAGTCCTTAGGGGAAAATTCATAGCACTAAATGCCTTCATAACAAAGCAGAGAGATCCCAAATGAATATCCTAATCACCCACCTAAAGGCATTGGAAAAACAAGAAGAATCCAACCCAAAAAGCTCCAGACAGAAAGAAATAATTAAGAAAAGAACAGAAATTAATGAATCAGAAAGTAAGAAAACATTTTAGAAAATTGATGAAACCAATATGGACACCCCTAAAAAGTCTGACTATAGAGTTACCAACAGACCCAGTTATTCCTTTACTGGGCATTTACCCTGAAAGCTCCACATCTCAGTTCAAAGAGATTTGCTCAACCGTTTTTATAGCTGTTCAATTCATAATAGCTAGGAGCTGGAGTCAATTCAGATGCCCATCATTAGACAAATGGATAACCAAGATGTAGTCTGTCTTCACAGTGGAATTCTACACAGCAGTAAGAAAAAATGAAACAATGAAATTTGAAGAACAATGGACCAACTTGGAACAGATCATTCTCAGTGATCTCACCCAATCACAGAAAGACAATTATCACATGGCCTCACTTATCTGTAGCACTTAACCTGAAACTGTCTGAGATGCTGATATACCTAATTGGCATCTCAAAGACCAGATTATAGGGAGGGTAAGGATGGTGCGGAAGGAGGAGAGAGTAAGAGAGGGGGGAGGACACAAAACTGGACCCAAATGGAAATGCTACCATAAAATCATATATCCTGAAAGCAGACTAAAAGATTGAATCTTCCTCATGTCTTTAGAGGGAACAACTGATTCAAGGGGCCCTGGAGAGGATATGATGAAGACAAACATTAATCTTCTCTCTCTCTCTCACTCTCTGTGTCTTTATTTATATTTTATATTACCTATATTTTTCTTCCTCCTTTTGCCTTGGTGCTGGCCTGTACCAGGATGTTGTTAACATCCCCAATGAGCTTTTGACCATAGATACCTACAAGGCTTCCCTAAGAAGTCAGATTTCTGTCAGAGCACTTTATTACCCACAGAAAGGTAATGGTAAGACCTTACTGCTGAAGACACCATATGCTATTGGTACAGAAAATGGAGAGACCTGGCTGGAATCTGGAAGAGAGTCCGTTTTAAGACAGTTAGCTTGTCTATTGTTAGATGGTGCTACATGAGCAACTGGGAGAAAATGACCAACATCTGTCCAAGCAACTCGTGATCTATGTTGCTCAGCAGCAAACAACCTGATGTGATGCTCACCCAAGTGCAGTAATGGCACACAACCATGCTGGGAAACCAACTGCTCTTGATTTGGCTCACAGATCCACTCAGTGGAATGGAACCCATAGCTAGAACTGGGAAACAGGTCAGTACCATATCCAAAAATCGAGTCCACTGTCCAATATCAAGCTCCCACCAATCTTGAGCTATAAGAGGGCCTGCACCTATTACATTCCCTCTAAAATAATAATGTTTATCCCATTTATCCAGTGCTTACTTCACTCTCTGTTGGAGAATCTGCTTCTCTTTTTCAGATGGACACAGAACCTGAGGAGAGATTCAGCCCATCGCACCTCACCAGGGCCCCAGCTGAAACCATAGAATACTTGGGAAAATGAGCAAGAGGGCTGCTTTGTTGGTGAACCTGGTAACAGCACAAGGGTGAAGGAGATAGACACAGAGGACACTTACCTCCTACAAAACCATATATCCAGAGACACAAAGACTCCCAATACTTCATCACTGAAGTAGATCTAAAAAAACCCTACATGGCTCAGAAATTCGGGGAAGAGGGGGTGGAAAGATTGTTAGAGTCACAAGTTGGAACATCATGCACAGAGACATTGCCTCTTCCCCTTAACTGATGGTTACCCCTACAATGCATGACTCACAATCCCCAGTGAGGAGGGTCCATTCAGAGGAGGGAAGACAGTGAAGAGGCTAAGGATGGTGCCAACATGGCTGTTTGCACACTGAGTATGTACATAACTAATTAAAAAAAGATACAGAGCTGATCAATAGAATACAAACTTCATCATTTAAAACTATTATCAGTCTATCATTTGGCAATACTGCTGTTAAGAAAAATAAAGAGGATATAAATAGATGAATTTAGGAGTTAAAATGACTTCATACTAGATATCAAGGGAATTTTTTTCAAAGGGAATTTTCTGATCAGATTATATATTAATAAAATCAAAATTTCCCAGAAAGCCTTTAGAAAATATGATGTTTCAAAATTGACATGTGGATATGTATATAAATTGAATAGAGAACTGGCATGGTGGTATACGCCTTTAATCTCACCACTCAGGAGGCAGAGGTAGGAGGATCGCCATGAGTTTGAGGCCACCCTGAGAATGCAGAGTGAATTTCAGGTCAGCCTGAGCTAGAGTGAGACCTTACCTTGACAAACCAAAAAAAAAAAAAAAAATAAAATAAAAATAAAATAAAATAAAATAAAATAAAAAATAAAAAATACGAATAGAATTATATTCATAAAAGAAATAGAAATGATAGTCAAAAGTTTATACATTCAGGTGGCATTTTTCAAAATAATTTCCCTAAAACTTTAAAAAATATTTTATTTCTTTATTTGAGAGAGATAAAGAGACAGAGAGTGAGACAGATGGCATACCAGGGCCTCCAGCCACCGCACAAATGAACTCCAGATACATGCACACCCTTGTACATGTGGCTTTAGTGGGCCCTGGAGAGTTGAAACAGGATCCCTTGTCTTTGCAGGCAAATGCCTTAACCACTATGTCATCTCTCCAGCCCTCCCTGAAACTTAAAAAATTTTTTATTTACTTATATGAGAGAGAAATGGAGAGAGAGAGACAGAGGAACTGAAGGAATGTGTATATGGGTGTAACTGGGTCTCTTAGAGCTGCAAATGAATTCCAGACTCTTGCATCACTTTGTGCATCTGGCTTTATGCCGGTATTGAGGAATTGAATCTAGGCCATCAGTCTTTTTTTTTTTTTTAATGCTTGTAAGCACTGAGCCATCTTTCTAGCCTACCCTAAAACTTTAAAAAAAATATTTTATTTTTATGAGAGAGAGAATGAGTACACCATGGCATCTTGCTGCTGTAAACTCCAGATGCATGCCTCACTCTAGTATCTGTCTTTATGTGGGTACTACAATCAAATGTAGGCCAGAAGGCTTTGTAAGTAAGTGGCTTTAACCCCTAAGTAGTCTTCCCAGCCCCTCCCCAAAACTTTCAGTGTAGATTGTTCTTATTATTTGTGAAATATTGCACACAGCATATAAAAAATGTAAAAGGTTTTCACACTCACTGTTTTTTAAAAATATTTTATTTTTATTTATTTATTTGAGAGAGACAGAGTCAGACAGAGGGAGACAGAGAGAGAGAGAGAGGGAGAATTGGTGTGCCAAGGCCTCCAGCCACTGCAAACGAATTCTAGACACATGGGCCGTCTTGTGGATCTGGCTTATGTGGGTCCTGGGGAATTGAACGTAGGTTTGGCTTTGCAGGCAAGTGCCTTAACTGCTGATATATCTCTCCAACCCAGTTTCTTTGCTTTATTTTGTATAGATTATTGAACCCAGGGGATCACTCATGCTAGGCAAGTGCTCTTCCACTGATCTACATGTCCAAATATTTTCTTATATCTGAATTTGACAACATTCATTAATTTTATTCCATACAGTTATATATGTGTCTATTTTTATGTTTATTTTTATTCATTTACTTACATGGGTTCTGGGGAATTGAACCTGGGTCCTTAGCCCAGCAGGCAAGCACCTTAACTGCTAAGCCATCTCTCCAACCCTACTATTTTTTTATATTTTTGATAATATCCATTTTAACTGAGGTGTGATTCTGATTGTGGGGGTTTGATTTTAATTTCCCTGATTATTAGTGAGGATGTCATTGTTTAATATGTAATTGTTGTCCTATAAATGGTAAAAATGGTACAAATATTTTTGTTTTGAGAAACGTTTATTCAAATCATTTGTCTATCTTTTCTTGGGTTATTTGTTATTTTGCTATTGAGTTTTTTCAGTTCCTGTTATGACCACCGCAGATTAAAGGAGTTAAGATTAGTAATCATCTGATGAATATTGAAAAAAATCAGTTGACAATTCAATTTAGAACTACCTTTCTTGTGCTCAATGGCTCTCTGTCTCTCTCTATATATACATACATACATACACACACACACACACACTCACACACACATATATATATGAAAATTGAAAAAATATGTGTAAACATGAATAATAGAAAAGAGAGAGAAATGACTCCATCTGAATATAATACAGTTATCTGCCTTGAAGATCCAAAGGATCCTATGAAAAATGATGAGAACTATGAAGAATGATTAAGTAATCAAGATCTAAAATGAAATGCAAATATTAATAGTATTCTTATATTAGCAACACTCTACCTGGAAAAAAAATTTAGAAAGATTATATGGATGTTGAAGCCAGGGTTCGCATTGCCGGTAGAAATCACCCAACCAAGAGCAGATTGTGGGGGGAAGAAAGAGGTTTATTTTGGCTTACAGGCTGGAGGGGGAGGCTCCCTGATGGCAGGGAAAATGATGGCATGAGCAGAGGGTGGACATCACCCCCTGGCCAACACAAGGTGGACAATAGCAACAGGACAATGTGCCAAACACTGAGAAGGGGAAACTGGCTACAACACCCTATGCCCACCCCCAACAATACCCTGCTTCCTGGAGGTGTTAATTCCCAAATCTCCATCAGATAGTAACCTAGCATTCAGAACACCTAATTTTATGGGGGACACCTGAATCAAACCATCACATTCCGCCCCTGGCTCCCGTAAATTGATATCCATACATGATATAAAATAAATGCATTCATCCAACTTTAAAAGTCCCCACAGTTTTTATAAAGTCCAATGATGTTCATACATCCCCATAGTCCATAATACCAAAAATAACCTCAAAAACCAATAATAACAAAGAATAAACATTCATACTGTAAAAGATAGCAAAGATATACTCAAGCAATACATGATTTAAACAGGGCAAACACCAAACTCTGTAGCTCCAAGTCCAATAATTCTAATCATCAACAAGTCTCTGGAGTTCTAATTCTGTCCCTCCAGCTAGGCTACTCACAGTCCTGGAAAACTTCATCCTGGGCTGGCAGCTCTCCTTAGCAGCCATCTCGTGGTCTCAGCACCTCCACTGCAACCCGAGGTTAGTCCTCATGGCCCCATGGGGTCTTCATGCAGGCAATTAGCAAACTTGCTTCACACTGCCCATACCATTTCCAAAACACAAGACCATATTGCAAACTCAATGACCCTCTCTTTCTTGCATTTCTTATACTCCACAATACCAGGTAGGGTGCCAATTTGTTAATCCAGGGGGGAATAAAGCCGATTTTGAAGAACAGGACACTCCTTGAGTATTCAGGCCCCTTCAAAGAGTCTACATTCATCCTGTTGCCCCAATGCAGGTGAGCTAGCTTAATCTCAAAGGTTGTAAACTCTCAATTGCAGCTGAACGGGCAGCAGTTCACCCAAAGATTTTTCTTTCTGTGCCATATCCCTCTGCTCACAACAATTCATTTCTACACAAAGCAACCCTGCACAACCTGTCAGGACATGGGCATAAGAGCAAGCTTCTCACACAAACTGCTAGCCCAGTCCAGGCAAAGCTCTTTCTCACCCTCATAAGCCAAACCGCACAGTCCATAGTTATTACTGCATTCAGGTCTTTCCACTTTTACCAGAATAGTCCATCAAACTGTACTTATAGCACAGCAAGTCATCTCTTAGGCCAAGGTTTCAAATCCTTCCACATTCCTCTTGAAAATCAGCTCCAAAAGCCAAAGCCACACAGTCAAGTGTCTAGTAGCAATCCACTCCTTGGTACCACTTTACTGTTGCAGTCAGGTTCTCATTGTGGGTAGAAATCACCTAACCAAGAGCAGCTTGTGGGGGGGGGGAAGGTTTATTTTGGCTTACAGGCTGGAGAGGGAAGCTCCTTGATGGCAAGGAAAACGATGGCATGAGCAGAGGGTGGACATCACCCCCTTGCCAACACAAGGTGGACAATATCAACCAGAGAATGTGCCAAACACTGGCAAGGAGAAACTGGCTATAACACCCATAATCCCGTCCCCAACAATACACTCCCTCCAGGAGGCATTAATTCCCAAATCTCCATCAGATGGGGACCTAGAATTCAGAACCCCTAAGTTTATGGGAGACACCTGAATCAAACCACCACAATATAATTAAGAGATAATAATTAATATATTAAAAATAAAACCAGGACTAATTTTAAAACAATTTATAAAATTTTGATAAAGAAAACTGAAAGACTAAATTTCTATTGAAGGAAGAATACTAAATAATAACTTGACAATGCAACTATCATGTTTCTGGATGACAATAATCAACATTATGAAGGTGCAAGCTTTTGCCAAGTTCTTTTCATAAGTTCAAAGTTTTCCTCAAAATTCTGACAAGAGCTGGGCATGGTGGCACATGCTTTTAATCCCAGTACTTGGAAGGCAGAGGCGGGAAGATTGCCATGAGTTTGAGAGGCCACCCTGAGAATATAGAGTGAATTCCATGTCAGCTTAGGCAAGACCCTACCTCCAGCAAAAAAAAAAAAAAGACAAGAAATTTTAAAAGGAAGTTGTTAATCTGAGTCTGTCATTCATAAAGAATGGAAAACATAGAAAATGAACCAAAAAATGTTATTTTGGTGTGTAGCCTGTGTGCACATATTTGTACAGTTGCACTTGCAGGTACATGGAGGTCAAGAAGTGCATTGGGTGTCCTTCCTCTACTGCTCATCCATGTACTTCCTGGAGATGACGTCTCTCTGTGATTGTGCTGTGATTCTTGTGAGTCTCAGAAATCCTTTGTTCTCTACTCACAGGACTGGGATTACAGACATGTTTGGCCACATACACAACTATTTATGTGTGTCCTCGAGACCCCAGCGAAGGTATCTCAGGCCAACATGCTTATAGCAAGAGCTTTTGCCTGCTGAGCCATCTCTCCAGCTTCTAAGAAAGTTTTTTTGTTTTGTTTTGTTTTTCCTTTTTGTTTATTTTTCACTCAATGAAATATTTTATTCATTTATAATTTAGTTTTGCTGTTGATTTTTTTTTAATAATTACAAATACAACATGTTCATTTCAGGAAAAGAACTTCAAAAGTAAGAGCATCTTACCCATAAATAGGGAAATTGAGATGTATTGGATCAAATGCACAATATTTAAGTGAAATAAATTGAACTGGACACACCAGACCATCTCATTCTTCACTCATTTTATCCAATAATAATTCCATGTCATGTTTACTTACTGAAGATTATATTCATTTTAAACCAGAGAACATTCTTTTAAACAAAAACCCTTTGGCTTACTTCCAAGTCCAATCTTAATGTCACTCTTTATCGCCCCCTCATGGCAGCACATATAAATTGCATGAGAGAACTGCATCACCCAGGGAAACCTTTCTTGTGAAATTTTCAGGCATACCACCATAGCCAATAACAAGTGCTATTAAGCACTTAGTGAGATTTTTACACAAGATTTTTACACATTTACACAAGAAGGATATGCTTATGTTAGTAGACAACTACTAGTTTGGAGGATTAACTTTCATCTCATCATATATACACAATTTTAAACATCTATATAGAGTTTTCGACATTTCTCTCAATTTTATTCACATTTAGTTCTTCATGGGGGGACAACAGTTAGAAGGCTAACGATGGTACCATCATGGCTGTATACACACTATACACATAACTAATAAAAATGCCTAATTTATAATCAAAGAATATTGAAAATAATGTTATATCTGAATCAAAATATTTTATGAATTCTTTATAAATCCACAGGACTTCAAATAAACCAAGAGTACTTTAAACATAGAATAGAATAGAAAAGGATTCCAAAACTGATGCATGCATAATAATTAATTGATGATTAAATTTACCGTGGCAAATATGGACTAGTTAGAACAAAAAAACAACTTGACATCTATATGAAAAACATTTTTAGTTTCTAAGTCATATAATTTTATTTTCCTATCTATATTTCATTTTTTACAAATAGTTTGAATTCAAAGTTATTTGTGAAATAAAATTATGAAGCTCCTAAGAGAAAAATTAATAACATAAAATAACCTTCAAAATCTTATCATTATTTAAACAGAAAAAAAGCCATGATGCAATTTGTGTCATGTATAATTTATCATTTCAAAACTGAGAAAAGCATTAATGGATCCATCCAAATATTATTTGATAAGTTACTTGTAGATACTACTTGGAAGTCAACAGGGGGAAAATTAGTTAAATTATAGGAATTCCTTAAACGCAAATTAGCTAACTTTGAGAAAAGAACACAGAATAACCTCAACGGCATTTTGTTAGTTGAATTAAAAGTGCAAATAGACAAGCAATATGTATATGTAAAGCCATAGAAAAAGTAGTAACACATCAACAGAATGACACACAACACTTTGTAAGGAGTGATACTTTTAGGATGAGATTGATAGAGAGTTGAAAGGTGGCTAGTGTGACTAAAGAAATGACCCTTCTAATTTACTTATTTTGTGTGTGTGTATGTGTGTGTGATGTAGCTAACACCCTTAGGAGTCTCACTGTCACCATGTTGAGATGAATGAAGTGATTGGGAGTCTCATTGTGGCAATTTATTTTTCATCTTAAAAAGTATTTATTATTATTGGTGTTGTTTTCTTGAGACAGGATTTCTTTTAACCATGCTGACCTCAAACTCACTATCTAGCTGGTGCAGACCTTGCACACCTAACCCCCCTGCTTCTACTTTATGAGTTCTAGGATTATAGGTATGCAATCACCAGACCTGGTTTTCACAGTGGCAATGAAAAGCCTTTCTCCTGGAAGGAATTACTAAGCATACCCTCTTGAATTTTACTGGTCAAAGAAAGGCTCGTGGCCACCCTCAGTTTAATGGAATGGAGAATTTCAAACAGACCATGTTTCTAGAGGGATAATAATTTGCAAACAGCTTTAAGGTCTACCACATTTGTACAATTTTCCTTTGAATTTAGAGGGGTGAGGCTGGAGAGACAGCTTAGTGGTTAAGGTGGTTGCTTGTGAAGCCTAAAGACCCAGGTTCAATTTCCCAGTACCCACATAGGCCAGATGCACAAGGTGGCTCAAGAATCTGTAGTTTGTTTGCATTGGCTGGAGGTCCTGGCACTCCCATTTTCTCTCTCTCCCTTTCTGTCTCCCCACTCTCTGTCCAATAAATAAATAAATAAATAAATAAATAAATAAATAAATAAATAAAATATTTAATTAAGAGGGGGAGGTAAGAGGAAATGAGAAAACTGGAGCTCAGGCCCATCTTCTTCCTCATTCATATAAAATTCAGCCATCTTCATTTATGAAACCAGACAACTTAGTGCTGAAAAAGTAGGTTACTGCTTCTAGAGCTATTTTAGGGGAATACCTGGGGAAACATTTCATTGTGGTTTAATATTTCTTATCTGATACTCATGCTGACATTTGAATGCATATATATTTTTCCAAATAATTCATTTCAAGAATATACACCAATTACTGATAGTACTATGATGAATGATATTTCTGCAGTGGTGTGCTTGTGTCTTCTAGTCAAATGATGGTGCATGACTGATAATATCTGGAAAATTTACTCTTCATTTCCACTTATCAGTGACTGAAAATGAAAGCAGTGTCATATGAAAAAGTGTAAAGTACTTACTGGAGAAAATGTGAAGGTAAATGAACCAGGGATTTGGGCCACAGTAACTATAAAGAATGGGTCTCTTGGTCCCTGTAAGAATTGATTTCGCTTACTCTATGCATGTTTGAATATAAGGAACTACTATGGAGGGATTTTATCTTACCACATTTTGCTTTATCTTGTTGGAAGTCTAGGCACTATGGAGGAATCAATTCAGTAACTGAATGTATTGCTGAGTATTCTATTCAGAATATATAGAATTTGAAACACTGTGCTTTATTGGTTATTACACCTGTCTAGCAGCTAGTACATTGTCTTGTCTGGGTAAATCCTAAATTCAGTTGGTGATACCATTCCAGGATTCTTCATGCTGCTAAGATGCTCTTGAAATTCTGTGTTTAGAATCTGTCCTATGTCAGAGTACTTAATGTCTTTGTTTGTTTGTTTTTTAGATGGCATCTCATTCTGGTCCATACTAACCTGGAATTCACTATGTAGTCTCAGGCTGGCCTTTAACTCACAGTAATCCTCCTACCTCTGCCTCACAAGTGCTGGGATTAAAGGCTTGAGCCACCATACACAGCTCTTAATTCTTTTAATAGGTTCCACTACAAAAAACAGTGAGTTGAAGCCCACTGACTAAATATACTTAAGGTGTTTGTGCTCAAGAAAAGTGAGATTTATTAATCCTGTTGCCACAGGGGATACCTCCTTGAAGAACTGTGGAAGGCTTTCCTTAGAGGGCTTACGCTTGTGCCCAATCCTCTAAGGAGGATTTTAGGAATTGGGCCTTTGTCTAGCCTGTCTGTTATCAAGAAGTTGGGAAAATTTGGGGTTATGTGTCATAATAATATTTTGCCAGATGGCAGGAGGATTAAAGTGAGGCTTGAGTGGTCAATGGTAAAGAAGCATCAGTCACTCACAACAATCAGAAGTTGTGCACTGGTCTTGTTTCTCACATGTCACAGGGTGGCCTTGTCTGAACATAGTTCAAAATTTGTGAGCTTTTCTTATGGGCCATTTAGAATACCATGGCTGTGCCAATAGCTTGTTTTTTCAGACACAAAGCTGCCTTCTTTACTAGAAAGGCTAAGGGATCTGCCCTTTCTAGATTGATTTTCAATGCAATTTCTGATAAGGAATGACCTTCTGAGGTGTCTAGAGGAAAGAGGAGCTTTAATGGATCTTACTTGGTTGCTTGCATGTAGAGTACAATGGGACTTTGGGTATAGGACATGCTTAGACAAAGGACCTGAAAAGATAACGAGTTAACCATATAAATGAATTGACTATGACTATATGCGTACTATTACATGCCTAATCATCATCTGTGACTGGACATGGGAGTGTGGTGATTGATTTCTTGGTTATAATTCCTTCCTATTTCTAACATTCATACTCTTGACCTGGCATCATCCCTGCATCTTACATTTTGGTTTGCATCTTGACTATATGGATTGGCCAATGAGAATTTTAGCAGACATTGTACAAAACAGTAAAAACTTCTTTGAGGAAATGTGGTCAAACCAAGACCCAAGAGATGAAAAAGGGTTAGCTTAGCCAAACTAGGAAGTAAGTGTGGGGAGCATGAGCTCTCCAGAATGAAGATGCACATATGGGAACAGAATTCAGTGGAGAGAGAGTGCATGAAGACTGGTGTGAAGAACAGAGATTAGAAGATGGTATTACAGGCTGTACAGCTGACTTTGGAATGTATCCTACCAGTAATGAAGAACTTAGAGGTAGGTAACCTTGGATTAGCATGATCTAATTCACTTTTTTTTTTTTTTAAGATTGCTTTGGGTACAGAGTTGCTATTGCAATTAGGGATAGAATTTGGGACAAATGAGTCCAAGCCTTTTCCCATTTTAGTCAGGATGCTCACAATACAAATGGGCTCTCTCATTTATTCCATTAAAATCAATGACTTTGTTTAGGCAAAGTGGCTCCTGGATATCATCCCAGAGTGGGCTAAAGGGCTCTTCATAATATTCTAAATTTACTAAATGAAAACAAGAGAGAAGCAGAGAGGATTGATTTTGGGATGATCCAATGGTTCTCAGAGGCTCTGAGCCAAGGAAAGAAGGGCTATTTATCCCTGTTCAGAATACTGTGATTGTCAATAACTGAGGGGGGCACTGTTTTCTTCCAAGGGTAACTCATTGTGGAAATGAGGTTGATGAGGATAAATCACATATTTCTGTATGATAGCTAAAAAGACCTAACCTTTTCCAGCACTACTTATCTCTGATTATTGAGATTTGGAGCTCGTCTGGAGGTGCAGTTTTTACTATGTCAAATGTCAGAAATTTCCCATTAGAGACCACAAAGGGTTCCTATGACACATCCTTTCATGGGAACACAAAATCAAGTCAGAAGTGAGATCAGATGACATAGACATTTAGAAACTTGAAATTCTGAGAACAGGAAATTAAATTACATCAGGAAATTTGGCTTGCTTTATTAAGGTTGGTCCATTAGTTTGGAAAAATGAAAAATTTTAGAAACTGTAAAAGAATGGACTGTAATCCTCTCCTGTTTCTCTCTCTCTTCTTTCCTTATCTTTTATTTCACCTATCATTTTCTTCCTTCTTTCCCCTGGTGCTGGTCTGCAACTCCCAGCACGAGGATGTGGTTAATATCCATAATGAGCTGTTGACCAGAGAGACCTACAAGGGTTCCCAAAAGAAGACAGATTTCTGTCAGAGCTCTTTATTACCCTCCAAAGGTAAATGGTAAGATCCTACTGCCAAAGACTCCATATGCTGTTGATACAGAATATGGAGAGACCTGGCTGGAATCAGGAACAGAGCAAGTCCCCAGACAGTTAACCTGTCTAGTTCCAGAGGGTGCTACATGAGCAACTGGGGGAAAATGACCAACATCTGTCCAAACAACTCGTGGTCTAAGCTACTCAGCAGTGAAAAACCTGATGTGATGCTCACCCAAGTGAAATAATGGCACACAGCCATGGTGGGTAACCAACTGTTCTTGAATTGGCTAATGGATCCGCTCAGTGGAACAGAACCTATAGCTGGAATTGGGAAACGAGTCAGAATCATATCCAAAAATCGAGTCTACTCTCCAATATCAAGCTCTCACCACTTTTGGGCTACAACTGGACCTACACCTATTAAATTCCTTCTAAAATAATAATGGTTATACCATTTGTCCAGTGCTGACTTCACTCTCCATTGAAAAATCAGCTTCTCTTTTACAGATGGACACAGAACCTGAGGAGAGATTCAGCCCATCACACCTCACCAGGGCCCCAGCTGAAACCATAGAGAAATTGGGGAAATGAGCAAGAGTGCTGCTTTCTTGGTGAACCTGGTACCAGCACAAGGGTGAAGGAGATAGACACAGAGAACCCTCAACTCCTACCAAACCAAATATCCAGAGACATAGAGGCTTCCAAGATCTCATCACTGAAGTAGACCTAAAACAAAGCCAACATGGCTCAGGGAAATTTGTGGAAGAGGGGGTGGAAAGATTGTTAGAGCCACAAACTGAGACATTATGCACAGAGACATTGCCTCTTTCCCCACAATGCATGACACACAATCCCCAGTGAAGAAGGTCCCTTTGGAGGGGGGAGGACAGGGAGGAGGCTAATGATGGTACCAACATGGCTGTTTACACACTGTGTACATAAGTAATAATAATAAAAAAAAGAATGGACTGTGGATGGCTGATTTTCCTGATTATATAAGGTGTAGCCTGGATTGTCTTTATCTCCTGATAATATACATCTTTCTGCTTCTAGAATGAATGAAATATAAAGGAAACTTTAGGTACATTAAAATCGTCTGGAGACTCAAATGTTGCATAATTGTTAGAATGCCACATTTTAGGACATTAAATTGTGCAGACATAAATTGTGTAAATATTGACGAGGTTTATGGGCCTGGGAGATGGCTTTGTGGTTCAACGCTTGCCTGTGAAGCCTAAGGACCTCAGTTCAAGGCTCAATACCCCAGGACTCACGTAAGCCAGATGCACAAGGGGGCGTATGCATCTGGGTTTTTTTTTTTTTTTTTGCAGTGGCTGGAGGCCCTGGTGTGCCCATTCTCTATCTATCTGCCTCTCTCTCTCTCTCTCTGTTGCTCTGAAATAAATAAATTAAAATAAACAAAAAAGTTTTAAAAATATTGACAAGGTTCTAAGAGTGTCTTGAATTTAGGCTTATTGATATTTTAGGTTTATAATCCTTTGCTATAGGTTGCTTAAGGGGATAGAACTTTTCTGTGCTACTAAACACGGTCAGATGAAGCACCCTCCCCCACAGCAGTAACAACGAAGAATGTCTACAGATAATGTAAATGTCCTTCAGGATGCCAGATCACCTGAATTTGAGAATTATTCAGTTAAATAAAATATTGTTCATTAAATGGTTGTTGAATAGATTTTAACTGTTTCTGTCTCTTTTGATTTTGCTGAACTGCAAGATATACCGTTTATAAAGACATGGGTCCTGGGGAATGGAACCTGGGTCCTTTGGCTTTGTGGGCAAGTGCCTTAACAGCTAAGCTATTTCTCCAGCACTTTAAGTTTTCAAAAATTATTTATTTTAGTGCTTATATGAGTGTAGTAGTGTTCATGGAAGTCAGGACAACTCTTTACCAGGTTGGTCCTCACCTTCCACCTCACATTAAGGCAGGAAAATGAAAAATATGTAAAGAAAAGGACTCAGAATTCAAAGTCCTTTATTCATTGTGTGTGACAAAATATGAAAGAATACTAATTGAATGAAATATTCATTAGTATGAGTTTGTTCTTCAATTTACCTATAGATATTAGAGTAGGAATTGTGGATTACTGGATGAATGGCTGCTGGCTGAAGTGAAGTGCAATTATATTTAAGAACATGCAGGAAGGGCCAAATAAAACTGGTGTGCACCAACGAGAGATAAAGGGAATTGAGAAGATGGTCTTAGAAATGATTTTTATTCAAAGAATTACTGGGACATGAAATGGGGAACTAGGCTCCATAGAGAAATGTTTGAAGTCACCAAGTATCAAGTAATTTGAAATAGGAAGGAATGACTCATATATACCATGTCTTTGTAGTGTTTGCCTATCCCTGAAATATTGATGGAGAGATATTTCTAAGGAAATCAGTTAGATAAATAGAAATGCTGCCAAAAATTATCAAAGAGAGCAAAAAATGAAAATATAAAATGCAAACTATCCATTCTTTATACAAGAATAAAACACTCATGTGCAAATAATGCTCATAGCAAAAAGGGAAGGTATAGCAGTTAAGGATGTGAGCTCTAGCAAGAGAATACTTTGTGTAGAATCCAGTTTCCTCACTTCCTTGATGTGTAATCTTAAGCAGGCTTACTTGCTTTCCCTGTGTCCTACAGTCCTCTTTAGAAATGAGAAGAGGGCTGGAGAGATGGCTTAGCGGTTAAGCGCTTGCCTGTGAAGCCTAAGGACCCTGGTTCGAGGCTCAGTTCCCCAGGTCCCACGTTAGCCAGATGCACAAGGGGGCGCAGGCGTCTGGAGTTCGTTTGTAGTGGCTGGAAGCCCTGGCGCGCCCACTCTCTCTTTCCCTCTATCTGTCTTTCTCTCTATGTCTGCCGCTCTCAAATAAATAAAGAAATGCGAAGAATAATGTTGGTTTGCTGTGTGGATTAAATAAGATAATACATGGAAAGCACCTAAAATCGTATTATTCTATTTAGTACATGTTAGCATTAATTCTTTTTTGATGTCTTTGTTTATAACGTGTAAAAGTAAGAATATGATATACATGTGTTTATATATTTGAGTGTAGGTACATTCCAGTGGAAGTCAGATGACACCTTTCAGGGTCGGTGCCCACCTTCCACTGTGTTTTAGGTAGGGTCTCTTGTTCACTGCTTCATTTGCCAGGTTAGCTGATGAGCAAGCTTCTGGAAATACTCCTGTTCTTGCTTCCCATCTCACCACAAGAATGCTGGGATTACAGAAGCCCTAGGGAATCCAAACTCAGGTACTCCATGTGTGCAGATAGCACTTTATTTATCAGGCCATCTCCTTAGCCCTTAGCTTTAATTTTTTATAGAAAATGTTAGCCATCACTAATTCAAGACTCATAGAGACTGTGACTTGCCCATAGGCACAAATCTAGTGAGGTGCAAAATGAGGACTTTTGTAGGGTTGAAAGATGGAGGATTGATGACCCCAAGTATGTTTCTATATCTCCATGCATCTGAAACAAAACCTCAGATGTGACACTGCAGGAAAAGAAGGGTCATGTGAAAAATGAAGGGAGGACATCTGTAAATAGGACCTAGAAATCGGGTAATATCCATAAATATTGAACTTTAGATTTATAAAAGAAACATAAAGCACGAAATGAAATCATAGAATGAGGAGAACCCATGTGCACCATCCCCAACATGCACACATCAGGACTGTAAATAAAAGAGAGAAACCAGTGTTGAGAAGATCCATAGGCACAATGACTGACACTGTAAAGTTCATGTATGAGTGAGACGTGTGTATTGAGCAAGATTATACTTGAGAAGGAACCACCTGTACTTTCCTAGCTTGGTTTTGCTGGTTTGATAGAGGGAGGCCATACTGGGAGAGTTTAGTAGTCAAACTCCTTGGCCAGAAGGAAGAACAAAAAACCTGCATTTTAATGTCACCAAACACCCAAATCTACATCATTTCCAATAAGTGGTCACGAGAAGAACCAGATTCCTGGTTACAGATATACTTGGGCAGAGTGTGGGCCATGGGCAATGCAGGAAAGAAAAGATGGGAGCTGCAGGTGAGAGACCAACCTATGAATGAGATGACTTTAATTTCACCAACACAACACTTGTATTGAAATCCAAGCTGCCAGCAGCATTGAGGAAGTCAGGATGTAGATGGGCACTGAGGCAGAGGGTCAGCCTTAACTCTGAGTGCTGGAGAGATTCTTGCTCAGTTGCTGACAATGATTTGAAAGTAGCTATTGCACCAGGATTCAACCAAGCAGGGATTATAGGATTGAGCATAAAACCATTTCTGATCTAACAGTGATACAAGGAGATATCTCATTTACAGTATAAAATGCAAAAGGCATGCCTGGGAAAAGAGGATATCCATGTTCTTCTAGGGAAAAAAGAACACATTGATTATTTTTTCTGTGGATGTTGTATGGCTTGTTTGATTTTATGATTTTTTGTGTATATATTGTATTTTCCTTTAATAATATATTTTATGTCTTCATTCCATATGACTTTTCTATCACTTTTTATTGGGCCTTAAGAGGCCTGGGAGTGAGGCCTAGTGGAAATTCCTGAACCTGGCTAAAGTTTGGCAGCCTGTCTCTGGCCAGCTAGGACTCAGCAAGATGCCTAATGGCTTCTTGCCTGCTACTTCCACACAGGAGTTGGAATTATCATTTCAGTAGTTGCAGTTTACTATTGGCCCTTACCTCTCCCCCCCATCCTAGAATCCCCGCCTTCATTCCCAACATTATATAGGCAACTGCTTGTAACAATAAAGTGAGTTCCTGCAAGACTTCCAACTCAGTGTGGCTTTTCTCTGGTGAATAGGAGAGGTTTTTGAATTGTCCAATATCCACCCCTCTCCTCAACCCCTTGGGAGGAACCAGCGGGCCTGGTCCCTTCTCAACATTACCTACCCACTGTCGAGGAGCCAAGCAACTTTTCTCCCTTTTTTTCTCTCTGTTTTCCTTTCCATACTAGTCCATCTTTTATTACCACTAGGTAATAAAATGCCTTTAACTTTAGTAATTTAAAAAATATTTTATTTATTTGAGAGCAAGAGAGAAAGCGGAATGGAGAGAGGAAGAGAGAGAGAAAGAGGGAGAGAGAGAGAGAGAGAGAGAGAGAGAAAGAGAGAGAGAGAGAGAGAGAGAGACTGAGAATGGGTGTGCAACCACTGTAACCATTGTAAAGGAACTCCAGAAGCATGTGCCATCTTGTGCATCTTGCTTTATATGGGTACTGAGGAATCGAACCCTGGCCATTAGACTTTGAAAGCAAGCATCTTAAGTGCTAGGCCATCTTTCCAGCCCAGCTTTGATAACTTTTAAAACTTCTATTCATATCATATTTTCTTTTTTAACCTTGTTGGTGATGTAGTGGATGTTTCCTCTTTTCAAATTGTAGTTTTTGTTATTTCTATCTAGCTTTTCTCCTCTACCTGGTATTGTATTTCATAAATCCGAGAGTAGGCTGCCCACTAAGAAGACTTCCATAAAATTTAAAAAAAGAATAGGTAAGAAAATCTGAGAGACATATCTTTGCTAACAGATGAACAAATCACAATGTAGAAACTAAGGAAACATGAAAAAGCAAAGCAATATGACTTCCCCAGAGCTGAATAATTAGAATATTCTGAAGTGGTTGAAATACCAGACAAAGAATTCAAAAGCCTTGTTTTCAAAATGATCAGTGACCTCACAGAAGAGAATTTTTAAGAAGCAGTTGAATGACTAAAAAATATGTCAGGGCATGAACAAGAAAGTCATCAAGATGGAGAAGAAATTCAACAATGAAACTATTATTCTGAAAATAAAACTAGCCAGAAATAAAGGAAATGAAACCTCTAGTTAATCAAAAGAAAATCATAGTGTAAAGCATCACCCACTAACCATATCCAGGAGAAGAATTAATATCAGGACTGATGACAGGATTGATAAAATACTACCTTCATAAAACAATAAAGAATCAAGCATGATCTCAACTTTCAAGAGCTCTGGAACAGGATCAATACAGCAAACTCAAAAATATATGGGGTAGAAGAAGATACAAACAAAAGGCATAGAAAAACCAATTCAAGGCTGGAGAAGTAGCTTTGCGGTTAAAGCGTTTGTCTGTGAAACTAAAGGATCCAGGTTCAATTCCCCAGAGCCCATGTAAGCCACATGCACAAGGTGGTGCATGTGTCTGGAGTTTGTTTACAGTGGCTGAAGGACCTGGCATGCCCATTCTCTCTCTCTGTCTCTCTCTCTCTCTCTCAAATAAATAAAATAAAAATATAAAAAAATGAAAAACCAAATCAGTTAATCATAGCAGAAATCTTCCCATGTCTAGGGAAAGAGATGGACATCTAAATACAAGAAATGCTTAGAACTCCAACTACATGTAATAAAAACTGTATACATGATGCTATATTTAAAATTCTAAGACTACAGAACAAAGAAATAATAGTCAAAGTTGTAGGAAAAAGATAGTAACTTAAAAGGCAATGTCATCAGAATAATATAAGTCTCTTCAGCAGAAATCCTAAAAATCAAGAAAGCATGGAATTATTAAGTTGAAATGTTTGGTTCATTCTTAGTTCTCACTTTATTCTTCTCATGAAATTTATTTCTGAATCCTCTTTTTTTTGTGACTGTCTCCTTTCCTCTTGTGTATTGTATTCCTTTAAGTATCTTCTGCAGTGCTCACTTAGTAATTATGAATTGCTTCTAGTGCATACTTATGTTGAAAGATCTTTATTTCACTAATAACTTTGAAAAAGTCCTCTGCATGATCATACTATGACAGCAAAAGGAAGGAAATCTTTGGAAGAACATACTAGAATGAGTCTGAAACGAGCATGTAAGTCTGCCAAAGAGGTTGTGTTATAATTCTGCATCATACCCCAACAGAAAATTAAAGCTAGAAATGGAAATAGTAAATCTGTTCTCTGTAGCTCAAAACACTCTGCTCAACTTACAACTGTTCCCACACAAGCCTTCCAAAGTAAAAGGCCATCCAGTGGGTCATTTACTCTATTAAACTCTGAATGGTAACATGATTACAATTATTTTCATTCATATTAAAGTTGGAAATGTACTATCCTAAAAACTTATTTTCTTGACCCAAATCAGGATTGTATTGTGAATTACTTTAATTCACAGCTAACTAATAAACAGTTATTTTTGACTTGAAAATTTCCAAATTAGCGTCAAATCTTACTGTGCACCTCAATAGAGTGAATATTGGGCCATGGTGTTTAAAGGTGAAAGATGGCTACTGTTGTGAAGAGAAAGATTGTGAATGCTGGAACCTAGGTTTAAAAAAGCTGTTACTGCTCCTTTTTGCAAGTTTCAGAGCAAAGGAAGAAACAGAGGGAAGAGGAGAAAAAAAGGTATGAGTGTGGATGGGAGATATATACCCAGGAGTGATCTATTTTGTACTAAAAGGATGATAGCGTGGTAGGTACTCTTCCCATGGTGGATGACTATAATGCATCAGAGACAGAATGTTTGACAAATTAAATCACATTTCATGGGATTATTTTAAGTTTTCAGTTTGACTTCCTTAATGTCCTAAGATAGTTTCATATTGAACTAAAACAAAGAAATGAGGTTAATTCTCCAGAGTCCCATCTACCCTTGTTACTTAGCTTAGAAAACCAATCATGGAAATTCCATTCTCTTTTGCCAGTCACCAGTTAAAGGCTGGACAGTCCTAAACCAAACTGGACCAAACAAAGATACCAGAAGAGTCTTACCAAAGACATCTGAGAAGGAAGCTTCCCAATCTTAGAGACCCATGAGAAGTTTCCATCTCACTTGGTGTACAGATATGAAGGTGGGGAGGATGTAGATTACTACCTGATACTGTCCTACAACTAACTATAAGCATGTTTTAGGATGAAGCCAAACCTACAAGACTGAGAAAAAAATCACTCCTTTTTAGTTTTTCAAAGTTCAAACTTAGAGAACAGAAAAAGAAAGAATTAAAATCTATAATTGTATTGCTGCATCTCTGAGGCTCATCTACTTTGGGACTTTTGGTTGCATAAGCTATATTACATTACTTCTCTAACTATGTCACATTAAAAATTATTTACAGCTTCCATAATTATAGACAATAAACCATGACAATTTCTTTACTCTGCCCCTCTCAAATCCACCCTCCATCAAATCCCCTCCCCCTTTCAATTAGTCTTTCTTTTATTTTGATACCATCATTTTTTCCTCCTATTACCAAGGCCTTGTGTAGGTAGGATCAGGCACTGAGAGGTCATGAATATCAAGGGCATTTTGTGTCTGCATCATAAGCAGTCCTACCATTTCTTTGACTCTTACATTCTTTTCATCACCTTTTCTGCAATGGACTCTGAGCCTTGGAAGGTGTGTGAGAGATATGACTACCCATAGCTGGGAACATCCAGAGTCATTGGTAAGAATTCTCTCCTTTTAGTAAACAAACCACAACTATATGATTAGCATGAATTCCCAACTGTCATTTGAGGTGATGCTATTTAAGAAACACAGGCACTTATCCCAGGTAAAAGAATACAATTTTTACCAACTATAATGAGATCAAACAATTACAGCAGAGTAATTTGGAAGAAAACAGATGTCATGATACTCTCAGCTTGTGCAAAGCTTATTTTAGCATTTTTATTGGCAATCCTTCACAAGGTTCTCAGGGCTGCTGTGACTGTAATTGATGAGACTTATTGCATCAAGAAGGACAGTCACATGTCAATTCCTTTCAGCTTCCAAATTGTATTTATAGTAGACTATATTTGAAAGCATTCATTATTTTGACTTTGAAACCAAAACAGGACTCAGCTTTATATCTTATTTTTTCTAGCGTTAGCTAATTCATGTCCAAACTTCTCTGGTATTTTCATCACAGGAAAGTGGTGATTTTAATGGTCTCTTGCAGAGCAGTTAGCTGACTAGATTTGTTGGGAACAGGGAAAAAAATCCGAGGCCGTCATTCTTTTAAAGAAGTCAGTGGCATCACATTTCAGAAGTTCATGCTTATCAAATGTAAATGTTCATGATGTCCAAAATGTTAGTTCTCTTTCTTTGAATGACCCTGACTTGCTTTTACTGCTAATTCAAATCTCCCCTTATTTTTAAGGCTTATCAAGTAAAATTTCTTTTTTGATCTTCTCTAACTACAGGAGAAGCTGGTACCATAACGGCAAAACCATAATTCTAAGTTCCAACTCTACACTGACTTCTGAGCTTGAATAGTTGAATCTATGAATGGACAAAATTGATAGTATATAATTCAAAATTTTATAATGAAGATGAAAAGAGATAAACTAAATGAGCCTGTATCATGGGAAACTTTTACCCTGGGGTGACAGAAACACACATCTCTTTATCCCAGGTAAGGCAGTGATACAGACCAAAGGATGATTACACCAAAATCAGTTTTGGTGACCAACGAGCTTATTGGTGTTACTTACAGTGCAGGGTTAAGGGTTGCTTCCAGGAGTAATAGATGACTCAAAGGCAGCTGCATGACCAAAAAGCTCACCCCAGCATATGTGAACAGCGCTGCTGGTCGTAGAGTGTCAAGCACACTACATGACTACCAGCCACTCTATTGGAGAGTCTTGAATGTACTGCATTGCTGGCAGGCATCAAAATTGGATTTTCTCAAGCTTACTACATACTGCACCACTTGCATGCAGTTGTTTTCCCTTTATGTAGCCTCAGAGTGGGGTCTTGTAACCACTTCTCAGACTTATTGACTTCCCAAGTCTCCAGAACTACCCCCACCAGGAGGGAATGTTTCGGTTTCTTATTAGCATAACTTTGTGGGGTAGTTGTATGACCTTTAAGTTTTAGGTCTTCAGACTTGAATTCCTCAGTCTGAGCCTCCTTCTCTTCAGGAGAGAATCTTTCAATGCAAAGGTATCTGCTGCTACACAGCAGGCTGAAATCTAGCAGCTAGCATAGAAAGCTTTCAATAAAAGTTGTCACAATGGGAGTTTACATGTAAAGTTCACTGGGCTGAGATATCTATCCTTTTTGGGTTGAAGAATTCTGTTTTATTTATATACTGCCATAAGTTTATTTAAAAAGAAATTCTGAGTTGTATTTACTTGGTCCAGATGAGGCTCTAGGGTTCACATTTAATAATGGAAACCTCTCCTTAATCAAATGATTTTTATGGCTTACAGTAAAAGAGACCATTTTATTGATGTAGGCATCTTGCAAATTTGTGAGGTATACATGGAAAACCAGGAACCAGAGAGAATATCCAGCTAATGAATTTCTATTGAGATTTTGACTAGAAATAGAGTCCACTCACCAAATATTAAGCATTTATTCCATAAAGGCCAGTTTGTGATGGCCTGACAACTAAGGAGAGAATAAATGCAAAATATTACAGGTTGTTGCAGTATAAATGCCTCAGAGTTTCATAAGCAAACTAGCTTTATTAGCAGAAACCACAGTCTTAAAAGATAAATGAGGAGCATCAACAACCAAAATTTACTTTTGAAGGATAATTGCCTCGCAATAATATCCTGTTTATTATTGTTAGTTTTGGAGAAAACATAGAATTGTAGCTGGAGTACATACAGGCAAAAATGAATAAGAATTAGTATCCTATCACTTCTCCTTGTGTGACCTTGGACAACTTTAACTGATGACAAAATTCTCATTTTTTCCACTTAGGCTCATTTTTTTTAAGGAAAGGGGAGAAATGATCTTTTCCAATATCCAGTATTATGCTTTAAATGGTGAAACAAACCTACCTTTTGCCACTTAAAAACTGTTTTTGTTTTTGAATGACATTTTATGTACCAGTTTCTTTGCATTCCCTACTCAATTAATCACCACCGAAAATTCCACTAATATTCAAAAGAAGTAGTATTACTCACCATTTCTTTCAATTACCCTCAATTACATTGTTAAAGGTAATAAGAGAAAACAAAGATCCTTCAAGAAATTACCTAGTATTCCTAAAAATTATTTGATGGGAGCGTTTATTTCTGGTGGGATACTTTCTTTTTAACATTTTTTAAAATTTTTATTTATTTATTTATTTGAGAGCGACAGACACAGAGAGAAAGACAGATAGAGGGAGAGAGAGAGAATGGGCGCGCCAGGGCTTCCAGCCTCTGCAAACGAACTCCAGACGCGTGCGCCCCCTTGTGCCTCTGGCTAAGGTGGGACCTGGGGAACCAAGCCTCGAACCGGGGTCCTTAGGCTTCACAGGCAAGCACTTAACTGCTAAGCCATCTCTCCAGCCCATCTGGTGGGATACTTTTGAGGTGAATTTAGGAGAAGTATATGCTTCCATATTTATCAATGTTTATCAGACAAGTGCTCACAATTAAAGTGAAAAGTGTGAGTGGAATTATCTAGCCAAGTTTGCAACTTTTTTTGTTATAAATGTACTCTAATGCCAAAAGTCACAAGTAGTTCATAGACAACAAAGTACAAATGTCACAAACATACAAAAGGATAATAATCCAGGCTGGAGTGATGGCTTAGTATTTAAGATGCTTGCCTGCAAAGCCATGTAACCTGAGTTCAATTCTCTAGCATCCAAGTAAAGCCAGATGCACAAGGTGGCACATGTGTCTGGAGTTCATGTGCAGAGGCTGAAGGCCCAGTACACCCATTCTATGTCTCAAATAAAATTTAAAAAAGGATAATAATCATTTCACACCAAGTTCAAAATTGATCTGTTTCTGTTTGCTTAAAAAATATTTATGTGGTGTGTGTGTGTGTGTGTGTGTGTGTGTGTGTGTGTGTGTGTGTGTATGCATGTATTTCTGTGGGCATGCCAGGGCCTCTTGCAGTTCTAAACAAATGGTAGTTGCTTGCACTACATTTTGTGTCTGGCTTACTTGCATAACTTACATGAGTGGCTTGGGAATTGAACCTGGGTTGGCAGGCTAAGAAACAAAGCACCTTTAACCAATGAACCAGATAGTGACAATTAAGCAACAGTGACAATTTTTTTTCACCTACGACACTGGCATGCAATTTTATAGTACCAAATGCTAGTTTGGATATGCAGAAACAGGTGCACCCTAGAGGAAACCTCTTTTGGAAGATAATTTGTAACTTTTTGTCAAAATTGAAATGAAGTGATAGCTCTCAAGACATGAAACACAACTGTCCAATTAACACATGAACAGTGTTCATCCCCACTAGCCATCAGAGAAAAGCAAATAAAAAGTACATTGAGATTCCATCTCACTCAAGTCAGAATAGCTGTCATCAAGAACATAATGAATATTGGTGATATTATGGACTCAAAGCAACCCCTATGCACTGTTGTTCAGAATGTAAACTAGATCATCCACTATGGAATTAATATAGAATTTCCTCAGTTATATAACCTCTGGTTATATATAACTTGCCAACATGTCACAGAGATACTTGCATATCAATTTTTGCAGCACTATTCACAATAGCTAAGTTATAGGATCAACTTAGTTTATCAGTTGAGGAATGAATAGAGAAAATATGACATATTTACACACACATCAAATTTCTTTCAGCCATGTAGGAAATAAAGTTTATATCATTGGCAGAAAAATGGATGCAACTGGAGTTAATAATATTAAGTAAATATGTTTTCCCTCACTGGGGTTTCTAGATTTTATATAGATACATGGAACCATGTATGTATATTGAGAGACCAAATATAACCATTTTTTTAAAAAAGGCCCAGGCCTGACTTAGATAGAGAAGTAGCTGGCCAATGTGCTGACCTTTTGCTTCTATAAACTTTGCTTGCTTAATTGTGCCTTTCCCCCTAAAGTTTCTGAAGAATCTCCACTTCAAGGCCATTGCAGAAACACACCACTGTGGGGATGGGGGAGTGGTGGGGGCTCCGACCACCTGCTTAGATAAGAGACTGAGGAATCTCCACTTCAAGGACAATGGAGATTAATTACTTCATCCACCTGGAGTGCCCCTAGCTCCTGCCCCCAACTTTGCCTGCTGAAACCCCAAGCCTATCAGAACTGTTTAAATCAACCAATCATGTATCTATCCCCTACTTCTTTGTTCAAAATTCTTATATGAACCCGTTCCCCCAAAAGAAAGGGGCTCTCTCCCCCACTACCGCTGTACTGGACTGTGGGGACGGAGCCCAGGCCTAGGCTTTCAATAAAGAAAACTGTTGCGTTTACATTCGAGTGTCTCGGCTTCTGTGGTGGTTCTCTGGGTGACTCCTGGGTGACCGGGGGACTTGGTTCCTGGTCAGGGGTCTTGGCACTACATATATATGACATGAAAGTAGAAAAATGAGTCTTTGGTGAAAGGAAGACTTACTTTTCAATATTTTGGCAATGTTTGAAAACACAAGTATAAAAACAAAGTGCTATACAAATATTAATAATAGAGGGGCTGGAGACATGGATCCGTGTTGGAGAGCATTTCCTGTGCAATCATGAGGTCCTGAGGAGGTCTCATATGAATAGAAGAGCATGGTCATGTGCATCAGTAGCCCCAGTCCCATAGGTGAGCAGAGACTAAGAATCCCTGGTGCTTGCTAGGATGAAGGGGAAGGGCAGAATAAGATCCAGGATCAGCAACAGACTCTATCTCAAATAAGAATGAGCAGAAGAATGATGGAGTAGGACATGCTATGTCATGTTCAGGTCCCTGCAGGTGAGTGGACCCACCTCAGGCAAGTGTATGGGGCACATATAAGTACATACAACCAATATACCACTCACACATTCCACATAACACACATACAAACAAAATACTTAAATATACAGCATTAGAAAGAAATCACAGTTAAATCCAAATGATCTAAGGTTCTCAGCAGAACTTTGCAATTATCACATTTCTTAATTCAGTTCCCACTCACTCTGCTACTGATACTCTGATTATTTTTATTGAAGTCTTCAGCTCACTTGCAATTATTTAGTACTTGATACAAAATGATAATATAGAAGTTTGTATTATTTACTGATATGTAATTAAATACATTGTTAATTAA
The DNA here is from genome assembly GCF_020740685.1 of Jaculus jaculus. Lineage (NCBI taxonomy): Eukaryota > Metazoa > Chordata > Mammalia > Rodentia > Dipodidae > Jaculus > Jaculus jaculus. The sequence continues at coordinate 9,971,408 of NC_059125.1, forward strand.
GCATATGTGCTGGTTTGAATGTGAATGCATGTTCTTCATAGCCTCAGGGACTTTTTAGGGGATAGAGTCTCACTCTGGCCCAGGCTGACCTGGAATTTGCTAGGCAGTCTCAGAGTGGCCTTGAACTCATGGCAATCCTCATACCTTGGGATTTTTTCTAAAGATTGAGCTTGAAACTTGAGTCTCTAGTAGGCAGAGACCTGCTGCTAAGGAGGTGTCGCTAGGGGTGGATCTTATAGTCCAGCCTTACTGTGTGGATAGAAGCAGTTTGAGCTCTGCTATCATAGTAGTGAGCCAGCTTCTTCTGCCATTGATGGTGCTTCCCCTGGATCCTCAAGCCTGAAATAAACCCTTTCTTCCTACAGGGTAGCTGCTTCTGGTTGGGTGTTTATCCACTAATGAGAAAGTAACTGTAACAGTAAAGTTGGTACCAGACAAGTAAGGTCATAGTTGTGATGAATCTGACCATATGGGTTTTTGTTCCTTTGGACTTTGTGTGTTGGAGAAATGTGGAGGGACTTGTACTTTAGATTGAAGAAGCCTTGCAGTATTGTTAGCAGAGCTTGATGGACTATTCTAGTGAGAGTTTGAAAATTCTAAATTCAGAGAGAACTGGACTGTAAAGGCTTGATTTATGAACTTTCAAATGGGAATGAGAGAGCTTTATTGGAACTGAGGACATTCTTCTGCCTATTCCCATAGAGTTAGATCAAGATTAAACTTTCAAGTAATGGACTGGTGTTTTTGGCAGAAGGTTTAGAACCGTAATATATCAACGATGCACAGCATATCATGGGGAAAATTCCAGCAAGTTTAAACTTACTGGCACAAAGACTGGTTTTAGGTTTCTGAAATTTGAATTGTTAAGTTGAATATCAATATTAAGGGTGATCCAACTCTTTTGCATTAGGACCATGGAAAAGATGCCTGAGGATAAAATCCACTCATGGAAGGCTAAAATGAATAAAAACATAAATTCTTTTATAGGGAGGAGTCTTGAAGAAAGAATTCTAAAGGAGTAACCTGCTCTTCAAGGTCAAAGTTTATTCCCCCTTGGATTCATAAATTTGGCTATGCCTCACACCTGGTGCTGATTTTGGAAGCATGAAAAATGCAGGGAAGCAGGTCATGAAGTGCAACACAGTTTTGGTTTTTTGGAAATGGTCCCTGGGCAAAGTGAAGCAGGTTGAAATCTCTATGTAGGGAGCCAATAAGAAAATTGTATGAAGGAGAACTTGTTCTAATCACTGCTGAGATGAGACAACAGGAAACAGGCTTGAATTCCCTGTGGGAAGACCAAGTAAGGCCATTGTATGTAGCTATGAAGATGAACCTGGTTTTCAGTGTAGACCTGAAGATGTTTTGGATATACCACAACTTTGGAATGGCTGCTATGGAACAACGCTGGCTCAGGATGAATTTTTTTCCTGGGTTATGACCTGCCTTCTGGAGTGGCATAATTGGAATCCAGAGACTTTTATCACTGGTTATGAATGTTGGAATAGAACTGCAGATGTTTGAATTTTACTTCCTGGTTACTATTTGCATTGGTCCAGTCTTTCCTTGTTATGCCTTTTTGCAATGGGAATGTTTACTCTTTGCCATTATGTGTTGGAAGTAATAACTTGTGTTTTGATCTTGCAAGGCTTATATTTATGAGACAGTCTTGAATCTCAGATGAGACTTGGGAAGTTTGAACATTATTAACTTTGGTTAAAAACAGTGAATTTTTACATGACAGCGATATTTCTTTTAAAAAATATTTTTTAGTTTACTTATTTATTTGGGAGAGAGAGAGAAAGAATGGGCATGTCAGGGCCTTTAGCCATTGCAAATACACTTCAGACAGATGTGCCACCTTGTGCATCTGGCTTACATGGGTCCTGGAAAATAAAACCTGGGCCTTTTGGTTTTTCAGACAAGTGCCCTAACTGATAAGCCATCTCTCCATCCCAATAATTATGTTTCTATAAATTAGCACAAATGATGAATAATCCCCAAATGATACATTTCCTTTATTATTGAAAAATATATAATTTCTAAACTGGGATCTAATCAAGGAGCATGTACTCCTTGTGGTTCTGGTCTTCCTTAAATCTTTTTCACTTTGAAAACTCTCCCCCACCCATTGATCTCCTGAAGATTATAGACTAGGAGTCCCAGGGGAGGATCTTCCTCAGGAAACAAGTGGAAATGTCCATGGAATGACTATTAGTAGTGTTATTCAAGTTTATGCTAGCTCCAATTGGTAGCTCTTCCTCCTTCTCTCCCAGCAAGAGGTGCTGCTCCTGGCTTCTTCTTCCTACAAGACTTACAGGCTATATTTGCAGAGGCTTCCATCATTTGACATTACTTTCCAAAGCTGATAATTCCCTGAGACAGAGTCTCTCACTGATTCTGGATCCTGCCATTTTCAAGAGCCCCAGTGATTCTGCAGTCTCTGCTTTTCACAGGACTGAGGCTAAAGATGTATGTAGCTACACCCAGCTATTTACATGGGTGCTGAGGAATCCAACTTGGTGGTCTCAGGCTGGGGAGGTGTCATTATGGGTGGATCCTAGGGTCTAGCCCTCAGGTATGGAGGTAGATTAGAACTTCCAGTCTAAGGATATGGAAAGTGCTGGAGTTTTGCCTGGAGCTCCTGCTTACTTATGGTGACGGTGGTTGTTTCTGTCTCTCTGGGTGGACCTGTGATAGTAGGCCAACTTTTTCTACCATTGGGGAACTTTAGCTCTATCTGTAAGCTTCAATAAATTCCCTTCCTCCCATAACATGCCTGGTTTGGAAGTTCATCCTAGCATGTGAGGCTGACTGCTACAGCATACAATTTTCATTTTTTAACAACAAACTTTTATAAACATGTCAGGAAATTTTAGTTAGAATGTTATAAAAAGTAGTTTTAATTCTTCATATATGTATATATATATATATATATATATATATATATATATATATATATATATATATATATGGCCTCATTATACTTTTTGATTTTTCACTGGCTCTAAACTTTGTCAATGGGAACTCCTTCAATCTAGCTTCTGTGTTCTTTTGATTTAACCCCTTAGTCTTGGAGTGCTTTTGCTTTTTCACTCAACAAAATGTTCCAGGTTCACCCTGAATTTTCAATATCCTATACCTACAAATAGCTATTTCTTTATGCCAGTACTTTTTCCAGTATTGAATGGCATGTATGTATTACAGTTCTGAGATAGACCTTGTGTCCAGGTGTTTGAGCTTTAGAACACACACACACACACACACACACACACACACACACACACACACACATGCATATTCAAATACTCAGAGGTTTATATTGATTGTTTTGATTTTATTTGATATTGAAATATTTTTACTTAATTATGTTTTTACATATTGCTTTTTTATATTAAATGTCTTGGAATATCTTCTTATTTTCTTTACCCATTAACATATAAAATAGTTTAAGAGAACAACATAATATTAATGCTAATCACAATGCTACTAAAATAATTCCTTTGCATTTATTCTTACCCCTTATAATGTATGTCCTAATGATATATGTTTAAACTATTGAGTTTTGAAAACACTTGAAATAATTATTTCCTTTGGTTATAGTATCAGTATGATTAAAATCATTCATTTTAACTTTAATAGTTTTTCAGTTCCATTTGCCATTTGAAGTTTTTCTTGTCCTTTTTAATTACAGAGGAAATAATTTATTGTTATGAGCATGAGTTCTTAGGCAGCTCTCAAATAGTGAAATTTCTGGAGGACCTATGCACATAACCTCAAATTCTGGAATTTTAAGTTGGCACTTCATTCTGCAGATATTGACCTCTGAGTAAACTTTTATAATAATTACATACTTGTAGAAAATCATCAAATTCAAATACTTGTCTAAAATTATTTCCCTTATTTTTATCCCTTCTAATTTCTTGCCCATAAATTCTGGCTTATTTTCTTTACATATGCATAGAAGGTTTTACACCAGCGATAGAGTACTCACTAGAAGGAGAAGCACAGACTCAGAAGAAAGAGAATAGAGCAAGAGGGCACAGGATGTGTCTTATCTTATGAGACAAGGGTTCTCATAGGTAAGACTCCTTTATAACTGCTGTCTTCTTTAGTATCTACTCTGATAGGTCCATTCCCATGCCTGACTACCATGACATATTTTAAAACACCATTCATATTTGGAGGCAGATTTCATCTCCCAAGCCATTTCCTGTCTACATTTAGGACCTCTTCAAATAAGGATTAGCAAGAACAAACTTCTTTGAGATAAAAAAGGAAAAACCTCACAAGGAGCCTGCTGAGAAAATCTGAACTGATTGAGTTTAGTTCATATAATTTTTTCTAAGAAGATTAAATATAGTTGTTTTCTGGTGCAAGCTAATTAGCTTCTCCCTTGTGTCCATTGATGGAATACATATTTTGTTTTCATAAAGACAATACAGTTTCATGGTAATATGCCTCTGGCTTGGGCTGTGAATGAGAAAAAAAAATGCTGCTATAAATTGATTGTCTTATTTTCTTTCTTTAGAATTAAGAACAAAATACTGAAGTTTTTCTTTCAATATGCAACTTAGATGCACTTCACCTCTGAAGAGGAAAGGTGGACAAGACCAAAGAAGGAAATCAATAAAGCATTAAAAAGTGTGGTAATTTTTTTTTAAACAAAGTCTCTGGAGAATAATGACTAACCAGAGTGAATTAGCCTAAGGTGAAAAATCATTCTGAAACCAATTATAATTTTTCTGCATAGGAAATTGGGAAAATATTGTTCAACATGAGGCCTGGAGGTTTTCAGGACCAGAGCATCATAGGGATGAAATGCCATCAGGCTGTAAAAGAATGATGGACATTATTTGTTTGAGCCAATTGGTAGTTTCTAGCTTGCAGATGAATCTACACTTGCCTGACACAATGATATAAACATGAACTTTTAATTATTTTTTAATTTAAAAAATTGACAACTTCCATACTTACAGATGATAAACATGATAATTCCCTCCCTTCCCCCACTTTCCCCTTCAAAAATCTACACTCCATCATATCCCCTCCCTCTCTCCACTAGTTTCTCTTTTATGTTGATGTCATCACCTTTCCTTCCTACTATGAGGTTCTTGTGAAGATAGTGCTAGGCACTGAGTGGTCATGGATATCAATGCCAATTTCTGTCTGGTCAATTGCATTGTAAGCACAATGTATTGATTGCTTTTCTGTCCTACCAGACTGAGGTTCCAAAGAATTTTGCACCAAATCATGACAGACACCATTGGCACATTGGCACATCTGAGACCAAGGGGCCCCCTAAGGAGCAAAAGACAGGAGTGGGTTCTATGATGCTCTTGGGCTTGGTGACCTAGGGGAATCTTGAAAACAACCTTCATTTATTGGTCTGAGGTCTTGGTTAGATGCCAGTCAGTTGCCAGATGAATACATCTACTGAGATGAAAAAAATAAGACAATGTCTTCCTAAAAACAACAACAACAAAACAGAATCTGGAGTAGACTTAAAACACACTCACCAAGGCTCAGGGAATTTTGTGGAAGAGGAGGCAGAAAGATTGTAAGAACCACAGGTTGGAATATCATTCCAAGAGGCATTGCCTCCCCCCAATAACTGACTGCTGCTCCCACAATGCATAACCTCCAAATCCATGGGGAATACCTGCAACCCCACTAAGGAAAGCCCCTGCAGAATGGGGGAAGGGAGGAAAGAAAAGATGGTACCAACACATGATGTATGAATACAAAGTACATTCTTATTAAAAAAATAAACAATATGGGAAATGTATTAGGCAGATGCAAAGCAAAGGCTTAATGGAGGTTAATAAGCATTACTCAGGGCAAAATGGGTCTCTTGAAAATGAGGAAGGGTAAAATATACAATGAAGATACATGTGTCAGATGCCATGGTATTGTGGTTAATACACGCTGCATGCCGTTCAATGGGAGAGAGAGAAATCACCAGTGAAGATACCCAACAGTGGACACTGCAAGCCTTATATTTGGCCATCTAGGCCAAATGAGTCAACTGGTGCAAAAGGGGTACATCTGTGATGAGGGAAACCAACTGCCCTCCAATTGGACTGGAGGCCCTCTCCATGGGAGGGAATATAGTCCTAATACTGAAAACCTACAACAGGGGTAGTCATGAGCCCTCAGGGTGTAACAACTGCTGCTGTCTGGCTAAATGTATATACTATGCTCACCAAACTGCCCAGTAAGCACTTCTCTTAATGTTAATACCTATATGCTAATGCTACTGTCACTTTTGGTTAGAGAAGCTTCTCTTTTCAGATGGTAGTGACCTTGGGATGACTCAGAAGGCACCATGGTGCTGAGAAGTGACAGAGGAGTGCTCAGCACTGAAATATATCTATCACACCTTCCAAGGCTCAAGGTCCATTGTGGATGAGGTGGTGGAAAGAGTGTAAGAGCCAAAGGAAGGGTAGGACTACTCACAGCATGCTTCTCCAGACACAAAATGGCCTGGATATCTATGACCTCACAGTGCCTGTCACTACCTATGCATGACCATCACAGTAGGACCAAAAGATCATGATATCAAAATAAAAGAGAGACTAATTGAGAGGGGGTGGAGATATGATGGAGAGTGGAGTTTCAAAGGGGACAGAGGGGGCAAGGATGGTATTACCATGTATATTGTTTACAATTATGGAAGTTATCAATAAGGATATATACATATGAATCAATAAATATATTAAAATATTTTTAAAAGAAATGTTTCTGAGAGATTAGGTACACACAGAAATCTTAAAGATATGTAAAGTTGAGCAGCTATCCCTCCTTCACATTTTTGTTGGTTTTCTCAATAAAATAATTGCTGTGAGAATTAGTGCACCCAGTGTTTATAACAATCCTTGACTATGAAGAAAGTTCAAAGCTGGGTGAATCAGAATTGTTGGGTCAGGTTTCCAGAAAAGGCTTTTAAAGAAAACTGACTCATGTGGGAGGCTAGTGGCCTTTTGTTTATCTTTTTCTTTCATGATCTAATGATATGTACTTTTCTTCTTTCACCTATCAGTATGATCATTTCAAGTTGTGATTATTGACATGAAAATTTTGAAAAAGTCTTGAATTTCTAGAATAAATGGAACTGGCTGAGACATCTTGATTTCTTCATTGACCCATTCATCATTTAGTAGTGTATTGCTTAGTTTCCATGACTTTGTGTATGATCTATAGCTTTTCTTGCTATTGATTTGTAGTTTGATTCCATTGTGGTCAGATAGAATGCAAAGAACTATTTCAATTTTCCTATATTTGTTAAGATTTGCTTTGTGTCCTAATATATGGTCTAATTTAGAGAATGTTCCATGTACTGCTGAAAAGAATGTATATTCTGCAGCTTTTGATGAAATGCCCTGTATATATCTGTTAGGTCCATTCCTTCTATGACCTCATTTAGTCCAGATGCCTTTCTGTTTTTTTTTTTTTTCCCAGGATGACCTGTCAATTGATGAGAGTGGGGTGTTGAAGTCACCCACTACCACTCTAATAGCATTTGTTTGATGAATTTGGGAGCCCCCATGTTAGGTGCATATATGTTTAGGATTGTAATGTCCTCCTGTTGGAGTGTTCCCTTAATCAATATAAAGTGACCTTCTTTATCTTTCTTGACTAAGGTTGGACTAAAGTCTACCTTGTCAGATATTAGGATAGCAATCCCTGCTTGTTTTCTAGGCCCATTTGCTTGAAACACCATTTTCCAACCTTTCACCCTAAGATAATGTCTATCCTTTGTAGAAAGGCGAGTTTCTTGGAGACAACAAATTGTAGGATATTGCTTTTTAACCCAGTCTGCAAACCTATGTCTTTTGGTTGGGGTGTTGAGGCTGATGATATTAAGAGATATTATTTAAAGCTGTGTATTTATTTTTGCCATTTTTTTGTAGTTCTTCTGGTTTTACCTTTGCTCTCTTGTGTTAACTAGTATTTGAGTATGGTTTGTTTTTGCCAGGTTCCTTATATGTGTGCTTTTCTTTCTCTTCAGCATGAAGGATTCCTTCAAGCATTTTCTGTAGAGCTGGTTTTGTCTTCAAATACTCCTTTAGCCTGCTTTTGTCGTGGAGTGTTCTTATTTCTCTGTCTATGGTTGACAGTTGTTATCTTTCAGAACTTGGAATACATCACTCCATGCCCTTCTGACTTTTAAAGTTGTTTTGAGTAATCTACTGTAATCCTGATAGGCTTGCCTTTGTAGGTAACTTGATTTTTCTCTCTAATTGCTTTCAATATTTATTTTTTTCGTTTGTGTGTTTGGTAGTTTGATTATAATATGGCAAGGAGTGGTTCTTTACAGGTTTTGTCTGTTTGGTGTTCTAAAGGATTCCTGTATCTGCATTGGCACCTCGTTCCCAATTTGGGGGAAGTTTTCTTCTATGATTTTGTTAAAGATGCCTACTATGCCTTTGGAATGAAATTCTTCTCCTTCTACTATACTCTGAATTCTTATGCTTGATCTTTTCATAGTGTCCAAAATATCTTGAAATTCCCATTCATACTTTTCTATTAGTTTGTCTTTCTTTTTGTTGGACTGTATTTAATCTGCCACCTGGTCTTGTAGCTTAGATATTCTGTCCTCTCCTTCATCCATTCTACTGGTGAGATTTTCTACAGAGTTTTATTTTATTATTTCATTAACTGTGTTCTTCATTGCTAGTAATTCTGTTTTTTCTTTATTATCTCTATTTCCTTATTTATGTCTTGTATTGACCTCTTTATTTCATTAAATTGGTGTCTTGTATCTTCTTTGATTCCTTTGATTTCTTTTTTCATTCCTTTGATTTCCTCTTTCATTCCTTTTTGATTTCTTCTTTGACTTTTTTGAACATATTTATAATCATTCTTTTGAAATCTTTCTCAGGCATTTCCTCTAACTCATTCGCACTGGAGATCATTTCTGATGCATTAATACTTTTTGGTGGATTTATATTGTCTTGATTTTTGGTGTTTCTTGTGTTATGATGTATATATTTTTGCATCCTGGATTATTTAATGATTGGGTTTTCTAGTTAGCTGGATATTATTAGATGTATCAATCAATCTGATGCTATATATCTTCAGGGTAGGAGCTTAAGTTGCTAGGTGTGTCTCTTAAGACTCTCAGAGTATCTGCAAAAATGACCCTAGGTGTTGGGTTTGCCTGCTATAAGAGTATTCAAGTAGGCTGAGTGGAACAAAATACAGATAGATTCTAAAATTTAACTAAAGAATGTACATATTCAATGCAAAGTAGCACAGAGTATTTATGCAAGAGTAAGTATTATGGCAACCAGATCCTCTGTCAACAAGGAGGTTAAGATTTCTGGTCTGTTGAGGGTTCCAAGTAAGCTTGTGACTAATGTATAATGTGACTAATGTATAACAGAAGAGGAAACAAAGACACTATAAATCAAGAAGCAACAAATAACAAGCCCAAAATATAGCTTATTTAAGAATGGCAAATCTGATCATCCATCAGATTTAACATATAATTTGTCCTGATTTGGAAGGTGCAATTAGCACTTCCCATTCAGGACTATATATCAAGTTTATTAGGCGGGTACTCACCTGGTGTAATCCCAGTTACCTTTTGGGATGATTTTGGTCTCAGTTATGCTGCGCTCCTGCTTGGGTCCCTCTTTGGTGCACTGTGGGTTCAAGTAGGCTGGTTGGGTCACTGGACTGCTGCTCTGTTTGCTGGAGCTGGGTACTGTTGGTGGGAGGGGAAAGCTGTCAATGCTGGCTCTAGTTCTCTCGCTGGTCCATGTGATCCTCTACCTCATGATCTGCTCCTCCATCATTCACTGCCATTCTCCCTTCATGTTTCTTGAGTTTGTGAAGAGCTCTGGTGTGAGTGGAAAATCCCCTTGCCTGGCTTTTCCTGAAGCTCAAGCCGAGCCTGGCCTCTGTGGCCCTGTGGCCCTGTGGCCCTGTGGACCTGGTGCCATTGCTGTTGGAGCCACTTCTGCCTGCCTGTGTGGGCTCTGGATGCTCTGGATCTCTCCTACTTCTCTACTGCCATTTTAATTTCTTATATACCTCCCTTTTTAGTAAAAGTGCTCAATTTTCTGTTTTTTTTTTTTTTTTTCTATTTCTCCTCTAGGCTGCTTTGGCATGATTCCTAAGCCACCATCTTAACCGGAAGTGTCTCAGAAGATTTTGTATATGCATAAATGCATGTGTGCATATTCCTGTGTTCCCAGGTGTGTGTGTGTTTGTGAACATGCATGCATGTGTACATATGAGAGCCAGAGAAAAGGCCTAGGTGTCTCCATCAGAAATGTCTACTTTTTTTTTTTTTTTTGGTTTTTCAAGGTAGGGTCTCACTCTAGCCCAGACTGACCTGGAATTCACTATGGAATCTCAGGGTGGCCTTGAACTCACAGCAATCCTCCTACCTCTGCCTCCCAAGTGCTGGGATTAAAGGCATGTGCCACCATGCCCAGCATGTCTACTTTTTTTGAGATAGGGTCTCTCATTGGCCTAGAGCTCACATGTAGGATAATGAACTGTCTAGAAAGCCCCAGAAATCCACCAACCTCTGCCTCTCCAATGCTGGGAGTATAAGGACCTACTACCATGCCCAGCACTTTATGAGGGTACTGGGAATTGAATTCAGTTCCTCATGCTTGCAAGGCAAGTGCTTTGCTGACTAAGCTATCTCTTCAGCCGTGAAACATATGCTATTTAACATTTTTATATCTTTATTTGAGGAGATTTATTTGTCCTTTTCTAGTGATTTTTCAGCTTTTACCAGTATTATTTAACATTACCTATTCTTTTTCTTTTAAGCTTTCTATTATACTGTCAATGTAAGTAGAAAACCATTGAAAGGCATAGCTTAGTCCTGATAGGCTAACATGAGTTAAGGATGATGAGTGATGCAATTTTAATTATGTTCCCCTTTGAAGTATTAACATGAAATGGCAGTGATTATCTGGCAAGAACAAAACTGTCCTGAAGAACTAAAATCCAGATTATATATTTGTTAGCAGCAGAGATACCAGCTTGACCACGTAACGGGGTTGCTTGAGTAAATTAGTATGTGCAGAACATATGAGATGCACCCTGGGATACCTGCCATAGCTAGTTGAAGACCTTTGGTAATAAAAAGTTAAAGGCACATGATTTCAATAACCCCTGTGTGCCTGTGTGTCACTCTGTGTACAGACTATGAGAAATAAAGTGAAGAGGGCATCAGATACAAAATATTTGAAATATTTAAAGTCCATATATCTTAATTGTGATGGGATTTCAACTAATTTTCAGTTTCTTCTTTTTTTCAATTACTTGTTGGATTTTCCTTTTTAAATAATAACACACAATTCAATTTTTTGATTTTTATTTATTTGACAGAGAAAGAGGGAGGTAGTGAGAGAGAGAGAGAGAGAAAAAGAGAAAGAGAGAGCGAGAGAATGGGCATGCCAGTGCCTCCAGCCACTGCAAATGAACTACTGACACATGCGCCCTTTTGTGCATCTGGCTAATGTGGGTCCTGGGGAATCGAACCTGGGTCCTTTGGCTTTGCAGGCAAATGCCTGAACTGCTAAGCCATCCCTCCAGCTCACCATTCAAATATTTTTAAATGGGTTAAAAATCACCTTCCTAAGATACCTCACGTTAGCAACATCTAGCAGAAATTACATTTACTATATCATGTCTAGTTTTGGAATAGAGTATTTCCTCATGATGCAGAAAGGTGGTGAGCCCATTTATGAAACAAAGGATCAGGTTTTCTTCTTAATTGTCAACAGTTACATGAGCTCAGATGACTTCTTTTGCTAACACATGTATTTTTAACTAATATATAATAAAATGTAAAGCCATATACATATAAATGGATTACTATGTGATGTTTTCAACAAGCATAAGTTTTGTAATTAAATATCACAGGCTGGTTGTTTCATCATATTTGTGTCATTAGATGTTTACAATGTCTTTATGATGAAGACTAAAAATTTTGAAATTGTTTCTAATTGTTTTATGTACATCTTCTTTCTCCTATCCAACTGTAACTTAGTATACATTAACCACTCTCTTCCCATCCCTCTTTTCCAACTTAGGCTTCCAGCCTTATAGTAAACACTATCCTACTGTCAACTTCTAAGAGTTGAACATTTTTAGATTCCACATGACAGTGGGCTCATAGTGTACTTGTCTTTCTCTGGCTGGTTTATTTCTCTTAGCATAATGAGTGCTAGTTTCATCAATTTATTGATGAAATAATTATGGTGAAATCATCTTATTGCCTGTGACAGCATTTCATCCTTTTCTAAAAATGTTTTTAAAAAATTGTTCATTTATTTGCAAGGAGAGAGATAGAGAGAAAGAGAGAGAGAATGGGCATGCTAGGGCCTCCAGTTGTTGCAAATGAGCTACAGATGCATGAGCTACTTTGTGCATGTGTCTTTAGGTAGGGACTGGGGAATCAAACCTGGGTCTTTAGGCTTTGCAGGCAAGTGTCTTAACTGCTAACCTATTTCTTCAACCACTCATCCTTTTTTTTTTTTTTAATAGTGGTAGTATCTCTTCTATGTATGTACAACTGATTATTAGCTTGTGAATTCTTTCATCTCTTGGCTACTGTAAACAGAACTCAAAATGGAAATGCAGATATGTCTTCAACATACTAATTTCATTTCCTTTGAGTAAATACACACATTGATGAATGGTATGATAGTTCTATTATATTTTTTTGAGAAAGTTCCATACGCTTTTCCACAATAGTGGTACTAATTTATATTTACACCAAGGTATATGTAACAAGGTTTCCCTTCCTCCAAGTCCTCACTAACACTTTTCATCTTGTCTTTTTGTCAAGAGCCATTTTACTGCATTGAAGTGATATCACTTTGTAGTTTTCATGTGTATTTCCCCGATGATTAGTAATGCTAATCATTTTCCTTGTGTGTTCTGTTCAGACTTTCTATTACATCAGTCTTGGTAAGGTGTATGTGTCCAGGGATTTCTGTTTCTCCTAGGCTGTCTATTCTGATAGCATATAGTGTTCAACATGTTCTGTTTATTTGTGGTTACAAAAGATACTTACTATGGTTTCATTTATTTTAGTTTATTGAGACTTATTTTGTAGCCTATTACATGATCTATCCTGGAGAAGATACAAGGTGCTAATGAAAATAAATGTTCTATAGCTGCTATGGACATCTATTAGGTCTATTGGTCTATGTTGCAATTTAGTTTTCTGTTTCATATTAATTTGGGGCCTAGTATTCTTCTTTGATAGAGGGGTATACTAAAGTTCCCTGTATGATTGTATTGGATTCTATCTTTCACTCTAGGCATTTTAATGTTTGTTTAATATGTCAACTTGTTCTAGTATTGAGTCCACATTTATAATATATATTATATACATAAATGATAGTTTATGATGAATTGACTCCTTTATCATCATATAATAATGTTCCTGGCCTCATTTTATGAATTTATCTGATATTTGGAGTTCACTTACATGGAATAGTTTTCAGCCTATGAGTGTCCTTAGAGATGAAATGATTTTTCTTGTAACTAACATATAGTTGGGTCCTTTTAAAAAACACATTTTGACAATTTTCATACATGTGCATAATGCATTTGGTCATAATGATAAAATTGTAAATACAGCTACTTTAAGTTTTTAACTAGAGGACTTAGTCAATTTCAACTTAAGATCATTGTCAATAAGTAAGGTTTTATTATTGCCATTTTGTAATTTATATACTAATTTTACTGTAGCTCCTTTCTTTTCCCTTTCTCATCATCTGTCTTGTGTTTAAGTGATTTCCCTCATTACTGTGTTTTGATTACTTGCTTATTATTTTTGGTTGGTGATTTTGTATTTGACTTTTTAGGTTACTTTAAGGCTTACAAGAAATATCATTTAATTATAATAAGCTGTTTTGAAATGGCAGCAACTTAACATGATTGTTAAGATAAATAACGAAGTCTAAGCTTTAATTTTTTTTTTTTTTTTTGGTCTCTGGTCTGTAACTCCCAGTACCAGAAACTGGTTGCTACCCAACTGTTGAGAAGAGAGACCAATGAGTTTCCCCAAACAAGACAGGTTTTTGTCAAAGCACTTCATTACCTAAGGTAAAAGGTAAGTCCCTATTGCTGAAGACACCAGATGCTGCCAATACAGAGCATGGAGAAAGCTGGCTGGAATCCAGAACAGAGGCAGACCCCAGACAGTTTGCCTCTCTAGTGCTGGAAAGTACTACCTGAGCTATTGTAGGAAAGTGGCCAATAATGGTCTGAGCAACCAGAGGCCTAAGCTATTCAGAAACAAAAACCCTGATGAGATGTACATGCCAGTGCAATAGTGGCACACAGCCTCAGTGGGTAACAAATAGCTTTCTGATTGGCTAAGCGATCTGCTCAGTGTAAAGGAACCCATACCTGGAATTGGGAACCAGATTGGAATTGGGGAGATGAGCAAGAGTGCTGCTTCCATGCTGTACCTGATAATCAGTGCCAGGGGAAAGGAGACAGACCCTCAGGATATTCGTCACTTACCAAGGCAGAGACTCAGGATATTCATCACTTACCAAAGCAGAGACTCAGAGGCTCCTAAGTGCTCACTACTGAAGTAGACTTAAAACTCACCCACCATAGCTCAGGGAATTTTGCAGAAGACGGAGTGGAAAGATTGTAAGAGGCATAGGTTGAGATATTATACTCAGGGTCATCCCCTCCCCCCCTCCAAAATAAGTGATTGCTGCTTCCACAAGACATAACTCACAATCCTATAGGGAATATGTGCGACCCCACTGAGCAAAATGGGGGCAAGGACAAAGGAAAAGAGGGTATCAACGAATGATGTATCCATAAAAAAATATGCTGTTGATAATTATAAGAATAAAAAAGATAAGAAACAAAAAGGAACAGCAAATTTATAAATAAAAATTACACTTTAATTCCACCCCTGTCCACATTGTAAATTTATTGTCTCATTTCACATACATTTGTATTGCCTATCAACATATTAATATGGTTATTATTTTAATTGTTTTTCTTTGATAACCATACTAAAGGTATGAGTGGATCATGCATTGTATTTATGATATTAAAACATTCTGAATTTGCCTATATAATACTCTTACTAGTGGGTTTCTATTTTCTGATGTTTTCTTTTTATTCAATATCTCTTTCAGTTTAAACATATCTCCATTTAGATTTATTGTAGGATAAGTATGATGAAGATGTATTCCCTCAACTTTTATTTGTCTGAGGATGTCTTTATTTCTCCTTCATCTCTAAAAATCAGTTCTACTCTCAACTGATAGTTTTTTTTTTCCCCCTTCGGTGCTGTGACATCCTCATACTATCTCTTGTCTGGTGAATCTTGTCTTTTTAAAAATTTATTTATTTTTATTTATTTATTTTTTATTTATTTATTTGAGAGCGACAGACACAGAGAGAAAGACAGATAGAGGGAGAGAGAGAATGGGCGCGCCAGGGCTTCCAGCCGCTGCAAACGAACTCCAGACGCGTGCGCCCCCTTGTGCATCTGGCTAACATGGGACCTGGGGAACCGAGCCTCTAACCAGGGTCCTTAGGCTTCACAGGCAAGCGCTTAACCACTAAGCCATCTCTCCAGCCCGTGAATCTTGTCTTTATCTTTGACCTTTGAATACTTGACACTCAGATATTTTGGAATAGACTTAGTTGAGTTAAATTTGGTGACCCTTGACTTTTCTATACCTGAATACTTTTATTCTTTCCTATTTTGGTGGAGTTTGCTGTTATGATCTCTGTGAATTGTTTTCTTCTATTTTTTTTCTTTTTTTAGGGAAACCCAACAGACTGATATTTTTTATGCGAGAGAGTGAGAGTGAATGAGAGCCTGGAGAGAGGTAAAGACACACACACAGAGGGAGTGAAAGAGTGAATTGGCATGCTGTTGCATCCAGCCACTGCAATAGAATTCCAGACAAAACATGTGCTGCCTTGTGTGCATGTGTAATCTTGTGTGCTTGCATCAGTTTGTGCATCGGGCTTACATGGGACCTGGTGAGTTGAACATGAGTCATTAGGCTTTGCAGGCAAGTATCTTAACTGCTAAGATGTTTCTCCAGCCCCTAACTCATTTCCATCTTCATGCCCCTACACAACCCCAATAAGTGGAGGATTTGTATTTGCTCCCTTAATGTTGTTGAAGTTAATAATGTTGTTGAAGTGGGCTAACTTAAGTGTTATTTAATTTTTTCCTTTTACTCTGTAAATTGTGTATTTTATGCTCACTAATTCATCTTCTTCCTCTTTATCCCTCCCTTCCTCCTACTTGTTTCGTATTGAGACAGGGTCTCAGTATGTAGCCCAGGCTAGCCTTGAACTCATGCTCCTCCTGCTTCAGCATTCTGAGTGCTGTGACTTGAGGCACGCACAATCAAGCCTTAAATGGATTCTTTCTTCTGTTTTATCTATCCTGCTGCTGATATCTTCTATGGCATCATTAATTTTGCTGGTTTTTTTTAAAGAATAATTCAGTTTATTATAATGTTTTTCTCATATCATCGGAGTAAAAACATTTAATGACTACATAATATTTTATTACATGAATATGTCCTAACTTAGTAATTCCTTTATTTTCAGTTCTTATGTTATTATTTCTGGTGCTGGTGTGTTTTTAGTTCAAAGATTTTCTGAAATTTTAAACTGCTTTTATATCTCTATTAAGTTTATCTTACTATTGACTCACTTCTCTGTATTTCTTTGAAGTTCATTGAGTTTCCATATACAGCTGCTTTAAATTCCCTAGTTGATATTTCATCCATATTGGTTACTATCTGATAAGTAAGTACTAAGTATTGGGGCCTTATTTAGATGGTCAGGTGAGGTCATTGTATCCTGAAAGCTCTTGATAATTGGTGCAGGACGTTATCTGAGCACTGAAAGATTAGGCATTTATTCCATTTTTCATAATTCAACTTTGTTTCTGTCTTTCCAGTAAGTCACTTATTTTCTTTTGCTATTTCAGTACAAGATAGTCAAATGTTGGTAGGTTGCCATTATTTCAATACTAGAGGGTGATCCAAACCCAGGTCTCTACCTTTAGCGATTTGAATTAGACATCCCCCATAAAGTCATGTTCTGAATGGTAGGTTCCCCAGTAGTGGTAATTTTGGAGTTGGAGAATTGCTTGAAGCGGTGTGTTAATGGGGGCAGGCTTATGGGTGTCATAGCCAGCTTCCCCTTTCCAGTGTTTGGCAAACTTTCTTGCTGCAGTTTTCTACCTGATACTGGCCAGGAGGTGATGTCCAATCTTTATTAATGTCATGTTCTCCCCTGACAACATGGATCTTCCCCTCAAGTCTATAAGCCAGAATAAACTTTTTCCTCACATGAGCTGCTTTTTTTAAAATTAATTAATTTATTTATTTGAGAGAGACAGACACAGAGAGAAAGACAGATAGAGGGAGAGAGAGAATGGGCGTGCCAGGGCTTCCAGCCTCTGCAAAGGAACTCCAGAAGCGTGCGCCCCCTTGTGCATCTGGCTAACGTGGGACCTGGGGAACCAAGCCTCGAACCGGGGTCCTTAGGCTTCACAGGCAAGCGCTTAACCGCTAAGCCATCTCTCCAGCCCACATGAGCTGCTTTTGATAGGGCATTTTATGCCAGCAATGAGAATGTAACTGTAACCATCCTGAAACCATACTTGATGTGTTATTTAGCATAAACTAGTGTGATACTTAGAAAGGGTAGTTCTTCTAAGGCTTCCCCTGGATCTAGAATAAGCCCAACTATTTCATCAATAGTCACTGGCCTATGGCCACACATTGAAGGATTCTGCCTGGTTCTGGTCAAAATCACTGTGGAAAAACAGCACTAAGCTTCTGTGTCACACCTGTGGCTAATACCCAAAAGTCCACAAGTCCACCAAGATCAGCACAGCACTGGGGTAGGGCCAAAGCCCATACTGTCACGAGTTACCTACTGCTGTGGCAGATTTGTCACAAGCCTGCTGCAACTAATCACAGGTGATGGTGGCTAGGATAGAAAGTTTGATAAACAAGGTCCGAAAGTCTCCATCTGACAATGGTGCTATTCCTGAAATTCCATCTTCAGGCACTGATTAAGAGCTATGAATGCTATTAAATTCTGCAAAATTTTAGGTTCATTAGCCTAATGCTGGGTTCTGAGAAAAGTTCTGTGATAACTACCCTGTCCTAGTCTCAGGAAATAGTCTTTCTCTATGCTATATTGCCCAAGATTGAGGTAGTATGTGTAAAGATAGTCCCCAGGCCTCTAAGGATAACATTAAATTAGGACATATCTGAGTCTCAGAAGCCACAAGACTTGCAGTCTCAAGGTTACACCAAGTCCCACACCATTGCTGATGGTAGGGCAGGCTAGAATACTATGCAATTGGGACAAACATCTCTGCTTGGTCCTGGGACAGGTCTAGAGGCTGGATCTGCTTACAGTGGCCTGAAGGTACATGGGCTGCCTGAGATTGTTGAATGGGTGATAGTAATCGACCTTTAGCCACTAAAGCTAATGTGATGGATTACACTTGAGTCTAACAGCTATAGGGACTTGTACAGTCTTGAGAGGGTATACTCTAGCCCCACTCCAAAGCTAGCATTTCTGCAAGCCAAAACTCAAGTCTGTTCTACCAGTGCACACATCTTCATCTGATGCCACAGTACATTTGGAGGCTCAATTTGTGAGTTTTGGCCCATGTACAGGGCCTTTGGTTTTTACCTGGTGTTGAGTTTTATGACAGCTAATCCAACACCAGCTCCAAGACAAAGTCTTATGCTAGCTTTGTGCCCTGCTACCAAATGGGTGGAGTCTTGTTTCTCCCTCTGATGCCTGAGGCAGGAGGAGCAGTGGTTGAGGCAGTCACCTGTGTGGGTAATGCAGTTCCAGTGCTCAGTTTAAGGGTCTTGTCATAGCAGTAAGAGTTCTGGGGTTTACCTGGCCTCTGATGTCACCATGATAGGCTTTATATTAGGTTGGTTTTACAGTCTGGACTTAACTCCTCTCCTTCCAAATGGGAGGCACCTTAAAAATATTTCATTAATCATTTTCATATATGTACATAATGTATTTTGATTATAATCCCCTCACACTACCTTCTTTTGTTTCCCCCTCCTCATCCCCTTCCACTGAACTCCTTAGTTTTGCCAAGTAGTCCCTCTTCTATTTTGATGGCTTTTTGCCCTTTTCTAAAATCCAATCCATAATAGAATATTTATTGGCCCAATAATGTTCAGGTTTTGTGCAGGTAATGACTGTGTAGTCACTGTGAAATCATGAATTCAACTGCATGTCTAGAAGACTGTTCCATAGCAGTCCTCTTCATACTTTGGTTCTTCATTCTTTCTTTTTTAAAAAGGTTAAAACAGATTTAATTTTTGCTTATTTTGAGAGATAGAGAGTGAAAGAGGCAGATAGAGAGAAAGAATGGGAACACCAGGGCTTCTGGCTGATGCAAATGAACTCCAGATACATATGCCACCTTGTGCACCTGTCTTTTATGGGTCCTGGAGAATTGAATCTGTGTACTTTGGCTTTGCAGATAAGCATCTTAACCTCAAAGCCATCCCTCCATCCCTCTTACATTCTTTATGTTTCCTTTCCCATGATCTTGTTCCCTTACCAATGGAGCATGTGATAGAGGTGACTTATTTAGCACTGATCCTTCATAAGTCACTAATTCTTAGCACTTTGATACATTTTCAGTCTCCTCAGTAGTTACAACCAACTACCAAAAATGAAGCTTCTCTGACCAAAGGGAAGAACAGAACTAATCTATGGGCATAAACATAAATATTTAGGGAACATTTTGATAGACACAAAATATTCATTTAGGCAAACAACAGTATTAGCTTCTGTCTTAGGGCCTTTGTCCTTCCAAGGTTTCTGACTAGGTTTTAAGTAGAAGGCATGAAATGTCTTCTGTGAAGAAGCCAGTCCTCATATCCCGAGAGACATTCATTGCCCTCATAGCAGCCATGCTGCTATGGCACCAGTGGGCATATCTTGGTAGGCACACTTTTCCACACAGCTTAGAATTGAGGGAGAAGTGGCACTGCAACTCTTCCATGCTTCTTTTCCTTTCACTATGCTAAAAGATGGCACTATGCTCTTTCACCTGGATTCCTTATCTCTTGTAAAGGTAGTTTGATGGATCAATAACTGTTCAAAATGACTTGTCAGTAGGGATATGATCAGACAGTTGATTTCTGAAGAGTTTACTCAGCCGCCATCGTGCCCTACTCTTTTCTTAAATAAGTTTCTTTATCTCTTGAAACTATTTCCTCATCAGTTAAAGAAAAAGGTATTTTCTACCCTGTGGAGTTGTCATTAGGTAGAGTTGAATTACATGAACATGCTATGAATTACTATGACAAGTTAATGCTTTATTAGTGTTGTTACTATTGTTACTTGTACCGGAATTATGATGATGTCAAATTTCAGGGAAATAATTTGGTTTCATCATTTGATATCTAGCTTCTAAAAATGATGAAAGGGTTTAATATACCCTTTTGAAAAGAAAGCAAATAAAACTTAGGGTGAAAAGAGGAAATGGATTTTTGAACTGGAATTCAATATGTAATGCCTTTCAGAGATGACTTTGTGTACTAAATAGAGGCTTGTTGGCTGGTTGATTTGATTTAGGAGAACCGAATCTGTGAAAATAAACACTGGCCCGTCTACTCTGGAAGGCTTTTGCAAATCAAATAACTTTCAGTCAACAGGCTTGATAGATAAGAAATTAATCTACTTCACACTTATGTTCATATATGAGATTAGAATATTACAGTTTTGTGGTAATCAGTATCAGAAATTATATGATTCATCCTTAAGTTGAAAGTACATATCAGTTTAATGAGCAAAATAATAAAAGTGGCATCAGTACTTAGGCATATGATGATGTGAATATATGCATTGGTGAAACATTAGTGAAATACAGTGAACCCATCTCATTTATTCTAGTCAGATGTTTTGAAAATTATTTGCAAATCTCCCTTTAAAACATGACAGACTCAGGGCTAGCAGTTTCCATAACAGTATAAGGTGCTTGCCTGCAAAGCCAAAGGATGCAGGTTTGGTTCCCCAGGACTCACATAAAGACAGATGCACAAGGTGGCATATGTGTCTGGAGTTCACTTTCAGTGGCTGGAGACCCAAGCATGCCTGTGTTCTCTCTCTCTCTCTCTCTCTCTCTCTCTCTCTCTCTCTCTCTCTCTCTCTCTCTCTCTCTCTTTCTCTCTGTCTCTCTCTTTTTCTGCCTCTTTCTCTCTTTCAAATAGATAAAAAATAATATATTTTTAAAAATATGACAGACTCCAGAATACCAATAGCCCAATAAAAAGGGGCTCAAGGGCTGGAGAGATGGCTTAGCGGTTAAGCGCTTGCCTGTGAAGCCTAAGAACCCTGGTTCGAGGCTCGGTTCCCCAGGTCCCACGTTAGCCAGATGCACAAGGGGGCGCACGCCTCTGGAGTTCGTTTGCAGAGGCTGGAAGCCCTGGCGTGCCCATTCTCTCTCTCTCCCTCTATCTGTCTTTCTCTCTGTGTCTGTCGCTCTCAAATAAATAAATAATTTTTTTTAAAAAAAGGGGGGCTCAATAAAAATTGGGCAAAAGACTTGAACAGACACTTTACTGAGAATGATGTTAAAGTTATCAGTAAATACATAAAATGTCTTCAGCATCATTAGTCATAAGGAAAATGCAAATCAAAAGCATAACAAGGTACTATAAAAGAAAAGCCAGTAAAATGGCTAAAAGTAAAGGATGGAGCAGACCATGAGTTGAGGCTATCGAGGGGATGAATGGCTCATACATTACTGGTGGAAATGTGAAATGTTTGGGAGAAATTTGGTTTTCATATAAAGTTAAGTACATATTTTTATTCAACCAGGAGGAAAATATGTATTCAGTTTAGTTTGATTGAACAAGCTCTGGCCCAGAGTTACAGTGTCTCAGCTTTGACTGTGAGTAGCGTATATTTTAGCTCTGAGCATCACCATCTTATTTTTTTAAGGACTAGTGAGATAAGGTGGTCTCGCTACATTTCAAATTGTGACATTTTATGAAATATTCCCTTGCTATCTTAGTCTTCTTTTTAGAAGTCATAAAATTTTTGCTCACTGGTCACCAGAGTGTGCAAGGGCTAAGATTACAAGCAGCACAAACTGTCTGGAAGTTCATCTGGAATGGCTGCCTTTTCAGAGAAAAGCACTTCCCTGTCCCCTTAATTAGGTCTCTAAAGTATCAAGGATAAAGGTGTGCTAATGGGTACATTACAAATCATCTCCAGTTAGCTGTTTGGTTATGGTAATAAACATTCATCCACAAATACTTGCTACATTAGCTACATTATGTTAAGAACTGACTTGGAGGGAATGCACAGCTATTACTGAGACACATTTTCTTTTTAAATTTAATTTGTGTGTGTGTATGTGTGTGTGTGTGTGTGTGTATGGGTGCACATATTGAGGTCAGAGGACAATTCTGGGGTGTCTGTGCTCCGTCTTTGAGACAGGGTTGCTAGCTGCTACTTATAAACTGCCAGACTGCAAATGCCTGTCAGTCTCACTGTTACTGGAACTTTAGATTATCCGAGTTCTGCCTCCTGTTGTTGTAGGTGCCTTGGGATCACAAATGAATGTGCTACTTTGCATCTGGCTTTATATGGGTGCCAGGGAATTGAAGCTTGGCCAACAACATTTGCAAGCAAGTGCCTTTTAACATCTGAGCCATCTCCACAGCCCCAGCGAAACACATTTTTAACTCTCACAGATATGACTATCTGATCAAAGCATAGGCAAAATATTCATTAAGATATATGACATAACATAAATATATATATATATATATATATATATATATATATATATATATATATATATATATATACACATACATATGAGATATGCAAAATGAATTGTGAACCAGAAGGACATGGAAAATCTGTTTTGATTGGGGGAGAAGTACAGGGGAGATTTTTCATGAGAATTTGGCACTGGAGTTACACCTTTTACCATGCAGAAATGGCAAGGAAAAGGAGAAGAAAATCCTTGGTGATTTAAAAGACTTGGAAATGAAAAATGGATAGATGTGAATAGAAGATGACTGGAGCATGGTAATGGGAAGAAAGATTTGAGCCAGATAACAGATGGCTTGGTATACTGTTAGGATTTTATTTTGTAGGTGTCTGTGATACCTCTTGGTACTGCTAACATTTCAAAGGGTAATTAATCTCGACCAGATGTCAACAAGCTATTTTCTGAAGGCAAGATCTGCTGTGTAGCCCATATTTGTACCGCCTGCTAGCTTAAAATGATATTTACATACTAATGGTTGAAAAATTCAAGACAATAATTAATTATGGTATGGAGAGATGGATTAGCACCTAAGGTGCTTGCCTGCAAAGCCAAAGGACTCAGGACCTATGTAAAGTCAGATGCACAAGTTGACACACGTGTCTGGAGTCTGTTTGCAGTCACTGGAGGCCCTGACATGCCCATTCTCTCTCTATCTGCCTCTTCATCTCTTTCCCTCACTCTTTCAAATAAATAAAATAAAATAAATAATTAATGATAATGGGAACTTACATGAAATCCACACACAACTTTATTGGAATAGATTTCACTGTCTGAAATACAGCCACACTCATTTACTTATTATTATCTTTAGCTGCTTTGTCCTTCAATGACAACACTGAATAGTTGTGACATGGACAGTGTGGCCCAAGAAGCCTAAAATACTTAAATATGTGTTTTTTTGTACAAGCAATTTTCCAGACTCTGGCCTACATAATCAAAATCTGACAATTGCTTGAGAACTTGATTTATTTTTATTGAACATTTAAAGTAGAGAAAACTCCAGTATTTTAAACTAGTCACTTTTATTTTATATCCATTCATACTTCCTAATAACATAATATACTATATTAAAATGTTTATAGCCAAAAACATGATACTTTATGATGTATTTTCCCTAAGGTGAATATTTCTAAAGAAAGGCCCTAAAATATATAGCTATTGCAGCCCATGCTGAAGGAACTACAATGACTGGCATTGGAATCTGTGATGATCAACCATAAAGTATATAGGCTGCATGACAGTTAACATATATGCACACAAAAATAAACACCCAAGTAAAGTTGGCTAAGTGTGGCTTGACTTGGTTTCTTTCTGACACCTGAACACAAGCTGTCTTTTTCATAAGCAGTACCTGTAAAACTCCTTGGCATTCAGTCTCAGGTCATGAATCCGGGTCATTATTTTGCACCTAAGAAAGGAAGAGCCTGGAAAAGAGGCTCACCATTTTAAAATGGCTTCATTATATAATAGGGGGATACGGTTACCACTGAGTTCCCATTGAACACTAAGCAAAGTTGCAGCTTAATTCCTTTGGGTTGGGGATTCTTGGAGGCTCTTTGTCTCTCTCCTGTAGCACCTGGTAAGAAGTTGTCATATTGTCTTTTTTTGACATTTAAAAAATTTCCTTATTAGTGTAAAAATAATTAAGTTTCATTACAGTGTTTTCAAAAATTTGCTTTCTATTCCCAGTCTTTTCCTTCATCCCATGTGCCCTTTCTTGCATCTTAACATCCTACCTGATTTCATATTACATGCTTTCTTTTATCCTTTCCCTGCTTCTGAGACTTCCGGTTAAGATGGTGGTGTAGGCACCATGCCAAAGCAGCCTGGGGGGAAAAAGACCAAAACATCTCAGCAAAATACACACTTTTACTAAAAAGTGAGGTATATGGGAAATTGAAGCAGCAGTGGAGAAGTAGAAGAGATCCAGAGCATCCAGAGCCCACACAGGCCAGCAAAAGTGGCCCTGGCAGCTCTGCCAACCGCGGCGGCGCACCAGAAAGCCACCAGACTCGGCTTCAGCCTCATGAAAAGCCAGGTGCGGGCGCTTCCCCTTACACCGCACTCTCCGCAACTCAGGACACGTGAAGGGAGAGCGGCAGTGAGCAGCGGAGGAGCAGACCGCGAGGTAGAAGAACACGTGGAGCAGCGAGAGAACCAGAGCAGCTGCGGCTCCCTCCCCTCCCCCACCGCCTGAGCCCAGCTCCGGAGAACAGAGCAGTGTCCCAGGACCCGGCCACGCCAACTTGAGCCAACAGCTGGACCCAAGAAGGAGCAGAGTCTGACAGCAACATCAGCGGCTCCGGAACCGGTAACAGCGGCCCCAGCAGCAG
Source organism: Jaculus jaculus (assembly GCF_020740685.1). Lineage (NCBI taxonomy): Eukaryota > Metazoa > Chordata > Mammalia > Rodentia > Dipodidae > Jaculus > Jaculus jaculus. The sequence continues at coordinate 9,996,578 of NC_059125.1, forward strand.
CAGACCCAGGAGTGGCAGCAGCGGCAGACCCAGCAGCAGCAGCTTCAGTTATAGCAGCGGCAGTGGACCCACCAGCAGCAGCTTCAGCAGCAGCAGTGGCTCCAGAAGTGGCAGCTACAGCAGTAGCAGAGGCAGCAGCAGCAGTGGGCCCAGCAGCAGCAGCTTCAGCTGCTGACAGACCCAGCAGAGGCAGCTTTAGTAGCAGCAGTTCCAGCAGCGGGGGTGCTGATCTGCAGGGCCACAGTTGCCAGGCTCAGTTTGTCCCACAGGAAAAGCCAGTGCCCAGCTCCAGCAATCAGAACAGCAGCCCGATCACCAGGCAGCAACTTGACTGAGACCAAAATCATCCAAAGTAACTGGGATTGCACCAGGGAAGGGTCTCACTTGGTCACAAGCTGACTTGGATCCCTCAACAGACCAGAAATCTTAACCTCTATGGTGATAGAGGATCTGGTTGTTTTAATAACTACTCTGGCATACATACTTGGGGCTGTTTTTGATTGAATGGGTACAGTGTTTAGTTAACTTTTAGAATCTATCTGTATTTTATTCTACTCAGCCTACTTGAATACTCCCATAGCAGGGAAACTCAACCCCTAGGAGCACCTTTGTAGATACTCTGAGAGTCTTAAGAGCCACACCTAACACCTTAAGCTCCTACCCTGAAAATATAGAACATCAAATCAATTGATACAGCTAAGAATACCCAGCTAGCTAGAAAATCCAAGCATTAACTTAATCCAAGATGCAAAAATATATACATTATAACATAAGAAACAATAAAAATCAAGATGATATAAATCCACCTAAAAGTATTAATGCATCAGAAATGACCTCCAGTGAGAATGAGTTAGAGGAAATGCCTGAGAAAGATTTCAAAAGAATGATTGTAAATATCCTTTCCCTGCTTCTGGTCACCTTTTCATCCTGTCTTGTGGTCTCCAAATCTCTAAGCATAGGCCATCCTCAGTCACACATCCCATTATATACATGCATACAAACATTAAAGGTTAGGATCCAGAGATGACAGAGAATATGCAAATTTTGTCTCTCAGGGCTTATATTACCTCACTTAGTATAATTCAATTTCATTCATTTCCCTATAAATTTCATAACTTCATTTTTCTTTATAGCTCTTTACCCTCATCATCATCTTCATCACTGAAGCTATTGCTTTTGAGCATACTAGAAGTTTTACCTTGATCATCATTTTTAATCAAATCATCATTCTTAGAAGATGTTCATATCATAAATACCATAAATACAGGACTCACCTGATACAGTGAAGCTGTTAAATAACAGGGCTGCATTCAAATCTTGATCTATCAGTGCTGCAGTCTATGGTGTCTCTACTTTATGTGCTTTCCTAAGTTTACATAGAAACTTACTGTGTACTTTTTCCAATGAACACATTCTTAAATTGGTAGAAAACACCAAATTTACTATCATATAGCCATTTATATGTGTATATAGTTATTAATGTTAATTCTATTTATATAATTGCACACTAGATCTTTAGAATTTTTCTTCTTACAAAATTTAAAATTTTCACCACATTTCTCCTTCCTCTTTTGTCCCAGGTAGCCACCATTCTCTGTTTTGCTTTGAGTTTTTCTGCTTCCATTACTCTATATAAGTAGAAAGACACATTGTTTTTACTTTAGTTACTAGTTTATCTCTCTTAACATAATGACCTTAAGGTTCATCCATGTGGTACCACATGATAGGATTCTCAGAAGTAGTATTGTTGGGTCATATGAAAATTTTATTTTTTATTTGATGGAAGGCCTTCCATACAATTTTCCTCAGCAGCTGTACCCTTTTGCATTCCTTCTTGGTGAATATATATATATATATATATATATATATATATATATATATGGATTTTCGAGGTAGGTTCTCACTGTAGCCCAGGCCATCCTCCTACCTCTGCGTCCCGAGTGCTGGGATTAAAGGCTTGTGCCATCACGCTGAGCCTTGGTGAATATTTTTGAATCAGTGTAAACCTGGATGGTTTTACTTCCATGGATAACTAATGATTTTAAAATCCCAGTCGATACTATATCTCGATTAACTAAATGAAAATGCACACCAGATCATAGAACATAAAAATTATAAGACTCTAAAATTTAAAGTACCTCTGTTTCATGGAGATATTTATAAACATAATAAAACATATAACCTTACTATGTCACCTTGTAAAGTCTCTTCTTGCATCTATTGAAGTAAAGAAAAATGGTATCAAATTATAAATAAGCGTATGACTCAAATCCATAATATATATGCAATATTCATTACCTCCAATCCATGTAGAGCTTTTTAGAACAGACCAAACTTTGGCTCAAGTCACCAATCATTCAACAGTGACCTAAATCAGTAGAATCATAAGTTGAGACTGTTAAGCGCCTAAATGTCCTCTAAATAAAATTCAAGCAATTTGTGTCTAAAACTGATCCTTGACCTACTGCTGTGGCCATTTGATCTCAAGGATCAATTGTATTAGAGTCTTCTTTTTTCATTTCTGAATCGATATTTTTCATTCATTTTAAAGGAGCCATTCTTTAAACAGATCTTGCTGACACGGTCAATGAATCTTTGGCATTGGTTCAGCTTGCAGGCAGCTAAGAGCCTACACAGATGACATCAGCTACTCTGTCTTCCCTGACACTGCATTTGCCCTCATCACTCACTGCATCTTAAACAGCTATCTGGACTTTCTTTAAGTATATACACTTTCTGTGTAACTCTTCTGGAAGGTATGGAATATGAGAGGAGAAACATTTGGAATAACGTGTTTCTTATTTAATTGACAGCAGTTATAACCAAGCAATTTTGCCATAGTGTGAAGATGAAAAGAATAACTAGAATTGATAATTGATTTCAGTTTTTTCATATCCTTTTATCTGATAAGTTGTAAAAATCCTGAACAAATAATTAGGGAAGGGAAGATTGGCATGGAGCAATAGCCTGAGCTTAATAACAGCAAATATAGGGGTAGGAGTTTAGAAACTGGAGGAATCTATTCTCCACCTTTACAAAGATACACTTAACATTCTATAATCTAATGTTTGGAGAAGACTTAAGTCTGTAGGATATAACTGTGGCTTTATACCATAAGGCTAAAAGCAAAAGCTCATTCACGTAGGGTGTAAAATTGGTTTCATATTGAATGTCAACACTGGAGTTGTGTTCAAATGCTACCTGCATCCTTAAATGATTGGGTGACAGTTCTGTCATGAATCTTTTTCACAACCTGGCAAAGGAAGCCAACCTTGCAATTAGCTGTCTTGTTTCTCCTACTGTTGGATAAAGGATTAGGTGTGGTTATTCCCAAGTCAACATCAGCTGATACCTTAAGTATATGTGATAAAGAGGCAGTGGTAGGAATATTGTCATGAGTTCTAGGCCACCCTGACACTGACTACATAGTGATTTCCAGGTCAGCCTGAGATAGAGTGAGACCCTAGCCCCCCTACCCCCCCAAAAAAACCAAAAAAACCCCAAAATAATAGATTATTTGAAAAGCTCATGAATTTAGGTGTCAATAATGAACAATGTCAAATCACAATGCAACTTATGTTTTATGAATATTTATTTATTTGCAAAAGGAGAGAAAGAGAGAGAATAAGAATGGGTACACCAGAGCCTCTAGACACTACAAATGAACTCCAGATGTGTGCCTCACTTTGTGCATCTGTCTTTATGTGGGTGCAGGAGAATTGAACCCAGGTTGTTAGGCATTGCAGGCAACTGCCTTAACCACTGAGCAATCTATTCAGCCCAATGGAGCAATTTCTTAAATATTAAGTTTTTATTCATTTGTGACACTTTCATGAATGTGTATAATATATTTTGATCTTATTCTACCAATAACCTTCTTACTTTCTCCCTATCCCACTAACACCCTTCTTCTTCCCCATAAGCCCCTATCTTACTTTCATACCTTTTTTTGACCCACTGAGTTCAATTCCTTGCATGATCATGGATGGGGAATTACTTACGGTAGAATATGTTACTTACCAGTGGCTACACCACTGGTGAACCTGACTTTCCCTCTCCTAGCCACCGTTAGTTGTTATTAGCTACTCTGGGAGGATTGGTGTCTCGTATATCCTGCCCCAATCAATAGTGAGATATTGAAAGGTTCAATTGTTGCAGGAAACCACTGTTGCTATGAGTTCCCGAGGACAACAGCCATGTTGTATCAAGAATACAGCACTCCACAGCTTTCCTTCTCAGCCACCTGCTCTTGCATTCTTTCCACCCCCTTTTAGTTGAGATTTTCTGAGTCTTGAATTGGATGATTTAGATGTTTTGTTTGAGGCTGAACACACAGTAGTCAAATATTCTCAACAATTTTTCCACCTACACATTTTTGCATTAACCTCTGTCAATTGTAGTAAGAAACTTTTGTGTTCAATGCTACAAGTAGTACTAATCTATGGGAACAAATACAGATATTGAGAAGTCAGTTTACTATCAATTTCCATACTCTCTCATCATTAACTAATGACATGTTGTTGCTTTGCACAAGTGCCAGTCTGCAGACCTATTATATCTGAGGCAGTTCTGGCAAACTATAGTCTGCAAATTGAATCTTGTTCAATGTCTATTTTTGCAAATCTTGTTTTCTTGGCACACTTCCACATCCATTCTCTTGAGATATGGTCTATGGCTGCTTTCATTGCTGCAATGGCAGAGTTGAGTTGTGACACAAACACTTTGGTGCCCAAAATATTTACGAAGCTGACCCTTTATGAAAACTTTTGTCCACCCTGGTTATAGGAAACAGAAAATAAGGGAGCTGGATTCATTTGCTAAGGCCCTTTCAAGCACAAATAGATAATAATTCTGCCAAGATGCCTGGTTACAGGAAAATTGGTTGTCTGACCCTGAAAGAGAAATAGCCAGAAATGCTGTCTTTCTCAGTGAATTAGATGTCCTCTTAAAGGTATTTTATTACAGATTGAAATATTTTGTTATTTTTCCAACCTTTTATATTTCTAATAGTCTACTGTATTCCATCTAAGGTACTCTGATTACATATATAATTGCATGTTTCATCAGTTAGGGTCATTTCCCAGAATTCTAGCTACCTCTTTGTTAAGTTCCTAGAAATATATACTCTCTAAGTTTGTGATTTCCAAAATCTAGCATACTCCTAAGTAATTATTAAGTCTCTCTATTTAGCCACCAAGGTCTTTCTAGAGTCAACTGCATTTTAGTGGCAGTACTTTTGGTAACTCCTTCAGTTGCAAGCTGCGGTTATATCTCCATTTAGTACTTTGGTTCTAAGCTCACAGAGAATGCCAACCTTGAAGATACTGACTGACCAACATAGCTTGTTTTTTAGTAAGTGGACTTCTTACTAGTCGTCTTTAGACTCAATCAGACTAAATGTTCCAATTAATCAGCATCTCTGAAAGCCTCAGCCTCTGAGGTGGAGATGGACACAATCCAAACCAATACTCTTTATAGGCAGGTTAATCTAACATACGAGGAAGATGAAGGAACAGGGTTATGCAAGCCTACTTTATTACCTCATGCCTGATGGATGAGTCATTCTTGGATGGAGAGGCCATGAAGACTGGACTCATGAATTTCCCTCTACATAAAGGAAACATCAGACACAGAGAGAAACAAATACTACTAATGCCAACATAACTCAGCATGGAACCTCTTCAATGACTCACTTTACCATTTATTCTGCAGCGAAAATGAAGATGCATTTGTTAATTACTTACTAGAACTACAAAGTTCAGTCAATATTTTTTATAGTGTTGAACTATGCTTTTTTTTATCTCAGATATCTCTTGAAATATTTCTCCTTCACCTTTCCTATCACATATGCCTCAATTCAGGCTCTAAACAAAACACAATTAAAGTATATTTCCTGTAACAGACACATTTTCCCATATCACATTAGCCTGGCTACACCACTTCTGCAGTAGGGAGATTCCTGTATCCTAAAGTTATTCAGCCTAAAAGAACAAGTTTCCCTTGTCTTTTCTGCCCTAGAGTCCTAGTGAGCCTTTCTAACCAGCTGAAAGTACTGAGGAGTAAATATCTCGTAGTAATCTTCAAGTGAAAAGTCTGTGGATAAATTTTGTAGTCAATAGCCCCTCCTCCTCCACTTCAGAACAATTCTGAGAAACATTTTATGAATATTCAGAAAGTGTCTGTTGTGTTTATAAACCCAAGCTACTCATGGATGGATCTGGAAAGGATTATACTAAGTGAGGTAACCCAGACCCAGAAAGCCAAATGTCACATGTTCTCCCTCATATGTGGATTCTAGTTACAAATAACTAGACTTTTGTGTGAGTAGGAAGAAAATTCAGTAGTATAGGCCAGTAAGCTAGAAATGAGATATAAAGGGAACAGAAAGGGAAGGAGGGGGGACTTAATAAGATGGTATTGTATCTATGTAAGTAAAAGAACAGATTAATGGGGGTGAAAAGGCCTAAGTGAGGTCAGGGGAAGAGATTGAGTAAAGGAATGGTGGGGGGAGGGCTAATCAAAATCTAAGAGGATATGAATAAATCATATACAATCCTCTGGTTTTGGACAATGGAACACTCAGGAGCCATAGAGTGTTGCTAGAAAATTTTCTGTGCCAGGGATGGGATACCTTCCAGTGAATTGTTGGCCAGGGAGGACCCTGATGCTCCCAAAACATTATAGGCTATTGCTGAGGCCCTCGGTTTACCAACAGGAATAGATGGTAAGACCCTATTGCTGAAGACTACACATACTTGGGCTGCAAAGTCACTGAGAAACCCTGCTGGAACTGAGCTGAAATCCTCTTCCATGTAGACCAGCTGACAGAAAGCTGGGAAAAAGCCATGCTGCATGCAGTTCAATGGGAGAGAGAGAAAAATCACCAGTGAAGATACCCAACAGTGAACACTACAAGCCTTAAATTAGGCCAGCCAGGCCAAATGAGCCAACAGGTACAACTGTGGCATGTCTGTTATGGGGGAAATCAACTGCCCTCTAATTTGACTGGAGGCTGACTCCATGGGAGGGAATAGAGCCCTAATACTGAAAACCTACAACAGGAGCTGTAGGGGTGTAACGTCTGCTGCCGCCTGGCTAAAAGTATATACTATGCTCACCAAACTGCCCAGTAAACACTTCTCTTAATGTTCATACCCATATATTAATGGTACTCTTATTTATTGTTGGAGAAGCTTCTCTTTTCAGATGGCAGTGACCTTGGGATGATTCAGAAGGCACCATGGTTCTGAGAAGAAGTGACAAAGGAGTACTTGGCACAGAAATATCTCTATCACACCTTCCATGGCTCAGGGTCCATTGTGGAAGAGGTAGGAGAAAGGATGTAAGGAGCCAAAGGAAAGGCAGGACTTCTTGCAACATGCTCCTCCAGACACAAAATGGACTGAATATCCATGACCACACAGTGCTTGACACTACCTACACAGGCCCATCATAATAGGAAGAAAAGATCATGACACAAAAATAAAGGAGAGACTGATTGAGAGGAGGAGGGGATATGATGGAGAGTGGAGTTTCAAAGGGGAAAGTGGGGGGAGGGAGGACATTACCATGGGATATTGTTTACAATTATGGAAATTGTCAATAAAAAAGAAAAATAAAGTTATTCATGGTAATAACAAACTCATTTATGTAATATTTTATGGTTGTTTTCTTTTTCTCTGACTTAATCACTTTGTTCTGTAATTCTTTTCTGAGATTACCTCCCAAATGAAGCACCTATTCTCTAGTCCTTGTTTCAAGCTTTGTTTTAGAAGAAATATAAACAGTGGTGGTTTGATTCAGGTGACCCCATAAACTTATGGGTCTTGCGTGCCTAGGTCCCCAGGTGGTGGCAATTTGACAATTGAAGCCTTCTGGAAGTAGTATATTGTTGGGGGTGGGATTATGGGTGTTGTAGCCAGCTTCCTCTTGCCAGTGTTTTGCACACCTTTCTGTTGCTATTGTCTATCTGATGTTGTCCAGGAGATGATGTTCACCCTCTGTTCATGCCATTGTTTCCCCCTGCCATCATGGAACTTCCCCTTGAGTGTGTAAGCCAAAATAAATACTTCTCCCCACAAGCTTTGTTTTCCTCCAGCAATGTGAATCTGATTGCAACCTAAAATATCCCAAAGTTTATGAAGTTGCAAGGTTTTATTACTATTGTTTTCATGATGGAAATTAGAAGCATAATTATCTTTTTTAAAAATTTAATTTATTACTTTTCTTTTCAGCAAACATAGGCAGTCTGGTACCATTGTTTAGGCTCATCCATGATCTACCCCCTCCCATTGGACCCTCCTTGTTGATGTAAATGGGTCGTGCATTGTGGAGTTAGTCCACAGTTATTGGTACGATAAATGACTCTGCATATCATGACCCAACATGTGACTCTGACATTCTTTCTGCCCCCTCTTCCGCAAAATTTCCCTGAGCCATGTTGGGTTCATTTTTGGTCTGCTTCAGTGCTGAGGTGTTGGGGGCCTCTGAGGCTCTGGCTCTCTGATTTGTTAAGAGTTATTTCTAGAATGTGTCATAGCTAAGGATATGTTAGCATTTCCACCTTAATTATGTCTCCTTCCACCAAAGACCTGATGAATTTTCCATGAAAGATCTCATTCATTTCTATAAAAAGTAGTATGAAAATTAAGATGTCAATATACATAAGGGATTTTATAACCTATTTGTAAAAAGTAGACTCTTTGCAATTAGGTAAAATAATAAATGCTTATTTAAAGAGTTTATTAAAGCATTAGGGCCAATTTATACGGATTCAAAGAATAGAAACATTATCAGTTCTTCATTTGTTTGTTTTCTGAACCATTCATATTATAAGTATTGTTTGCTATATTGTATTTCTTGAAATACAGCCAAGTGCAGCACTTTATACGCAAAATAGACTACTCAAATGATTTATTGTCATTCAAAAATAAATGGAAATGCTCCAAAGCCAAATAATTAGGCATTCAAAAGTAAAAGTGCACAAGCTAAGCTTTCTCATTTAGAGAAATTCAAATTAGTTTTAAACTCTTAGTTCTAACTTATTTTTTTAATTTTTTATTTATTTCTTTGAGAATGACAGAGAGAGAAAGAGGCAGATAGAGAGAGAGAATGGGCATGCCAGGACCTCCAGCCACTGCAAACGAACTCCAGACGTGTGAGCCCTCTTGTGCATCTGGCTAACGTGGGTCCTGGGGAATTGAGCCTCGAACCAGGGTCTTTAGGCTTCACAAGCAAACCCTTAACTGCTAAGCCATCTCTCCAGCCCTGGTGGCCAGGCGTGGTGGCACATCCCTTTAATCCCAACACTCTGGAGGCAGAGGTAGGAGGTTCACCGTGAGTTCGAGGCCACCCTGAGACTCCATAGTAAATTCCAGGTCAGCCTGGACTAGAGTGAGACACTACCTTGAAAAACAAAACAAAACAAAAAAAGGTCAGAAGTCAGAAGACAGAGCAAAGACTGGTAAAACCATTTGCCTGCCATCCATCCTGGACAGTCCCAAATAGCTGATAGGAGATAGCGTCCTCTTAGCTTCTCTAGTTTTGGAATCAGTCACTTGAAATACACATTGGGGTAAATGTCAGAATCCAAGCACAAAGCAGTTCACTCACCTGGAAATTTCTCAGTTCACTCACTATTGGATACAAATCTATATTCATTTCTTGAATTCTTCTTGGCAAAGTGGAGGGGTGTGGAGAAAGTGGGACAAAAAAGGATGATGGGAGGGGGTTATATATTTTTATACAATTTTTTATTTAAAATATTTAAATGGCACTAAATAGCAATGGGACATCAGAACTGTCCTTGTAGCAGGATGAGCACAAGGTGTCAGTCAGATTACGCCCTCAGTGTTTTGGGTAATTGTGTGTTGAGCAGTTCTTTAGTACAAGGCAGCCCAAATGGCATGCAGTGCTTAACTGTGTGCACTTGAAAAAAAAGAAAGTAGAGAAACAACAAATGTAGTCTTCGATAAGCTTTCTGTTCTCATGGGTTTGGTTAACTTTTGAGTTGGACTCCACAATCATGATTTAGCTTCAGTTTGTCCATCCATTCATCCATCCATCCATTTACTTATTTATCCAACAAACACTTGAACATCTAGCAGTTCAGTAGGCATGAGATAAATACAAAGTATCCTTATCTCATTTAATATTGCATGCTAGTTTTGGAGGTAGATAAGAAAGAAGTAAAGCCTTTAATAAAATATGTGCAGATTTTGATCAACTGTGCAGGAAATTAAAAGGGTGGGGGAGTTGAAATAGAATTAGTGATAGGACAGTCTCAAATAGATATGATGGCCAGAGAAAGTTCATTTGAGTGAACAGAACATGAAACCTATAACCCAGGCAGAAGGAACAACAAATATAAAAGCCTAATGGCACAGTAGAGAGGCCTCTTCTAGGCTCCCATTCCTTGGTTATTGAATCAAATACTGATACAGGTATTGCAATGAAAATAATTGCCCATGTAGTTCTACAAATGAGGCCTTAACATAGTAACCAGGATTACTCAGTAAAGTTCAACATAATCATATGAAACTTTAAAGCAAAGGATGTTCTTTAGTCAGAATCAGAAGGAAAATGCCACAGCACAGAAGAGGACTGCCAGAGAAACATTAATTGAGGAATAACAAAAACAAAGTTGGAAAGATCCAAGACATGTGATAAACTTCAGCTGGAAGCTGGATGGAAGCCACGTAGCAAGCATAAGAAGTAATACAGGCAGCTTCATGGAACAAAGCCAGTCCTTGATGAACACAAGCAAGGAAAGGATCTCATTCCCACAACTACAAAGAACTAATCAAGTTGAATAAGCTTGGAAACTGATTTTTTCCCTTATATTCTCCTACAAAGAGCTCATTTGGTGAACAGTTTTATTCTGGATGTCTGGAGGGTGAAGTTGAGAAATAAGCTAAGTCCACTAGGACTTTTGACTAACAAAATGCAAGATATTGCATTTGGGTTGTATTAAGGTTTATGGTCATTTGTTACACTGGTGATGGAAACTTAGTGGTTTGTAACCTGAAAACTATTCTTAATATCATCATCATTAGAGTTTCTGCCAATGGCTTAGATAAATGCATCATCTTTTAGTCTCTTAATGATTGTTTCTGAGGCTAACATTCTTCATTGTTAAAATAGAAATGAAATCATTCTTAACTGAGAATTGACCTGACACTCTAATAGATGAAAGCAACAAGTAAAATTTGAAACACCACACAAAAATAAAGAGTTTTATTCCATAAGTTTGAAGGGACATAGGATGTCTCTGGGAAAAGCACATGTAAATTAGTTTACTCCATTTGTTACAAATTGGGTAGCTTGGGAAACATAATAGGACATAGTCCCAGATGGAATTTGGAGCTAAGGTTGAAAGCATTAATTACTAATGTTTAGGATCCAAACCTATGGAAAGAAGCAGTATTGAACTAGAGAGAAGATGTGTTGGCATGCAGTACTATTTGCTAATACCTTGGAAACTTTAGAGCTGGGATATACATTCAAAGTTTTATGAGTATTATTTATGAATAAAAGCAAAGGTCTGGGCTTTTACTTCTCTTTGAACATTGGATGATGTTGACTTGGAGAGAAAAATCTGCCCTTAATGTACCCTGCTAGATTGAGCTAAATCCCCCTGATGGGGACTAACAGCTAATAGCACTCTCCTAGCAAATGGGGTGCTCTAGGTTCTTCCTTCCTGAAAGAAACCCGGGGTGATCTATCACAGTGTTCAATACCATATTCTTTTCTTGCTTTGAATGTGTAGTATGTGGTATGAGTGTATGTGCTATATAGCCATGTGTGTAGATTCATGCAAACCATGTACACTCATGAAGAGGCCAGAGTTAGGACATTGGACTTCCTGCTCTATTGCTCTTCTGCCTTATTTCTTTGAGACAGAGTCTCTCACTTAATTGAGAGCTTCCAATATCTTTAACAGTGACTGACTAGTGAGCTCCCGTGATATACCTGTCTCCATAACTTTCATCATAGGGGTTATAGGTGTTTGTGGCCACAAACGGCTTTAAAAATATTTATTTATTTCCAAGGAGAGAGAAAGAGAGAGAGAGAGAGAGAGAGAGAGAGAGAGAGAGAGAGAGAGGGAGAGAGAGAGAGAGAGAGAAGAGAGGCAGACAGAGAATGAGCATGCCAGGGCCTCTGGCTACTGTAAATGAACTCCAGATGCATGTGCTGCTTGTGCATCTGGCTTACGTGGGTCCTAGAGAATTGAACCTGGGTCCTTTGGCTTCACAGGCAAATGCCTTAGCAGTTAAGCCACCTCTCCAGCCAACAAATGGCTTTTTTTACATGTATACTAGGAACTGAACTCAGGTTCTAATGCTTATATAGCAAGTGTTCTTACTTATTGAACTATCTTCCACTCTTGAGTCAGTACAACATTCTTGATGTTGTATATCTACAGCACAAACATAATTCCATCATGAAAGGAAAGTTTACTTTGTCTGGGCATCATTTTGATTTCTATCCCTTCTTTGTGCCTCAGCAGTTCAGCCTCATGCAAGATAGATGGTGTTGTATCAACAGTATATCATTCCTAACTCTCAATAACCTTTGAGGTCAGTTTATTTTAGAACTCCAAATGCCCTATGGATTCCTTGGCCAAATTGGAGCATGCTTAAACATTCTGGAATACATATATGACTACACTAGGTCAAGAACATAACACTGACAAAGAACTAAGGAGAATCCCTTAGGAATCAACCTAAAATGCCTGTGGGCAAAAAGCTTAAATTCACAAAACAACCACTGGCATCCCCCAAGGCTCCAATTTGGTGGACTAAAAGGGAACATTTTGTGCCGTGGTATCCATGAGATTCCAGTAGAGATTAAGAAGAGACATTTTAATATTTCATTTTATCAAGTTTATTCTCTCTTTAACTTGCAAATATCTTATGACCTTGGAATGTTTGTATACCAACTCTTGGTCATGATCATTAACCTAGTACTCAAGGGCTGAAATGTTATGATAATGTGTGATTAAGAAGACGCTATAGGAAGAAAAGAAAAGAAAGGAGGAGCTGTGGTTTATAAATCATTCATAACTCCTCCCCACCCCAGATACCACTGTTAATTTTCCCCTATGTCAGGAATATTAGTGTTTTGCTATTGTAGGTATTGGAAGATATAAACATGTACAGAGATATTCACCATAATAAAGGAACCATATTTTGAGTCATGAAGTTTTTTTTTTTTTTTTTAAATGAGAGAGCAAGACTGAGAGAGAAAGTTGGTGTGCTAGGGCCTCCAGCCACCGAAACCGAACTCCAGATGTGTGAGCCACCTTGTGCACATGCACATCCTTGTGACCTTGTGCATGCATCACCTTGTGTGTCTGGCTTATGTGTGATCTGGGGAGTCAAACCTGGGTCCTTAGGCTTTGTAGGCAAGTGCTTTAAATTCTAAGCCATCTCTCCAGCCCTGATCCATGAAGTTGTGAGGTGAATCTACTTCTCCTCAGTAATTTTCCAAGTGAATATTTTTTCCCAATAAAATCATTAATAAGACATATACTCATTTATTTCAAAATTATAGAGAGATAGGACATCTTTTCAAAGTACACAATATATCATTTTTATCATTATTAGCAAGTCCCACTGGTAAAATGTTTGTTTAAAATTGACTTCCTTACTCTGTCTGCTCCTCCTTCTATAGCTGTTGCTTTGGTACACAGCCAAATATCCTCTTGGACAACCAATCCAGAAATATAGCAATTAAATGAAGTGATAATAGATAAAAATGAAGAGAAAGTTTGAAAAGAAATAACAGAAGATGATTATGTATAGATCAACAAAATGATTTCAGCTTAAAAGGGTTGACAAGACTACTGCCCCCAGAAGAGCTCCCAGTTGACTCACCCTCTGTGCCCAAGCCACATGCATATAAGCCACCTATGGCAGGAGGACCAGGCCCACCCAGAACAGGTATGCTCTCTCATCCCCCAATCCAAATGGGTGCCAACTGCATGAAGCAGTCCTAACCAATGACTAATAAGTTACTGGATGCCTTCTTCCTCTCCCATACCCAGACATATACCTATTATAGGAGCAGTCCTGGCCCCAATAGAACTATTGTTGCTATAGATGGGAAAACCCTAACACGAAAAAGACAGATACCACCTTAGGGTGAAAGGATGGAAAAATATATTCCAACCAAATGGAAATGGGAAATAAGAAGAGATGGCTACACTAATATTTGATGAAATAGTCTTCAAACCAAAAGTAATCAGAAGAGACAAAGAAGGCTACTTTATACTTAGAAAGGGAACAATTTGTCAAGGGGATATTAAAATGCTAAATATATACACACCAAATGCAGGTATGCTGTATTTTATGAAACGAAATCTACTAGATATAAAGTCTGACATACATTCTGGCACAATAATACTGGGTGACTTTAATACTCCTTCTGTCTAAATAGACTAAACAGAGAGTAAATAAAGCAACAATAGAGCTAAATGACACCATAGATCAAATGGACTTAAGATATATGTACAGAATATTCCATCTAAACACTTCCGAATTCTTGTTCTTCTCAGAAGTTCTTGGAATGTTTTCTAAACACAGATTACATTTTAGGACATAAGTCAAGTCTTGACAAGTTCAGGGATATTAAAATAACTCCTTGCATTGTATCCAACCACAATGTGATGAAGGTAGAAATTACAAGAGAAACAACAGAAAATACACAAATTACTTGGACTTGAACAACACACTATTGAACAATGAATGTGTCATTGAAGAAATCAAGAAATAAATCATTGGGTTGGAGAGATTGCTTAGTGGTTAAGGCCTGCAAATCTGGAGGACCTATGTTCAATTCCCCCAGAACCCATGTAAGCTAGATGCACAGGGTGGCACATGCATCTGAAGTTCATTTGCAAAGGTTGGAGGCCCTTTCATACCCATTCTTTTTCTTTCTATCATAAATAAATAAAAAAATACTTTTAAAAAAGAAAAATAAAAAAATCCTACTAAGTAAAAATGAAAACACTACATATCAAAAAATATGTGAAACAAGGATGAAAGTTCAAAGAGGGGGAAGTTTATAGCCCTAAATGTCTACATTACAAAAGTAAAGTTTTCAAATAAATAACGTAATGATCCATTTGAATGCTTTGGTACAAAAATGAAAAAACACTAACAATCCAAACCCCAAAGTACCTGATGGAAAGAAGATAATGAGTTCATTTTCCAATATCAAGCTCTGACCAATCTTGGGCTATAAGAGGGCCTATACCTATTAAATTCTCTCTAAACTAATAATGGTTATCTAATTTATCCAGTTCTGACTTCATTCTCTGTTGGAGAATCTGGTTCTCTTTTTCAGATGAACCCAGATTTTGAGGAGAGAATCAGCCCATTGCACCTCACCAGAGTCCCAGGGGGTGCACACGTCTGTAGTTCATTTGCAGTGGTTGGAAGCCCTGGCACGCCCATTCTCTATCTCTCTCTGCCACTTTCTCTTTCTGTCTGTCACTCTCAAATAAACAAATAAAATAAACAAAATAAAATAAATAAATAAAATAAAAAAACTTATTTTCCCCATGAAAAATTAATAAATAAAAGTTACTTAGTGCCAAAAAATGTTACTTAGAGCAAAAAACAAACAAACAAACAAAAAAAGCCTGGTATGGTGGTGCACACCTTTAATCCCAGCACTTGGGAGGCAGAGGTAGGAGGATCTCTGTGAGTTCTAGGCCATCCTGAAACTACATAGTGAATTCCAGGTCAGCCTGGTCTAGAGTGAGACCCTACCTTGAAAAACCAAAATAATAATAATAAAATAATAAATATACAAATGACTAAAATAAAGAAAGAAATAAAGATAAGGACAGAAATCAATGGGCTAGAAGTGAAGAAAACAATTAAAAATTTGATGAAACAAAAAGTTGGTTCTTCAAAAAATAAACAAGATTGATAAACTTGTAGTCAAATTAATTAAAAGAAAGAGAGGAAAACCTAATCAATAAGATTATAGATGGACTGGGCATGGTGGCACACATCTTTTATCCCAGCAGTCAGGAGGCAGAGGTAGGAGGATCACTGTGAATCCAACCAGAGTAAGTTCCAGGTCATCCTGGGCTAGAGCAAGACCCTACCTCAAAAAAAAATGACAATAAAAAGTAAGATTAGAGAAGAAAAAAGGAGAAATTATAACAGATACCAATGAAATTGAGAAAATCATGAAGTCACATTTCAAAAACCTACATGCTACTAATTGGAAAATTTAAAAGAAATGGATAAATTTCTTGACACATATCATCTTGCAAAGACAAATTCAGAAGAGATAAATAATTAAAAGACCTATAACAAGTAATGAGATTGAAGCAATAACTTAAAATCTCCCTACCAAAAAAAGTCCAGGGTCAGATGGATTCACTGCTAAGTTCTATTAGACATATATAGAACTAAAACCACTAATTTTAAGTTTTTTCATAAATTTGAAAATGAGTGTTCCAATGTCTCTGAAGCTAGAATTACACTAATATCAAAAACCAGAAAGAAACCCAACAACAACAGTAACTTTCATCAAAGTGGCAAAACGGCATTTTCAACAAATGGTGCTTGGAAAATGGGATATTTATGTGTGGAAGTGTGAGAATAAACCCTTATTTCTCACCACGTAACAAAACTCATGTACAGGTTGAGCAAAGGTGTCAGTGATAGACCTGAAACCCTGAAACAATTGTCAGAGAAAGTATGGAGAACATTGCTGCAAGATATAGGTGTGGGAAGGTCTTTCTAAATAGGAGCCTAGTAGTTCTGGGTATAAGACAATTAGCAAATGGGATTTGGTGCAACTAAAAAGCTATTGTACAGCTAAGAAAAAAGTCAACAGAGTCACCAACCTACAGAATGGAAGAAAATATCTGCCATTTTAAGACTATAACCTATGTTAAAGAATTTAGGGGCTGGAGAGATGGTTTAGCAGTTCAGGTGCTTGCCTGTGAAGCCTAAAGACCCAGGTTCAATTCTCTAGAACCCACGTAAGCCAAATGCACATGGTGATGCATGCATCTGGAGTTCGACTTCAGTGGCTAGGAGCCCTGATGCACCCATTTTGTTTCTCTCTCTCTTTCCCCCTTTCTAATAATAAATGAAAATAAAAAGAAAGGAAATCTGCCCTGATTTAAAAAGAAAATAAAATTTAAGTAAAAAAAGCCAGGTGTGGTAGTGCATGCCTTTAATCCCAGCACTTGGAGGGCTGTGAGTTTGAGGCCAGGCTGAGACTAATTCCAAGTCAGCCTGGGCTAGAATGAAACTGTAACAACAACAACAACACAACAACAACAAAATGAACTATGAAACAAAACATAAATGAATGCAGTCAAAAAATGTAACTGAACAGAGTTCTCAAAGGAAGCAATACAAATAATCAACAAATCTCTTAAAACGTTCAATACCTTTAGCCATCAGAGAAATGTAAATTGAAATTACTTTGCCATTCCACTACATCTTTTTCAGAATGGCTATCATCAAAATTTCAAAGCACAACAAATGCTGGTTAGGGTCTGGGGAATGATAAACCCTTTTTTACTATTAGTGTCCATATAAACTGATATAATCACTCTGGAAATTAGTATAGAAGTTTCTCAAAAAAATAAAATTAGATCTACCATATAACCCTAAGTGTTACCACTTCTGGACGTCTACCCTAAAGAATTTTTAGTAGAAATATTTGCTTAGTCATGTTTGTTGGTGCTCTATTCACAATAGCCAGGAAAGGGAATCAGTGTAGGTGTCTGTCAACTGATGAATGGATAATAAAAATGTGGTACCTGTATACAATGGAACTCTATGCAGTGGTAAAGAAAAATAAAATTGGGGAATTGGATGATCTGAAGAATATTATACTAAGTGAGGTAGCTCAGGTTCAGAAAGATAAAAACCATATACTCCTTCTCATATGGGGATCCTAGCTTGGAAAATTTAGACTTAATTCCAAGCTATGGTAAGAGTTAGTACTAATGGTCATGATGCTAGAATGAGGCTTGGAGAGAGGAAAAGCAGGAAGGGAATAGGTGAGAGCAGCAGACAAGCAAGTTGAGGGACAGAGTACAGTGGGTGTAAATGTCTAAGGAGGAGATGGGGAAAGGGAGGGGAGGGAGGGGATAGAGGAGAGATACACAAAACTAAAGATGGCACCAATAGGCACTATATAAAACTACTTTGTTGATAGCTAGTTATAAGATGTACTTTTAAGAGAGAGAGAGATAGACAGATAATTGAGTAGAAGCACCCTGCTGGGATGGAGGAAATTTTACCTTGATGCAATAGGTTGTAACAGGTAAATCTTAGAGCTGGAGATCAATCTCACCAGCAAGTTGTGGGTCACAGAGACCCATAAGACTCTCGAAACTATGCAGACCATTGCCAAAGCACTTGGTTATTCAACAGAACTAGATTGTAAGACCCTGATGCTGAAAATCCACAGACTAGGACATGGAGAAATCAAGATAGAAGTGTGATGGAAACCATCTCCCTGCCAGCTAGCTGTCATAGTGCTGGAAAGTGCAAGGCAAGCTGCTGGGGGAGAAAAATCCATTATTAATCTGAACGAGCAGTGGGTCCTGCAAACTGCAAAATCAACTAGCCAGGCAAGATGTACTCATGGGTGCAATAGTGGCACATAAGTTTTGGGATAATCAACTGCTCTCTATTAGATATGAGGCCTACTCAGTAGGAGGTAATAAGAACAAAGTGAAAAGTCTAGAGCATGGCAGGTCATAGATCCTAGAAGAAAGCTACCACTGTTCTTTGGCTTAATGGACACACAGTGGTTCATGATACCTCCATAAGGCCTTCACTGATTCAAGGCCATTGATGTTTTGATGTGAAGGACAGAGGAGAATGAAAGGATTGGGACAACAAAACAGAGGAAGGACTACATGCAAAAAGGAGTTTCCTCTGTAGATTGTGGATAACAGAGACAGGGCAAAATAAGGTAATGGGACTAGAATACAATCAAATTACAGTATACTTGTATACTAAAGTTCTCAATCAAAATAAGGATGTATCTATAATCACAATAAAGGCAAGAATACCTTTACAATAAAGAAAAAGATTAAATTCTAAATGCTTCCAAGGACAAAACATCAGGTTCTTAGACTGAAATAAGAATTTAATCAGCCTTTCTTTTCATCAGCAGCACATGTGCTGATAGCTTTTAGGGTGCATACTCAAAGCTATTACTGTAACAATGTCAAAGTTCTGAGGAATAAAAAGATATTAACCTAAAATTCATCAGAGAAAATATTAAAGCACATGAGTACAAAATAATGAATAAACAAGAAAATTTGACACCCAGAGGCTTTTTTCTTGGGAAGCTAATTGAGGGTATATTTCATTTAAAAATGGTAAAAAGTAAGCCAAGAGATAAGAAGGAAAGGACAACAGAAGTAGATAATATGAAAGAAAAGGAATTCTAAGATGCTGAAGCAGGGAAGTCTGTGGGTTACAAAATAGTGATGCAGTTTAGAGACCGTTCTGCTTAGCATGAAAGGAGAATGCATGCAGCGGTATAGAGAAATATATGCGGATATAAGGAGAACTCAGCAGAAGTAACATGAACAGTTGGAAACTATAGAATAAGGGCAAAGCCATTAGTAAAGAAAACAATCAGTTCAAACCTGGTTCTAAGGGTAGTCTCCTCTGAACTTTACAGGTAGCAAACGTGTTACCATAGAAGACAAAACTTACTGATGAGTGAGTCACTTTGTACAGGTAATGCTATTTTACATGTATGAATTTACTAAAAAGCTCAACAATTCTCTGAGTCAGGTAAAATTATTATTACCTATTTTTCAGATGAGGCAATGTAGGCACAAGGAAGTTGTTTGTCCAAAGTTAAATAGACAGGAGAGGTAGATCTACAGTTTCAGCTTCAGTTTCAAAAATCTGCCTCCAATGAGTGTTATCTGGTTAAAGCATGAATAAAATACTTGGTTAAATTAATGTTTATAAGGTTTATTTGTTTTTAACCTATAGACACACTCTATTAACCAATCACAAGAGGCTTAATTATGGCTATGAGCTAGGATATATATACTATCCTGCTAATGAATATAATCGACAGTGTTGTAGAGATGAAAGGCAAGAAAAAGACATAGAAAGAGAAGAGAGTAGTATCCTTGTTTAAAAAGTGTTGAGAAAGAGAAAATAGCCTATGTAGGATACTTTTGCATAGGGAGGTTTAAAAAGACTAATGTTCTGTGACCAGTACTACCACTCTGGTTGATATAATATAGGGGAGAAGTAAAGCATAGGTAAGTCAACTAAATATATCCACATATTAAAATCAGAAAAATCATTAGACAATCTCAAGATGGATATATAAATAAAACTAGTATTTGAGAACTCCCTATTCAGTTCTCTGCTCTATTTTTTGAGTGGGTTGTTTTTACTGGTTTTACTATTTTTTTAAGTTCTTTGTAGATTCTAGATACTAGGCCTCTGACAGCAGTATAGCTGACAAAAACTTTCTCCCATTCTGTGGGTAGTCAATTGATTCTGTTTATAGTATGTTTGTGTGGGCAAAATCTTTTTAGCTTCATGAGATCCCATTGGTTAAGTTATAATTTCCTGGGCTACTAGGGTATTGTTCAGGAAGTCTTGCCCTGCTCTTACAGTGTGGACAGATCCTCCTCTTTCTTTTTGCAGTAGTTTATGAGTTTCAGGTCTTGTAGTGAGGTCTTTAATCCACTTGGAGTTGATTTTTGTGTATGGTGAGATGACGGAGTCTAGTTTTATTTTTCTACATGTGGTTATCCAGTTTGTCCAGGATCATTTGTTGAAGATACTATCTTCTCCAGTGTACATTTTTGGCCCCTTTGTCAAAGATGTAGCTGTAGTTACTTGAACATTTGGCTCTGTTCTATAACCCCAGTACCAGAAATTGGTTGCTGCTCATATTGAGCTGTTGTTTGGAGAGACCTACAAGGTCCACAAAACAAGACAGGCTTCCATAAAAACACTTGATTTCCCACCTAAGGAGAAAGGTAAGACCCTATTGCTGAAAACACTACATGCTGCCAGCACAGAATATGGAGAGATCCCAGTGGAATTTGGAAGAGAGCCAGTCCCCAGACAGCCCATCTAGTGCTGAAAATCACTACATGAGCTCCTGGGGGAACGTGGCCAACAATGGTATGAGCAAGCAGGGGTCTAAGCTACTCAGAAGCAACCAGCTTGACAAGATGCACACACAACACAATGGTGGCACACAGCCTTGCTGGGTGACCAGTGATATTCAGAGTGGCTAAGAGATCCACTCATTGGAAAGGAACCTATAGCTAGAACTGGGAACAAGGTCAGAATCTTATGGAGACCAAGATTATGCTCTCCAATGATAAGCTAGCTCTAGCCTTTGGCTAAACGAGGGGCTACATCCATCAATATCTCCATAAATTAACAATGCTTATCCTATTGAACCTATGCTGACTTCACTCTCCATTGGAAAATCTGTTTTTATTTTTCAGAAGATAATAAGACTCAAGTAGGTAAACTACCCATCACACTTCAGCCAAGCCACAGTTGAAACCACAGAGGAAGTGGGGAGGTGAACAAGAGTGCTGCTTCCATGGTGAGCCTGACAATCTGCACCAGGGTGACTGAGACAAATGTTGAAGATACTGAACAAGTACCAAAGCAGAAATCCAGGAGCTCCTGAGAGTTTAACACTGAAGTAGACTTAAAATACATCTATCACTACCCAGAGAATTTTGTGGAAGAGGGGGTGAAAAGGCTGTAAGAGTCCCAGGTCGGGAGGACATACCTAGAGGCATCTCCACACTCAATGACTGACTTCTGCTCTCACAACTCATAACCCACCACCCCATGGGGAATATCAGCAATCCCAATGTGGTGGGCCCTCAGGTGATTGGAGGCAGGGAGGAGGAAAATGATGGTACCAACACATGAAGTGTCCATACAAAGTATATTATTAATTAAAAAAAAACATTGGTATAAACAATTTATTGAGAAATATAGTGCCTCCTATCAGAGAAACAAAGTTAGAAATAACAGTTTGTTTCCAGGCAAGGCAATTGTAGTTTCTCACCATGAGCCCTTACATTCTGTTTTGTCCTTTGATAAGTTAGAGGAAGAGGAGATGTGACATCAGCAACACCAGCAATTTGCTTTCAGGAAAGCACCATCATCCATTACATTAAATGAAATGTAGCTTATTTGAATTCTACTGACATTGTAGCTTTGATCACATTTAATTTGTAAATTTGTTTTTATTTATAAGAGAATAAAAGCATAAGGATTTCATACTTAGTTTTATGTATGTGCACTTCCACGTGCTATTAGAACAAAAATATGCAAGTCACTTCTGACAGGCCAAACCTCTTCCGCCTGTGTCATTATGTCAGTTAAGTTTGAAGACCACTTCACCATTAGGGAATGAGCTATGTTGATACCAATTCATTATTTAGAACTTGACTCAATTTGTCTTCTCTGAAGCTTTTCCTTAATCCTCTAAGCAGAATCGAAGAGGTGTCCTTTGGGTCCCACTGTACATTATACAAGCACTTAGCACAGCTTATGTTTCTCATCATAGAGCTATTTGTTTACACAGATGCTTATCTGTGATTCCTGGGCTAAAAGTTCCTATGAGCGGGACTCATCTGAGTTCTTAACACCCAGCTCACAGCCCATCACCTACAAGGAGCTCAGCAAATGTTTCCTACATCACCTACTAGTGGTAGAAATGATATTCTCCTGAAATTTAGTGTCCTCTTCAAGTGTTACCCATCAGATTAAACAGGTCCTCTATATCATAGTAACAAAGTCCTCTAGAAATAGAAAAAACATTAAGATGAGAAATTTCCTCTGAGATATGAAGAGGTGAGGAATCACACCTACACATGCCCACTGCCAAGGAGCTGTTGCCATGCCTTCACCATGAACTTTATTGCCTCAATTTATGGTCCAAAATAAATCCTCTCTTGACTTAAAATATCCATGCAGAACTGGAGAGATGGCTTAGTGGTTGAGTCACTTGTCTGCAAAGACTGAGGACCTAGGTTTGATTCCTCAGTACCCACATAAACCCAGATGCACAAGGTGGTGCCTGACTCTGGAGTTCCTTTGTAGTGGCTGAAGGCCCTGGCATGCCTATTCTCTCTCTTTCCCCCCTCAAATAAATAAATAAAATATTTAAATTATCCATGAGGTAGGACTGGAGAGTTGGCTCAGTGTGCTCCCTGCACCAGCATTAGGGTCTGAAATGGCCTGAGATTGCTCAAGTTCAAAACTCCAGATCTCACGTAAAAGAGCTGGTTGTGCTGGATGTAGCTACATTGGTCCCAAACCCCAGTTCCACAAGGAGCAGTGACCCAAGAATCTTCAGAGCCCTGCTAACTCCAGAACTAGTAAAAGTAGACTACAGCTCAAAGCAAGACAAGGTGGAAGAGTGATGATGCAGTTCATCCTAAGATCCACTCTAGCCTCCTACGGTGAAGGCATGGAGGGCTGCAAAGGCAGATCTACATTCGTATACCACATACACACAAATTTGAAATAAATAAAATTGATGGGGCAAAAGTCTTGATTTATGATTTATAGATTAAAGGCATCATAAGAGAAATTATCTTAAAGTCCTTATAATCAGGAAAAGAGTCTATCATAAGGAACAAACTCGTGGGTAAGTGATGGAGAGGAACATCCAACTTTCTCGTCTGGCCACAGGTGAACACATGGAGTACTATATCAGCATATGCTTGTGCGCACACCACACACACCATACAACAATGCTATACATATGCAAAAATTGGGGAAAAAAGCTAAGGAAATACTATCATAATATTCTGGTACAGTAAATATTGATAGAATAGAAGAATATTCTGGCATATAATGAGACATCATAGCTACTTTTGCATGACCAGCTTTGTTATGACCCTTTGACCACTCTGAGGATTTTACCACTACTGTAGGAAGGATGTGTGACCTATCTAATTGTTAGCCTCATTCTACCCTGCTGTGATGGTTTGAAAGTGATGGATGTACCCCATAGTCTCATGGGTTTTGAATACTTGGTTCTCAGCTCGTGGCAATTTGGGAGACTTGTGAAGAATTTTGGAGGTGGTGTCTATGGTGTCTTCCTGGAGGAGGTGTATATTTGGGGGTGAACCTTGAGGTTTACTGATCCAGCTCACTAGGTGTTCAGAGCTAGCTCACTTGCTGCTCCCTTCCTGCCACTAATGTATGAAGAAGTGACCCAGGCTTCCTGCTTGTTCTATGTTTTCCCCACCATGATGGTGCATCTCCTTGAGACTGTAAGATGAAACCAACCCTACTTCTAGTTGGGTGTTTTGAACTAGCAACAAAAAAGTAACTTCTTATAGTTTACTCTTTACCTAGATGTATTTGAATCTGACTTATTGATCTTTCTACATAAGAAAGGAGACAGACTGCAGTACAAAAAATTGGACATATAAAATTGTTGAAAGTTTCCTAAAAGGCCAGCCTCAAAGAAGTAAGCAATGGTCCTATTCATTGACACGTACCTATTGGTTAAAACTGTTGGGAATTAGCAAGGCGTGGTGGTGCATACCTTTAATCCCACCACTTGGGTGGCAGAGGTAGGAGGATTATTATGAGCTTAAGGTCAGCTTGAAACTACATAGTGAATTCCAGGCCAGCCTGGGTAGAGCAAGACCCTATCTCGAAAATCAAACAAACAAAAAACTGTTGTGGGTGGAGAGGTGACTTAGCAGTTAAAGGCACTTACTTGTAAAGCCTGACAGCTGAGGATTTGATTTCCCAGTACCCACATAAAGCCAGGTGCACAAAGTGGCACATGCATTTGGAGTTCATTTGCAGTGGCAGGAGGCCCTGCTGCACCTTTATTTATTCATTCATTCTCTCTCTCTCTCTCTCTGGCTATGTTTTTGTCTCTGTCGCTCAAATAAATGAATGATGTTTTTTAAATTTAAAAACTGTTGAGATAGTTCTGATTATTACTTGGAATTGTCACTGCAATTGCCCACTCATTCATTTAGCCAGACTTATCAGAGAGCAGTTGGGAGGAAGGTGTTTCTCTGTGCATCATGCATGATTCACAAGATGTTACCTTAATAAACAAGTCAGACAGAGCTTTCTGTGATTTGTCTTCTGGCCACCCATCTATGTGACTTGTGGATTTATAGCTGTGCTTTGACAAAAGGGAATGTTGTTTCTATTGACTACAATTTTTTTAAGGAACCTAAATAGTCCATAGACAGGTATTTAAACAAAAAAATGGAGGCTCCTTGGGAGTCATTAAAACTGATTTAGTTGTTTTTTTCTTTAAAAATATCTTTTATTTGGGGCTGGAGATATGGTTCAGAGGTTAAGGTCCTTGTCTGCAAAGCCAAAGGACGTGGGTTGGATTCCCCACCCCATGTAAGTCAGATGTACAAAATAGTACATGCATCTGTAATTCATTTGCAGTGGCTGGAGGTCCTGGCATGCCCATTCTCTCTCACTCTCTCCTTGTAAATAAATAAACTTAAAAAATCCTTTTGAGGGCTGGAGAGATGGCTTAGCGGTTAAGCGCTTGGCTGTGAAGCCTAAGGACCCTGGTTTGAAGCTCAATTCCCCAGGACCCACATTAGCCAGATGCACCAGGGGTCGCATGCCTCTGGAGTTTGTTTGCAGTGGCTGGAAGCCCTGGTGTGCCCATTCTCTCTCTCTCTCTCTCTCTCTCTCTATCTATCTCTATCTGCCTCTGTCACTCTCAAATAAATAAATAAAAATGAACAAAAAATTTTAAAATATCCTTTTGTTTTATTGTGATATCAACTATAGTACTTTCTCAAATGATGGCACTTCAGGTGGGCTAGTATGTGTTATAGTAAAACCTATGTACCTACACATTTTAAAATTTCCTCACTAATATTCTCATTCACAGTATATTTCTTTAAATATTCAAAAATAAAGCTTCTTTTCTTAAATCTTTTGCTTTTAAAGCTTAGATATTTAGGTATTATCTACTTGCAAATATCAACTTTTAAAAAATGTTCATTTAGTTATTTCTGAATAAGTATTATTTTTCCGCTGAACTTCAAAAATATTCTTAAATACCAGGATTAGGTATTTGTGAAAACCTTTTCTTTTCTTAAGTTATAGAGTTTATAATAAGAAAACTGTAACTTATCCTCTACTGGGTGTCAAACAAGAATATATAAAGAATATTAAGAATCTCTTTGAATTACTTCCTTTCATCTGTCCTCTCCATTAGTCCCAGTTTTCTTTAAATTACCAATGCCTTTATAAGAAGATCTATTTGCAATTTAGACATCAAATGTGCACTAATAATAAATATGTTCCATTGTTTTAAACAAAGCCAAGATATTGTAATCTTCAGATATCTACAACTAATTCTTATGGGAATTTTTCAACTGCAAAAATTCTTCACAGATGTACACAGTCCTCTCTGACAACATTAAACAAAAATTGTGCCATTTGTGAATTTAATATCAGAGAACACCTTTCCTGGGAGTCCTGAGCAACGAACTATTGACATTTCACATATGCTCCACATTTCAGTGGGTCGCTTTAAAGTAATGGTTATATAGCAGTTTCTCTTTACATTTAGAAATGAAGGAAATTCTTCCTTCAAATTTCTCTTTCTACTCCAGTAATCATGGAAAATATTTGGAGTTTCCATAATGTGTTTGAAAACATACACTTTCTGTGACTGCTTGCTTGGGTTCTACCACTCATCTTTTTCACTTTGCCTGATTGCTGCTATTAGTTGGCTTTCAATAGACTTTAAGTCTTATAATAGTGTGATGAGAACCTAATAATTATTCTCCAACAGACCAACTACTTATTATTTTTGCAATCAAGTTACTTAACTTATCAAAACCTACTTTTTGATGTAAGTAAATAACTTAATATATGGTTGATCCTCATTACTCATGCTCATATGTTGTGAATTAACCTATTGCTAAAATTTTTATGCAATATGACAAATATTTTATTGAGAATTTTAATGCATGCACATACTGTAATTGGATCATATTCTCGTCCTATTACCCTCTTTTGTCTCCTATTTCCCACCCCAATTCCATTTAGCCATTTAGCACCCTTCTCTTACAAGTAGTCTTTCTTCTGTTTGGATACCTCATATTTCTTGTTCTCTTCCATCCTCTGTCAAAATGATAAAGGTTTAAAATTGTGCAGGTCTTATGGGCAGCCACACTGGGATCATGCCATGTACCAGTCTGTTTAGATCCAGATGATAGTATCCTAAACAACTCCTTTCCACCCTGTTGCTCTTACATTCTTTCTCCTCCTTCTTCTGTACTGTTTTCTGAACATTGGAGGGCATGACAGAGATGTCACTTTTAGTGTTTGGCTCTTAACAGCCTCTTGCTTTCGGCTTTGTTGAGTTTTGAGTCTTCTCAGTGTCTACTGCCATCTCTATAGAGAAGGTTCACTGGCTAGTAATAAGAGCAGCACTCATATTCATTCCATCACCTACTCTGTATTGTTTTTTGAGTCCTGGTTGGTGTGGTAGAGGTGACTCATACAGTTCCAAGTGGTGAGCTTTCTCTTCTTATTGTTACCTTGATGAGTCTTGGGTCTCCCTGGTATTCACCACCATTCCTACAAAAAAGCTTCTCAGACCAAAAGTGAGAACAGCATTAATCCATTGGCATAGATGTATACACTCCCAAGGCAATTTAATGTGATTTAATGGATGCATTTAGCCAAAGAACAGGGGTAGCGACCCTGTAGATCTGATGTCCTTCCAAGCCAAAGGTTTCTGATTATTTTCATTACCAGGCATTAATTAACTTGTGATGCAATACTATTCCACATTCCTGGAACATGCCTCTGCATTGGGCACAGCTATGGCCTGTGAGAGCCACTTGACATAGGCAGAATCATAAGCTGATTTGGAGCAAGGTACAGCCCCTCCTTATTTCCTCCTTATGGGTTGTTTGTGCAAGCCTGACATTTTGCACCTACCTACAGAGTATTGGATCACAGCTTCTTCTTGCCCAGCTGCATCATTTCCTTTCTCCCTAGTGCTCTGATTATTTCTTGTTTGGTAAATAATTCAGCTGTGGACATATGAAGTCTTTTCCTGCTTGTGCATAAAATAAACCAGCACTGGATAGATGGGACTGCAATGTCCCAGCAGAGCCTACAGGCCACCGGAACCCACCTTTCACTTTATTACTTGTGTCTGTTGTTTTGCTTTCTAATCTTCTGGTCACTCCCACAGATCGTAGCTGCCCTGGACACAGCATTCACTCACAACAAGTGAGCCTCAAATATAATAAGAGAGCTTTTAGTTACCTCCATAACTTATGTACTACTTTTGAAGTAGTGGGCACATCTTGACTGGCTTGTTGATTATGTAGTTTGCAGGATCCACTATTTACTCAGACTGTTCATGACTTTTATCATCCAGTAGCCTACACAAAAAATTTTCAGCACTATGGCATCTAGCCAGTAGGGAGGTGGCTTCCAGCTCAGTTCAAGATTGATATTAATATCTTACAACCACAATATGTACTGTCCTTAGCAATAGAGTCTTACCATTTGGTTCAGATAGGTAAGCAAGAACATGGTCAATAGCTTATCTTGCTTGGGAGACCTCATAAGCCTCCATGACCAACAATTTACTGAGGAAGAAACACATCCCTGGCTTTGGGGGTTGCCTGCAACAACCCAAGACTTCAAAGTAAAGCTTTCTCCACCCCAGAAGGGTCATATTCTCTCTCTCTCTCTCTCTGTGTGTGTGTGTGTGTCTCCTTTTCTTTGTCTTTCAAATTAACTAAAATAGAAATAATTTTGAGGACATATTCATAATGTCTTTAGCTTTGTATATCCATCCCCTCCCTCTCCTTTCCTCCATTCTTTTCCCTTGCTCTCATGTGCTCCTCTTGTATTCTGTTTCTCTACTTGCCTGTCTCATCATGCTTTCACTACCCCAAAGGGTATTTCTAGCTTTATGGCTTCTACTGATGATTCCTACTGCAACTTAGAAACAAATCTTAATATTCACAGCTAGGATTTGCAGAAAGAGATATCATGTGGTGTTTGAATTTCTTAGCTTAAGCTACTTCACTCAGTATATTTTTTTCTACATCCATCCATTTTCCTGCAAATTTCATAATATCATTTTTGTTGCAGCTGAATTAAACTTCATTATGTATGTAATCTTCATAATACATTCATCAGTGAAAGGACATCTAGGATGATTGTATTTCCTAGATTTTGTCATCAGTGGAGCAACAAACATGTCTGAGTAAGTATCTCTATAATAAACTGTTGTCTTTAAAGGTTATATGGTAGGTCTATTTTTAAGTTTTTGAGAAACATCAATATTGATACCTATAATGGCACTACCAGTCCACACTCCCACCAACAGTGAATGAGGGCTCCTCTTTCCAATATCATTTTCAGCATTTATTGTTCTTTCATTTTTGGATGATAGCCAATCTGACCAAGATGAGAGGGAATATCAAAGTAGCTTTAATTTGTATTTATCGGGTGGCTAAAGGTGTTGAACATTTTAAAGAGGTTTATTGGTTATTTGTATTTATTACTCTGAAAAACTCTGTTCATGGCATATTTCTTGAGTAGGTTGATTGTATTTTTATTACTTTTTTTTGAGTTCTTTGTGTATCCTAGATATCAAATCTTGTATAGCTGGTGAATATTTTTTCCATTCTGTGGGTTGTTTGTTGACTCTGTTGACTATTTTCTTAGCTGCACAGAAGCTTTTTAGTTTCAGGAGATCTCTTTTGTTCATTGTCTTATTCCCTGGGCTATTGGAATCCTATTCAGAAAGTCTTTCTCTATGCCTATATCTTGAAGTTTTTTTCCTAGTTTTTCCTGTAGTCATTTCAAGTCTTCAGGTTTAACACTGAGTTCTTTATTTCACTTGAATTTTACTTTTGTGCATGGTGAGAAATAAGGAACTACATTCTTTCTTTTACATGTAGCCCTGCAAATTTTCAAGCATTATTTGTTAAAAAAATGTTGTCTTTTCTCTAGTGTGTGTTTTCAGTCTCTTTGTAATAAATGGCTCTCATTACAAGAGCGAATGTCTTGGTGATGACTGTAGCTTGCACTCATCTCTAAATGATTCCAGTTAGGAAACACAGATGAGAGAGTATATGTGGTGTTTGTCTTTCTATGTCAGTATGATCTCACTTAGAATGATATTTTCCAACTCCATCCATTATATGATGAAATTTCTCTCTCCCATAATTTTTGGTACTTTACCACTAGTGTATGCAATCAGTGTTATGATTAAAATATAAAATAGGAATTCTTTTCCTTGGCTAATCTATTTGGTGTATTGTATGCTTCCATTGCATAGATAGACATTTCATTCCCTATATTTGGGAAATTTTCTTCTATAATTTTATTTCTATTTACTTATTTATGAGTGAGATAGAGAAGAAGAGAGAGAGAGAGAGAATGAATATGCCAGGGCCTCTAGGTACTGCAAATGAACTCCAGACACATGCATTTGGCTTATGTGGGTTCTTGGGAATCAAACTTAGTTCCTTAGGTTTTTCAGGCAAGTACCTTAACCACTAAGTTATCTCTCCAGCCTCTTAGGTAATCTTATTGAAAGTATTCTGTATGACATTGATCTGAAGCTCTTCTCCTTCTTACCATTATTCAGAATTTTGGTGTTTTCAAGGTGTCACACATTTCTCTCATGTTCATTTTTTTTAAAGTTGTCATTGGTTTTAACTCATGAATACATTTACTCATGTCTTCAAGGCTTGATGTCCTGTCTTCTGCTTGATCCAACATATTGGTGAAGCTTTCCAAAGCTATTTGTTAGATTTTTTTTTATTATTTCTAGTTTTATTCCAGTTTGGTTTTCTTCAAAATTTCTGTTTGCTGAATTCCTTTGTCTTAACCTAGTTAGACTTCCTCATTTCATCTAAATTCTTGCTTTTGTCCTCTTTGAGCTTATTGAGGAATTAATTTATGCATTTATACATGGCTTCCTTGAGTTCTTAGTTCATATTTATAATCATCCATTTATGTATCATCTTTTTCTGGATATTCTTCTAGGTAGCTTTTATGGGTGTCTTTCCCTATGAGCTTGATATTTTTTGGGAGAGACTATTGGCTTGGTTTTCTATGGAAAATAACTATGCTAAGTGAGGTCACATAGGCTCAAAAAGACAAACGCAGCATGTACTCTCTCATCTGTGGCTCATACTAGAATCAACTGGTGATGAGTGCAAATGGTAGGAAGCACCAGGAATATGGGTATAAACCTAGGATGAAGCCAGTAGAGAGAAGAGCTAGGGAGAGAGGAGAGGAAAAGTTACCTGATATTTTAGGGGAGACAGAAAATACTGGGGTGGGAAGGGCTTGGAGGGGTAAGGGTCAGGGAGGGTGGGTAGGGAATTTCGCAAAAATTAAGACAATATGAAACAGTTTCATATATACCCTCATTCTGACTAGCATTCTAGAATATATAACCACTAATAAAGGGGAAAGGGGAGCAGTCCAGAGAGAAGGTAGGAAAATCTTAGCCTTAAAACCATGGTTTAAAGGGCCATTAACTCCCTGGCCCAGAATTGGATTGCCCCCCCCACCCTGACAGTGAACTGCTAGCCAGGGAGACCCATGAGGTCCCCCAAACAACATAGTGATCAATCAAAAAATTTCAAAGCGGAAATCCAGAGGCTACAGAGAACTCAACACCAAATGTGACTAGAAACTGTTCTGCCATGGCTCAGGAAACATTGTAGAAGTGGGGGCAAAAATATTGTAAGAGCCATGGAGTGGGTAGGGATACCCTGAGACATGGTTCCACCTACTACCCTAAAAGGACTGACTGAGGCCTTCATGCCCCACAGTGACTAGCTAACCTCACTGAGGAGGGACTCCAGGGTAATGGAAGCTTGGGTGAGGGGAACAAAGAGTATAACCTGCTATATTGTATATTAAATAAAATTGAAAAAAATAGGGCCTTGAAACAGAAACATACAACACATGATTATTTGTTGATTGGTTCCTGAAATTGTGAGCAGACACTTTGTAAGAACCTAACCATACACTTCCCCTACAAACAATGGTTTAGGATTTGCTAATTTTGTGTTCATAATGATTGCATAGAATCTAAGAAAGTTCACATTATTTTTGACTATTCTCTATATGCAAAAGGGAAAAGGATGAAAATTTCTTTAAGGAGTGAATAGCTTGATGGTTCCAAAATCTCCTCTTCATAGACTATTCTCTTCAACCATAATAAGACTATAAAAGTGGTCCATCTTCTTATTTTATTTATTCATTATTATTATTTTTGGTTTTCCAAGGTAGGGTCTCACTCTAGCTATGACTTATCTAGAATTCACTATGTATTCTCATGATAAGACTATAAAAGCAGTCCATCTTATTTTATTTATTTATTATTATTATTATTATTTTTGAGGTAGGGTCTCACTCCAGCTCAGACTGATCTGGAATTCACTGTGTATTCTCAGGATGGCCTTGAACTCATGGTGATCCTCCTACCTCTGCCTCCTGAGTGCTGGGATTAAAGGCATGCACCACCACACCTGGCTTTCATCTTCTTATTTTATAATGAAAGGTCATGGACTTTCTGCTGCTTGGTAACATATACATACACATTTAAAATCAAATATCATTAAATCTTTATCAGACTGTCACAGGTGAGTGAATTCCTTCATCTTTCAAGGAAATTAGGACAAAATGAATTATTCTTTCTTATGTTTCATTTTGGAAACTTGTATTAAAGTTCATCCAAACTTTGTAGATACTTTTGAGTTATTAGCTACCTTACAAAAATGTAAATCTGGTATTGCTTACCTGTTAAAAACTGTGTTCCTCAGATTGGAGAGATGGCTTAGTGGTTAAGGTGCTTGCCTGGGAAGGCTAAGGACCCAGATTTATTCCCCAGGACTTACATAAGCCAGATGCACAAGGTGGCATATGCACCTGGAGTTCATTTTCAGCAGCTGGAATCCCTGGCATGCTCCTTCTCTCTATATATGTCTGCCTCTTTTTTCCCTTTCTCTCTCAAATAAGTTCTGGGGAATCAAACCTGGGCCCTTTGGCTTCGCAGGCAAGGGCCTTAACTGATAAGCCATCTCTCCAGACCCTCAAAATAAATGTTCTATGCCCCTTGTTGAAGAAATATTTATCAGGGTTATAATTTTTTTTGAAAATGAATAAAAATTAATTTTCTTTTTTAATAAAAATAAATAAATAATTTGAAAAATCTGTGTTCCTCTCTCTTTAATATCTGTAGGTGAAATATTTTTTCAGTAAGATTATTTTATTTCAATATATGTTTCAGGTTTTATTCTGGGCAGGCTGTTCTTTTTTACATTTATTGTATTTGTTTATATCTGTCAATGACTGAATGCCTTTTTTGCTTTGCTATTATGCAGTTCAAATTATCCTAATGCACCTGTTAAGTTAAAGTGGTTATGCTTGCGGCTCTCAGGGAATCAATTTTGCTGCTAAATAATGAAGCACCTCAGGTTTTCTATATTTCTGTATCTACTTAGAAACCAGAAAAATGAATGCCTTGACATTTTGCAAGGTTTCCTGTGATCCTAATTGATGATTGAGGATGTTTCAGGCAGAAGAAGAAAAGTATTTTAGATTATAAATTTCATGGCATGACTCTTATATATTGGCTCCAGCTACGAGCTAGATGTCTGATCTTTCGAGGAGATTGCATAAATCCAATAATTTTAGAAATACACCAATTCAGGACTCGATTGAGCCATCTTGTTGGGTATTTTGAAGAAATCATTTCACTAAAAAGTGATGCAGTTGATGTATTTTTTATACCTATCAAGACATGCTCCTCATCCCCATGCAGCTTGTTTTTAGAAATGTACTTCCTCAAACAGGATTTCCAAATCATTTTCTTGTGGACAACAGTGTAGATTTCCAACATTATCACTGCCCTTGACCCACCTTAAATGTAGAAACTTCCCTCTCCAGTTAGGAAAACCAAAAATCCCCAGATATTTCCAATTGTCCCTTGCCAGGCAAAATTGCTTCATTAATCAGCACTCCTTTAGGGAGAGGAAGGGCACTCCATGCCAAATAGAGTTTTTCTTGTTTTCTATCTCTGTGATTCAAATAACATGGATTTCTGACCAGCAACAGAAGCTCATCAGTACTGAGGATGGTCACTTGGTTTTCTAGGAGGAAATGTAACTATCTCATGACTAAGTTTTTCTTAGCAGTTTGTTGGGTTGTTCACAAATTGCTGACATGTTAAGCATAGCACCTGCTATGTTTCTTGGTTTTCATGTTTATATAAGAGAGTGATCATTCTCCCTTACCGAAGCATCCTTTTGGTTAACTTTTGATTCTTTCTTGCTTCACAGAGGACAAGAAGTATAGCAGTTTCTGGAAGACAAAGAACAACCTGATCATCTGAACCTCACCTTTGCTCCTGATCTTAATTGTTGGGAACTTCCCCCTTTTGCAATAGTCCCTTTCTCTGGAACTTGTCTGACAAATCTATTAGCTTATCACACATGCTGCTCATGTTAAGTAATCAGGGATGGTTCAATTTAGTTTCTGGGTGCCTTTCATTTGTTCTTACATCATTATTGCAGATCTTAAGTTTGCTAATGCCATCATAGTACTTGAATAGGCATTTGAGGAAAAAATTTGGACTTTAGTCGAGCATTCTATCTTACCCCTTTATATACTTCTGATCCTATGGAAAGTAATTTATAACTCCAATGTTTGGCTGACTGAGAGCAATGCATGATAATTCTTGGTTCTGGACATGAAAATGTCTAGTCATTAATGTTGCCATCATGTAGGCCCCTTAATTTCAATATTTCATCATGTAAAGGTCAGGGGAGCTGGCATCTTTGGCTCTTCTTTCTTCTAGTGCCATAATAATTAACTGTCTGAGTGAAATATAAGGTTTCATGTTTTTTACTGACCAAATCTGTCAATCCTTGGCCTTGCCTTGTGCAGGACAATCAGAATTTGAAATTAGGATTATCTGACTTTTCAAATTCTCCCCACTTGTTAAAGTCTCTTTTTAACCCCTTGGACATTACTTCTCTTAATAGCCTGACATATTTTAGCTACCTTTTTTGTAGTACTATTTCTGGTTGAATGTTATTTCCCATATGCAACTGAATTCACAAACGTTGTGTCCTCCACCTCAAACTGTATAGCTTATCAACTGCTATACAACACATCATACAACACATGATACATACAGCTTGAAGCAGCACATGGATCATATGGGGTATGTATTAAGCCATAGCTTAAGTGCATGTTTCCTGTGGCTCTGGAACGTGTGTTACATTGTAGTTAAAGTATCAACCAAGGCTTTGGTTTTACTTAAGCTTACATGGGGAAAGACCTGAATTCAAGTTCACTCAGATGGTTGTTGTGATTTGATTCCTCCAGGGCTATTAGTCTTAACAGTCTTAACAGTTTTCTGCTGGCTATTGGCCTAAGGCTAGCACTGGTTTCCTGTAAACATGGCAGCTTTTTTTTTCTTCAAAGTATATTAGGTAAGAAGACCATAATGACAGTTAACTGATGTGAAATTCCATCATTGCCATATTCTGTTCATTAGTAGTAGTTCACCAAGTCTTCCACTTAATAGGAAGGGGATCTTGATGGTTTATACTGATTGCCAGCTTGACAGGACATAGAATCACTTCTGAGGCATTATGCAGATTAGGTTAATTGACGTGGGAAGACCCCCCTTAACTGTGAGTGGCACCATTTCATGGGCCAGGATCCTAGAAGTATAAAAATCTTCCTCCCCTAAGCTGATATTTGTCAGGTATTTTGAGAAGGTAATTGATATAATGATATACAGAGGTAAAGACCAGGAAGTAGGATTCATTATTGGCTATCTTAGAAGTCACCTTATCATATAATCAAATATGAACCAAATTTGTGGGCTTCATTCCCAGCACAACTGAATCCAAGTCTAAAGTTATATAGATACATTTTAAGTGTAACCCAAAGTTCTTCAGGTCTCAAACAGAGCAGGAAAAAATGGCACCATTTCTGTTAATGCCCATATAAAGCTGTTTCAATCTTCACCTGCTGACATCAGATCTGCAGCCTTTCCTTTAAAACTAACTTTGGTTATTTCTGAAAATTTACCTCCCTGGGGGCCAACTAAATATTTGGTTGCACCTTTTAAGAAATGTAATGAGGCACTGATATTATGACTTGCACACTTTGTCAGAGCATTGTGTATTTCCATCTCCATTATCTTGTCTTCTATAAGATGAGCAAACACAAGCTTGGCAATATTTCTTACTTGCAATGGTAAATTTAGTCAACTTGATTCAATTGGGAAGTGCCTAGAAAATTAGAAAAGCATTGAGGACTGGGGAAATGGCTTAGCAGTTACAGCATTTTCCTCTGCAGCCTAAGGACCCAGGTTCAATTCTCCAGGACCCACATAAGTCAGATGCAGAAGGTGGCACATGTCTCTGCAGTCCCTATGCGGTGGCTAGAGGCACTTGCATGCCCATTCTATCTGTCCCTCTTTATTTCATAAACCAATAAAAGAATATTAAAAAATTAGAAAAGCACAACTTTTAGTGCCTCTGTGAGGCAAGATTCAGAGAGGATTAACCAAAGGGGTAAGACCTGTTCTGAATATGGGAGGCACTGGTCCATAGGCTGGGAGCCCAGATGGAATGAAAGGGAGGAAAGAAGCAAGGCTGCTGGAAAAAGATATTCTCTCTGCTTCCTGGCCATCATGCTGTGAACTGCTTTGCTTCACAATTGACTCTCCACTATGATGGACATATACCCTGAAATCCTAAGCTGAAATAAACCTGTCCTCCTTGAAGTCATTTCTGTTAGGTATTTTGTCTCAGCCAGGCAAGATCTGATTAATGCAGTGTTCTAGGTCACAATTCAGATACCCAAATAATGCTGCTTATTCCCTATTGCACCCTGCTGTATAGAGCCCTCCTGTCAGTTGGGAAGTGGATAGCATATCCTCTCCACCTCATCATTCTTTCACCTCCATTCCCAGATACTTAAACCATTCTGAGAAGTTCTCTCATTTCTTCTCCTCTCTGATAATAATTATAATAATAATAATAATGATGATGATGACTTTGTACAATTGTCAGTATCCCTGGTATAAATCGTTCCACTATATATAATCTCTAGTAAGATTCTTCCTTCTAGATTCTGACTAGAACATTGTTAAATGTCACTAATACCCCATATAACTTGATCAATTTCTTTCTGGAGGTTTGTTTTTGTCCCTTTACTTTGAACATAGCCATTAACTCCAAAGTCTGTGACATATAAAGCTTGTTTAGTGCTGGAGAGAACCAAGAAATTATGCTCTTTAGTTTCACATATATGTGATCCAGAGTGATTTACCTAACTTCCCTGAGTCTGAGATCCTATATATGTTTAGTCTAGAAAGAAATACGTACCTCTTAAGTTTGTTTTGAGTGTATAAAGTAGAGAATAGATCTAAAGTTCCAGGTGCATGTCAAAAATTTTTTGTCAATTATAAACAAAATAAATCAGGACAGAGGCCATAGTAGGCATGAGCTGTCACTCATATAAGGAGGCTCAAGGATTGGAAATACATTTGTTTCTTTTTTAACAATACATTTTGTTTTTTATGTGTAAAATGTATGAATTGCGGGCTGGAGAGATGGCTTAGCGGTTAAGCGCTTGCCTGTGAAGCCTAAGGACCTCGGTTCGAGGCTCGGTTCCCCAGGTCCCACGTTAGCCAGATGCACAAGGGGGCGCACGCGTCTGGAGTTCGTTTGCAGAGGCTGGAAGCCCTGGCGCGCCCATTCTCTCTCTCTCCCTCTATCTGTCTTTCTCTCTGTGTCTGTCGCTCTCAAATAAATAAATAAATAAATAAATAAATTTTTTAAAAAAAATGTATGAATTGCTCATCTAAAGAATATAAAATGCTGAGATATGTATTTATGATTTTTATTTTATTTTTTTTTGAGGTAGGGGTTCACTCTAGCCCAGGCTTACTTGGAATTCGCTATGTAGTCCCAGGGTGTCCTCAAACTCACAGTGATCCTCCTACCTCAGCCTCCCAAGTACTAGGATTAAAGGCATGTGCGAGCATGCCTGGCATAAAGACTTTATTTTTATTTATTTGAGACAGAGAGAGGGAACAAGAGAAAGAGAATGGGTACAGCAGGGACTCTAGCCACTGCAAGCAAACTCCACATGCATGTGCCACCATGTGCATCTAACTTACTTGGGACCTGGAGAATTGAACCTGGGTCCTTAGGCTTCCCAGGCATGTGCCTTAACCACTGAGCAATCTGTCCAACCCAAGATATGCATTTTTTAAAAGTGCATAGTTCATTTCTTCCCAATTCTTACTTTAAATTTTTTTGTTTATTTATTTATTTAAGAGCAACATACAGAGAGAGAAAGAGGCAGATAGAGACAGACAGAGAATGGGTGTGCCAGGGCTTCCAGCCACCGCAAACGAACTCCAGACGCGTGTGCCCCTTTGTGCATCTGCCTAACATGGATCCTGGGTAATCAAGCCTCGAACTGAGGTCCTTAGGCTTCACAGGCAAGCGTTTAACCGCTAAGCTATCTCTCCAGCCCCCCAATTCTTACTTTTTGAAAACAATTTTTAGGGTTGGAGAGATGACTGAGTAGTTAAAAATGCTTGCTTTCAAGCCTGATGTCCCTAGTTCCATTCTCTAGAACTCATGCACAGCCAAGTGCACAAAGTGGAGCATGCATCTGGCATTTGTTTGCAGTGGCAGGAGGCCATGGAGAGCCCAGACACTCACTCACTATCTCTCTCTTAAAAAATAAAATATAAAAAATAAATACCATGTTTATCCTTATTTAAATTTTATATACTTATACAAATGCAAATATATAGGACTTTCCTTGATGGTTGTTTGTTTAAAATATAATCATAAGATAGGAACTACCTTGAAACTTATTTTTCTCACTTAACAATCCACCATATGTATATTGTTTGGCTTTTTTGTTTTGGTAAGCACCTGTTGTAGTTATTTCCACATTGCCAGGATGAGCTTCCAAACCAGACACAGTATAGTGGAGGAAGGGATTTATTTCAGACTTACAAATCTAGGAGAAGTTCCATAATGGCAAAAGACTCTGGTCCCCTTTCGCAGATCCAAGCACAGAGACACATTCAAATAGCTAGCATTACAAGCAAACAAGCTTGAACCTGCAGCATCAGGATCCCCAGAGCTCACATTTCTCTGCATATCTTAGGCTTGAATTCTCATTCACCCCCAGTGACATGACCTCTGCAGTGAGAGTCTACCTGCTATGGGAAGAAGCTGCAAACTTAATTTTAATAACACCTGAACCTATGGGGGGCATACATTCAAACTGCCACAGTACCCAATGAATAGTTACTGAAATATTCACTTATGAAATAATATTATAAAATTCTTGTAAAAACCTTATTGAAATAGAATTCATATGACATACAATTCACCAATTTGATGTGTAGAATTATATAGCTTATATTATATAATAACACAATCATTATAACAATTTCAGAAGATTTCATCACTCCCCTGAGAAACTTCATACCGCTTAGCAATCACACTTTAGTTGTCCTAGATCCTTATTCCCTTTCGATAGCCTTAAGAGATTGCTAACATTCTTATTACCTCTATACATTTGCCTGTTAAGGACATTTCATATAAATGGAATAATACAATAGGTAGCTGTGGTAGTTTGAATATGAATGTACATCTCCCCCATAGCCTCAGGGATTTTTGATTAAGGTGAAGCATCCTACTTAAGTTTCCAGCAGCTTGCTCTTTTATGTTCTTTCCGTTACATCCTCTGCTATAGTTACTGACATTGGAGGGTGTAATAGAGATGTCTCACTTAGTGCTGACACTCACCTGTCACTTCATCTCAGTACTTTGGTGAATTTTGAGTCTCCCAAGAAATGGCTTCCATCTGAAAACCAAAACTGAGAGTGGGGTTGGAGAGATGGCTTAGTAGTTAAGGCGTTTTCCTGCAAAGCCTAAGGACCCAGTTCAATTCCCCAGCACCAACATAAGCCAGATGCACAAGTTTGCAGTGGCTGGATGGCCTGGTGTGACCATTCTCTGTCTCTCTCCCTCTCTCTGCCTCTTTCTGTCTTTCTCAAATAAATAAATAGAAATAAAATTTATATATATATATATATATATATATATATATATATATATATATATATATGGTGAGAGTGTCATTAATGTATGGGCATAAACATAATTATTTAGAAGGTGATTTGGTGAGCATAATATAATATATTCATGTAGTCAAACAATAGTAAATATCCTCCATAGGGTTTTTAATCTTCCTAGCCATAGGCTTTTGGGGTTTCATTACCATGC
The DNA here is from genome assembly GCF_020740685.1 of Jaculus jaculus. Taxonomy (NCBI): domain Eukaryota; kingdom Metazoa; phylum Chordata; class Mammalia; order Rodentia; family Dipodidae; genus Jaculus; species Jaculus jaculus. Next base: position 10,036,959 of record NC_059125.1, read on the forward strand.
CTCAGATCCAATTAGAGAGCAGTTACTTATCCCCATAACAGATATGGTTCTTAGCTAGGTGACCAGGTGTATAGCTTACAGGGTTCACTGCTAGTTAAGACTGATGATAACTTTTCTTCCCCAGGAGGCTAAATAGCACTTTCTAGCACTATTATCACTTGTCAGCTGGGAGGAGGCTTCCAGCTCAGTTCTAGCTTAATTTTCTCATTTTCCTGAAATCAAAACATGTGGTTTCCTCAGCAATAGGGTTTTACCATCAGGTTCTAGTGGGCAACAAAGAGCCTTGCCAACATCCTGTATTGTTTTATGGACTCCATTGGTCTTCCTGATCAACAAATCACTTGGGAGTATCTCAACCTTGCCATTAAAACTTTTCTGTAACAACCTATGGCATTTACACCTCCACAGGGTACCTTTGCCCAGCATTTTGTTGTTATATGATGTCTTGATGATAGCCATTCTAACTGGAGTGAGATGGAATCTCAAAGTACCATTATTTTACTGATGGCTAAGGATATTGAATATTTTAAAATATTTACAGGCTATTTGTATTTATTCTTTGAAGAACCCTCTATTCAGTTCTACAGCCCATTTTTAATTGGTTTGTTTGATTTCTTATTATTTTATTTTTGAGTTCTTTGTATTTCCTAGATATTAATGCTCTGTTATATCTGCCAAATATAGCAAAGATTTTCTCCCATTCTGTAAGCTGCATCTTTGCGCAATTTACAAAGTTCTTTGCTGTACAAAGCTTTTTAATTTCATAAGGTCACATTGGTTAATTAGTGGCTTTATTTTCTTAAGAAAATGGGGTTCTGTTCAGAAAGTCCTTGCTGATGCCTGTGTGTTCAAATATTTCTCATACTTTTTCCTCTAGTAGCTTCAACGTTTCAGGTATTATGTTAAGGTCTTTAATCCATTTGGAGTTTATTTTTGTTCATGGAGTTATATAAGGATCTAGTTTCATTCTTCTACACATATATATACAATTTTCCTGGCCTCATTTGATAAATGGGATATGTTTGTCCAGTTAAATTTTTGGCATTTTTTTTGTCAAACATCAGACAGCTGTAGCTCCTGAATTTATATCTAGATACATTGATCTATATGTGTGTTTTCAATGATCTATTTATCATTTAATTTCCATGAGTTTCTACATGTTCTATAGTCTTCCTTGCTATTATTTGTAGTTTTATGACATTGTGATTGGGTAGGGCATTGCAATTTTCCTATATTTGTTAAAATTTGCTCTATTTCTTTTTTTAGTTTAAAATTTAAATATTTTTTGAATTTTTTGTGCTTAGTCTGAAATCAGGAATCAAAAAACATAGCACATCACTTCTTAATTCTAGAGGCTACTCTCCGTGTTTAAAATTGATCTTTTCACATCATATAATACTTCTAAGAATGAAATGGAGATAAAGCAGGCCCATCATATTCATATAAATCACAATACATAAAACGAGTGTTTCATTGTGTTAAAGTAAAAGGTAAAATTTAAAAGAAGGGAAATACTTCAAAGCATAAAATTAAATTAAAAATTTACAAATATCAATCATATTTATATTGTCATATTAAAAATAACTTTACTAGAGACAAAATTTACTGCCATTGTTAATGATTCACACAAAATGAAGTATGCAGTTTAAATTTCAGTAAAACATCTCATGTGGGAGAAAATTAGAGAAATTCTTCAACTATTAAAGAATTAAATATTGAGGAATTTTTTTTCATATTGCAAAAAATAAGGCACTTGATGTAAGAGCAATATTCTATTTTTAATTTTTATTTATTTTTATTAATTAGTTTTGTACTCAGTGACTACAGTCAAATTGTTTATTTTTTAATATATGATATATTTTAGACAAAGTTCCATGTGTTACTAAAAAAAATGTGTATTCTATAGCATTTGGATTGAATGTTCTCTAGATGCCCACTTTTTCTGTGATACCATATAATCAAGATGCTTTTCTGTTTATATTGTTAAGATGATCTGTCAATTGGTGACATCATTGTATTGCAACAGTCCATTATTAGTGAGGTTGGGTTAATCTGTGACTTTACCCGTGTTCAGTATATATCTGTTTATATTTGTATTGTATTCTTTCCTGAGGTCTCATGTAAGTGCTCTTTCTTCTCTTCAGTCTAAAAGGTTCCTTCAAGTATTTTCTGTAGAACTGGCTTAGTGGTCATATATTCCTTTAGCTTGTTTTATCATGTAGAGTTCTTCCTTGTCCTTAAATTATGACAGATAGCTTATCTGGATATGGCAGTCTGGGTTGGCAGTTGTATTTCAGAACTTGGGATACATAATTCAAAGCTCATCTAGCTTTTAAAGTTTATTTTGAGAAATATATTGTCATTCTGATGGGCTTGTCATTATAGGTGACTGTGTGTTTAGAAGTTTAATTATAATATGGGAAGGAGAGGTTGTTTTGTGGCCTTATCTGTTTGGTGTTTTAAATGCCTCCTATATTTGCATTGGCATCTTTTTCTTTAATTTCGGGAAATTTTCTTCTATGATTTTATTGAAATTAATTACTACACCTTAGATTAAAATTCTTCTGCTATGCCCAGAATTGTTAGATTTGATCTTTTCCTAGTATCCCGAATATCTTGAAACTCCTACGTATACCTTATTAATTTATCTTTCTTCTTGTGGAATAGTTCAAATCTTCTACTTTGTCTTCAAGCACAGATATTCTTTCTTCTTGATCCATTCTACTGGAGAGGCTTTCTATGGAGTTTTATTTTATTTTGGCTTACTCCGGTTTTTCATTTCCAGTATTTTATATTTTGTTTTCTTCATTATTTCTACTTCCTTACTCAAATCTTTTGCCAATCTTTTTATTTCATTTAGCTGCTTTCCTGTGTTCTCTCAGGATTCATTAAGGAGTTTATTTTCTTTGTTGATTCCTTTATTCTCATCTTTGAACATACTTATAGACATGCTTTTGAATTATCTGTCATATTTCATCTAATTCTCTCTCACTGGAGGTCATTACTGTGGGATTCATAATTTTTTTATTTCTTGTTTTTTTGAGTTCTTTATATATTCCACAGTTTTTGTTCATAATTTTTGAAGGGGTTTTCTTGCCTTGATTTTTTTTCTTTTTCTTATATTACTGCATTATCATTTTTGCATCCTGGATTATTTCTCTGATTGAATTTTCTGTTGGTTTTATCAGCTTTGAAGTCAGTTCCCTTTTAGCTTATCTCAGCTGGCTAGGTCAACCAGAAGTTTGAATCAACTCGTCTAGATGCTACATAGGAGTGGAATTAATGGGATTCCTTGGATTCATGCAATCTTGGGTAGAATTTCCCATGTTTGTGCATGTGGGAAGGGAGATGGTGGACAGCTGTCTGAAGGTACTCTGGAGCTGCTTGGCTGGTCCTTTTCCTCTTCATTATGTTCTTTTGTTTTTTTTTTAAGTCTGATGTGAGTAGGGAATGTTACCTCCCAGTAGCTTATAAAGCTCTAGGTGGCTCAGGCAGGGCTGGTGAGGAAAAGCACTTCCCACTGGAGCCAGATCTTATATCCTCTCTGATTGCCAGTAAGATACCTCCCACTTCTCTGCAGGAGTCTTATCTATATTAATTCCTTAAGTGCCGGGATCCAGTCCTAGCTTGAAGGTGGGTTCTCAAAGAGAGGTGTGAAAGGGAGCAGCACAATAAGACTCGAAGTCAAGTTCTGGTGCAAGGTGACAGGCTAATGCTGAAGGCAGCTGAGTTTATTCATCTCAATCTCGGCTTCTCTATTTCTCTTCTTTTTCTTTTCTTTTTCTCTTTTTCTCTGCTTTTCCATGCTTCTCTGCTGCCACAGCTCTTAACCTCAGTCTTTTATTTTCTGATCATGTCATGCAAGAGCAAACATCAAGAAAGGTACAGTTCCACAGAATTCATAGAAACTTTTTGCTATTTCTTTTTTTTTTATTTAATTTTTTTGTTTATTTTTATTTATTTATTTGACAGCAATAGACAGAGAAATAGGCAGAGAGAGGGAGAGAGAGAGAATGGGTGCGAACGTGGGTCCTGTGGAACCAGGCAAGCGCTTAACCGCTAGGCCATCTCTCCAGCCCACTTTTTGCTATTTCTTTACATCAAACAATCCCATAATTATTTACCTCAAGTAAAGTCGCAAGGCTTCTATAATGATTACCTATTTTCACACTTTCCCCATGTATGTGGTCAAGCACTTGCAGTTTCCTGAGCTCCTACTTTCCATTACTATATTAAAGGTGAGAGACAGAGCAGCCACAAAATGGGGTTCTCACCATTAATCATTGATCGATTAAACCCATTTATCCCCAACCATTTCTTTTGAATTTTCCTTTTCATGTGTCTCCAATATTTAGACTTTGGTTCCCCCCAACTGAACTGTTTTTGACCTTGGCTGTTTTTCCTGTAATGTTTCTTGGTAAAGAGTCATAGTTTGCTGCAATTGCCACCATTCAGAAAAATTAGTCATAGAACAATTTTTACATTGTTCCAGGAGGTTCATTGTTTCCTCCTCAGTGTACTGTACTCCATGCCTGACTTTCTTTAAGGCCTTTAAGGAAAACAATTATCTATGACCCATTTTCTTGTTTTTCCAGTTCTATGCCAGAGCTTCCTTCATATACATTGACCAACACTTCACTAACACCAATTTTTGCTGGAAAAGTAAACTTAGAGATTGGTGCACCAAGTGAAAGACAGAAAAAGAAACATTATACAGAAAACCACAGATATCTGTAGTGTAGAGAGCAAAAGATGTTTCTAAAGAGGGACATTGGACTTCAAGGAAGAGACAGCTGGGCTGGAACTGTGTCATGCAGTTCTTCAGCACTCATTTCCTTGTGATTCTGAAATGGCATGCTTGCCATCTCTGGCACTTAAGGATCATGACTTTTGCCAAAATAGGGGGCAAAACAGAGCATATTGTGTTTTAGCATCCTTCCCCCATTTCCTTTGTGAGGCTCCTTTTTCATCATCTTAACCAGAAGTCTCACTTTTTCTTTAACATGATCTTTTGAAACCCAGTGTTCCATGTCACAGTATTTTCTTTAACAATGTTATACTTTCCTCTTTAGAGTCAGGTTAATGTTAAGCCACATTTTAAGACTTCAACTCAAATGTCACCTTCTTTTGAATTCCTTTACCCATACATGTTTGTCTCATACATGTTAGCCAAGTTTCTCTTCTCCTTGCTACCTTTCTTCTCTCTCTTTTTGTTAAGCATATGCAACATTCTAATTTACTTATTATTTCACCTTTAATTTGATTATAAAACTATTAATTTTGGCATGCATTGTGTGGTGTGAAGATGTATGTGTGTGTGCAGATGTGTGCATCTCATATGCACATGTATGGAGGGAAAAAAAGATAAAATTATGTGTCCTATAGCATTCCTAAATATTGTTTCCTTAAGAAAAAGTCTCTCATTGAACCTAGAGCTACTGTTTTGTTGGTCAGACTAGCTGACTTGTGAGTCCTAGGGATTCTCAGGTTTCTGCCCTCCATAAGACTTGGAGTTACAGGCATGCATATCCATTCCAGCCTTATAGGTAGGTGCTAGGATCTAATTCAGGTGATCTCAGGTCATGTCAGGCCTTCATACTTACACATGATTGCAGTTACCTTTTTGTTTCTGGGACAAACACCATATGCAGCTTATGAGAAGAAAGAGTTTATTTCAGGCTTACAGAACCCAGAGGAAACTTCATAATGGTGGAAGAAGCTGGCTCTCTTCATCATACATCCACAACAGAGAAAAGCAAACAGCCAGAGCTCACGCTGGCTCTCAACATACACCTTAGAACTGTACTGAAGATCTGCCCCCCAGTGACACACCTCCTCCAACAGAGCTCTTCCTGCTAAAGACTAAGCAAGTAAGCTTAGTCTTATTAAAAATGTCCTGAGGCTATGTGGGGCCATTTACATTCAAATCACCACACATAGAAATTCCCTTATCTACTGAACCATTTTACCAGCCACCAAAATTGTTTTTAGGACAGTAGCTCACACATTACTAGAACTAAGCACACCTCTATTTGATAAATGAATAACTGTAATGTTGCATGAATGACCAGGTTTCTTTTTCTTAATCTATGAAAGTAGCCCCTTTCCTTATGAGATCTCACTATTTTATTTATTTCTACCATTAGTCTTACATTCAAAGGTACTTGCCTAAATATTGATCTTTTCATCTTTGCTTTCTCTATAATTTCTGAATAATTGGAAAACTTCTTGAAATGTATGTAATAAATCCATTAATAATAATGTCTAATTCAGAACTTTTAAACATGAGCCAAATGATAGAATAAAACAATTAAGTTTTAATTTAATGTCTCCATGAATGTGAACACTGTGTGTTTGCTAAAGGTTACTTAGTGAAATCCATTAACCCCAATAGTTCAGAAATTAACATAAAATTCTTCACACATAATAATGTCTTAGAGAAGTATTTTTGTTATGTGACCCTAGAGCCAGAGCTCATCAATACTATAAGTTTATCATACTGAGAAGAATAAATTTTATGCTTTGCTAAAGATTAATGAAAAATCACTAGAAATACACACATTATTTGTTAATCTAAAGAGATGACTGTCAGGCTGGAGAGATGGTGTAGCAGTTAAGCCCTTGCCTGTGAAGCCTAAGGACCCCAGTTCGAGGCTCGATTCCCCAGGACCCATGTTAGCCAGATGCACAAGGGGGCACACATGTCTGGAATTCATTTGTAGTGGCTGGAGGCCCTGGCATGACCATTCTCTCTGTCTCCCTCCCTCCCTCTCTCTCTCTTTCTCTCTTTATCTGCCTCTTTCTCTCTCTGTCTGCTGCTCTCAAATAAATAAATAAAAATGAACAAAAATTTTAAAAAAGAGATGAGTGTCTCTGTCAACAAGAAAGTCAGAAATTAAAGTATCAGCTGGGCATAGTGCTGAATGCCTTTAATTGCAACACTTGGGAAGCAGAGGTAGGAGGATCGCCATGAGTTTGAGGCCACTCTGAGACTACATAGTAAATTCCAGGTTAGCCTGGGCTAGAGTGAGACCCTACCTTGAAAACCAAAGGAACAAAAAAAAGAAATTAAAGTATTATAGAGGATTCTGAACTTTTCTTATAGGAGAAGCAGAAAGGATGAAAAGATAAATGAACAAGCAGACAGTAAATATTTATGACACATCCTTGTCATTGTTCTCTAGGAGAGTAGTAAAGAATAGCTTATTTTATTCTATGGATGAAGACATGAAGCAAAATACCAATTTGTTATTTCTGTGTTGATATAGCAAAATTCACTTTTTTCTGCAACTCAAAAAGTCTATTGATTTGTTAGAGAATCATAATTATAGTAAATCCATGAGTGGTCTGGCAAATCGGATACTGTGAGGTATACCTGCATGTATAAAAGTGGAAGTGGATTGCTTGGAAAAGCAAATGTGTAAACTCTGAAGCCCAATCATGCAGATGAGGACACTGCAGAAAATTGAATAAGTAAGATTTCATAAGAAAATTTAATGCTACAGAGGTGCTTGAAGAGGTAGAAGATGAATTGGCATATGGCAGAGTAATTGGGTGAGTACAGAGAGTTTACAACTGTAGAGATCAGCTGGAGGTCCTTATTGTGTCACTAGGAGCAGGGAGAAAAGAGGAGCCAGGGGAACTCCTTGTAGACACAATGCATGTGGAAAAGAATAGAGGTTATCTTTGGTGGTGTTGAAATTTCTTTAAGAAATAACCTATGAAGAAAATTTCCCTAGTTGAGGGGCATCTTCAGATCTCATTCTGTCCAGCACTTGCATATCCTTTCTTGGAGAATGCATTGCACTTACCACTCATATACCACACAGAGGGTAGCATCAAAATACAGTCAAATACCCTGCTTTTGCCCTCACAAATGGCAAGTGAGAGAAAGCAGAATGTAGACACATGCAAGGAGAAGAGTGATCTTCTGTAATTGAGGAAAACTATACTGGATACCATTATTGATTGATTAATATCATTATGTCTACACAGGGCTGAGCAGCTATAGCAATGAGATCACAGGAATAAGAGTTAAAGTATGAGTGAATGTATATGTAAAATAAACAATTTCAATGTCTGATAAGTAGTCTCAGGAATCTTATTAAACATTAAACTTACAAAAAAGAGCATATAGCCTAAATGAAAGATTCTTCCAGGAAGAGAAAGCTCTTCTTAGTAATTAAAAGAACCACAATCCAATTGTTCTGTATAGAACTGATTAAAGTTCCCCTTTCTTTGAAGAGTTTTTACTCTTGGGTTCTGACTTAACAGACTACAGTGTTCTGATTTAATAGAGTGAGGTGATGAAGAAAAATACAAATTATTTTCATAGAAAGAAGACTGTTTTGTAATTTGATTGTGTGGTTGGTTTATAATATGTACTTATAGATGACAACATTGGTTTGTTGGACACATAATTTAGAATCTAAATTGGTGGATGGGACCATTTACTGAAATAGAAGCACAGTGGAGGAAAGGGTATTCAATGGTGATATGTCTGATATGGAAGAAACCAATTGTTCTTTGGGTTTGAGGCCTGCTCCACAGGAGGAAATTCATACCTGGTACTGAAAACCTGGTCAAAAGCCTATGTCTGAATAAGTCATAAGCCCTAAGAGGAAAGTACTCCTGTTAGCTGTCTAAATGGACATATTATGACCACAAAATACCCTCTGAACACTTATGTTTATGCCCATACGTTAGTGCTATGTTCACATTTTGTTAGAGAAGCTTCTCTTTTCAGATGGTGGTGGCCATTGGGATGGCCCAAATATGGATAAAGTACTGAGAAGAAGGAACAGTGGAATGTTCAGAAGTAAGTAAGATATCTTTATTACAACCTCCAAAGCCCACTGGGCATTATGGAAAAGTTGGTTGAAAGAATGCATGAACCAAAGGAAGGGGAGGATGGCTTACAATGCAATCATCCAGACACAAAGTGGCCTTGATATTCATGACTCCACAGTGTCTGACTCTACATCCATAAGACCTGTATGATAGGAAGGAAAAAACGATGGCATCAAAATAGAAGAGATACTAGTTGAAAAGAGGAAGGGATCCAGTAGAGGGAGGGATTTGTGAGGAGGAAAAAGGAGAGTATTTGGAGGGTATCATGATCATAAAATCATGGTATATTGTCTATATTTATGGCTGCTGTTAACAATAAGTTTAAAATATCTATTATATAAATTGAATATGATGGATCATGCCTATTATCCCAGCACCCAGGAGGCTGACGCAGATGGATTACTATGAGTTCAAGTCCAGCCTGGTTTATATAGTGGATTTAGTACAGCCTAGTCTGTACAGTGAAACTCCATTTCAAAAACTTAATAAAAATCTCTTATATGGAGATGAGAAGATGGCTCAGTGGGTAAGAACACATTTTGTACAAGGATGAGACTTGAGTTTGATTCTTAGCACCCACTTAAAAAGCTGGAAATTGGGTCTGGAGAGATGGCTTAGTGGTTAAGTGCTTGTCTGTGAAGCCTAAGGATCCTGGTTCAAGGCTCAATTTCCCCAGGACCCACATTAGCAAGATGCACAAGGGGGTGAACACATCTGGAGTTTGTTTGCAGTGACTGGAGGCCCTGGCATGCCCATTCTCTCTCTCTCTTTCTATTTCTATCACTTTCAAATAAACAAATAAAAATAAAAACAAAAAAAATTAAAACATATTTTAAAAAGCTAGAAATGGTCACCCATGCCTTTAATTTCAAGTACTGAGGGAGGAACAGAGACAGGATTTCTGGGTCTCACTGGTCAACCAGTGTGGTGGTTTGAATGTGAAGTGAACCCCATATGGTCTTGTTTTTGAGTATTTAATCACTGTTTGGGAAGATTGTGGAAACATTAGGAGGTGGAGCCTTGCTGGAGGAAGCTTGTCTGTGGGGGTTATCCTTTGAGGTTTTATAGTCCAGCCTAACTTGAGTGTTGTCTCTCTACATCCTCCATGGTGATGTGTTGATGTGATGCAGGCTCCTGCTCCTGCCATCCTTTTCTCTGTCTCCTGTGTGCATGGTGACTATGGCTTCCCACTCTGTTCTGCTATGCCTTCTCTGACATGATGGACTCTACTCTCTGAAACTGTAAGCCAAGTTAAACCCTTTTCCTTCCATAAACTACTTCTGGTTGGGTATTTTGTCCCAGCAACAAGAAGGTAACTAATACAGTCAGTCTGACTGAAAAAAATAGAGAGCACTGTGTTATGTGGAAGACCCTCTCTCTAGGAAGTAAAATGGAAGAGTGAAACAGGAGGGCACCTGACTTCTTCCTTTGACCTCTTAATGTGTGTACATAGGGCACAAACATCTGCATACACATGCATACATCTCACACACACACCACACATGATGCACACACACCACCAAAAAATTCAACTATATCTTTGACATTTTATTACTTTTGAATTAGGATTATTATTTCATACAAGAACTTTCTGAAAAAAATCATTAAAATTAATTCCTAATTGCTTATTCAAGGGTACGTAATTCACCTTTTTGGCTTTAATATAATTAGACTTTTCATCTAATTATCCTCATCTTTCATCATTTCCAGAGTTGCCTCACCTCCAGTCAACATTTCTAGAAACCTGTGTTATATCTGTTGAACACTTTCCCTTTTACAAATGATCGTATTATCTAAGTTGTATAAAAATCTCAAATTAAATTCAGCTCTTACCTTATTTTTCATAGGTTCTGTGGCCTCCAAGAAAAGAGATTTTTCCCTGTCCACAGAGACACTTGCCAATGCTGTGTTAAGAAGAAAAGGATGAAATGTGTTTGATTTTAGAGACATGCTGTTTAGTCGGTAATGAAAACAAATGAAGCATAACAGTTAATTTTGTTCTTTCTGTCACAGATGGTGCTTCCTGTTAAAGACACCTCTCAATCAAATAAATTCTTTGATTTCACACTGATGACCCAGAAAATTATGCAACTAATGAGACTCTTTCTATTTTCATTTAAAGACAGATAAGCCAGGACAACTCATCTTGCTATACACCTTCCATCATATTCTGAGCTCTAGAAACTTTAAATTTCAAGACTTCTGATCATTGTTGCCTTTTTTAAACTACAAGAGATTGGAAATTATTTTCTTCACAATGTAGAAGATAGATATGAGGGCTGGACATAAAAAACGTGAATGGCTTTTCTATCCAAAGTTTCAAGATCACATTCTCCTTGTCTTTTTTTAAGGGTCTGTTCAAAAATAAATAAATTGCACCAAAGTAATAAAAAGTAAATACAGAAGAAGGGGAGACTATTATATTGAAGATAAAGCAGGGTGAGAGGTGAGCTAAATATCAGTTTATAAGTTCTGAAATATGAATTTCATGCTCACAAAAAAAGCTGCTAGAAATTATTATTAATCTATTTGCAAAATCTTTAAAACAATGGCCTTAAAGGCAATTATATCATTTTTAGAAACAGAGTGTTCTTATCAGTGATTCTCTGTTACCTTTTTTATTTTACTTTTATTTATTTATTTGAGAGAAAGAGGCAAAAAGAGAGAGAAAGGATGAATGGGCACACTAGGGCTTTTAGCTGCTGCAAATAATCTCCAGATACATGTGCTACCTTGTGCATCTGGCTTACATGGATGCTAGAGAATTGAACCTGAGTACTTTGGCTTTGCAGGAAAGTGTATTAACCACTAAGCCATCTCTCCAGCCCTTTGTCATATTTTGACAGGAAATTTTCATGAATCCTTGACAAGTGGGGTAACATTGTGTGGAGATAAGAGAATTTGAGAATCAGAGAGATATGTAACTTGATGATATTTAACACTACCACCAATTTATCAGGACTTCCAGTGCTTATTACCTAAGGGCATATTGGCAATTATTCACAAATAATTACACATTTTTTATTTTTGTAAACCAGATTATATAAGCAGAACATAATACTCAGAAAGCAGTTATATCATTTCACAATATTATGTGCTTCTCCTCCCAAATTATTTGCAACACTCTGATATATTATTATTATTAAAGACTATATCATATTTTCTTAAATCACTGATTCCTAACTGGGAATTACCAGAAAAATTTTGTCCCTCCCCTAAGGACATCAATATCTGGAGACATTTTTTGATTGTCACAACTGGAAAGATGATAATGAGTGGGGACCAAGGACCTAAGAGTGTCTTATGGCCTAAAATGTTAGCTGTACTGATGTTGAGAAACTCTGAAAATAGACCATAGACCTATAGCACCACAATTTACTCAAAAAATTCTCTATTAGTGTACATTTTAACTAGTATAATAGTGGTGAAAATACATGCAGCTATATGCTTGTGTAACATTCCAAATACTACTTCAAGTTAGGTAAATTGTCAACTTGAAATACAAAGGGTTATATGAATCAACATTTCTCCAAAATATATGTGAAGATGTGTGGTTCTCTAAGACTCTTAGATTCATTGAGCATTATTCACCCTTACTAAGTTTTTTAATATGTTTTTATGTCTCTTTATTGTTAAGTAAGATGTATTAATTTAGTGAGAACTACATTTTTCAAAAGTTTGTTTATCTTTATGAAGTTTTTCTTTTGTGGTATTATACTCTCTTTTTCTTTGAAATACTCATTTTATGATATGTAAGATATTTACTTGTTATAAATGCTATAAATATGTTATAAATGTTATAAACAAATGTAAATATTTCTCTCATTTGTCATTTGTATTGTAAACTGTGTCTCTTTTGGAATGAAAATGTTACATTTTTATAAAAGAAAATTTATCTTTTTTGTAATAATTCATCTTGGATATTAGATCATATTGAGATATGCTCTCCCTACTGAAATTTATTAAAATATATGCCCATGTTTTTCTTCTAGTAGTTTTCCAGTTTCTTTTTGGTTGGTTTGTCAGTTTTACATGTAATCCTTTACCTCTAGCTCAATTTACTTCAGCATAAATAATATTAAGCCATTGACCTCTCCTGAATTCTAGTAGAGACTTTCATTACTAAGAATAGACTTCTAACCTCACTATGTGGATCCCATTCTGGAACAATAACTAACCTTCTTCACAAGATCACCCCAAGGAAGGAATGTTACTTGTTAAACTTAAAAATTAATCCATTCCATTTTATTTGACTTATTCCATTTAGTCACATTCCATATTATTTGGACCTTATGCCCAACTTCATAGCAGGTTGTATTATATTTTACGGGCTGGGGGGACAGCTTAGCAGTTAAGACATTTGCCTGCAAAACCAAAGGACCCAGGTTTCAATTCTCCAGGACCCACATTAGCTAGATGCACAAGAGGGCACACACATCTGGAATTCGTTTGCAGTGGCTGGAGGCCGTGGCGTGCTCATTCTCTCTCTCTTTCCCTCCCTCTTTCTCTGTCAAATAAATAGATAAAAATAAAATATTTTAAAAAATTTCATTTGAGAGTGTAACTAGGGGTGCACCATGGCCACCTGCTGCTGCAAACTCAAGAAACATGTGCTACTTTGTGCATCTGGCTTTCTGTGGATTCTGGGGAACTGAACTTGAGCTGCCAGGCTTTGCAAGTGAGCATCTTACATGCTGTGTCATCTTCCTAGTCCAGTATTATCCTCATAAAGCACAAGAAAGGCTGTTAGTTTGGCTGTGTGTTTCTTGAGAACAGTTTCTGTGTGAATTAATTTCTCATCACTGTGACAAATGCCTAACAGAAATAATCTAAGAGAAGAATTATTTATTTTATAATTTCAGAAAGTTTAGTCCATAATAGTGGGATGGATGTGGTGGAGAAGAGCAGTTCACATCATGGCAATCCAGGAAGCATAGAGAAGGGGAATGCTGGTAGGAGCTAGGATAAGGTATAATAATCTTGACAATACACTCTAAATGTGACCTATTTTCTTCAACTAGGTCCCACCTCCCAAAGTTTCCAGAATCTCACAAAATGCCTAAAAGAGGGGTCTGGGGAGATTGCTTAGTGTTTAAGGCACTTGCCTGTGAAGCCTAAGGACCCAGGTGAGATTCTTCAGTACCCATGTAAGCCAGATGAACAAGGTGGCACAGGCATCTGGAATTCGTTTGCAGAGCCTGGAGGTCCTGGTGTGCCCATTCTTTCTTTCTCTGTCTATGTTTCTCTCTCCAATAAATTAAAAAAAAAAAACACTTAAAAAGACCTGAAAGTTTTATTTTGTCTCACATTTGCAGAGGTTTCAGTTCCTGGCTGGCAGGCCCCATTGCTATGCACCTGAGAGGATGAAGTAGAACATTACAACAGCAGGGCAAGAAAGGCTGCTCACTTTACAGCAGTGAGGAAAGTGCACACACGCTCACGAGAGAAGAGGAGATCATGAACAAGATTATCCTGGATACAGGGTATATCTTCCAAGTAGGCTCCAGCTACTACTTTTTACTTCCTCCTAAAAAAGCTGTCATATTACAAATCCATCAAGGCCTTAACACATTGATTATATCAGAGCTTTTATCATCTAATTGTTTTTGGAAATATCCCTGCAGACATACCCAGAGTTGTGCTTTACTAATCTCCTAGGTAGTTAATTTTTCTTTATTTTGTGTGTGTGTGTGTGTGTGTGTGTGTGTGTGTGTGTGTGTGTGTGTATGTGTGTGTGTGTGTGTGCTTGTGTGTGATGACTTGCAAGCCTCAGAATATGTGTGCAGGTCAGGAAACAACTTTTGAGTTGGTTCTCACTTTCCACCTCATTTTAAGGCACAATCTCTTGTTCACTGTTCCATTTATGAGTTTGATGGAAATTCTCCTGTCTCTGCCCTGCCTTCTTGTCATAGGCATACTGGGATTATAAAAACTGCCACACTTTCTGGATTTTCTGTGGGTTTTGGACTCAGGCACTCAGAGTGCTTATCCACTGATCCATCTCCAAACCCATAATCTCCTAGGTGTTTCTTAATCCAATCAAATTGACAATTAACTACTACATACAGTTACAGTATACCTTTTCTCCCTAGTAAGTAGGGTGCATTTGATTTATTGAATACATGCCTGTTTGGCCTAAAATCATATTTTACTATGTAAAAATCCCTGTTTGGCTTAGCTATAACTCAGCCCCATCATTGTGAAATACCAGGTAATTTTATTCTGTTCCATTTGATCTTTGTATCAGCCTCTTAATATTTTTCTGTGTACCATGTAGATATCTTGATGATAAATAATTTCAAATCAAGATTTCTATGGGATGCAGACATTTAAGGATCAATTGGTTAACATATTGGATATTTTTAAGCCTTCAGTACACGTGGTAAGGGATTATATGCCAAAATTATTTCTAGAATTATAAACAGAATGTTTTGTTAGAAAGAAAGAAGTGGAATTTTATTGAAATAATCCATAATAATTATTTATTTTTATTTATTTATTAATTTTGAGACAGGGGCCAAAGAGGGAAGAGAGAGAATGGGTGTGTCAGGGCCTTCAGCCACTGTGAACCAACTCCAGATGATTGTACACCTGTGTGCATATGTGACATTGAACATTTGTGTCACTGCATCTGGCTTATGTGGGACCTGGAGATTCTGACATGAGTTCTGAGGTTTTTGCATTAACCACTATCCCATCTCTCCAGACACATAATAATATTATTCTCTGATAATATTTCTTCAGCTTGTCAAGAAATATAGGTTCATAAATGCCCTTGCAAATGATTTTCACTTATCCACTGATAAAATTTAAGTCCAAACTATAGAATTCCCCACCTATAGTTGATACTACAGGTTATACTAGTCACAAAATTATTTATTGAATATTAAGCAATCCAAATAGAAATTCCTAGTTGATTTTAAAAATGCTTATAACTGCAATTCCCTGGAGAAACCCAAGGCTTTGTATATGGCTATAAAAAGCACAGTGACATTTTGACCTTAAAAACAATTTCATTCATTTAGTCAAAATGATTCTCAGCCAAAACATCAACATCACAAGTGATATGAAGATATTAGCAGGTATATGATTCTTTAATTTGAAGGAGAATGGTTTGTTTTTCAGCTTTCTATTGCTATGACAACATACCTGAGACAGTCAACTTGGAAAAGATTTACTTTGGCTCATAATTACAGAAATTTAAATCCATGGTCACTTGGTTTCATTACTATAGACCTATGTGAGAAAGAAGGATGCCATAGTACCAAGTGTAGTCACAGTAGACTACTAACTTCATGGTAGCCAGGAATCAAGGAGAGAGAAGAGAAGTGAGGCAGTGACAAAATATCCCCTTCAAAGTTCTACTCTGCAATGACTTGCCTTTGCTTTCTTTCTTTTTTATATTCTATTTTTATGAGAGAGAGAGAGAGAGAGAGAGAGAGAGAGAGAGAGAGAGAGAGAGAGAGAATTGGTGTGCCAGGGCCTCCAGCCACTACAATTGAACTCCAGACATGTGTGACATCTTGTGCACATGTGTGACCTTGCACACTTGAATCACCTTGGCTTATGTGGGATCTGAAGAGTCAACATGGCTCCTTAGGCTTGGTAGGCAAGCATCTTAACTGCTAAGCCATCTCTCCAGCTTCATTTTACTTTTCTAACTAGGCCAATCTGCTAAATTTCCCACCACCTACCAATAGTGCCACACACTGATTACCAAGCCTTTATATACCTGACATTTGGGAAGACATTCCAGATCCAAACTGTAAGTGGCTATGGCCAGAAATGTGTGGATTCCAACTTTGTGATGATCAGTACTATCACTGTTTTATAAGAAAATGCCAGAATCATCTCCAAGCAGAAGCCTTTTCTGCATTCATGTCTAGTTGCATTCATAACCATCAGACAAGAGATAAAAATTGATAAAACTACAGCCATGGGGATATAATTTTGTCGAAGCCCTGACTTTATATAAATTTCCCATTACACTCTCATCCAGCTGTTCAAAGTACAAGAATCTATTTCCCTGATAGATAAGGAATCTCAGGGTAGAAAACATATTCAGAACACAATTACAAAATTTACTTCTTTCTTGGTAAAATTCATCTATTTTCATACTTCTCCAGAACATCCACAGCCCTGCCTAAATAAGTTCCTTGTCAGATGTCCTTACAAAACCAAGATCTTAGGGCTAGAATCACACACATTTCAAGGAGCTGTGGGAGATTAGTCTATCAGTTTCCATTGTCTTAGGAGGTTTTTCATCTCCTGGAACCTCAAATTTTCAGTCTTTTAGTCTTTGGATTTACTTACAAAGTCAGTGCCACCTATTGATTCTCCTCAGGTCCAAGAGTTATGTATTTGCTGGCTTATTTTGATACCCCTATTCCTTAATCTTAGTGTAGAAGAAACAATGGGTGACAGAAGGTGGAAAGTGTGGGTTAAAGTGGCCAAAAATTAGCAAATAATAATTAGAAGCTATTTTTGAAGGACTTATATTTTTAAGTAAGAGAAAATCTAAACCAAAATTAGCAATAAAAAGGAACAGACTATTTATCAAAACTCCAAGTTAGTGATAGATTTCAAAAACAATTCCATATGCATTATTCACTTTATTCTCAAATAATCCCTCTTCTTAAAAATTGTTTACCCCAGTATTTCTACTGAAAAAGTCTTATTTTGGAGGTTCACCCGCCACATGGCTACTAAGAGGAGAGTTGAGTTTCCAGTTGAGGTTTCCTGTCTGATGCACTAAGACACAATGCTCCTTTCAGGGTAGTGAGGATGCAAAGTGGAAAAGAATAAGCAAAAAAAAAAAAATTCAGAATGGGAAAATGTTTGGGGAAAAGACGGTTGCATTAAATTAACAATAAGTTTTATATATTTGGGTAAAAAGATGAAATAAATTCTTGAGAGCCAGAATCAGGAGACAGGGAGTGAGAAAATGAGAGCTGGCTTCCTAGAGAGAGATGGACAATTGGAACCAGGTGGGCCTGGAGCTAGGGCAGATATACTGCCCCCTACTTTAGGGTCAGATGCTCCATTAATATAAACCCCTGCCTATTCGAATGTGCTCTCAACATTTTGGGCTCTACATACTGATATTGTGCTACTGAAACTGCCACTGTAGACTTCAAATGTAAAGGCATGGCACTATATTTGTAATGACCAAGATCACACAAACTATTTGCAGATATTTTACCCCAAGAGCTCTGGCATCACCTCATCTGTAATATTGGGGACACATTCACTCTGAAGCAAAGAACCCAACTAGGAAAGGGCAGAAAGGAGTCGCTCTTTGTATTGAATTAGATAAAATGAGTTGGCCAGGCTCCTGATCTTCCTTGCTGCTGCTTTCACAGCTGGGAAGAATTATTTTCCCTGTAAGACTAAAACAACAATGAAAAGGGAGTTTGGTACCCCCCAGAAATCCTTTTCTTCAAGAGTTTTCTTCAATTCAGAATGATTCAATTCTGCTTTTACTTTTCTGCCTGTGGCAGAGCCCATGGTAAACTTCTAGATTAAAGATCATTCTGAAGATCTCGACTGGAACTACAAAGTTTATCTAAAGAAGGAGGAAGGAACAGAACTGAAGAAAGAATTGTGTGATCTACCCACATAAAACAGTTGGTCTGCAGGTGAATGGTTTGGCACAAATTTGAATAAAGTCCTTTCTAGACAGAGCATTTTTCCATATGAGTGTACTATATGCATCTCTTAAAACGTAAGCTTGGAGGCTTGATTAGAAATGGTGTTTACATCACTTTCGGAGTATGACTCACTTGATAAACATACAGACCTTGGCAAGCTCAGGAGGACAGAAATAACAACCAAAGAAGCCTCAGGGCTCACTTGGATGAGTATTTTCCAAACTCTGCTTTGATATCTTGCCTAGTTCTTTGTGTATTGGTGTGCCTAGGGAAAAATACAAGATACTTTCATAATCCCTACCTTGTCCTTGATCACAAAACCTTCTTCAAGTTAAGCCTTTCCAATCAGAAAAGCCCAAAATCTGAAATACTCTGGAACCTGAAATTTTTAGAGTATCAATATGTGTCCGCAAGTGGAAAATTCCATTCTGGACCCTATAGTCACAGTTAAAGTACAGGTGCACTAAAAATATTATATGAAATTATCTTTAAAGTATTTGTTTAAAGCTTTGATAACAGATAAATGAATTTAGTGGTCAAACTCGTGTGTGATCCCCAAAATATTTCATTTTAAAGTCTAAAAAAGGAAATGAAAAGAATTTCCTATCTCAAGTATTTCAGATGAAAGATGTTTAACTTTAATCCATAGATATCATACATATAGAACAATTATAATTTGAATTTAAAAGATTAACTTTTAGGAAAGAAAGAAATACTTGGGGATCCTACTACATAGAGTTCTTCCAATATATGAATACTCACCCATCATCATATTTGCAAGCAGACCATCATCTGGACATTTCTACTTATTTTCTAACATATTTTCAATGCAACTTAACAAAGGTAGTTTTTCAGCAGTATTATTCTGTGAAGATTTTTTTTTTTTCTTTTTCGAGGTAGGGGCTCACTCTAGTTCAGGCTGATCTGGAAATCACTCTGTAGTCTCAGGGTGGCCTCGAACTCATGGCAATCCTCCTAACTCTGCCTCCCAAGTGCTGGGATTAAAGGCATTCACCACCATGCCTGGCCTGCGAGGAATTTTTATATACTTATACCATTGAATCTAAGAAATATAATGAGCATTAAAACCCCCATCCTTTCTTTCTGTCTTTGTCTCTTTGTTTATTTTAAGGGGCCTTTGGAAGAAAGTTCCAGCCCCCCCCTTTTTTTTTTTTCAGTTATATCTACTCATAGGCCTACCATAGTTTCTGTTAGTGGGCATCAACTTGGTTGCCACATTTTAAATAGGCCATTGAACACTAGGAAAATTGAGGAGCTTTCATATCAGCAAAAATACTCTATATGCTTCCTTTTGGTCCCTTTTACACATTGCTGTAGCCAACTAATTTTCTCATTTAGAATATTTTTTTTTTCCTTTTCAAATTCATAAGGAGATTACCACATACAGAGGCTAAAGGACAAAAAAATAAGCTCTGGCCTTTGCCTTCCTTTCAGTATAGATTTTTAGGCTGCAAATCCTTTCTAATTCATTTTTATAAAAGGCCTTTGAGGCCTAAAACAGAGATAGAAGGGAGGGGAACCCTCTGAGAGATGCTGTGGGAAAGAGGTCAGGATTGCATCTCACTGTTCATGACTTTGGTCCCCAGAATGTCCTGGCTATTGAAAGATTTCCTTGCTTGTCCTTCTATTAATTAAATAAGGGAGAACATTGCCATGGAATGATTTTTTTTCTCTCCTCCTCCTCCTCCTTCTCCTCCTCCTCCTTCTTCTTCTTCTTCCTCTCCTCCTCCTCCTCTTCCTCCTCCTTTTTCTTCTTCTGTTTCTCTGCTAAATCTGAATCTAAGTATAGAACATTAGTTTTCCCCTCCTCTGTGGTACCCATTGTCAGTTTTGATAAAAAGGTATCAGTAGCTATTGCTACAATAATGAGTTGTCACAAGCTATCCCAAAATTCAGGGGCTTGAAGCAAGACTCATTTATTCTTGAGTGCACAGGTCTGAGGCTTGGCTGTTATGGTTTGAATAGGAAATGTCCCTCACAGGCTTATATTCAAGGCTTACACTCTAGTTGGCAGTGCTACTTTGGGAGGTAGTAGAAATTTAAGAGGTAAGGCCTAGCTGGAGAAATAGGACAAAGGAGGGATGAATTTAAAGGCATACTTTGCCCACATACTCCCTGTCATGCTATGTAGGCTTGGGTTCAAACCTACACAACGGGAGTAGCTGACTGTCAACTGAACCCTCTCAGAGCATTTCATCCTCTGAACAGCAATGAAAGAATTGACAAACTCATGGTACATTTAGATTAGGGTCGGCTGGATCTAGGTTCTGAGCTCTAGGCTTTAGGTGCTAGGTCTTGCACTTCAGCATCCAAGTCGAATCCTATTGTTTGACATGTATCTCATCTTTTATGGTCAGTGGCTACCCAAGGCATGTGATGAACTGTAGATGTCCCAGTGAAGGATACAAGATCATAAGGTAATATCTCTAACAGGTATGCTCTTCTCATGGTTGTGCAGCACACAAAGACAGAACAATTTCAACTGAGCAACTACATTCCAAGTCCTGAATCATATTATGCCCATTAACATCCTAGTGCCCAAAGCAAGTTACATATCCTAATTCAACGTGAATGGATCAGGGAAGTAACCTAGCCTTCTAATGATTTGTTAAGGATAATGTTACTTTAGTTGGTTGAGAGTCAGAGATGAAAAATTCAATCTTCCACAAATAGAAGGTATCACAGGAATACTGAAATTGTTTACTTTTATTTATTCAAAGTGAACAGATAACTTGAGGATAGAGCCTACTTGTTGCTGGCTTCTGAATTTCCACACTGACTGTAAGATCTACATTTATAGGACATACTGGTAAAGTTATTCTAAAAATAAATTACTCCATGAATTAATTGTTGTGGAAAACTTAGTATGGAACTATGCTTAAAGATGAGAGAGTTAGAAAGGGGGAAGGTTTACAGATCATTCTCAGTGAACTAACCCAATCACAGAAAAAAAATCACCACATAGTCTCACTCATCTACAGCACCTAATCTGAATCTACCTAAGATACCTTACATACCCAGAAATTCTCTCGTGGACCAGACACTAGGATGGATGGGGAGGGAGGGGAGGGCATTGAAGGGGTGGGAAACACAAATATAGACCCAAATGGCAATTGTACCACAAAATTCTACTTCCTAAAAGGCAGACCAAATGGCTGAACCTTCACCAGGCCTTTACAAGGAACACCTGAACCACAAGACACTGGAGAGGGTAGGATCAAGGCTAACCTTAATCTTCTACATCTTCCCTCCCTCCCTCTCCCTCTCTCTCGCTCTCTCTTTTCTCTAACTCTTGTATATCAGTTGTCTTTTTCCTCATTTCCG
Organism: Jaculus jaculus; assembly: GCF_020740685.1. Classification (NCBI taxonomy): domain Eukaryota; kingdom Metazoa; phylum Chordata; class Mammalia; order Rodentia; family Dipodidae; genus Jaculus; species Jaculus jaculus. Next base: position 10,058,804 of record NC_059125.1, read on the forward strand.
TAATGGGCACTGACCTGTAACTCCCAGTACCAGCATGGGGCTATCATCCTCAATGAGTTTTTGATCAGAGAAACCTACAAGGTTTCCTAAAAGAATGACAGATTTCCGTCAGAGTACTTGATGACCCACCAAAGGTTAGAGAGAAGACCCTACTGCTGAAGACACCATATGCAGTTGACACATAAAATGGAATGGCATGGCTAGAAGCTAGAAGAGAGTCAGTCCCCAGACAGTCAGCACGTCTAGTGCCAGAAGGTGCTACATGGGCGACTTGGGGAAATGACCAATATCTGTCCAAGCAACTCATGGTCTAACCTACTTAGCAGCAAATAACCTGTTGTGATGCCCACACAAGTGCAGTAGTGACACACAGCCATGGTGGGGAACCAACTGCTCTTGATTTGGCTAACTGAACCCCTCAGTGGTACAAGACCCATAGCTGGAGCTGGGAAACAAGTCAGAACCATATCCAAACATAAGCCCACTCTCCAATATCAAGCTACCATCAATCATGGGCTACAAGAGGGCCTACACCTATTAAATTCTATATATAAAAAAGTAAGGGTTATCTCATTTGTCCTGGTGCTAACTCACTCTCCGATGGAGAATCTGCTTCTCTTTTTCAGATAGATGCAGATCCCAAGCAGAGAGCCACCCCATCATACCTCAAAAGGGCCCTGGCTGAAACTAAGGAAAATTGGCAAAACAGTAAAGGGTGCTGTTTTCCTGATGAACCAGATACCAGCACGAGGGGGAAGGAGACCAACACAGAGAAAAATCAACTCCTACCAAATCACAGGGCCAGAGACCCAGAGGTCCCCAACACCTCATCACTGAAGCAGACCAAAAATGAACCCAACATGGCTCAGGGAAATGTTGTGGAAGAGGGGGCGGAAAGAAAGTCAGAGCCACATGTTGGGTCATGATATGCAGGAATATTTATTGTACCAATAACTGTGGGCTAACTCCACAAGGCATGACCCATATACCTCAACAAGGAGGGGACAATGGGGAGGGGGTAGGTCACGGATGAGCCTAATAATGGTACCAAACTAACTGTATTTGCTGAATACAAAACTAAGTAATTTAAAAAAAGAAAGGGGGAAAGGAGGAAGGGGGACAGCCACCCCTTTTCCTTGGTGACTGATATGGAGTTTCTTTTCCTGATTTAATTATCTTAATTCTTTTTGGCAAGTGTTAACTTTTCTGGTTCATCTTTCAGAAGCTCACCATGGCAGGCAAAATCTCGATTCTGCCTTTCATATCTCTGTATTTCCTAATAGCTGTGTGGACGCTTGCTGGTTTTGTTTTCATAAACAGAACAGCAATGCTTCCCAGGAAAAAAAAAAAGACCACATTTTATGCTTTTGATGAAACTTCTTGAAATTAGACGGGCCTCTAAAATAAGATGTGATTGTCTTGAGGTTTTTGTTTCCCCATGAAACTGAAAAGAAATTGAAATTTCATCATCTATTTTCTTCTGTGATCCTGAGCCTCCAAACAGGTTAATTCTAATGCGAGAATAACAACTGGATATCTCCCTTGATGTTATGTATATTAGGATTTTGCAACATTATAGGCAACCTGAAAGATGTCAATCTCATTAGCTGAATAAAAGTGACAGTAATTTGTGGAGCCTCTACTTCTTCATTCCATAAAGTATTTCAAAGACTGATAATTGCACACATTTATCCCACAATGGTCTTTGGAGTGAAACACTATTAATGCTCAACATGTCCCCTGGGCATTCATGATTCTACTATCCCCTGTGACAGTTACAGAAAAATTGACCCTCAAAGATGTTCATGTTCTGAGTTGGACATAGTGTTGCATACATACCATTTTAACACTCAGGAAGCTGATACAGTTCCCTATACGCCTGGGGTACATAGTGAGACCCCCATCTCAAAAGTGTCATATCCTGGGCTGGAGAGATGGCTTAGCAGTGAATTCACTTGGCTGCAAAGCCAAAGAACCCAGGTTCAATTCCCCTGGACCCACATAAGCCAGATGCACAAGGTGGTTCATGAGTCTGGAGATCATTTGCAGCAGCCAAAAGCCCTGGCATGCCCATTCTCTCTCTCTCTCTTAAATAAAAATAAAATAAAGTAATAAAACATATCAGAGTAATTTATTTTTATTTTAAGTCATATCCTAACCCATGGAATGTATGATTATTTGATCTTATATATGAAAAGGGAAGTTGCAGTTAGGAATACATAATGGTTTATGATATAGGAAGATTGTCCTGGATGACCATGGTGGGCCCCATTTAATTCCTTTTTAGAGGAAGGCAATGAGTTCAGAATTATACAAGGAGCTATGGTGACAGAAGCCAAGATTGGAGACATTACGTTGTTGGTTCTAAAGACATAAGAAAAGGCTATAATCTGAGAAATCTATGCATTTTCAAGAAGGTAATAACAGAAAGGAATGCATCATCTTCTGAAGTTTCCAGAAGAATGAAACCTTCACAACAAAATTTGTACTTCTCACTTCTAAAATTTAAAGATAAAAAATTAGTATGGTTTGAAAATGCTAATTTTATGGCCACAAGAAACTCTCAGACCTCCCAAAATCTTTCTACTGTAAATATTGGGCTCTTTAGAGGCCTGGGGGTTTTATCTGTCTATGGAAACAGGTGTGTCCACACTGGCAGGACATGTGTGCTAAGTAATTGAGCCTCAGCAAATGACTGGTATGATGAACATACTAGCTTCCCCTCCTGTAGAATAAATCTAAAGCTTGTTCTAGACCATCTGCAAGGAGGCTAAGTTGCCCACAGTTGTGATCTCCATTCCCCTACTGACTCTCTCAGTGAATGTTTCTCCAACGTATTGTTTATTTAAGGGCCCATCTCTGAGACATCCACCTTCCTACTCTGTGCACACTCATTCCTGGAGAAGCATTTGGGGTATGGAGGAAAAACATGATTGAGAAAAACCATGATATTATAGCCCTGAGAGCCCTCTCTGATAAAGATTGAAGATTTTAGAAAAAAAAAATATGTATTTCTAGTACTTTAAAAGGAAGATAGAGTATGATTTTTTTTTCTTTCAGTAAATATTTATTTTTATTTTATGAGAGAGAGAGAGAGAGAGAGAGAGAGAGAGAGAGAGAGAGAATGAATGAGTACATCAGGGCTTCCAGCCACTGTAAAGGAACTGCAGATGCATGTGCCACCTTGTGCATTTGACTTATGTGGGTCCTGGGGAATTGAACCTGGGTACAGTGCTTTGGCTTCGCAGGCAAACACCTTAACTGCTAAGCCATCTCTCCAGCTCTACAAAGTAAGGTTTTAATCTGTAAATGTTTTCATAAATAGGAAGCTATAGAATAATAGAGAATTAACTACTGCTTCAGAAAAGGAAACAATTAATTTAATTTTCTTCTCATTCATTTAATGATTCTTATCTCATAAAGTGGTCTATGAACCTTTAAAATTCCAAACTCCATGGATGGGAAGTCTTTCTTCATAGATCAACAGGACAAATGATAATTTCAATCTAAATGACGTAAATATGAAACAGAAATGTAATTTGATTTTCCTGAAAAACATTTTGTAAGCAAGTGAAATAGAGATTCATATGCTCATCCTTTCAGTTGGGCTGTTAATATTACTATCTTGTGGTTTACATTCACAATTGCATACCTTTTTTCATCCAAGGAAAGCAAAATGCTACATTGAGAAGTGCAGTTCCTGTTGTGTGAGTCCTTTAACACTCGTGACAAAGGAGTGCTGATGCTATGAGCAAGAGGTGCAGAGTACACCATTTAGGAAAAAGCAACTTTAAGTCTTGCTTCATTCAAATACTTCCTCTTATCACCCAAAGCACTTGGAAACAAGAGTGTGCTTTTTTTTTTCTTTTAGCAATAGGATGTTTTTATAAAGATTTTTTCATATTTTTTTTTTATTTCAAAATGAGGCCCATTGCTTAGCATGACTAGAACACTTTAGTTACAAAATGTCAGCGGCATGGGTGATTGTTTAATGTCTGTCTCCTGAAGCTCCAAATGTTAGAGGAGAGAACCATGACTGTGTCTCTCATTATTATCATTTAACAGAGTGCTTATCACACAAGAGACACCCAATTACTACCCATTGTATAAATCACTTCATATATTGCTCAATGTAAATTGGGTTCTAATTATTAGGCAAAAACAGAGCCTTTTCAGAAGTGTGAGCAGCACTACTGAGAAGAAACTTTACATTGTAGAGAAATCATACAAACAGCCAATGGAAGGATGGGTACAAGTAGCTGAAAGACAGGAAAATCAGAATGACAGTGCATTTATCTTAGCATCCAGTGATACTGGCTTAAATTACAGGACAATTCTTGGAGGTGTATTGTATATTTAGGGGTTAGGTATTAACTTATGTATGAAACAAAAATGAGAGATGAAGTATCTCAGTTTACTCCCTTATTCCCCCAAAGGCTTGGGTTTTGGGGATTATTTGGGAAATGGTCCCAGAAAGTCCAAGTGATGAAAGGGTGATATGATATTGGAAATGGAGAGAGCCAATAAAGAAGAACTAATGATCAGATTACTGTTGGAGGCAACTAAGACCCAGTACCAATGTGACCTTCTGAGAATAAGTGGATCCCACTTCACAGCTGTCCCTCAGAGGCGAAGAAGGCAGGGACATTCATTTATTAGCTTCAATCACTCATAGAGGATTTTCCTTGAGATAATTGGTGTCAATGAACATCTATGTTAGTCATGTGTAGCTGAATGAGCTCCTTCATTGTCAGAAAACTACTTAGATGGAGAAATAAACTGCAAGTGCTCAGGAAGGGCAGCTGTCATCCAGCCAGGGACCATTTCCCCCAGCTACAGTACTGAGCAATATGGATTAGGGTATCAGTTGCATTTGTTTCAGATGATTCTACATCACCCACAGTATATTAGTCAGGGCTCTCTAGAAGTCCAGAACTGATAGAGAATAAATTGTATTAAAAGGGGAATTTATTGGATTAGTCCAACAATAGCAGTCAGCAGGCATGAGAGTCAAGGAACCCTGTAGCTGCTCAGTCCACATGGCTGGATGCCTCAGCAGTTCCCATCCAGCCCTGTAGGTCTGAAGGCTTCCTAGAGAGCAGCTGGTCTTCAGTCCACATTGGAAGGCTGTGGAAACTTGGTTACAATGCTCATGAAGGATAGCTGAACAGAATAGATACACATACAAGTGAAAACATTCACCAGCAAGTAGCACAAGCAAATGGACAGGAAGAAGGTGCTCTTTCCCCTCAAAGCTTCCTTACATAAAGTCCACTGGAAGAGTTGCCCACTCTGGGGGATGGGCTCATTATGTAGGAAGGACTTCCTCCTTCAGTCATTCCTTCCTGGAGGCAACTTTAGAGACCTGCCCAAGAGGAATGTCTATAGAATCCTAATCTGATCAAGTTGACAACATAATTTAACCATCACACCCAGGTTTCTCATTTGGCAAACAGAGGGAATGGTATATCATTTCTTAGAGGTAACAGTAGTAGGTGGAGGTAACTTAAGAATGGATGTAATGCCTCACTTCTTTTGCACTTTTTCTTTTCCCCCCATTACTTTCTTTTGTCTCCCTCCCCCACTTCTTTCCACTGAACACCTTCTTTCCAACCACTTCCCCTTTTATTTTTGATGTAATTTTACTCCTCCATCATCCATGACAACATATGGATAGGTCCAATGTTGTGTAAGTCTTATGCAGGTAACAGTAGCCACTGTGAGATCATGAATGCAACAGCCACTTTGTGTCAGGAAGACAGCATTCTAAGGTATTCCTCTCCATCCTTTTATTCATCCACCTCTTCCACAATGGCTTCTGAGACTTGAAGTGTATGACAGAGTTCTTTTATTTAGTACTGAACATTCAACTCTCACTTCTGAGCATATTGATAAAATTGAGTCTCCCCAACAGTCACTGTAATCTGAAAACAGAAGTTTTTCTAACCAAAAGTGAGAACAACACTAATACATTGGCATAAATATTTAGAGGACATTTGGTAGGAATCACATATTCATTTAGCCAGATAACAGTAGTAGCTTCCCACTCCTCCACCAGAGCTTATGATCTTCCCAGCCATAGGCTTTTGACTAGTTTCTCAGTATCAGGCTTGAACTCCATCCCATGGAATAGGCCTCAAATCCAATCAGAGAGCAGCTTGTTACCATAACAGACATGCCACTATTTAACTAATGAACACATTCTTTTGCATTATTGCCAATCTCTTGCTTGCTTCATAATGAGCATGGCAGGGCCAAGTGAGTGATATTACCATCATTCCAGATAGTTTCAGCCTTGGTTTCTGTGTCGTTATAACCCACACTTTTGCTATGTGAAGTTAGTTTCAGATAAATTCGTATTAAATACTCCACTATCATCTTTCTTACATCCAATTCACCAGAACATAGTTCACTGAATGCTAGAATGACCTCAAGATTACTGACCCCTGATGTATATGCCCTGTGCAATATTTCACATTTTCATGTGGTCTGGACTTGAGATATGATAATATATAACTTCTGTGATTATCTTACATTATATGGCACAGGTAAAGAGATGTTGCAGATATGAATAAGAACCCGACTCAATACAATTTTAATTAAAAGATAACCCAAAAACACTGTGCTCAAGTTTATGAAAATTAAGTAATGTTCCCATATGGAATTTATCCCGTATAATTTCTTAGGAAACATGCTTTTCTGAATTCTAAGTGCTAACATAAACCCATCAATAAGTTGGAAAAATGGACAAACATATTGTAATTATTCTGCATGATCTAAAGCTTAAATATCAACTTAGAGGCTATGATTTTAAAGCAATGATGTTAAAGCAAAACAAAAGCAAAACTGCAAGCAAAAGTTTATGTATAAGCAATGAAAGATTAAGCTCACCCCTTCTGGGAATAGACAGTAATGTAGAGAAGACAAGTGGTTTGTCAGTCTTGCTTGTATCTGTGTATTGTGCCCAAGGCTTTGTCTTGCTAGTGGTGAGTCATTCTTGCAAAAACAATAAATATTCATAAGTTTATGTTCATAATTGCACTTTCATAAGTTCTAGCATTTCTGTATTAGAGTAATAAGTTTTAGAAGAAAAATTAGTATTTAAATTGCCATTTTCAACATGTAATTCTAGGTAGTGCTGTTAATCTTGTTTAAAAGACCTTAATGTTGCATTATTTACATAATATCCAATAATGTTCATTGACATTTCTAGTCTTTGGACATTAATTATAGGCTACTGTTTTTTTTAAGCACTACTAAGCATGGAATTTTTATTCATTAAAGATTTTATTTTATCTTTAATAATGAATAAAGAATGTGAGGAGAAGAGAAGACAGTAGACTAGAGGCACTCCTCCCTGTCTCTATGCATGTAAAACAACAACAAAAAGTGTGTGTCCATAAAGAGAAATAAGAGTAATGGGAATGCAAGGGCCTGCAACAGTAAACAATGGACTGATAGACCAGGTGAAAGTTAGAAAACTTGAACTTGAGGTTTGTGAAACAAAGGTTCCTAAAGTGAGTGCTCAGCAACACAGTAGGGAACAGGGAGAAGTCTTGTTGGTAGGAGTGTAAGTAAAACTGAAAAGGTAATCCTCAGTGAGCTTCACATGCACATAGTCTGAAGTTTGAAAAAATACAGTACTTAATGGGAGATCCATGATCTATCCAGCAGCAAAGACTAGAGAAGCCCCTGCCTCCACTCACAGTAGTTTGCTCATTTGTGCCATAGTGGGAAACCATCTAAAGAAAGCACTTAAGGTGAAATCTTTTGGCTGGAAAGAGCAGAAGCCTCTACAGTTTTATATCTCCAAGCTTCAAAGGGAATTACTGAGGATTATTATCTGCCTAGGAAAATGGTTATAATTTGGATGCAGGTCTATAGACACTGGTCTGCATAGTGTGAAATATGGGCCACATTGCAGTGGGAAGTGAATGGTGTTTGGTCTGACCTCTAGGCAGAGGAACAAGATTACCTGAATGTAAATACCAACAGGGGCCTGGGACAGAGTCTGGAGTGGCCAAGAATCATGTTCATTCCGTAACCATGCCTAGCCCTGCCCCCAGAGCAGATTGCACTGTATATTCTCAGAACCTTAGAGAATTTTTTTTTTTGAAATGCAGCTACTGCTCAAACAGTTTCTATGAACACTGTCAGCATATATCTGGTATAAAGGATCCAAGTTAGTGGTCCATGGGCTTCTATACTCACCCTATTGCTGTCCTGCATACAGAGAACAATGGCAGAAATTCAGCCTAGAATTGTTCATGCCAGTATGTGTGCCCCAGAAAAAAAAGGAGAAGTCATGGGGCTTTGCTTTCAAAGACCATTTCTGGTCTAGCCTGTTTGAACATCAGAGAGAAACTGACTCCATGCATCTTAGTCCCCCAAGCCATGTCAACTGAGCAATGAAGAGAGAGGCATCTCTATCCTCTGTTTCCTTCCCAAAGGAAAATAATTGCTGTTTGTTAATTGCTTTGTCTTGCTGAATATTTTATTTTGTTCTGCATCACCAATTATTTCTTATACCTTCAATCTCATGTATTTCTCTCCTATTTTGCTTCTCTCTTTTATCCTTTCCCCATTCCGTCTTTTATGCTTAACTGTTAATACTTTTTAACTTTAATAACTTTTTTTTTGTTTTGATTTTCAAGGTAGGGTCTCACTCTAGCCCAGGCTGACCTGGAATTCATTATGCACTCTTAGGCTGGCTTGAAATCCCAGTGATCCTCACTTCTGCCTCAGCCTCCCTCGCATGGCAGTATTAAAGGTATGTGCCACCATGCCCTTCTTACTTGAATAACATTTAAGTATCTAGTGCATTCTATAACTCTCCTAGATACTTTCTTTTCTAACATTGTGAGGATACTATTATTGTTTCTAAATTTTTATTTGCCAAATTTGAAAATTTGGTTTGTTTTTTGTGTCCTGATTACAACAGTGAATTTTCTTTCTCCTGAATAGTACCAGGGATGGAGACCTCAAGAGATTATTGCTCACTAAAAAGTCTCATAAAACAAAAGCAAAAACTAAACAAAACAAAACAAAAACTGACGTCCCTGATAAAAATCCAGTCACAATTATGAGAGCCCAGAAAATAATGTTGCATGATAAAAATAGATCAATAAATCACTATCATGACAGAATCAAACATTTTCAACTCAATAAGCAACTAAATCTCTAAGATGAAATAGGGAGTAAGAAAAGAATGCAGAATATTTAAACCAACCAGAAAAAATTCAGTGAAGTTATGTGAATTAGCACATATCTCTCTATAATAATTCTAAATGTAAATGATCTTAACGCTACAATTAAAAGACACAGGCTAGTTGATAAGATTAAAAACAAGAATCTGAGGCTTGGTAGGATGGTTTAGCAGTTAAGGTGTTTGCTTGTAAAGCCAAAGGACCCAGGTTCAATTCCCCAGGACCCACGTTAGCCAGATGCAGAAGGTGACACGTGTGTCTAGAGAATTTTGCAGTGGCTGGAGGCCCTGACATACTATTATCTCCCCCTCTCTCTTTTCCTCTCTATCAAATAAGTGAATGAAAATAAAAATATTAAAAAACAACAAAATAAGAATCTGGGCGGTGGGAGGGGAGCATGGCTCAATGAAGAAAGCATTTGTCATTGAAGTGCATTAATCATTGAGTGCCCAAGTTTAATCCCCAGACCTGATGTAAAAAAGATGGAAGCTGTGATGAACTTCTGTAATCCTAGCACATTGACTGCAGGTGACTTGAAAAGAGGAGACAGAAACTCATGGCAAGCACAGCAGTAAACAACAGCAAGAATGAGAAAAAGAGATAAGAAAAAAAGAGAGTGAGAGCCTGCCTCAAATGAAGTGGAAGGTAAAGACCTATCCAAAAGTAGTCCTTTGACCTTCACATGCATGCCATGACACATACATGCTTACACTTGCACATGTGTGAAGACACACACATAAACAAACACAAAACAGGATTCAAATGTTTACTGTCTACAAGAAACATGCCTCATGTCCAATAGCTGAGGAACACACATTTTTCTCAGTAACCATGAACGTTTCTACAAACAGATCACACATTTTGCCATGTCTGTTTTTTTTTAACCTTTACAGATTGCTTTTATTAAGCAAAGCGTACTTTGGTAATGTTTGGATTCAGCTAAATACCTCATTTTTCTGACAATTCACATGAGTTAGAGGTCTAACAAAAGACTGATTAAAGACCAGGAGTAGCTAGTGATTTTTAGTAAACCCTAGCTATGCAGCAAAAAATTAAATGTTATATTTTGATTTGCATGGAAAGTTTTATGATAAATGAACTTTAGAAATCTTCACTGCCTGATGAAAATGACTGTTTTGCTTACCTTAAAATATGTGTATAAGGGCTGGAGAGATGGCTTAGCAATTATGCGCTTGCCTGTGACATCTAAGGACCCTGGTTTGAGGCTCAATTCCCCAGGACCCATGTTAGCCAGATGCCCAAGTTCTTTTGCAGTGGCTGGAGGCCCTGGCATGCCCATTCCATCTATATATTTGCCTTTCTCTCTCTCTGTCTGTCACTCTCAAATAAATAAATAAATAAATATAAACAAACAATTAAAAATATGTGTATAATTAAAGTTCTATAGCTCCTGTTTTATTTTATTAAGTAAAAATTTTGTGCGGCCACATCATGTGTTGGTACCATTATTTCCCTCCTCCCTGTCTCCACTCCACTGAGGGCCTTTCTCATTGGGACTGCTGGTATTCACCAAGGGGTTGCAGGTTGAGTTGTGACAGCAGCAGTCATTGTGGAACAGTGTCTCTGGATATTCCCTCACACTCTGTGATTCTTACAATCTTTCTGCCACCTCTTCCTCAAAATTCCATGATCTGTGGTGGTTGTGTTTAGCCTTGAGAAATACAAAATACAAAAAAAATTTTTTTCTACTTTATAAGACTATAATCAATGAATTTAGAGACTAGCAAGAGAAAATATAGGACATATACAAACACAATATACAAAGTCCAGGCATGGTGGTTCATGTTTTTAATCCCTGTACTTTTGGGAGACTGCAGTAGAGGTATTGCTATGAATTTGAGGCCTGGACTACATACCAAGTTCCAGACCATTCTAGACTACAGAGTATGACACTGTCTCAGATACACACACACACACACACCCCACGCAGTGGTTGAAGAATACATGTTTTAGCAATCAGTGGATTATTGCAGAAACTGAAGTGGTATTAAAAACTTCCTAGAATCAAATGAATATGAAAACAACCCTTACTCAAATTTGTGGCCTACATCAAAGAACTAAAGAATCTCTTCTTCATCAAAATAACTCAGTCTCACAAAGACAAATATCCCTTCTCTTATCTCACATGTGGAAGGTTTGGGAAAAAGAAAAACAGGAAAGTAAAAGGGGCTGCTAGGTAAGTGGGAGGTAGCAGTGGGGATAAGGGACAATAGAGGGGTTCAATATCATGAAAATATATTATGGGTATCATTCAAGTGATATAATGAAATTTATTACTTTGTACCATTGGTATACATAAAAGTCACAAAATAAGAATGTAGAAAGCATTAAAGTATTTAAAGAATAATTTATAATTTAAGAAAATTCTGAGAATTACTTAATCATTTTAATCTTGTTTCAAATATTGAAGAATCTGTAAACCTGATTTTTTGTGTTTTTTTGAGGTAGGGTTTCACTCTAGCCCAGGCTAACATGGAATTCACTATGTAGTCTCAAGGTGGCCTTGAACTCACAGTGATTCTCCTACCTTTGCCTCTCGAGTGCTGGGATTAAAGGTGTGTGCCACCACACCCAGCTTTTATATAAACATGATTTTTAATCAACTTTGATCCCTCAATAATGGGGGACCATTTAGAAAAAAATATAATCTGTTACCTTTTATTTCTTATATTGAGAACAGGGGTAAAGACAGCTTGTCTACCAAAGAAAGGATATGAATACAGAAGGATATTATCAAAAAGAGAACAGCTGGGCTGGGGAGATGGCTCAGCCATAAAGGAACTTGCTTGCAAAGCCTGACAGACTAGATTCAATTCCCCAGATATCTATGTACCTGGGTGCAAAAAGTAGCACAATCATCTGGTGTTCATTTGCAGCTTCAAGAGGTCTTGTGCATACATGTGTGTGCACATGCATGCATGCATACATGTACACACACACACACAGTAATAATTTTTAAATAAAACAAATTTTATGATGATACACATATTGGGGACAGATTTTACTGAATTACTCTTTAAAATATTTATAAAAGTATAGCTTACATACTACAAAATTCAGGCATTTAAGCATTCTATTACATGATTCTTTGGAAAATTATAGAATTATTTATTTATGTCATCATTCTGGCAGAACATTTTCATCATCCCTCTCAAAGTACCTGTCAGGATTATTTATAATAAAACCCTGATACCCAGCCTAAGCTGTTTAAAGTACTTCAAAAAGATTTGTCAGTAGGAAGATTCTAGAAAACAAAACTCACAAGACTTGAGCATAGTTATACTTAAAACTACAAACTTGTAGCCTCCCTGGTCCGGGTTCCCTGCACCAGACCTTGTGTGGGTGGGCTTGCCAGCATGGAGTAAGTAGGCTTGACCCATTTCTCTGCTTCTCCCAGTGCCCTGGGGGTACATAGGCCTTCACAGGAGTGAGTAGGCCAGATGCCTGCTTCCCAGCTCCTTCCAGCTCCCTGGTCCAGGTTCCTTGCATGGGAGGGTGTGTGGGCAGGCACAGCAAGGAATAAGTAGGCCGGATTCCTGTTCCTTGGCTCCTCCAAGGTCCTTGGTCCTGGTAGGTCCCATTGTGCCATGCTGGGGAGGGCTGGTCCCTGTGTGGGCTGTGGAAGCAGGCCTTTTACTGGCATGGAAGACAGAACCTCAGACCTGGAAGACAAGACAGAAGAAACTGATCAGGAGACCAAAATCTTCACTAAGTTCAAAAAATCAAGTGAACAGAATATAAGTAATCAAAAAGGACAAAGAAGGCTACTACCTACTCATCAAGGGAATGATCCAACACATGCACATCACAATCATAAATATATATACACCAAACACAGGTGCACCACAGTTTATAAACCAATATGTACTTGACAATAAAATAGAAATAAACACCAAAACTATCATAGTCAGAGACTTCATAACTCCACTATCATCAACAGACAGGTCATCCAAGCAGAAAATCAGCAGGGAAATAATAAAGTTCAACAACATTACAGAACGACTAGACCTAATGGACATCTACAGAATTTTCCTCTCCAACTCTACAGAACACATATTCTTCTCAGCAGCCCACAGAACCTTCTCTAACACAGACCATGTATTAGGCCATAAAGCATGCCTTCATAAGGTCAAGAAAATTGAAATAACTTCTATCATTCTGTCAGATCACAATGCTTTAAAGATAGAAATTAAAAATAAGAGACACATCAAGAACTCCAACTAAACTAAATAACACACAATTAAATAATGAATGGGTCATGGAAAAAAATTTAAAAAAGAAATTGTAAAACTCCTACAATTGAATGATAATGAAAACACAACCTACCCAATCTTATGGCATATAATGGAGGCAGTCTAAAGGGCAAATTCATAGCACTAAATGCCTCAATTACAAAGACAGAGAGATCACAAATGAACAATCTAATGGTCCATCTAAATGCACTGGGAAAACAAGAAGAATCCAACCTGAGGACCTCCAGATGGAAAGAAATAATCAAGAGTAGAGCAGAAATTAATGAATTTGAAGCTAAGAAAACAATTTTAAATTGATGAGACAAAGAGCTGGTTCTTTGAAAGAGTGACAAATCCCTGGCCAATTTGATCAAGGAAAAAACAGAGAAGTTTCAAATTAACTAAATCAGAAATGAAAAAGGAGAGATCACAACAGACATCAATGAAATTGGAAGAATCACCAAGGCATATTTTCAAAACCTCTGCTCCACAAAATTGAATAATTTGAAAGAAATTGATGAATTCCTAGATACATACTACCTACTCAAACTAAACCCAGAACATATTTTTCTACTAAACAAACATATTATATCCATGGAGATTGAAAAGGTAATCAAAAACCTCCCCCAAAAGAAAAGTCCAGTACTGGATGGCTCCTCCACTGAAGACTATCAAACCTTTACTGAAGAAGTGAAACCAATTTTTCTCAAACTGTTTCACAGAATCAGAGCCCAGTCCTCCCCAACTTCTTTTATGAAGCTAGCATCACCCTAATACCAAAACCAGACAGAGATGCAACAAGAAAACTATAGGCCTATATTCCTGATGAACTTATACAAAGATCTTGAACAAAACTCTTGCAAACCAAATTCAACAACACATCAAAGACATTATCTACCTTGACCAAGTAGGCTTCATCCCAGGGCTGCAGAGACGGTTTAACATATGGAAATCAGTCAATGTAATACACCACATAAATAAACTTAACCATAAGAACCACATGGTCATCTCAACTGATGTAGAGAGGGCCTTTGACAAAAGATAACACCACTTCATGATCGAAACACTGGAAAGAATAGGCATGAAGGGTTTATATCTCAACACAATAAAGGCTATATATAAAGTACCTAATGCCCAAATAATACTTAATGAGGAAGGACTCAAGCAGTTCCTACTGAGATCCGGAACAAGACAGGGGTGCCCACTCTTACCACTGCTGTTCAACATAGTACTAGCCCATGCAATAAGACAGGAGAAAGATATAAATGTGATACAAATTGGAAAAGAAGTCAAGTTAGTACTATTTTCAGATGACATGGTCCTGTACATAAATGACCTGAAAGTCTCCATCTCAAAACTTATAAAGGTGATTAATTCCTTGGGTAAAGTGGCAGGATACAGTATCAATGCACAAAAATCAGTAGCTTTCCTATATGCAAATGACAAATATACAGAGAAAAAAATCAGTAAGGCTGTCCCATTTTCAATAGCAACAAAAATTTAAATATCTTAGTAGAACACTAAGAATGTGAAAGACCTATATAATGAAAAGATAAAAAATGTCAAGAAAGAAATTGAGAAGGACATGAGAAGATGGAAAGACCTCCCATGCTCCTGGATAAGTGGAATTAATATGGTGAAAAATAACAATTCTATCAAAGGCAATAAACAGATTTCATGAAATACCAATAAAAATACCAGCATCATTCTCTACAGAGATTGAGAAAATGATCTCAAAGTTCATATGGAACGGCATCAGCCCTTGGATATCCAAATATATCCTCAGAAAAATAAAACTGTAGAGGTACCACCAGACCTGATCTAAAGATATATCACAAAGCCATAGTAACAAAACAACAACACGGTATTGGGATAAAAACTGTAACATAGACCAATGCAACAGAATTGAATAACCAGACCTTAGGTCAAGTAACTATAGCTACTTGATCTCTGACAAAGGTGCCAATAATGAAGACTGGAGAAAAGACAGCATTTTCAACAAATAGTGTTGGACAAATTGTATGACCATATATAGAAAAATGAAATTAGACCCACTTATTTATCCATAGACAAAAATCAAGTCAAAATGGATTAAAGATCTCAATATAAGGCCTTAATCTCTTCAACTACTAGAAGAAAAAATAGGAGGAACTTTTCACTATATGGGACTGAGAAAAGACTTCTTGAAAAAAAAAACTTAGTAGCCCAGGAAATTAAATAAGCATGCAACCAATGGGATTTAATGAACCTAAAATGCTTGTGCATAAGCAGACCCAATAGGTTACTTACTGAATGGGAGAAAATATTATACCAGTGACAGAAGCCTAATATCTGGAATCTACAAAGAACTCAAAAAACTAATGATAAAAAATCAAACATCCTACTCCAAAAGTGGGGCAGAGAACTAAATAGGGAGTTCTCAAAGATAGAACTACAAGTGACTAACACACACTTAAGAAAATGTTCAACACCCCTAACCATAAGGGAAATGCAAATTAAAAGAACTAGGAGATTCCACCTTACCCCAGTAAGTTTATCAAACATTTAAAAAAAAATCTAATGACAACAAATGTTGGTGAGGATGTGGAGACATAGGAGCATTCATTCACTGTTGGTGGGAATGTAAGCTGCTACAAGCATTATGGAAATCAATATGGAGACTCCTGAAAAGAATAAATGTAGAGTTACCAACAGACCCTCCACACCCTGTACCTTCTATCTCAGCAGATCTTTTGGGCCACATCCTTTGATCTTGCTAAGCTGTTTTGCAGGCTGCCTTCTCTCACTAACACCCTTACACCAGCTAATTCTATGGACATAAGCTCCAAACTGGTTCCCAGAGCCCAGTGGTGTCCCACACCCCCATCACTCCTATCCTCCCACTGCTGGTATTTGCCTACCTGTGCTCCCTAGGGACATTGATCCTACCCTAGATATTGAACACAGGCATATCTGTAAACAACCCACAAGAGAGTCTTCTACAAACTTGTCAGCTGGGTATACTAGGGGAGCAGGGACAAGTGCTATGACCCCTGGGCTCAATAAATACCCAATCACAGAAAAAAAAATTGCCACATGGACTCACTCATCTACAGCACCTAACCTTAATATACCCAGCAAGCATCTCATGGACTAGACAATAGCATGGAGGGGGAGGGAAGGGAGGACATCAAAGGGGTTGAAAATACTAATCTAGACCCTGCAATGGTACCATAAAATTCTACTTCCTAAAAGGCAGACCAAATGGCTGAACCTTCACCAGGCCCTTATAGGAAACACCTGAACCACAAGACACTGGAGAGGGTAGGATCTAGTCTAACCTAAATCTTCTACATCTTCCCTCCCGCCCTCCCCCCGTCTCTCTTTCCTCTCTAACTCTTGTATACCAGTTATCTTTTTCCTCATTTTCTTACTGGGCACTGACCTGTAACTCCAAGTACCAGCATGGGGCTATCATCCCTAATAAGCTTTTGATCAGAGAAACCTACAAGGTTTCCTAAAAGAATGACAGATTTCTGTCAGAGTACTTGATGACCCACAAAAGGTCAGTGGTAAGACCCTATTGCTGAAGACTCCATATGCAGCTGACACGTAAAATGGGAGGGCATGGATGGAGGCCAGGAGAGAGTCAGTCTCCAGACAGTCAGTGTGTCTAGTGCCATAAGTTGCTACATGGGCGACTTTGGGGGAAATGACCAATATCTGTCCAAGCAACTCATGGTCTAACCTACTTAGCAACAAATAACCTGTTGTGATGCCCACACAAGTGCAATAGTGTCACACAGCCATGGTGAGGAACCAACTGGTCTTGATTTGGCTAGCTGATCCCCTCAGTGGTGTGGGATCCATAGCTGGAGCTGGGAAACACGTCAGAACCATATCCAAACATAAGCCCACTCTCCAATATCAAGCTACCATCAATCATGGGCTACAAGAGGGCCTACACCTATTAAATTCTCTATAAAAAAAAAAGTAAGGGTTATCTCATTTGTCTGGTGCTAACTCACTCTCTGTTGGAGATTCTGCTTCTCTTTTTCAGATAGATGCAGATCCTAAGGAGAGAGCCACCCCATCATACCTCAAAAGGGCCCTGGCTGAAACTAAGGAAAATTGGCAAAACAGTAAAGGGTGCTGTTTTCCTGATGAACCAGATACCAGCACGAGGGGGAAGGAGACCAACATAGAGAAAAATCAACTCCTACCAAATCACAGGGCCAGAGACCCAGAGGCCCCCAACACCTCATCCCTGAAGCAGACCAAAAATGAATCCAACATACCTCAGGGAAATTTTGCAGAAGAGGGGGTGGAAAGAAAGTCAGAGCCACATGTTGGGTCATGATATGCAGAAACATTTATTGTACCAATAACTGTGGGCTAACTCCACAAGGCATGACCCATATACCTCAACAAGGAGGAGCCATTGGGGAGGAGGTAGGTCACGGATGAGTCTAACAATGGTACCAAACTGACTATATTTGCTGAATACACAACTAATAAAAAAAATTTAAAAAAAAAGGTACAACTGTGATCCTCGGCTGAAGAAATTCTATACTTCCAACCACAGCTCATATATCAGCCACCAGCCCAGAGCTGCAGGTGTACTTGCAACCTCCACAACCCATGCATGTGGATGTAATGACATCTCACTCCAATCTAGTTCAAACACAAAATATAACACTCAATGAAGATCCTACAAGGGCAAATATTTGCATCCTCCTTTATAAAATAGACTTTATTCCTGAGATTGGTATGCCCCAATGCAAGAAAAACAACAGAAGATAATAAACAGAGGTATACACCAAGGTTGCCTAGTTCTGCAATAGAAGTTTCCAATTAAAACACAGAGGAGACAACAGAAGCTGAATACCAAAAATAAAAGCATAATAAGCTTATTTGCCCTGACTAAGCAAGTTGCTGAAATGGAAGCATATCATCACAAAACCTACAATCACATAAATAAAATTGTGTAGAGTATTCTCTAACAGCACACAGCTTTAATCACTAAGCTTAACATAATGGAGGAGATCCAGAGAGACCTCTAAAGAAAGGTAAATGAATTGAAAGTGAGTTAGCAAATAGTGGAGCTCAATTACCAGTTGATGAAGCTTAATGAAGACATGATCAAATTCAAATTAATTCCAAGAAACATCACTAAAATCAAACCATAACATGAAATTGGAACTGGACAAAGTGATGGATACAATATAGAAAAATGCAACAAAAAACAAAAATCAAATAGACCTTATAAATGTCTCCCTAGAAACTAACAAAGTAAATTATGTGGAGGACAGAACCTCACATTTGGAAGACAAGACAGAAGAAAGAGTTCAAGAGTCCAAAAACTTTGATAAGTTCAAAAAATCATGCAAACAGAATATGAGAGAATTGTGGGATAGCCTAAAATGACCAAACATCTAAATCATGGGCATACCAGAAGGGGATGAATTTCAGACCAAAGGCAAGGAAAGCATATTCATCGAAATTACTGAAGAAAACTTCCCTACTCTGTCAAAAAAGAGACCCATCCAGATACAAGAAGCTCATAGAAGACCAAATAGTCTGAACCAAAGAAGAACTTTCCAAGGTACATCATAGTGAAACTAAACAAAGAGAGAGTGCTAAAAGCAGCAAGAGAGAACGAACTCATAGCATACAATTTCTATCATAATTACCTCAGATTTTTCAATGGAAACCCCGGAAGCCAGAATGGCTTGAGATGGAGCACTTAAAAACCTAAAAAAAAAAAAAAAAAAAAAAAGACTATGGCTTCCAACACAAACTACTGTACCCAGTGAAACTATCTGTCATAATAGTGAAAGGAAAAACTTACGTGATAAAAGCCAGCTCTATGATAATATGAACACAATATATGAACCTTTAGAGAATACTTCAGAGAAAACTCCACACAGAAGAGTTGAACAACCAACCTCAAGAGCCTACAAGAGGTTGAACACAATAGCCAAAACTAGAGTAGGTACAAAAATACTCAAAGCCCAAGAAAGAACCAAACCACATAAAGCCTCCAACATGATAGGGATTAAACGAAACCTCACAGTTATAACATTAAATATTAGTCTTCTTGAGGAGTTCTGTCGCCCACTGTGGCCTGTCAGCAGTGATTGGCCTGTGTTGGGAGCATCCTGTGGTAGACACCAGCTCTGCCTGGAGCCTGGCCATTGTCTTGTTGTGTGTAAGCCATACCTCACCACATTTCTGGAGCAAAGAAAAGAGCCTGGAGCCAGATACTAACAGAGCCTTTGGAAATATAACACATTTGTGGAAGATGATGATTAACTAACCATCCATCATGGTGTCCATAGTCCATATTCAAGAAAGTCTTACAAACATAAATAATGTAGAAATGCTTTTATTGATTAAACCCATAAACAATATCAGAGGATTTATGAGGAGATAAGCTCTATAGATTTAAAGAATGTGGAAAAGCCTTTAAATATTATTCAACCTTTACTATCCACCAAATAATTCAAACAGGAACAAAACCATTCAAATGTAAATAATGTGGAAAAGCTTTTAATAGAAGCACAAACTTCCCTTGACATCAGGTAACTCATAAGAGACAGAAACCATATGAATGTCAAGATTGTAGCAAAGTCTTCCATAAAAGTACAAACCTGATTTGACACCAGATTACTCATAACCAAGAGAAACCATACTAATGTAATGTGTCAAATGTGTCAAAGCCTTTCCTGCATATTCAGTTCTTACTCAATACCAGGTAACCCATACTGGAGAGAAACCCCACAAATTTAAAGAATGTGGCAAAACCTTTAAATACCTATCAATCCTTACTTGATGCCAAATAGTTCATAGTGGAACAAAAGCCTACAAATGCAAATGTGGCAAAGACTTCAATAGTGAAACAAACCTCACTTGACATCATAGGATTCATTCAGGGGAGAACCCCTACAAATGTGATGATTGTGACAAAGCCTTCAAATACCACTCAACACTTTTTTCAGCACCATATAATTCAAAGTGGTGAGAGACTACAAATATCAAGAATATGGAGAAACCCTCCATTGTCAAGGAATACTTAGTCAACACCAGATCACACAGAAGAGAAACTCTGTAAATAAATGTAAAGAATGTGACATAACCTTTAAATGTTCTGCATACTTGATCCAACATATGAAAATTCACTGGGAAGAGCTTCCCTATAGATACAAAGAATGTGATAAATGCTTTAAATGTTCCTCACAGTTTAATGAGCATCAGAAAATTCATGCTGGAGAGAAGCCCTATGAATATAAAAAATGTGGCAAAAAGTTTATCTGTTGTTCAGATCTTATCAAACATCAGAAAATCAATACTGGAGAGAATTCCTATGTCTGTAAAGAAAGTGGCCAAGCCTATTACTATTCTTCACAGCTTAACCACTACCAGAAAATTAATAGTGGAGAGACCACATACATGCAAAGAATGTGGAAAATGTTTCATCACTTCTTCAAACCTTTAAGTGGCACCATGGCATTCTACTTGAGTGAAACCCTAACAGTGCAAGGGTGGCAAAGCCTTCCATAGTAGATCAACACCAGATAATTCATACAGGAGAAAATCCCTAAGTGTCAAGAATGTAGTAACTTTGGCAATTGTACTTTACTTGACACAGACTCATATATGAGGGAGAAACTACAAATCTCTGGATTGTGCCAAACCTTTAAGAAGTATACAACACTGACTGAACACCTAAAATCCATATTGGAAAGGAGCCTTCAAATCCCATCATATAGATTCCAGAATAGCCAGACTCTTAGCCTTGAAATACTTTTACAAATGTAAAGAATGCATTGAAGTTATTGCCTGTGTATTAACTACATAAAAGACTAGCATATGAGAGGAATCTTACAGATATGCAAAATATGAAAAACCCTAAAGTCCTGTTTAGAATATAATAAACATCATTACTTCTTCTGATTGAAAGAAATAGGTGATGGTTGTTAGGTATCTCTTAAATAATGTAAATTTATTATAAATCCAAATTTTCTAAATAGCCTCAATATAAAAAAAATTGCACAATACAGGTAATTTATTCAAAATAGTAGGCCAAGGTAGAACTATTTCCAGAACAGCAAGCTTTCTTTCTAAGAATTTTTGTTTTTTGGTTTTTCAGGGTAGGGTCTCACTCTAGCCCAGGCTGAACAAGAAATCACTGTGCTGGCCTTGAACTCACAGAAATCCTCCTACATCTGCCTCCCAAGGGCTGGGATTAAAGGTGTGCACCACCATGGTTAGCTAGCTCCTAAGAATTTTTATGCTGTTTTATCAAGAGACCATCAAATGCCTTTTGAAATACTGTGTATATTTTGCATGAACTTTGTATAGGAAATAAAACTGAATGGTTATGAAAAAAATTAAAGGTCTTAATTCACTCACCAAAGATAAAAGTTAATAGGGTGGATCAAAAAAATGGACACTTCCATCTATTGTCTACAAGAAACCCACATCACCATTAAGGAATGACATCTCCACATGGTGAGAGAGTGGAATATGATTTTTTGAAGAAAATGGAAATAAGAAATATGTGCACTTAACTATATTAATATCTGACAAAATATACCTCAAACTAAAAGTAATAAAAAGGGACAAAGAAGGACACATTTTACTCATCAAGGGAATAATCCAATAAGATGACATCACAATAACCAATATATATGCACCAAACACTGATGCACTATGGTTTATAAACACCACCAACTTGACAAAAAAAAACAGAAATAAATTCCAATGCCATCATAGTAGGGGATTTCTATACCCCATTATCATTAATAGACAGATAATCCAAGCAGAAAATCATCAGGGAAATAATAGATCTTAACAACAACATAGATCAATTATATCTAACAGAAATTTGCAGAATATTCTACCCTAATTCTACAGAATACACTTTTTTCTCAGAAGCCCATGGAAACTTCTCTAAAGCATGCCTGCATAAATCCAGGAACCAATGTGTTAAAGCTAGAAATTAACAAGAGAAACAGCAGAAATTATAAGAGCTCATGGAGGCTAAAAACGTGCTATTAAGCAATAAATGGGTAATAGAAGAAGTCCAAAAGGAAATTGTAAAATATCTTAACTGAATGATAATGAAAACACAACATACCAAACTTATGGAACACAATAAAGGCAGTCCTAAGAGGAAAATTCATAGCACTAAAAACCTTCATAGCAGTGAAAAAGAGATCTCAAATTAATAACCTAACCATCAACCTAAAGGCATTGGAAAATCAAGAACAATATGACCCTAAGAGTTCCACGTGGAAAGAAATAAGTCAGATAAAAACTGAAATTAATGAACTTGAAACTAGTATAACAACTAAGAAAATTGATGAAGCTAAGAACTGATTCTTTGAAAAAGTAAACAAGATTGGTAAACTCCTGCTCTATTTGATCAAATGAAAGAACAAGAAAAGTCTCAAATTAACAAAATTAGAAATGAAAATGGAGAGGTCACAACAAGACAACAATGAAATTAGAAGCATCATCAGGACATGCTTTCAAATCCTCTTTCCACGAAATTGGATAACCCAAAAGAAATGTATGCTTTATCCCAGAGATGCAGGGATGGTTCAACATACGCAAATCTATAAATGTAATACATTACATAAACGGGTTGAAGGACAAAAATCACATGATCATCTCATTAGATGCAGAGAAAGCATTTGAAAAAATCCAACATCCCTTCATGATAAAAGTCCTACAGAGACTGGGAATAGAAGGAACATATCTCAATATAATAAAGGCTATTTATGACAAGCCTACAGCCAACATATTACTAAATGGGGAAAAACTGGAAGCTTTTCCACTAAAATCAGGAACAAGACAAGGGTGTCCACTGTCCCCACTTTTATTTAATATAGTTTTGGAAGTCTTAGCCATAGCAATAAGGCAAGAGACACACATAAAAGGGATACAAATTGGAAAGGAAGAAATCAAGTTATCATTATTTGCAGATGACATGATTCTATACATAAAGGACCCTAGAGACTCTACTAGCAAGCTGTTAGAGCTGATCAAAACCTACAGCAATGTAGCAGGATACAAAATAAATACACAGAAATCAGTAGCCTTCATATATGCTAACAACAAACACACAGAGAATGAAATCAGAGAATCACTCCCATTCACAATTGCATCAAAAAAAAAAAAATACCTTGGAATAAACCTAACCAAGGAAGTAAAGAATCTATACAATGAGAACTTTAAAACACTCAAGCGAGAAATTGCAGAAGACAGTAGAAAGTGGAGAAACATCCCTTGTTCCTGGATTGGAAGAATCAATATCGTGAAAATGGCAATCTTACCGAAAGCAATCTACACATTTAATGCAATCCCTATCAAAATTCCAAAGGCTTTCTTCATGGAAATAGAAAAAACAATCCAAAAATTCATTTGGAATCACAAAAAACCTCGAATATCTAAAATAATACTGAGCAACAAAAAAGAGGCTGGTGGTATCACCATACCTGATTTTAACCTATACTACAGAGCCATAGTAACAAAAACAGCATGGTACTGGCACAAAAACAGACATGTAGATCAGTGGAACAGAATAGAGGATCCAGATGTAAGCCCAAGCAGCTATAGCCACCTGATATTCGATAAAAATGCCAAAAATACTCATTGGAGAAGAGACAGCCTCTTCAGCAAATGGTGTTTTGAAAACTGGATAAATATCTGCAGAAGGATGAAAATAGATTCTTCTCTCTCTCCATGCACAAGAATTAAGTCCAAATGGATTAAAGACCTTAACATCAGACCGGAAACTTTGAAACTGCTAGAGGAAAAAGTAGGGGAAACCCTTCAACATATTGGTCTTGGCAAAGACTTTCTGAATACAACCCCAATTGCTCAGGCAAGAAAACCACAGATTAACCACTGGGACCTAATGAAATTACAAAGATTTTGCACCGCAAAGGACACAGTGAAAAAAGCAAAGAGGCAACCTACAGAATGGGAAAAAATCTTCGCCAGCTATATATCTGATAGAGGATTAATATCTAGGATATACAAAGAACTCAAAAAGTTAAATAATAAGGAATCAAACAAGCCAATCAAAAAATGGACTATGGAGCTAAATAGAGAGTTCTCAAAGGAAGAAATACGAATGGCATATAAGCATCTAAAAAAATGTTCTACGTCACTAGTCATCAGGGAAATGCAGATTAAAACTACATTGAGATTCCATCTCACTCCTGTCAGATTGGCCACCATCATGAAAACAAATGATCATAAATGTTGGAGGGGATGTGGAAAAAAAGGAACCCTTCTTCACTGCTGGTGGGAATGCAATCTGGTCCAGCCATTGTGGAAAACAGTGTGGAGGTTCCTAAAACAGCTAGAGATTGATTTACCATATGACCCAGCTATAGCGCTCCTAGGCATATATCCAAAGGACTCATCTCATTTCCTTAGAAGTACATGCTCAACCATGTTTATTGCTGCTCAATTTATAATAGCTGGGAAATGGAACCAGCCTAGATGTCCCTCAACAGATGAGTGGATAATGAAGATGTGGTACATTTATACAATGGAGTTCTACTCAGCGGTAAAGAAAAATGAAGTTATGAAATTTGCAGAAAAATGGATGGACCTGGAAAGTATTATACTAAGTCAGGTAACCCAGGCCCAGAAAGCCAAGTGCCACATGTTCTCTCTCATATGTGGATCCTAGCTACAGATGACTGGGCTTCTGCGTGAGAATGAAAATACTTAGTAGCAGAGGCCAGTAAGTTGAAAAGGAGACATAAAGGGTGGAGAAAGGAAGGGAGGAGGATACTTAATAGGTTGATATTGTATATATGTAATTACAATGATTGTAATGGGGAGGTAATATGATGGAGAATGGAATTTCAAACGGGAAAGTGTGGGGGTGGGGAGGGAGGGAATTACCATGGGATATATTTTATAATCATGAAAAATGTTAATAAAAATTAAAAAAAAAGAAATGTATGAATTCCTAGACACATACAACCTAGAACAACTAAATCTTGAGCAGATAAATTTCCTAAATAAACCTACTACATCCAACAAGATTGAAAATGTAATAAAAAACCTCCTCCAAAGGAAAATTCTAGGACCTGATGGATTCTTAGCCAAATTCTAACAAACTTTCATTGAAGAGCTGAAATAAATCACTTGTTCTCAAGGTTTTAAAAAAGTTTTTATTAAGTAGAAACTTTGTATGGATACATCATGTATTGCTACTATTATTTCCCTCCTCTCTGCCCCCATTCTACTGAAAATCCTCCTTAGTGGAATTGCTTGTATTCACCATGGGGCTGTGGGTGATGAGTTGCAAGAGCAGCAGTCAGTCATTGGAGGGGGGATGTCTCTGGATAGTCTTGCCCACCCTGTGGCTCTTATATTCCTTCTGTCCCCTCTTCCACAAAATTCCCAAAGCCGTGTTGGGTGTGTTTAAGTCTTCTTTAGTGTTGAACTGTCAGCAGCTTCTGGATTTCTGCTTTGGTGCATTTTCAGTATCCTCAGTATCTGTCTCCATCAGCCTGGTGCAGGTTGTCAGCCTTTCCTGGAAGCAGCACTCTTCCTCATCTTGCCAATTCTTCTGTGGTTTTATAGGGTTGTTTGTGTGCTGACAAGGATTCAAATGTCTATTGTCTTGTTCATAGATTTTGTTTTTCCTCAGTTCTCACTATTTTCTGAGAAAGAAGAACAGATTTTCCAGTGGAAAGTGAAATAAGGATATGTTAAAGGATATGAGGATGTAAGGTTAATTTAAAGAGATTTTGATGAGTGATGCTAAGTACTAATGGGGACTTCTCATTGGAATCCATAATCTTTCTTTTTCCTTTATTTAAATGTTTATTTTTTATTTATTCATTTGAGAGAGAGAGAGAGGACATGCCAGGGTCTCCAGCCACTGCAAATGAACTCCACATGCAAGCACATTAGCTGCTAAGCAATCCTTCAAACCCTGGAGTCCATAATTTTTTCCTACATAGGATTCAGATTGGTTCCCAGTTCCAACTATGGGTTCCTGACCATTGAGAAAATCCCTCAGCCAACCAGAGAGCCATTGGTTACCCACCTGTGTTGTGTGCCACTATTTCACAAGTGTGTACACCTTGTCAGACTGATTGCTTTCATATAGCAGGGTCCCCTGCTTGCTCACAATGTTGTTGGCCATTTTCCCCCAGCAGCTCATGTTCCCTTTCCAGCATAATATGGGATAACCATTTGGCAGCTGGTTTCCTTCCAGATTCAGCCAGATCTCTAAATGTTCTGTGTAAGTAGCAATAGGGTCTTACCTTTTACCTCAGGTGGGAAATCAAGTGCTCGGACAGAAGCCTGTCTTGGGAATCTTGCTGGTCTTCCAGACCAACAGCTCAACATGCATTATAACCAATTTCTGGTACTGAGAGTTACAAGTCAGAGACAAATGTTATAGGATTAGTCTTCATTCCACCCTCCCAGGGTCCTTCTTACCAGATGATCTCTCCATGCTCCTACTGAGGGTTATATCTTTTAGTCTGCTATCCAAGAGAAAGGTTTCTACAGTATCAATTAATTTTGGGCTTGGTTTTATGTATATCTCCCCCTCCCTCCTGTTCTTCTCCACCCAAACACTTCCATCCCTCTTTAACTGTCTCTCAAATTGCTTGTCAGGTATGCTTGCAATGCAAACTGTTCCAGTTTAGGAACCAAAGATGAGGGAGAACATGTGGCATCTGTCTTTCTATGCTTGTGTGAGTTCACTTGATTTGATCTGTTCCAAGTCTGTCCATGTTCCTACAAATTTCACTTTATCATTTTTCCTCACGACTTAGTAGAATTGTATTGTGTATATATACTACATTTTCATTATCCACTCATCAACTCATTGGCATCTGGGTTGATTCCAGTTCTTAGCTATTGTGAATTGAGCAGCTATAAACATGGGTGAGCAAATATTTCTGAAGTGAAGAGTGAAGCCTTTAAGGTACGTACCCAGTAAAGGAATGGCTGGGTCAGCTGATAGCTCTGTTTTCATCTTTTTCTAGAGCCTTTATATTGATTTTCATACTGGTTGTACAAGTTTGCACTCCCACCAGCAGAGAATGAGGGTTCCCCTTTCCTCATCAACATTTATTGTCTCTTTTTTTTTTAAATAATTTTTATCTTTTATGGAGTAAGGCAGAATCTCATATTTGTCTTAATTTCCATTTCACTGATGGTTAAGATGTTGTACATTATCTTAGATGAATATTAGCCATTTGTATTTCTTCCTTTGAGAATTCCCTATTCAGTTATCTGCCCCATTTTTTGAGTGGATTATTTGATATTTTATTGCTTAGTTTTTTGTGTATTCTAGATATTAGTCCTCTGTCAGTGGTATAGCTGGTAAAAAAATTTTTCTTATTCTGTGGGTAGTCTTTTGGCTTTGTTTATGGTATGTTTGTCTGTACAAAAGCTTTTAGCTTCATGAGATCCCATTGAGTGTTTAATTTCCTGGGCTACTGGGGTATTGTTCAGGAAGTCTTTACTCACTCCTATATCACAGGGGAGTTTCCCTTTTTTTATCCAGTGGTTTGAGAGTTTCGGATCTTATATTGAGGTCTTTAATTCACTTGGAGTTAATTTTTGTGCACAGTGAGAGGAGTGGGTCTAGTTTCATTTTTCTACATGTGGTTATGTAATTTTCCCAGTACCATTTGTTGAAGATGCTATCCAATGTACATTGTTGGATCCTTTGTCAATGATCAAGTAGCTGTAGTTACTTGAATTAAGGGCTGGATCTTCTCTTCTTTTCCATTGGTCTATATGTTTGATTTTATACCAGCACCATGCTTTTTTATTACTATAGCTTTAGATTTGGTGTAGTGATACCTCCAGAGGTGTTCCTTTTCCTGAAGATATTTTGGGTATTTGAGACCTTATGCCATTCTATATGAATTTTGAGATTATTTTTCTATCTGTAAAGAATTATTCTGGGGGCTGGAGAGATGACTTAGTGGTTAAGGTGCTTGCCTGCAAAGCTAACGGACTCTGGTTCCATTCCCCAGGACCCACATAAGCAGATGCACAAGGGGGCACAAACATCTGGAATTTATTTGCAGTGACGGGAGCCCTAGCATGCCCATTTTCTCTCTCTATTTCTCTCTCTCTCACAGTCTATTTCTGTATCTCTCTCGTTCTCAAATAAATAAATAAAATATTTTAAAAAGAATGATGCTGGTATTTTTATTAGTATTGAATTGAATTTGTATGTTGTTTTTGGTAGAACTGCCATTTCATTTTCATAGTATTAATTCCACCTATCCAGGAATATGGAAGGTCCTTCTATCCTCTCATTTCTTTCTCAAGTTCTTTCTTCAGTGTTTTTATGTTTTCATTATGTGGTGGTGGTTTGATTCAAGTCTCCCCTTAAACTTAGGTGTTCTGAATGGTAGGTTCACAGCTGTTGGAGATTTGGGAATTAATGCCTCCTGGAGGTAGTGTATTATTGGGGGAAGGCTTGTGGGTATTATAGCAAGTTTCCCCTTGCCAGTGTTTGGCACACTCTTCTATTGTTATTGTCCACCTTATATTGGCCATGGGGTGATGTCCACCCCTGCTCATGCCATCGTTTTCCACTGTCATCATGGAGCTTACCTTTGAGTCTGTAAATCAAAATAATCCTTTTTTTCCCCCACAATCTGCTCTTGATTGGGTGATTTCTGCCAGCAATATGAACCTGACTAAAACACATTATTTTGATCCTTTACTTCCTTAGTTACTGTTATTCCAAGGTATTTGAATTTTTGTGGTTTTTTAAAATGGGACAGACAACCTTCTTGACTTATTTTTCTGTGTATTTGTCTTTTGTGTATAGGAAGGCTATTCATTTTTGTGTGTTGATTTTGTATTCTGACACTTTGCTGAAGTAATTTGTCACCTTTAGAAGCATTTTTGTAAAGTCTTTTGGGTCACATATATAGGATCTTGTCATCTGCAAATAGGGCTAGTTTGAATTCTTCCTTTCCAATTTGTATTACTATTATATTTTTCTCCACGTTTTTTTGCTTGGATTAGGAATTCATGTATATTGTATATTGAAGAGCAGTGATGAGAGAGGGAACCCCTGTCTTGTTCCAATCTTAATGGGAACTCCTTGAGTCTTTCCCCATCAAGTATTATTCGGGCTTTAAGTGACTTGTATATAGCATTTATTATGTTGATATATAGTCCCTCCATGCCTATTCCAGTTTGCAATGATTTTGTTCAGAATTTTTACATCTAAAGTCATCAGAGATATAGATCTATACCTTTCTGTTCTTGTATCTCTGCCTGATTTTGGCATTAGGGTGATACTAGCTTTATATAAGGAGTTGGGAGCATTCTTTGTTCTCCAGTTACATTAAAAAGCTTGAGTAAAAGTGGTTTCAGTTCTTCATATAAGGGTCTGAGGAGTATTCCCTGTTTCTGATCATGTTAAAAAGCTTGAGAAAGGAGAATGTGAACACTTATGTTCAAAATGGCAGACACAGGCTGGAGGGATGGCTTAGCAGCTAAGGCATTTGCCTGAAAAGCCAAAGGACCCAGGTTCGATTCCCCAGGACCCATGGTAGCTAGATGCACAAGGGGGTGTGTACATCTGGAGTTTGCAGTGGCTAGAGGCCCTGGCACACCCATTCTCTCTCTCTCTTTCTCCGTCTTTCTCTGTCAAATAAAAGATGGCAGACACATAACCATTCTAGAGCTCCAGGGATGAAATCAAAACATGGCAAGAACTGATGACAACCAAAATCTATAAACAAGACAAGAATATATAGCTGACTCCCTATCAGCAGATGAACCACCTCTAGCATAGCAGCTATGGCCCAGGTGAAATCATAGAGGAATTAGTGATAAGAGCAGGAGTACTGCTTCCATGGTGAGCTTGACAATCTGCACCAGAGTAATGGAGGCAGACACCAAGGATACTCAAAACATACCAAAGCAAAAATCCCAAAGCAACTGAGAGCTCAATACCAAAGTACACTTAAAATACATCCACCAAAGATTCAGAGAATGGGCCTAATAACACACTCTAAAACCTAACAGTTAAATTCATTAAAAAACAAGAAACACACTGAAGAGGGATTCCTGATGGGAATATGGTCAATTAAAGGAGAAAAAAATGAAAATATGCACATTAACTATACATGTAATTCACTCTGTTTTTACTCCCTTAAGAGGCCTTCATTGACTAAATGAAAAGTGATAGATACTGTGCTATGCTAGCCAAAACAAAACCCAAAGAGGTTATGGTTGGATTAGAAATGAAAGAAGATATTACTTAGTGGTAGAGTGCTTGAGACCTTGGGTTCAACATAAAGCCAAAAAGGATCAACTTGATATGTGTGAATTGAATGGACCTGAAAAGAATGGCAGCCATTGAAAGGCCAGCCTTGAAGGGTATTGTGGTGGTTTGATTCAGGTGTCCCCCATAAACTTAGGTGTTCTGAATGCTAGGTTCCCAGCTGATGGATATTTGGGAATTAATGCCTCCTGGAGGGAGTGTATTGTTGGGGGTGGGCTGGTGGGCTTATGGGCTTTATAGCCAGTTTCCCCATCCCAGTGTTTGGCACACCTTCCTGTTGCTGTGGTCCATCTTATGTTGGCCAGGGGGTGATGTCCACCCTCTGCTCATGCCACCGTTTTCCCCTGCCATCGTGGAGCTTCCCCTCGAGCCTGTAAGCCAAAATAAAACTCTTTTTCCCAGAAGCTGCTCTTGGTTGGGTGATTTCTAACAGCAATGCGAACCGGACTGCAACAGGTATTATGATATTTTATATCAATACACACATTGGGCACACATATATCTGCTACTCTTGAAGTAACAAAATATTAGAAATGTAGAACAGATTAGTGTATTAGTTCCAGGATTGGAGAGAATGGAATAAGTACAGTTTATAAGAGAATGGTGGAACGGTATTATTCAAAGTATGTAAACATATCCATTTAGAAGGCTTTTTGATGGGCTTAAGGTATCTGTTTAGCCAAAGAAAAGTACTGTTCTGAGCCCATCACTTTTTCACATAGAGAAAAAAGGAATAATAACAAAATAGAGGAAGAATTACCTAGAAAGGAGGGTTCTCAGTGGAATGGAGGCAAGGTGATGGGGCAAAAGATGATAACAGAATGGTAATATGATTAAATTACTACATATCCATCTATTAATGTTCTCAATAAAAAAGGATAAACAGCTGGTTGTTCAGAATCCTATTTCTAAGCCTAGCCATACTGAGAAATAGAAAAACATTACAATTATTGCTTTATAATAAAGTGGAAAACAGATTGCTTTGATACTTTGGTGAGAGAGCCAGGTACAAAAGTGAATAATTCTATTATCTCTGGTTTATGACAATAAACTTTTGCTATATCAAGCATTACATTAAAGAAGGAACAACACAAAAGAGAATATCAGAAATGAGCCTAGTGGTGATGGAACAGTCATGATTTTGGCATTGATTCCATGAAGCAACATTTTATGAACTTGAAAATGAGTATATGAAAAAGAATTCTGAATATGTTTAATATAATGTCAATGTCAGTTTAGTTATGTAGGATGTTAGTATTAGAAGAGACTGGGTGGAGGGTCCACATGATCTCCCTATAGAGATTTTGCAGCTTTCCATAAACCTACAATTATTTCAAAATAAATATTTTAAAAAATTCAGATGGCAAGTTTTTTTTTTTTTTTTTTTCAAGGTAGGGTCTTACTCTAGCCCAGGCTAATCTGGAATTCACTATGGAGTCTCAGGGTGGCCTTGAACTCACAGCTTAAAAAGGAGATATAAAGGAAAGAGAAAGGAAGGGAGGAGGGTACTTGATAGGTTGATATTGTATATATGTAAGTACAATGATTGAGATGGGGAGGTAATATGATGGAGAATGGAATTTCAAAGGGGAAAGTGTGGGGGGAGGGAGGGAATTACCATGGGATTTTTTCTATAATCATAGAAAATGTTAATAAAAAAATAAAAAATAAAAATTCCTTATGAATAAGGCATGATTCATTAGTAAGCTGAAGTTTCTCCCCGTTTTTTATTAAAATCTGAGTAAGACATAAAGATGAAGATTAGATCAATCATAAGTGAAGAAGACACACTATTCTTTGGAAAGTTGTGTATATTTATAAATCTATGACTCCACTACTACATATGTTGGTGAGTTTGAGCCTTTGACATAAATGTAAACATCAGTTACAAGATATTTTGCACTTCATTTCTTTTTGCTTTTTTAAAAATATCGCTTGAATTTGTTATTTATTATATGTACATATGCCTACTTTATTCTTTTAGAGGGCTAATTAGCAGTCATTCCTAGCACAGAGCAGGTGATAATAGAACTATTTTTGTATTAGTCACTGTGGTAGTTTAAGTGCAAAAGTCCCCCATAGGCTGATGTATTTGGAATACTTGCCACCCCGCTGTTGGCAATTTGGGAAAGTTCTGGAGCCTTTGGGAGGTGGAGCCTTGTTGGAGGAAGTGTATCATTGGGGGCAGATGTTGAGATTCATTAGTCTAGGCTACTGTGTGTTCTGAGTTCAGATCATTCAGATAGTTTTCTTCCTGCTGCTATGAAAAAATATGATGTCCTGATGGCTGCCTCCTCTGCCATGCTTTCCCCACCATGATAAAATTTCCTCTCAAGACTTTTAGCTGACATAAGCATTTTCCTTCCATAGTTACCTGTAGTTGGGTGTTTTGTTTAAGCAATGTGAATGTAACTGCTACAGTGTAGGTTTGTTAATGAAGCTGCACTGGAATTATTCCAGTGCAAACATACATTTTCAGGGAGACTGTTCTGACATGGATTTGTAGGAACAGACATGTGTTATATTGCCCATTAAATGTAAGACTCATTCATCAATCAACTTGACAGCTAACATTTCTTAGGATGAGCAAGGACCTGAATCCAGAGATCTTTATTCTGCTGAGAGTGAAGCAGAATGGGTAGGAGGTATGTTTATCACCTGGAGTTGGCTTAGAGCTACTGCCCTAATCTCCTTCAGCTATTGGAAACACTGGCTGTGGTATAAGATGAGAATTGCTTTCTTATCAAGTCCAGGGGTTTACTTTCATTTTCATGAGGATTTTCTCTGTATACAAGTATTCCAAGATATTTGTGTACCAGTGTTTTGGACATGTAATTACTTTATTAAATTTGGAACTTAAAATGCTCTTCTTAAGCCAGGTGTGGTGGCACATGCCTTTAATTCCAGCACTTGAAAGGCAGAGGTAGGTGGATTACCATGAGTTCAAGGCCACCCTGATACTATATAGTGAATTCCAGGTCAGCCTGAGGTAGAGTAAGACCCTACCTTGAAAAACAAAACAAACAAACAAAAAAAGCTCATCTTAAGACAATTGTATGTAAAACAGACATAAATTACTGAATAGCTTTTTTTGTAGTATTGAGTAAACCTAAGACATCACACATAATAGGGAAGTGCACTACCACTAAGGTATATTCACAGTTCTCTTGTTATTAATTATCTTGAAATAGTCTTCCTAAATTGCCCAAGAATATCTTGAATTTACCTTAGGAGCACAGGTTGCCCATTGAACTTACTATTCTTCAGCCTTAGCTTCCAAAGTAGCTGGGATTATAGGCTTGTACTGCTCCTCCTACTTCATGGCAGCTTCTTTTTGATTTTCGCATGGGTAGTATGTGTGGTGGTATGTATGTGTCGACGTGCTCACAGGCATGCAGATGCCAGAGAATATTTGATTCCTCTATGTAGAGTGCATCTACATATGTCCTTGAGACAGTCTCTCTTTGAACATGGAGCTGTGGTTTTTGCCCCTGTGATTCTACTGTTTCTGTTCCCCACAGGACTGGGATTACAGACATTCATGACCATCCATCTATTTATGTGGATCCTGGGGAATTAATCTCAGGTGATTTTAAGTCCTCTCAGGCTCTCATGCTTGGGGCAAGCACTCTTACTCACTGAGCCATCTCCTCAGCCCCATGATTAGATTTTGAATAGCTTTTTGGAAAATTCACAATTCACATGATCCCTTCCAGGAATTACCACTAAATTTGAACAAGTGTTTTTATAGAGCTCATGAGTTGAACATCATTTTTCTATACATTTCTACCAGAGTATTCTTGGTATAGTATATAATGATGGTTGTGATCAAAGATAAGTTAACATTTTAGGATTCTTCCTATACCACTGAAACAGTACAGAGAAGAGGTTCAAAATCAACTAATCTGGCTCTGCATCTTAACCACTGTTTCTGTTATATATTGTTGTGTTAATGCTACATAATGAATAGTCTCACTCACATGTACACATGTATCCACACAGTACAATAGAAGCATTCATTTCTTGCATATCTGTGAATAAGCATTTGTTTGGCTGATCTGGACTGTTTCAGCAGAGCTTTCTCAGCTGGAGTCAGGAGAATGGTAAGGGCATGCTCTACTCATAGTGATGGCAGAAGCTTAAGAAGGCAAGACACACCATGTAAGTAAATTTCAAGCCCATTTATGTCATGACCAATTATTGGCCACAGCCAGGCATATGGCCAAGACTGATGTCAAGGGCTGGAGAGAAAGATGGGAATTACTAGAGAGACACATGGCAAATGTTGTGGCACAGAGAAATGAGAAGATGTGGGGCCAATAGTACCATCTGCTACAACCATCAGTGCAATATGTTAAATGGTTCTAGCATGTTAAATGATTCTTACTTGCTCTCAGAAGCTCAGTAGAATCTTCATTGGATATATTATGCCTACACACTCTGATAAAGAAATAATTTTTTTCTTCTTCTATAGGCAACAGATTGCAAAACAATATTGTTGTCGTCTAGTCTCTCAATATAATGGGGCTGGCATGTCACAATATCTTAGTTCTCATTGTAACATCTTGGGGTACTTTTGCCTACAGTAAGAGAATTTACAGCTAATGATAGTATAAATAGGGAAAATCAGTTGTTTTACACAAGAAGAAATGAAAAGTGGCTCCATATGTGGCATGATGGTTCAATAAAGTCTTCAAATATCCAGAAAGTTTCCATCATTCTATTCCATGACTATCACCATGCTGGCTTGAGTCCATGAGGTGGCTGCTACAGTTGCAAATAGCACAACATCCTATGTCCATATTCAAGGTCAAAAGAAAAGTGAAAGAACTATATATCAGACAGTATGTCTTGCCAGGCATAGTGGCGCACGCCTTTAATCCCAGCACTTGGGAGGCTGAGGTAAGAGGATTAGTGAGAGTTCAAGGCCAGCCTGAGACTACATAGTAAATTCCAGTTCAGCCTAGGCTAAAGCAAGAACCTACCTTGAAAAGCCAAAACCAAACCAAACAAATCAAAACAGTGAGTATATCTTGTATAAATACCTTTGCCCCTATATAAAGACAAAAGACCTTTTGGAGAAGTTTGTGGCTGACTTCCTTTTCTATCTAGCTAATTGGAATTGTGTCACATGAACACCTGCAGCTAAAAATAGAGGATTCGCTTATTTTAGTGTTTACCTCCCTAATAGGAAGAGTCAAAGTTCACCAATTGACATCATCTACCATCCTTTTTTCACTATTCTAAGTGATCATTTCAGGGCCATATACTCCTAACTTTAGCCTCACCTAACAGGTTTGCAAATTTCAATGTAAATTGTAGAGTAGAAGATTAACCTCCCCTGGGGGAGGCTTATATATTAGGTATATTTTTTCATTATTTCAGAATTTCATCTTTCACTATTTTGTCTGGAATTTGTTTATTATTCCAGTAGCTGTAGTATAAGTACAATGAGGAACCCATGTAATTATTTTTAAATAACTGAAACAATATGAAAGCAATCTAGAGCCATTATTTGAAAAATGAGCACTTCTTAGGATACTCAATCAGATTGAAATCTATGTGGCTCAATCATTGGAATATCAGCAAGCTATTGTGGAGCTTCCCAAATAGCAAACACTGAAAAGAAAACTTCAGCTTTAACTAGTAGCTAATGTACCCATAAGCAAAAGCTTCTTGGAAAATTCTCACTAATGTAATTGAAATCTATTTCCATTGACTTGTGGAAAGAAGATTGATTTTCTCATTTCTTTTTTAAATAAACACTGATAACTAAACCCTGAAAAAAATGTTGTTTACATGCAGTGTCTTTTCCCTAGTGTCCCATCAAATTAAAATTACTCAACTTTCCAAATTCAGACACATATATTTCTTGTCAGAACACACAACTTAGGGGCAATAGCATAACCTGTAAGTTAGAGTGAATAAGAGAAAGTTCAGAACCACATTCCAGGAGACCACAAATTAAAATATATATTGTCCTGTTCTCTATAAATGCATTCTTAATATATTAAGAATCAAAATGAAAAGGCCCAAGAAGCAAATAAAACATATTTTATTTTATTTAGGAGTTCAAATTCATGGTCAATTCCAAATTTCTATGTACTATTTTTACTATATAAAAGAAACCAATCTCTGTCCTTAACATACACAAGTATGTGAAAACTTACCATCTCTCCATTGAGTCTGTTAATTTATAGCATTAACATGTACAGAGAAACAAACACGTAAAACTGGGGAAAGCTGGATAACAACAGTAGATTTTTATTAGTGATAATGGTCTGATTATTATATATGATAATCTTGCAAAGCTTTACCATTAGAGAAATAGACACATCTTACAGGAGATCTCCAGGGTTTCTTCTACCTTTATATAAATGTAGAATTATCTAAATAAAAAGGATCGTGTGGTAAGTCAAGTACTAGGTTATCTCATATCTAAAATCACAGAATTAATATAAGAGCTGAAATCATCCTTGAAACACTATTTCTCACATCATATTCCTCAGAAAATAGTCACATGATACTCTTTATTTAAAAAAAATGACTAGAGAGATTGCTTAACAGTTAAGGCACTTGCCTGAAAATCCTAAGGACTCAGGTTTGATTCCTCAGTACTCACATAAGCCAGATGCACAGATGCACAAGGTGGCGCCCCAGTCTTGAGTTTGCTTACAGTGGCTAGAGGTCCTGGTGCTCCCATTCACTCTCTAGCTACCTCTTTCACTCTCTCTCTTTCTCAAATAAATAAATAAAATGTTTAAAAAAGCAAACAGTACAGGGTAGTTTGTGATCAAATTTTCTCCTGGAGATTAACGATGTTCATGAGTATAATAAAACTTCTAGGCCTGGATAGTGTAGTGGTCAAGGCACTTGCTTACAAAGCCAAAGGACCCAGGTTCAATTTCCAGAATTGTGCCAGAAGCACAAGATGGCACATGTATCTGGAGTTCGTTTACCACAGCTGTAGACTCAAGTGCATACACTCATGCTCTCGTTCTCTCTCTTCTGCTTTGTTTCTCTCTGTCAAATAAATAAATAAAAATTAAAAAAATTCTGAAGCATTTGCACATTAATTATCCATAGCTATAATAATATATGGTTACATATGATGAGCCTAAATAATTTACTGAAAAGAAAACTAATAAATTAAATTTTAAAAAATTAATTAATTAAAAAAGGAATAATAAATAAATAAAAAAAATATATGGTTACAGGTACCCACAAAATCATTACTACTTAAAATAATAAATACTTGTCTAGCAGGGTGGATGATTGGCATATTTAATTTGGCTTAGCTAGAGTAATTTGTTTGCTCATGTGACTTATATTTGTTGTCAAGATAGTCCCACCTTGAATCAAAAGGACTGGCCTTGTTAATTAATTGGACTTTTCAGATTATCATATTTTGCTATATTCTGGGAATAGTGGTAATCAAAGTAGTCACAATTCTAACTATCTGAAGAGAAAGATGCAATATCAAATAATTACAAACCAAACATGCAAATATATGCTATAAAAAGTACTATATAATCAAAAGATGCACATGAGCATAAGGACATGTAAAATAAGGACCTGACCTTGCTTAAGAGTGAAATTGGTATAAGGAGATGCAATGTCTTGACTATCATCTTGATAGGATTGAGATCATGCTAGAAGATAAACCTCTGGGTGTATCCATGAGGGTATTTCCAGAGAGGTATGAATTGCTAAGACCCACCCTGAATGTGGTCAGCACCATTCCATAGGCAAGATTCCCAGACAAAATAA
Organism: Jaculus jaculus; assembly: GCF_020740685.1. Lineage (NCBI taxonomy): Eukaryota > Metazoa > Chordata > Mammalia > Rodentia > Dipodidae > Jaculus > Jaculus jaculus. The sequence goes on from NC_059125.1 coordinate 10,097,332, forward strand.
AAAAGGGGAAAGGGGAAAAGTTAGCTCAGCATTATCATTCATGTCTCTCTGCTTCCTGACTGCAGGCATAAAATGTTCAGCTGTCTCATGCTCCTGCCACCATATTATCCTACCATAATGGATTATGGTCCCTCAAATTATATGTCAAAATAAACTTTCTTCTTAAGTTACTTTTTTACTTGTGCTGGAGACCAAGCCCAGGGTCTCGTGTTTGCTATTAAGTCACTTTTTGTCCTGTTTTTTGCCACAACAATGAGAAAAGTAAGTAATACAGGACATTTTTCAGTAGAAATGACATTTGAGCTGATGTCTGAAGAAGGATGATTAGGCATTAACCAAGAGAAGACTTAAATGTATTCCTAAATAAAAGGATAAACAGAAGAGCATCCATCCACAAAAGGCATTGTACAGGGCTGCTAATTGGGAGTTACCAGGAAAGGTCTGAGGCAATCACAGCTGTTGTTGTAGATGGAATGGAAATGTATGTCCTCCATAGATTCAGATATTTTTCGATTGAGCTTCAGGCTAGGTCTTCAGCAGGTGGAACCCTTCAGGACCAGGTGTGTCATTGGAGCTGGATCTTAAGTCCAGCCCTACTAGGTGTTGAGAGACAGCTTAAGCTCTAAATGTTTGTACTTGCTGGCATTTTTTTCTCTCTGCTGTGGATATATGGACTAAGCCAGCTTCTTCTGCCATGATGAAGCTTCCCCTGGAATATATAAGCCTGAAATAAATCCTCTCCTCCCATAAACTACTTCTGGTTGGATGTTTGTCCCAGCAACAAGAAGGCAGCTGCAACAGTTGTCTAGTAACAACAGGTACAGGTACAGGAAAAAAGTTAGGTAAGATAGTATCTTCTAAAGGTTCAGAGGAGTGGTAACTGACTGGAAAATATAAGACTTCTTCCCCTTGGCTTGCTAGCCACATAGTCAAAAAACAAAAAAACAAAAAAAAAAACTGACATTGTAGTACTTGGGCCTGTAGGAAATAAAACACTTCCATTCAACCCCATCGGTTCTTACTCCTAGGAGTCTTGGGGTGACCTGCCATAGAAGAAAAGGAAAGAAAATGGAAAAATTATCCATGGATTCTCAGAGCTGTAAGCTATTTGCCACCTTCAAGATCAAGAGTCTTGATGTCTTGGAGGGAATGCTGACCTAGTACTGAAAACCTAGTGAAGTCTATGGTTGGGAAAGTCAGAGGCCCTAGGGAAGCTACTACTGTTGTTTGGTCAGAGAAGCTTCTTTTGTGCAGACAGCAGTGACTACTGGGACACCCAAAAGTTGTCAAACTGCTGAGAACTGTGGAGTGCTCAGTACTAAATGAGACATTACTACCATGCCCTCCAAGGCTCAGGGAACATAGAAGAATAGGGAGCAAAAAGAATGTAAGAGGTAGTGGATGGAGAAGTTAGTTGAAACACTGTCTTTCAGACTGTTATACTTACAACTTCATTACCTGTACCAGACCTATTCATTATTGGGCCCATCAATGTTTTGTCATGGATAATGAAGGAGGGAAAAATTTAAAAAATCAAAGAGCAAGAGAGACTAGTTAAAATAAGAAGATGGTGACATCAAAATAAAAGAGAGACTGATTGAGAGGAGGCGGGGATATGATGGAGAATGGAGTTTCAAAAGGGAAAGTGGGGGGGCATTACCATGGGATATTGTTTATAATCATGGAAGTTGTTAATAAAAAAAACTTTAAAAAAAGAGGTTCATTGGAAGGGAGATGATGGGGAGAAGTTAATGTGAGGGATTTTGATCAAGTTACATGATAGAAACTGTCAATGAAAAAAAGAGTCTTGTTGCTTGGCATAAGGGAGGCATTCTGGACTTCCTTAGTGCCCTCATGAGAATTCTCCTCTCCAAGTGCTCTGAGTTTTAGCCTGAATATCTGCTTTACCAGAGATGTAATAGTCATCAGTCCGCAAAAGGCTTGTTCCCCAGACTCTATTAACTCAATGATTCTGTATGTGCTCCTATGAGCATCCCATGGTGTCAGGCTGAAGTGAGCTGAGCCCACATTCTTGTTTGGTTTTCTTTCTGGCTTAACCTATTTTCCTTCACTCTCTTTTTCCAAAGAGCTCCCTTCACCTCAGTAAACCACACATGCACTGAAATCTCTAAGTGAAGCTCAGCTTTTACAGAACTGGATCTGAGGTAATGGCCAACCTGTAAGATAACTTTAAAAAAATGAATTAACTATCTAGTAAAAGGTATCTGTTCTGCCTTTCAGATGCTTAAAATGGCATAAAAATGTATTTGCCAAAAAATAGTTCTGTCTACTGATTAAGTCCACCTAGATAGCTTGTATCAGGTAGTTACTAAATTGTAATTCCTGAAACTCTAGAAAGGTTATATCAAACTTCCAGAATCAAGTTTCACAAGACATTTCCTAAAGATCAGAGGTCAGAAAGCTATATATAGCCCATTAGTAAAATGTATCCTATATCTATTTTTTTTCAACCTATGAGCTAGGAAATTGAAATAAATTAAATTTTAATATAAATACACGTGGCATGTGAAAATATATAAAATTTAAATTTCTACATCTATAAATATAGTTCCTTATTTTATTGTGACGTTGGGGATTGAACCTATAACCTTGGGAGTGCTACATAAGTGCTTTACTCCTCAGTCCTAAATGCAGTTTTCTGGAAAGCTGTCCATGTCTGTTTACATTTGGTTTGTTGCTGCTTTTGAGCTTTAGCAGTTGAATGGTTAGTTGCCATAGAGATTGAGTGGCCTGTGTGACCTAATATATAGACACGATCTGTCTTTGTAGGAAAAGCTTGTCAACTCCTGCTATAGAGGAATGAGGGGCAAGGAACCTGTACTCTGTGATGAAACTCATTCTGTTCAGAGTTTCCAATTGTGACAAGACTTCTCTGGAACTAACAAGTTTGAACTGGGCAGAAAACAAAGAACTTTTTATAGGCATAGCTAATGGGTTGAGGCCACTGAGTCATAGATAAAAACCCATAGTAAGAAGCAAGGACACTGTAGCCTGGAAAGACCCTCGGGTAATTTTCATCACTAAGAGGAAGAAAGAGACTGACTTGCAGCAGAAGAAAGGACTTGGTGAGGAGGGGATAATGGAGTGGACCAGCAAGGAACTCATAAAGCTAAAATAAGTGAAAATCAGTAAAATTGCCTTTTGATGCTGTCTAAGCCCCAGGAGCCCTATTGAAGCAGCCCAAATGGATTGAATTCCTGCTGGGGGCGAGGCTTGCTATTGATCGCACAGACCTATCCAGCAATCCTGCCTATTAGCAGGTATGATTACTGTCCAAGAAATCCTGCCTGAAAGCAGGCTTCTATACTTTTCTGATGACTCGAGAGAGAGAGAGCATACTAGGCAGGGTGAAGTTAGCAGGACAGATTCTTGTGTCACAAACTCATAAGCAAAGAGTGTGTGAAGGTGAGCAGGAATGTAAAGTCAACTCATATGTGATTGATACAGGGAAAAAGATTTGCTTGTGTATTTCCACTCAATTATGAGCACTGATTTATGGATGAGGAAAACAAGGCTTGGATAATGTGATGGTTAATCTCGATTGCCATTGTGACAAGATCTAGAATCACCTAGGAGCTAAACCAGGCATTTCTACAAGAGAGTTTCTAGATTAGGTTAACCCAGGTAGAAAAAAAAAAACCACCCTATCTGTGTGTGGCACAGTTCCTGGACTTCATATAAAGGAAAATAAATAAATAATAATAATAAATAATTTTCTTTCCTGACTGCCGGTACAATGTGACCAGCTGCCTCCTGTTCACTGCCATGATGGGCTGTGTTCTCAAACTGTGAGCCAAGCTGGACTCTTCCTTAAGTTGTTTTCATAAGTTATCTTATCACAGCAATGAGAAAAATAATTAATTCAGACAGTTTTTCAAATGTTTATGCTGAGGCTGGGATGAGGGCTCAGTGGTTAAAAGCTCTTGTTTGGATTATACTAAGTGACGTAACCCAGGCCCAGAAAGCCCAATGTCACATGTTCTCTCTCATATGTGGACCCTAGCTACAAATGTATAGACGTGTGTGAGCTGGAATCAAAAATCAGTAGCAGAGGCTTATAAGCAAGAAAAAGGCTATAAGGGAGGAAGAAGAGGGAAGGTCTTAAAAGGACGGTATTGTATATATGTAAGTAGAAGAACAGATTACAGGGAGGGGAAAGGCCTAACTGAGGTCAGGGGAAGATATTATATAAACAAAGGGTGGGGGAGGGTCAATATGAATAAGACATGTGAAAAAATCTCCTTTCTTGAATAATGGCACATCCAGAAGCCATAGATTGTTATTAGAAAATTTTCAGTGCCAGCAATGGGATACCGTCCAGTGAGTTTTTGGCCAGGGAGTTCCCTGTTGCCACCAAAGTATTACAGGCTATTGCCAAGGGCCTTGGCTTCCCATGAGAAAGAGATGGTAAGACCCTATTGCTGAAGACCTCATATGCCTGAGTGGCAAAGTCACTGAGATATCATGCTGGTGCTGAGCAGAAAACCTTCTCCCTGTAGCCCAGACAACTGAAAGGTGGAAAAAGCTGCACTGTATGCAGTCTTATGGGAGACAGAAGTCATCAGTGGTGAAAACAGTGGACACTGGAAGACTTAAGTTTGGCCAAACAGGCCAAATGACTGAACGAGGGCAATAGTGCCATGTCTTCTCTGGGGGAAACCAACTGCTCTCTAATTGGACTGAAGGCCTGCTTGTGGGAGGGAATACGTGCTTTGTACTGAAAATCTAATCAAAAGCCTATGTCAGGGGAGGTCATGAGCTTTAGGGGTATAAAGCCTGCTCTTGTCTGGATAAATGCATATATAATTCTCACCAAATTGCCCTGAAATCACTACGCTTAATGTTCATACTCATATATTAATGCTACTCTCACTTCTGCTTAAAGAAGCCCCGCTTTTCAGATGGCCGATAACCACTGGGATGACCCAAAATGAAACATAGTTCTAAGAAGAAGGGAAGGAGGAGTGCTCAGCACTGAAACATCTCTATCACACCCTCCAAGGTTCAGGGTCCATTGCGGAAGAGGTGGCAGAAAGACTATAAGAGCCAAAGGAAGGGTACCACTCCTTTCATGCAACTGTCCCAACAGAAATTGGCCTCAATATCCAAAACCTCACAGTGCCTAGCAATACCCACAAGACCCTCATAATATGCGAGAAAAATGATGACATCAAATTAAAAGAGAGACTAATGGAGAGAGGTGGGGATATGACGAAGAGCAGGGTTGTAAAGGGGAAATTGGGGGAGGGAAAGGAAATACCACAGTTTGTTGTCTGTAAGTATAAGTTGTCAATAAAATATATATATATATATATATATTTATTTATATATATATATTATATATATATATATATATATATATATATATATATATATATATATATGACACAACAACAAAACCCTCTTGTTAGTAAAGCCTCCTGGCTCAGGTTCAATTCCCAAACTATCCATGTTAGCAAGATGCAAAAAGTGGCACACATGTCTGGTGTTAATTTGAAGTGGCAAGAAACCATGGTGTGCATACACACACACACACACACACACACACACACCCCACATGTAAATAAAATTTAAATGTCACTGCAGGATCACAGAGTAAGTACAAGCAGCTTGAAAGTAACAATGTTAGCAAGCCAGGCATCATGAGGCGAGAAAAAAGGTGAGAAAGGTCAGGGAAGGGAGGGAGGGTCTTAGGTTCTGTTGATTCAGAAAAGGTACTATGCTGAGCCCGAGGCTGAGGGCAAGCACACTGAACAGGTTGGAGACAATGGAAACAGCTCAATCTCTAAGTACATGAGAACATAGACTTTCCAGCAGTGTTCTGTGTTTTTAGAAAAGGAAAGACTGTTTTCATACACAAGGATTAAAAATACAGGGCCTAGATCCAGACATATTACCTCAGACTGTGTGAACTTGGTCAAATCACTTCTTATCCTCTTTTGGATTCAGATAAGGGGCTAACGATGGTGCTTCTCCCAATAGGTTTTCTATGCAGACAAGAAAAAGTGTTTAGTATGAAAAACAATTACGCAGTACTCCGTGAATATGTGCAATGTTATGTTTTATCTACCAGTAAAATTTAAGCATTTAAAAAAGTAGTTTAATATTTGTAAAATACAAACAAATCTTTACTAAATAAAGGAGATGTGGACATTATTAGTAATTTGCTTGTGAAAATTGACATATCAGCTCTTCAGAAAAAAAAAAACACGTTATTTTAAGGAATGTTGTCTTTTGACTCCTGTGATATAAATACTTCTATCATGGCAAGTTTTAAGTTGGCCACATAGCATTACTGAATTCAAACTTAGTAAGTATGAGACATGAGCAGTGGCATACTATGTGATATTTTCCCCATGAAAAGCAATAGATCTTGAGATCATAATCTTATATTGTAATAAAATAAGGAGTAATGTTTAATTTTACTTTTTAAAAATAACTTCATTTAATTGTGAGTTTATATAATTTAAATTTTTGGCGGGGGGTTCGAGGCCGGATCTTACTCTAGCTCAGGCTGACCTGGAATTCACTATGTAGTCTCAGAGTGGCCTTGAACTCACTGTGATCCTCCTATCTCTGCCTCCCAAGTGCTGGGATTAAAGGCGTGCGCCACCACGCCGGGCTTAATTATTATTTAATACAACACATGTATAACAACTCTAAATTCCTGAAATTTTTGCAATTATCCCTTTCAAGCTGGTATAATATACTTTGGAGGTATCAGTCCTATTTTATTGGCAAAGGAAAGAGCTATAGGAAGAGTCCAATATGGTTCATTTTCTGTGTCAACTTGACAGGACCACAGGGTGCCCAGGTATTTGATTAAACATTATTCTGGAGTTTTATATGTTTTTTTGTGTGTGTCAGGGATAAATATTTAAGTCAGATAACTAAGTAAGGCAGAGTGTGCTTCCTAACATAAATGGAACAAACGACTACTCATACCTTGAATAAGGCAGACTTTCTCCTGCCTGAATGCCTTCAAATGGAGACACCGGGGTATTTTTTTCTGCCTTTGAACTTGAATTGGAATAGTGGTCCTTCACAGATCTCAGGCTTGCTGGCCTTTTTGAGTGTCTAAGCTATACAAATGACCCTAGAGGGTTTTATGATTTGTTAGCTTTCATAATCACAGAAGTCAATCTGAGCAAATGTTCCTTATAATCAATCTTTTCTCTCCCTCTCTCTCTCTCTCTCTCTCTCTCTCTCTCTCTCTCTCTCTCTCTCTCTCTCCCCACATAAAGTGTGTGTATGTATCCTGTGTCCCCCCTATGTGTCTTATCCACTCTGTTTCTCTGGAGAATCCTGACTAATGAATTTCTAGGTGGAAGAGAAAAGCCCTGTGTCCCAGTAGATGTAAGCATTTGCTTAAATCTCTGTATGTCTCTCTTCCCTTCCCCTCTTACTCTTATAATGATAAAGTCTTTAGATTTAAGGCCCAGGTGAATCTATTGTGGTCACAACTAGTCATATCTGCCAAGATTCTTTTGTGCAATAAAGTCACATCCTGAGGATCCAGATAGGTATGAATTGAGAGGTAAGCCAATTTGTCAGAGTGCAGTATGTATATGTGTGACTCAGCAATACTATATCTGGCAGTAAATCCTGAGAGAAATACTATGAAAATGTTGAAAGGCATAGCTATGTATGTACTATTTGCAGTAATATACACAATTGTAAAGCATTTAAGATAAATGTTTAATAATAAGTTATTGATATTATACAGTATGTCTATTTTGTATGTGTATTATAAACGCATATATACTAGCAACTAAGATATACAACTTTTAAAAACTATGGGAGTACCTGCTACTAATTCTTCATAGACTTATGTCTCTTGGTGGCTGCAGAGTTGTTCCCTGCTCCACACTGGCAACATCTGGAAAACATCCCAAACTGTACATATGCTCCTTCAGTTCCCCTCTGAAAGAGGGTGACTATATGGAAGCCTTTCTCTATTGTGGAACAAAAGAGTCACATTGGATTATGTTGCAGGACAACTGAAAACAATGAGGACTTAGTTTGAGAATGTAAGTAATGTTTTATCAACATAAGTATAATATGATTATAATGATTAACAGAGAGTGTTGCCATCCTCCCCCCTTTTCCCTTGCACTGTTCCTCGAGGGTCCTCATGATATGGAGTCCTTGCCCAGGAGAGTATGGTACAGTATGACTAGAAGCTGTGCTTGAGCAAAGCAAGTTGAACTGTAAATTTATTCTGGAAAATCCCTCTAGCCTTACCATTTCTCCACTACATGTCCCCCATCTCATCATGTTTTAGACATGCAGTAAGTTGCTTTCTAATAAATAATGAACAAGTAAACTTATGAATTTGACTTAGTAAACAAAGGTTTATTTTAGATTTGCAGGAGAACTATCAACTTCATGAAGCTAAGGCAATTATAAAACACTTGTGAGGAATATAGTCCCCTATTCTATTGGTAAGGGGCTCAGCAATGTGACTTACGTTGTGTTAAAGTTTGCATATGAAACATCCCTTCCAGAATGATGCTTTGAACACGTGCTTCCCAGTCATTGATAGTATTTTGGGAAACTGCAGAAGCTTTGTAAGATGGGTCCTAGCCAAAGGAAGTAAGTCACTAGGGTGTGCCTCTGAATTTATATCAGGTCTGATTGTCCTCATCCTATCTCTTGGCTACCATTCTTCCTGTCATAATAAATTGAACCCTCTGAAATCATAGCTAAAGCAACCCCTTTTTAAGTTTATAGCAGGTATTTTGAAGTAGTGGCAAGAAAAGTAATTAATGAAAAGAATAAAAGAAAAAGAAAAAATTGAAGAAGACAAAAAAAGTAATTAATACACTTAGCTAATGAGTTGTTAGCAAACATGAATCAAATAGTTTTTAAACATACTTGAGATCTGGTGTGCACAGAGTGCTGTCTATGGTGACTATAGAGATAAAATATAAATATAAAAGTAAAATAATCTATGAAATAATGCATATTAGGCAGATAACCTTTCATAGGCATGTATAATTTGCATTTTATATTCCCATTTGTTAATAAAGATAAGATTTCCTAGATTTGCAAGGAAATTTGTAGCACAAGAAGGCACAGAAAGAAAAGTAAATTTATTTTAAATCTTCATTAATGGTCTTGGAGAGAGAATGAAGTGCAAGCTCATTAAATTTTCCACTGATACCCAATTACAAAGTTTACTCATACTAGGAAAGCCAGTAAAAGTATAGAAACAGATATATAGAGTATGGGTTGATGGGATCAAGAATAAAATGGTGATTTAACCTGTTTAATGACAAGGTAATATAGTTGCAGGAATAAAACAACTATTACAACAACATATTAGGCAGATAGTATGGACAAAGAGAACTCAAAATTTCAGAATAAGTATAGGTAAATATTCAATGTGACATAAACAGGTTATAGTCCATGCTAGACATAAGGTCACAGAATCATTATTTAAATTTCAAAAATGGAATATATTTAGTCAAAACCATGATCATGTAGCAGATAAGTACATGGGGACCTGTCAGCAGATAGCTTAATTTCCTATCTTGGTTTTGACATTTACTTATACTAGTTAATCTATTTCTAGACACTTCCTCTTTGTGTATTGTTTTATTTTAATTTTCATTTATGAGAGAGAGAGAGAGAGAAAGAAAGAGAGAGAAAGAGAGGGAGAGAGAAATGGGCATGCTAGGGCCTCTAGCCACTGCAAGCAAACTCCAGATGCATGCACAACCATGTGGCTGTCATGTGCTCTGGGGAGTCAAACCTGGGTCCTTAGGCTCCACAAGCAAGCACCTTAACCACAAAGCCACCTGTCCAGCCATTGTTTTATTTTTCACAAGTATCCTAATTTGTACTTTAAAAATTAATTTGATTTTCTTTTTCTGATATTTTTATTCATGTAAATAATGAATTTTGATCTTATCCTCACCCCAATTACCTTATCATACCTCATACATTGTATCCCCAGGCTGCCTATGAATTCATGATCCTCATACCTCAGCGTCCTGAATGCTCAGATTATAGGCATGAGCCACCAGTCCTGGCTTTATTTCCTTTATGTATGGAATATATACAGTCATTTTCTTGTTCACAGAAATAAAGAACATAATCCTACTGGAGAGCCTAAAACACAGCCTGGGGCTGGAGAGATGGCTTAGCTGTTAAGGCATTTGTCTACGAAGCCAAGGACCCAGGTTCAATTCCCCAGGACCCATGTAAGCCAGATACAAAAGGTGGTGCATGTGTCTGGAGTTCATTTGTAGTGGCTGGAGGCCCTGGTGAGCCCATTTTCTCTCTCACTCTGTCTGTCTTCTAGCTCTCACACTCTTTCTCTCTATCTCTCTGCTTGCAAATAAATAAACAAAATTTAAATAATTTTTTTAAAAAAGCCTGGCACTGAGGATCCATGTGTGAGTAGTTCTAATTACTATGACTTCCGTTGCTGCTTCAATAGCTCCTAGTGGTCCTGACTGCTCGTCATTCTGTCTGAGTTTCATCCAACATGGAGACATCACCTTGGTTATAGTGATCAAAACACCTTGACACATACTCTGGACAGATACACTATGTTCTCAAGTTGTAAAAACATCTTTACCTAGTCCCAAAGGTCATAAACCTGTGTAAACCATATGTCTTTAATTAAAAATTTGACTTTTCAAAATAGTTCATTTTTATTTATGTATTTGAGAAAAAAATAGGCAGACAGAGAAAAAGAGAGAAAGAATGGGTGTGTTTGGGCCTTAGTCACTACAAACAAATTCAAGATGCTTGTACCAGCTTGTGCATCTGACTTACATGGGTTAATCAGTTTTGTTTTCATTTTGATTTTCCAGAATATTGCATTAAAATATTTGAGTATTGTGCCTAAGACAAAGACCTCACATAAAAATAGCAAAATACAACAAAATACAAATGTATACATTAATTGCATTATATATATATACATATATATATATATGTATATATATATATATGTATATATCTCCATGTATATACTTTACATATATGCATATATATTTCTCTATAGAAATACTAGTATATACACATATACCTTTTCTTCATTTACACCAAATAACTAGCATTAACTAGTCCATACTTCACTTTTTCACTTAGTAATATAGTTTTGTCTTTTATATAAAAAATACAAATCTACTTTATTCTTTTTAAAATATTATTTTAGCTGTACATATTTGTTGTGTAAACATAGTAATAGTATGTTACATATATGCAATGTATAGTGATCAAATCCAGGTAGTTAGCATGTCTAAAGCCTTAATTTTTCTTAATGTTTTGGTTAACATGTAATAACTATATATTTATGGGACAGCATGAAATATTCATAGACATATAAAATGTGCACTGATGAAATCAAGATGATTAACAATTCATCTCCTTTTATTGCTTTTTGTTCAAAGACCTCCAGTTATTCATAATCATCCATACCCTTTCACAGGATAGGTGCATTTTCTATAGATAGACTCTGAAATGTTCCACCTATTAGTAATGAAAAGAAATGGTGCTGTAAACATCCTTCTACTTCCTCATAATAAAGTAAATGAGGGGATAAAATGCATGCAATAAAATTTCTGGATTAAAGAGTCTATATAATTCCATATTTGATATACATTATCAAGTTGCTTGCAAAAAAGTCCTCTTTATACTTCTCCTAACAAGGTATGAAAATGCATTTCTCCACATTCTCAAAATAGCAGCTGTTAAAAAACTTTAAAAATTTTTCTTGACAATGCATGAAAATATTCATTTGATTTGCATTTGTTGAATTTCAACCAGGTTTAAGCCTGTTTACTCATGTTCATTGGCTATAATTTATTTTCTAGAAATTATCTGTTCATATAATTTCCCCATTTCCATTGATTGTGTTGTGTATTTTTTTTCTTATTAATTGGAATAGACACTTCGAAACTAGTGCCGTAATGTAAATGATACAAACATATTTCCCATCCCATCATTTTTGGTAAGAATCTCATGTAGAACTGTGAGGGGGAGATGTCAGCAAACTTATTAACATTTTATACAGTCTAACTGTTATATATCTTTTTCTCTGATCCAATAACAAGTTTTTAAGTAAAAGTAATGCAGTATTTTTGCCCCAAAGCATTTACTTAAAAAAACATAAACAAGTTTATAAAATAAAATGTTAAAATGCTAACATGCTGTAGCAGTCAGCCTCACGTTACTCTGATGAACCTCTAGACCAGGCATACTTTATAGGAGGAATGACATTTATTTGAAACTTGATTACAGATCCAGTGGAAATTCCCTAGTGGTGAAATGATAAAATCCACCACCAAAAGCAAGAGTGAAAAATCATCAGCCAAACTGCAGGGAACCCAAGCAGAACTCAGGTATTTTGTATAGGTTTAGCTGAAAATTCCAGTTCCTCTCCCAAACACTTTAGGGTTGGATTTAGGATCCACCCATGCCTGGCTGGAGATCTAAATTAAAGGGTTTAATAAAATTCCTGAATTGATTGAGGGGAGGTGGCACCCATTCAAACTACCACACATGCCTAAGCTGAGCATGGTCTGTAATCTCAGAACTCACCAGACTTAAGTAGGCAGATTGGTATGAGTTGGAGGCAAGCGTGGGCTACAGAGTTAGTTCTAGGTAAGTCTGGATTACAGTGAATTTTTTTCCTCATTAAAAAAAAAAAGCATGGGAAGATGGCTTAGCAGTTAAGGCATTTGCCTGCGAAGCCTAAGGACCCATGTTCAACTCTCCAGATCCACCTTAGCCAGACACACAAAGGTGAGGCAAACCACAAGGTCTCACATGCTCGCTAGGTGGTGTGAGCATCTGGAGTTTGATTACAGTGGCTGATGGCCTGGTGAGGCAATTCTCTCACTCTGTCTCTAAAATAAAAATAATTATAAAACCAAATAAACAAATAATACCTTCCCACTTCTACTTCCTGTCGTAAGATGCAATTATTAGTTGTTCCCTTGACATCAATTTGGAACATTCATATACCTATGCAGGAGGAAGTATATATTACTATACACACAATACTGTATAACATATATTAATATTACATCTAGTATAGCCTATAATGGGCAAAAGCATATAAATTTCTTTATATATGTTTCTTTTTCTTAAAATTGCATAAGAAATCCTGTCATTGAGAACTGTGAAGATACCATATTTTCCACCTTATTACCAACTTCACAAGTTAGAAGATGTTATGACTGCTCAGTTCTTATTATTTTTCTTTCCCCTGTTCCTTTAGACCTTGTGACCAAGAGTTTCCTTATTGATGGTGCTGTCAAAAGTCTCCTCAGACTCCACGATTTCACATATATTTTTGTTATCCTTTGTTATGCAATACCAATATTATTTACCTGACTTCTAATATTTCTTGTTTAACTTCAGAAATTGACACAAGCTTAGGAAATCTCATTATTTGTGAATGAGCATGAGTTATGGCTGTTTCAAGACATCAAAAACCCAATTGGTATTCTGCCAACTTCTTTATCAAATCTATCTCCAATAATCTTTTCATTACTCTTGGGAGCATATAAATCAGGGTGGCCGACATGTACTTTGCCTACCAAAAGGATCCTCTTCATATCCTCTCTGACTTCTCTTTCAGGGAACATCAAAACTGGAGAACCCTTTCTGAACTCCCCACTTAGTTGTCAGCACTCTGGAATTTAATGTGCTTTGGTTTGCATCTCATTACACTCATATTAGTCCTTCCTTTGCAACTCTTGGTAATTTTTTTGTTATTAATATTATTTTTATTGGAAAATCATAACTGCATACACTTGTGGGCACAATGTAATATTTTGATAAATATACACATACAATATAGGATGATTGAACCAAAATAATTAGCATACTTATTTCCTCACTTTTCTATTGCTTTTTTGAGTTATTTTAAATGTACTATCTTATTTTGAAATATACACATTTATTGAATACAACACCTCAAAATTCACTTTTCTTGTCTGTCTGAAATGAACTTTTTGATCAATACATACCTATTGTATCCTTCTTACTACCCACCCACCAGACTCTGGTAACCATCATTCCAACTGCTACTTCTATGGTTTCACCTATTTTAGTCTTCATGTTTAAGTGAGATTATACAGTATTTATCTTTCCATTCTTGGTTTATTTCACTTAACATGTTCTCTAGGCCCATCTATGTCATTGCTAATTATAACATATTCACTTTTTATTTTTTTTTCATTTTTTACTTTTATAACTTCACTTTAATTTTGTATTACATGTGAAATAAATGTCGTGTGTAGTTTTATGTGTTTTTCTTTTTTAAGAAGGGTCCCACTATAACCCAGCCTGGCTTCAAAGTCTTGGTGATTCTTTTATCTCAGCCTTCAGGGTGCTAGGATTATGTCAGGCCCTACTTGTAAGTTATTCTTGTTCATTATGGTGACTCATTTCCTGTACTATATCAAAGTTTATCTATTGTACTGTTATGGATTTGATTGCTTCTCCTTGTCAGATTTTATGGTTATTTTTATTTTTCATCTTGGTCCTGGGGATTAAACCTAGACCCTATGTGAATATTGAGCATGTATTCTGTTATTGACCTCCAGCCAGATATTCAGGCTCTGTTATTTTTTAAGTTTAGGACTCTAATATATGAACATATAATAATTTGGCCATGTTCCCTTACCTCTGTCCTTCTTTGTTCCCTCTCCTCTGTCCATATACTGAATACCCTCCTCTTTCAAGGTAGTTATTCCTATGTTTTGTTCCTCCATGTCAAAATGTTAATGGACTGAGAAACATATTGGCATTGTTGGATGTAATGAAAACCACTGTGGCTCTTGAGTGTTCTAGTAGGTCATTTTAGGAGGACTTAGCTCCAAAGTATGCCTATCTAACCTGTGGCTCTTACATTTTTTCATCCATTCTTCTACAATGTTCCTTGAGCCTTGGAGTGAGTGATAGAAATCTCCTTTAGTACTGAACTCTTGACACCCTCTTGTTTTCTACCTTAATGAGTTTTAAGTCTCCTCAGTGTCTACTTGTATTGGTTTAAATATGTGGCCCCATAGACTCAGCCCTGAATCTTGAGTCTCCAGTGGGAATAGTATATCACTGGGGGCAGATTTTGGAGTCCAGCCCTAAGATGTGTTGGGGAATCATGTCTTAATCCCATCCCTAAGGTTTGTGGAAAGCAGTTGGGAGCTCTGGCTGTTGCACTTGCTGGTGGTATTGTTTTCTAGCTGCTTGGTGGTTCTCTACTTGGATTTATGAAAGAGAGCCCATGTTTTGGAGGTTATACTGAAAAAAAAAATTACTCAGAAAAATGTTATGGAGTTTTACTGGCATGCAATAGTAATGATTTGAATATAAAGTGTCTCCAGACAGGCTCATATATGGAATGTCTGGTCACCAGGAAGTGATACTATTTTGGAAAGCTTGGTATTGCAGTTCCTTCTTGTTGCTGGGACAAATGCCTAACCATATACAGCTTATGGAAGGAAAAGGTTTATTTCAGGCTTAAAGATTCTAGTGGAAGCTGTATCATGGCAGAAGAAGCTAGATAACATCATTATACATCTGTAACAAGGAGAGAGAACAAACATCCAGAACTCAAGCTGGCTCTCCACAGAACTCTAAGGGCAGGATTCAAGATCTTTTCCCTGTGACATTCTACTCCAGAAGAACTCTGCCTGCTGAAGAATAAATATGAAGCTTTATCTTAAAAATACCAAAGGCTATGGAGACATTACATTCAAACTATGATATTCCACTCTTGGCCCCATAGATTCATGCCCATCTTAAAGTTCAAAATACACTCAGTCTAGCTTCAAGAGTCTGATATTCTTTACTAACCTTACCACTGATCAAAAGTCCAAACTTTCATCTGATATTCAAAACTGTCTCTTAACTGTGAGCCTTGTAAATGCAAAAACAAGTTATATACTTCCAACACATTATGACTCAGAATAAAGTTTCCCATTGACAAAAGAAGGCATAACAAGAAGATACTGGACTAATGCAAGATGAATAGCAAGCAGGCAAACATTGAACATCTGCAGTTACAAGTCCGACATCTATAACCACTGATGAAGTCTCTGAATTTCCAGTTACACACCTCCAGCTGAGCTGTTCTATCCTAATCTGGAAAGCTCTCCTTGGTAGCCATTCTACAGTACTGTTATATCCAAAATTCCATCATTTCTACAGTGCAAATCCTGGTTCATCTCTATAGCTCCCTACAATTGCATTACTGGGTCTCCATACAGGGATTTCAACCCTGCTTCACATTGGTGCATCTAAGTGGTTCTTAAAACTATATGACTTCATGACCTGCTTTCCTGTATTTTCTTGCTTGAAAAACCAATACCAGGTTGTCAACATAGCCAAATTTGTGAATCTGGGGAGGGGGGCAGGGGTGCAATAAAGCTCAACCATGAAAAGTAGGACACTCCTTCCGAATTCTTCCTTTAAGCACCTTCCTTGCAAAATAATTTGCATTCCTATGAACTTGAGCCTTCTATGGGTGGGTTTCACCCTCAGAACTTATCTTTTCAATTGTCCTAATGCAGAACAGTTGGTCCACCTTTAATGGTGGTAGTCTCTTCAACAATTGCAGTTTAAGTGACCTAAATCCAACCTTTGTGCCTATAACTTACAGCTTGCTTGGATTTTTTTTTATGATGAGTTGTGTATCATTCATATCTTTCTGTTCTGTACTTTAAATTCAACATTGCTCAAATTTTCGGGACATGGGCAGATGAACATGGGTAGACTTTTTGCCTGTAGCCGAGTTCCAAAGTTCACTATTTCCCCTTTGAAAGGTCATAAGCTAAGTCTTAGAAGTCTACAATTCTATCTTCATTTACCATTTTAAAAATCTCACTAGAATAGCCCAAAAAGCAATGATGAAAGCACTGCAAATCTTATCCAGTCCAATGTACCAAGTCCTTCCATATTTTTCTTGCAAATACATTTGAAAAATTCCCAAACCACATGGTCAGATTCATTGAAGCAACATTCCCACTTCTTTGGTACCAATTTTCCTATTGCAGTTTCCTTCTCATTGCTGGGACAAACACCTGACCAGAAGTTACCTTATGAGAACAAAAGCTTTATTTCAGGCTTACATGTTCCAGGTAAAGCTTTTTCATGGTTAAAGAAGCTGGCTCACTTCATCATACATCCATAGCAGACAGAAAGAGAACAAACAGCCAGAGCTCAAGGTGACTTTCTACATACCTCTTAGGAATGGACTCAAGATCTGCTACCAGTGACATACCTCATCCAGCAGGGCTTCACTTTTTGAAGCCTAAGTACTAAGCTTAATCTTAATCAAAAGACCTAAGACTATGGAGACATTATATTCCAACCACAACATTTGGTAATATTTAGTAAGTTGTGCCTAATTGGAGGAAGTAGGACATTAGATGGGTATGTTTTTGAAGAACATACCTGGTCTCTTGCCCCTTCTCTGCTTTCTATGTTTCATGTCTGCTGTGAGGTAAGTAGCCTCTGCTACATGTTGCCACCACTGTAATGTTCTGCCTTACAACACACTCAAAATGAGCAAAGCCAAGATCTATAAACAGAAACCTTAGAAACCATGAGCTGAAATAATTCTTAAATTGGTATATCAGTCTTTCATAGTGATGAATAAAGCACATGAATATAGCAGTTCTTACATGTTTACTTTCTTGTATTTCTGGACCTATTGAATCCTGGGAGACAACAAAATTCTGCAGAATTTATGCTTTTCCTTATTTTTCCCTGGGGAAATATTTAGAATTTATGTAAGTTGAGTATTTGGTTCATTTATCAGTCTATTGCTTCTACATTTTATGATGACCAATATCCATGTAGAAATACTTTTTTAGAATTTATGACACTCATTTTTACAAATGTATCCAAAACTATTCTGGAGACAAATTTTCTAATGAAAAAAATTTGTTCTCTCCACATTAATGTTATTGTAAAACATTTCATTGACTTAGTGGATCAGGAGTTGGCAAAGTTGTAGGCAGCCTAAAATGCAATGTGTGAAATTGCTATGCAAAAAGTAAATTGTTTCTTCTTTTCTTTACTCAATGTTTCTTTCCCTTCCCTCCCTCCCTCCCTCCCTCCCTCTCTTCCTTCCTTCCTTCCCTTCTTCCTTCATTCCTTCTTCCTCTCTTCCTGCCTTCCTTCTTCAAATCCCAAATGAATTCACAGAGAGCTAATAACATATAAACAGCAGAATAGTAAAAATATTGTATGAACCAAATATTTCCACAATGAAAAATCACAATTGATTTGGAGAAACCATATATATACATGACATGTATTACCACAAACTTAATTGTAGGTTGATTGACACATGGTGACAAATGAATATTAAAGAATGTTTAATTCATTCATTTTATTACCTGCATATCTCCAGAGGGAATATGGCAATGAAAGCAGAAACAGCTAATTAAATGTCTTCGTGAACTGGCAAGTAGCAGAAACTTGTTTACAAGCTTGGTATGCTGCATAATTAGATTGCAAATTTGAAGGATACAATTCCAATTAACAATGTTTTAACATTTTAATTTTTCCATATGAGGTTAAGCTATAGATGCATATCACTGGTAGAAAAGAAACGTGAGCCTTCTATTCGATTGATCTTTGCACTACTCATTATTTTTTCTTGATTATTATTAACATCATAATTCATATGGATACATCATGTGTTAGTAACCTCTTTACTCTTGTCCCTGCCCCATTGTGCTGGTGGCCCTCCTCAGTGGTGTTGCAGGTATTCCCTATGGGGTTATGGGTGGGTTATGCATTGGAGCAGCAGTCAGTTATTTGGGGGGTAGGGAATGCCTCTGGGCATGTTGTCTCAACCTGTGGCTTTCACAATCTTTTTGCCCCCTCTTCCGCAAAATTCCCAGAGCTGTGGTAGGTGAGTTTTCAGTATATTTCAGTGATGAGCTCTTAGCAGCATCTGGATCTTTGCTTTAGTAGGTGTTGAGATATTCTAAACTTTTTCATTTGGCAAACATGAAGTGAAATGACTCAGGTTTATAAAGAGATTTAACCCATTGCTTCAAAGTGTATCCAAAGATCTGAAAAAGAGACATTTATTGTCTAATCCTTAGCATGTGCCTATCCATTAGCCTCCAAATTCTGCATTCCCAGGTATATATGTAAGAGAAATGAGAATTCATATCTCTCAATCACATGGGTAAGGAAGTTCATAGCAGCTTCATTCACAAGAGCTGCAAATTAGAACTACCCAAATTTCCACTAGTAGTAGAATGGAAAAGATTTTGTGGCACCCACACTCAATGCATAGTGATGAAAAAGAAAAAAGAATTGCTGATGAATGCAGTAGTTTGAATAGATTCCACATATTATGATGAATAAAAGAAATCAGACATAGAGCTATATATGATGTTCAAAATTACTGATGGTGGTACGCACTTTTAATCCCAGAACTTGGGAGCGAGATGCAGGATGATTGCCATGAGTTTGAGGCCATGCTGAGACTACATCATGAATTCCAGGTCACCCTGGGCTAGAGCAAGACCCTGCCTCAAAAAAAAAATACTGATGATGGTGGAAGTTATAAAAATGTTTTTCACTATGAAGTGGATGTGGATATAGAAGTATTTTACAGAGGAAAGGCATGAAGAACCTCTTGGGGTAAAAAAAATAATGTTCTAGACCTTGATCTGGGTGATTGTATAGGTTCCCCCATTGCAAAACTTCCTTAAACAGTTCATTTATTATGCACAGCACATCATTAAATATATATGTTACTCTGAAGTCAAAAGCAATAAATAAATACATAAAGAAGGTTTTAAAGGGGGATTCCTTTCCTTATTTCTTTCTGTATCCCCAGAGAGACTGCTGGTGTGTAGTGACTCTCACAGATTTCATGTGGGCCTGCAATGATATCGTGGGCAGATGTCCACAGATAATGCTCATGGCTCCCAGCTCCCAGCTTCCCCTTTTCTTGTGTATATTCTGTATCCTCTTGAGTCTTTTTGGTCATTTGGGAGGCCATAATATATGTTGTCATGGGAGGGAGGGGAAAGGGCCCAGGGAAAAAGGATGAGTTTCATCAGCTTAGGGCCTGAGGGCACCCAGAGCAGAGATGAAAAATAAATTGTCCTGACAGAGCCAGGCTTCCTGCCAAACAGTTTCTGTAAAGGCTTTCCAGATATGGGAGTGGACACAGAATGGAAAGCAAGGAGTGAGGAAACAGGAGTACTTGACAGAGAGGACTTATCTCTCCATACAATCCCCTCTGGCTTCGTATGCCCATGCCTTGCTCTGCCCTCTTTTTCTGAATGCCTTGCTGATTCCATATTATTTTCTTGTTGATTAGGAATGTTCCCAATGATTAAATTAATGTTTCCTGGCTTCCTTTCTGTAGAACTTGCTAGTCCTCAAACATTTTATCTATTTAAATAGTGTTATCTATGAAAAATTGAAAAATAGTGATTATTAAAATGTATCCTCACATTCTCTTTATGAAATATAATTGCTGAAAATTTGATGCAAAACTCTTTATTTGTGACTCAAACTCTAAGAATTTTATGGCATGATTCTTTCTGTTATTTTTACCTCAAATGTGTGTTTTTTCAATGAAAAGGTGACTAAAAATACAGACTTGGAAAATACAAAAAATATTCTCTAATAACAGATATGTTAGTACTACAGCATAATATGACTTTTGGCCTGCCTATCTGTGACAGCTGGGAGAATAATTTATTCATATCTGCCATCATAGATCTCCTCTTCCATTTGTTTTGGGAGAGAGTGACTAACTGCTTGCTTAAAGTATTTTTTTCTTTTGAGTTTTGCATCTATAGCAGCTACTTTCTCATTGCTTGGACAAAACAGCCTACCAGAAGCAGATGATGGGAGAGAAGTATTTATTTTGGCTTACAGTTTTGAGGGAAAGTTTCTTCATGATGAGGAAAGCATGACACAAGAAGAAAGCTGGCTTAACTCACATTATCACATATCAATCAGCAGGAAGTGACAGTAAGAGTGAACTAGTATTAGCAAGTGGCCTGGACAAATGAGCCTCAAGACCTGTCTTCAGTGACACGCCTCCTACAGCAAATATTCACCTCTCCAAGGTTGCTCGACCTTCCCATGTTACCACCAGGTGGGAGCCAACTATCTGAAACCCATGAGCCTATTAGAAACATTTCACATTCACACACCATAGTATTCTAATCAGATATAACTAGAGGCATGGGTGGACATCAAATCTTCCCTAAAAATCTGATCTAAGAGCCCAACATGTATTGCCCTGAAAGAGTTTGGACTGGAGAATGTACAGTGTCTCCACAAACACATGGAAATTCACCTTAGTCAAAGGGATTTTCTGTTCAGCAAATGAATGCTGAAATGAGACACACTGTTATGTACTGACCAAAAATTTGATATTTTCTTTATTTGTATTAATACATTTTATGTTTTCTCTTTAATAATTTTAAAAATCTTCTTTGACAATCTCCATATGCTTAGGCAATATACCATGATCATAAACCCCTCCCACAACCCTCTGTATCTTGTCTCCTGAATCCTTCCCTTAGCACACCTCTTTTTTCTAACTGGTATCTATCATATTTTGATGTAGTAATTTTTCTTGCCTATTATTTAAGTCTTGTGTAGGTAGCACCAGCCACTGTGAGGTCAGGAATACCATGGCCACTTTGTGTCTGGAAGACTGTGTTAACATTTTTTGATGTGTTCTCCTCTCAGTTGCATAGGAACCTAAAGCTTTATATGTGTCTTCTTTCAGAAACACATGACTGAATTACTCATAAAATCATGTTTACATGCAGTTCCCTGTGTAGATACATTCCTCTGAATGTGCATCACTGCATTTGTGAAAGACCCCCCCCATTTCAGATTGCATTCCTCACACATCATCAAAAGGTAGTCAGCAAGTCAGAAAACACTGAAATTTAGAGACAGAATGAAACATTTTGGAGCCCCTGTCACACTTGTGAAGTCCTTGTTTCCTACATGCTATAGAAGGAAAATCTCAGCAATATGAATGGGGAGAAATCTCTGCATTTAAAAAGTACAGCAGTGTTTTCTAGTATTGGATATAATAGCCATGTGGTATTTGTATTGTTCAAAGTATCTGTATTTGTACATCAAAATATGTAAGTCTGTGTAACCAAAATCAACACGCTGACATTGTTTTGCCTTCTCAAAAAAGCATATGGAACAATAGCTGGAAATGTGTAAATGACTGAACACACTTTTAGGTCATATTTTTAAAATTTATGCCTTTCTACTGAAGTCCTATCCATTAAAGTACATGATGCTGTGGATATGATATGGTGAAGGTTAATTTCAAGCATGATGGAAACCTGTCTTTGAATTGCATATGTGTTGACTGTATCTTTCTTTGCTCACCAAATCCTGGAATTGAAGAGTAAGAGGCCTAAGAGTCACTACTAGGTTTTTAATTTTGTTTTGTGCCTACCACAGTGCTAACATTTACTATATAACCTTTCATTGAGTCTTGTAGTATGCCAGTAAGAGTGCTTAATGGTAGTGGAAACTAGAGGACCCCCAGAAGATTAATATTCCAATTTTCCAATTTCTCTACTGCTTCTATGATTCTTCTGAGTACCACTTTGAGAGCATTATAACAGAAAAGTAAAGTTATCCCAGTTCCTTAGCCTGAGTTCCTTGTGCCAGATGGTGTGTGGGTGGGTATAGAGTGGAGTAAGTAAGCCAGATCCCTGTTTTTCTGGCTCCTCCCAGTTCCCTGGTCCCAGGAGGTCTCCTTGTGCCTTGCTTGAGGAGGCCTGGTCCCTTTGTGGGCTGTGGAATCAGGATTTGTGCTCTGGTAATCTAACTGGCCACTGGGTACCAACATCCCTGTTCACTTGAGTCAAAGCGTGCATGAGCCATAGGACAAAAACTTGCTTCCTCTTCAATAAAATAGACTCCCTAAAATGGGTAGACCACAGCACAAAGAAGACAAGGAAAGTCAGAAAACTGAGAGATCTCCACCAAGGATGCCTAGTCCTACAATGGAAGCCCCCAATTAAATCATAGAGAAATCAACAGAAATTCAATCCCAAAATGAAAACACAAAACAACCAATGAGACCCCAATCAAAAGAATAACTAACCTGGAAGCAAGCCATCAAAGAACCAGCAATCATATCAATGAAATTGAACAGAATCAACTCTTAGAGCATTCAGCTTTTGAGAGTGGGCTTAACTTGATTGAGGAAAGCATTAGAACCCTCAAAAGAGATATGAAAGAATTGAAGGTGAATCAAGAAATGGAAGATCTCAACAAATGATTTATCAAGTTTAATGAAGAATTGATCAAATATAAGAATAAATTCCAGGAAGAATCAAAAAAGTCAGAAATCAAACTGAAATGGTACCTCAAAAAAGATATGGACATGATGCAAAATAACACAATAGAAAACAAAAATCTAATAGAAATTATAAAAACCTCTCTAGAACCCCTCACTAACAGAGTTACTGATTTGGAAGACAGAACCTCTGACCTAGAAGACAAGGCAGAAGAAATTGATTGGGAGGCCAAAAACTTCACTAAGTTCAAAAAATCAAGTAAACAGAATATGAAAGAATTGTAGGAAACCCTAAAGTGACCAAACACCTGGATCATGGGTATAACAGAAGGAGAGGAAATCTAGGCCTCAGGCATAAGAACATATTCCACAAAATTATTGAAGAAAACATTCTGAATATCTCAAAAGAGAGGTCCATCCATATACAAGAAGCACACAGAACACCAAATAGGACAAAAGAAGAAACTCTCCAAGGCAAATTGTAGTTAAAAACCTTAACAATGAAAACAAAAAGAAAGTGTTAAAAGCAGGAAGAGAGAAACAACTCAAAACATAAAAAGGTATCTACCAAAAATACATCAGTTTTCCAAATGGAAACCCTGAAAGCCCGAAGGATCTGGAACAGAACACTTCAAAGGCTAAAAAACTATGGCTTCCAACCCAAGCTACTCTACCCAGCAAAGTATCCCTTATAATAGATGGTGAAAGGAAAACTTTCCATGAAAAAGTCAATTCTATGATTATATGAACAAAACCAGACCTCCAGAGATTACTTGAGGGAATACTCCACACAGAAGAGTCAACCAACCAATCTCAAGAACCAACAAGAAGAAGATCACAACAACCAAAAATAGACCAGTCTCAACACAGTAGAAAACACAAGAAAGCTCCAAACCCCATAAAACACCTCATCATGTCAGTGATATATTTAAATCTCACAGTAATAACCATATATATTAGTGGTCTTCACTCACCCATCAAAAGATAAAAGTTATCAGGGTTGATAAAAAAACGGACCCTTCTATCTTCTGTTTTCAAGAAACCCACCTCACTACTAAAGATAGACACCTCCTCAAGGTGAAAGGATGGAAAATGATATTCCAAACAAATGGAAATAAAAAACAAGTGGGTCTTGCTATATTAATAGTGGATGAAACAGACTTTAAACCAAAAGTAGTCAAAAAGACTTAAAAGGCCACTTCTTACTCACCAAGGGAATAATCCAATGTAAGAACATCAAAATCAAAAATATATATGCACTAAACACAGGTGCACCACAGTTTTCAAAATAAAATCTTCTTGACAAAAAAGTCATAAACACCAACAACACCATAGTCAGAGACTTCAATACTCCACTATCATCAACAGACAGATAATCCAAGCAGAAAATAAGCAGGGAAATAATAGAGCTCAAAAATATTATAGATCAAGCTGGGCATGGTGGCACATGCCTTTAATCCCAGCACTCGGAAGGCAGAGGTAGAAGGATCACTGTGAGTTTGAAGCCACCCTGCGACTCCATAGTGAATTCCAGGTCAGCCTGGGCTAGAGTGAAGCCTTCCTCAAAAAACAAAACAAAACAAAACAAAACAAAACAAAACAACAACAACAACAAAAACCCAGATCAACTAGACCTAATGGAAATCTATAGAATCCCCCACCCTAAATCTACAGAATACACATTCTTCTCAGCAGCCCACGGAACCTTCTTCAAAATTGACTATATATTAGGCCATAAATCGTGTTTCTATAAAGTCATGGAAATTGAACTAATTTCCTGCATCATGTCAGATCACAATGCTTTAAAGCTAGAAATTAACAGCAAGAGACACATCCAGAACTCCACCAGCTCCTGGAGGCTAAATGAGATACTTTTCAACAATGAATGTGTCATCGAATAATAAAAAAAAGAAATTGTAAAGTTCCTAGAATTGAATGATAATGAAAATACAACCTACCAAAATTTATTGGACCCAATGAAGGCAATCCTAAGGGGAGAGTTTATAGCACTAAATGCTTTCATTACAAAGACAGAGAGATCCCAAATTAATAACCTGTCTGTCAACCTAAAGGCACTGGAAAAACAAGAAGAATCCAACCCAAGGAGCTCCAGATGGAAGAAAAAAAATAATCAAGACTAGGGCAGAAATTAATGAATTGGAAACTAAGAAAACAATTTTAAAAATTGATGAAACATTGAGCTGGTTCTTTGAAAAAAATAAATAAGATTGACAAACCCCTGGTAAAATTCATCAAGCAAAAGAAAAAGAGAAGTTCCAAATTAACAAAATCAGAAATAAAAAAGGAGAGATCACAAAAAACATAAATGAAATTGGAAGAATCATCAGGGCATACTTCCAAAATCTCTACTTCACAAAATTGAATAATCTGGAAGAAATGGATGATTTCCTAGACAAATATCACCTACCAAATCTAATCCCAGACTAGATTAATCTCCTAAACAAACCTATCATACCCGTGGAGATTGAAAATGTAATCTAAAACCTTCCCAAAAAGAAAAGTTCAGGACCAGATGGCTTCTCAGCTGAATTCTACCAAACCTTCATTGAAGAACTAAAATCAATTTTTCTCAAACTGTTTCACATAATTGGAGAACATGGAATCCTCTCAGATTCTTTTAAAGAAGCTAGCACCACCCCAATAACAAAAAAAGACAGGTGCAACAAGAAAAGAAAACTTTAGGTCTATATCCCAGTTGAATTTAGATGCAAAGATCCTGAACAAAATCCTTGCAAACCAAATTCAATAACACATCAAAAACATTATCCACCTTGATCAAGTAGGCTTCATCCCAGGGATGCAGGGATAGTTCAACATATGGAAATCAGTCAATATAATACACCATATAAATAAACTTAACCATATAAACCACATGATCACCTCAATTGATACAGAGAAGGCCTTTTATAAAATACAACACCACTTCATGATCAAAACACTGGAAATAATAGGCATGGATGGTTTATATCTCAACACAATAAAGGTTATATATAAAGCTCCTAAAGCCCAAAGAATACTTAATGGGGAAAGACTTAAGGAGTTCCCACTGAGATTGGGAACAAGACAGAGCTGCCCACTATCACCATGGATCTTCAACATAATACCAGAAGTACTAACCCAAACAATAAGCTAGGAGAAAGAAATAAAAGACATTTAAATTGGAAAGGAAGAAATCAAGTTAGTCCTATTTGCAGATGACACTATCCTGTACATAAATGGTCTGAAAGTCTCCATCTCAGAACTTCTAAAGGGGCTTCATTTTTCAATAAAGTGGACAAATACAAAATCAATGCACAAAAATCAGTACCTTTTATATTTAAAGAACAAATATACAGAGAAAGAAATCAGTAAGACTGTCCCATTTTCAATAGCAACCAAAAATTAAATACCTTGAAATAACATTAACCATGGATATGAAAGACCTGTATAATGAAAACATAAAAAAAAGAAAACTCAAGAAGCCTGTCATGGTGGCACATGCCTTTAATCCCAACACTCGGGAGGCAGAGGTAGGAGGATTTCCAAGTGTTTGAGGCCACCCTGAGATTACCTAGTGAATTCCAGGTCAGCCTGGGCTAGAGTGAGACCCTATCTTAAAAAAAAAAAAAAAAAAAAAAACCTCAAGAAAGAAATTGAGAGGACTTGAGAAGATGGAAAGACCTCCCATTCTACTGGATAGGTAGAATTAATATTGTGAAAATGACAATTCTACCAAAAGCAATATACAGATTTAACACAATACCAATATAAATACCAGCATCACTCTTCATAGAGGTTGAAAGAATGATCTGAAAATTCATATGGAATGGCAACAGCCCTCTGATAGCCAAACATATCCTCAGCAAAAAACAATTCCCTGTACAAGGTTACATTTGACATCCACAATGAGCTGTTAATTGGAAAAACCTACATGGTCTCCAAAAACAAACCAGACTGACTTCTGTCAGATCACTTGCTTACCCATCAAAGGTTAATGGTAAGAACCTACAGCTAAAGACAACATACAGTGCTGGCATGGACTATGGAGAGACCTGGATGGAACCTGGAAGAAAGCCAGTTCCCAGACAATCAGCCCATCTAGTGCTGGAAAGTGTTACATGAGCTACCAGAAGAGAGTGTCCGTTCAAGCAACTCAAAGTCTAAGCAACTCAGAAGCAAACAACCTGACATGATGCTCACACAAGTGCAATAGTGGCACACAGCCTTAGTGAGTAACCAACTGCTCTTGGCTTAGCTAACAGATCTTCTCAGTGGAAAGGAACCCATATCTGGAACTGGGAAACAAGTCAGAATCATATACAGATAACAATTTTGCTTTCCAATGTCAAGCTCCCTCTAAATTTGGGCTGTAAGAGGGTCTGTACCCTTTTAATTCTCTCTAAATTAATAATGGTTATCCTATTTAACCAGTCCTGACTTCACTCTGTTGGAGAATCAGCCTCTCTTTTTCAGATGGGAGTGGGCCCTGAGGATATAAGTGACCCAGCTCCCTTCACCCTGGCCTCAACTGAAACCACAGAGGAATTGAGGAAATGAGCAAGAGTGCTGCTTTCCTGGTGAACTCAATATCAGCACAAGGGTGAAGGAGATAGACACTGAGGACACTCAACACCTACCAAAGCAGAGATCCAGAGGCTCCTAAGAGTCCATCACTGAAGTAGACCTAAAATTCACCCAACATGGCCCAAAGAATTTTGTGGAAGAGGGGGTGAAAAGATTGTTCAAGCCACACGTTGAGACATTATGCACAGAAACATTTCCTCTCCCTGGTAACTGACTGCTGCCCCCACAGAGCATGACCCACAATCCCCATGGGGTTGACCTGCATCCCCAATGACCCAATGAGGAGGGCATATTTGGAAAAGAGGCAGGGCAGAGGGAAAGAATGGTAGTAACATGTGTTGTTTACATACTAAGTATGTCTATAGATAATAAAAGTAAATTAAAAAAAGAAAGATACCAAAAAAGTAGGTCCTCCCAACCAAATAGCCAAATAAACAAGAAGCCCCCAGAAAAAAGTAAGGTAATGTAAAGTTAAACTTTTCTAGGATTTATACCTTTGATTTCCTTTTTGAGGTAGGATTATGTATTGAAAGGATATATATGGGTTTTAAAATTGGATAGGTCAAGCTTTGAGTTATGGCTCTACTCTATGACCTTAAATGATGTTACTTAACGTTTTAAATATCAACTTTTCCTCTTAAAGATAAAGCAAAAATGACAAAATACAACATTTCCTCTACTGAAAAAAACATAATTTACTCTAAAACATGTTAGATAATTCCAATTTGCATCCAAGTTGAGAGTCACTGATCTATACATAAGTCAGATGCAGAGCTTAGAGTAAAAAAAAAATCAAATTCTTGGTGCTCTAGAGGATTTAAGGTCAATAATATAGATAGGCTAAATCATGAAGCATGTTGTATGTTACCTTGGAGAACTTAGCTTTTATTTTAAAGATAATGGAAAACCAATGAAACACATTCTAATTAAGCTTCCACCATTGTTCATATAGCATATCTATAAAGAAATAATTGAAGCCTCTGTCCCTTTCTATCCCTTTCTCCTTTCTCCCACGACCATTTCTGCTCGCTCCCTCTCTCTCTCTCCCTCTCCCTCTCCCTCTCCCTTTCCCTCTCTCTCTCTCTCTCTCTCTCTCTCTCACACACACACACACACACACACAGAAACAAACATATACTTCTTAAGCTTAGTTCTTACAAATGCCATGGATTTGTCTTGATTGGGGCCAAAAAATGGACATAACCTTTCTGCAGCTAACAATCAGTTTCTGCTCTCAAATTAATGCTTAACTTAGAACTTATCTGAATAGGACTAATGATTTAGATAGCATACTAGAAGGCTTTGTGAGATTATTTTATTATTTAAGTTCCTTTTACATAGATAAATTAATGATTGTAACCATTAATTTTGAAGAGTTCTGAGTAAATTTGATGAGGGTGATACTACAGTAGCATCTGTATTTCTCCTGACACATTAGCTTCCAGGCATGTACTCCATCTCATTATACTTTTATGTTTCCACTATCTTTTGATGTTTACTAATGGAGAATTATAAGATAACATTTTTACTGTTATTAAAGCACACATGTAATATCACTTACTTCTTAAGGCTTTTATGTACATTTTTCAAAGTGCAAAATATTTCACAGATATTCATTTAATCTTCACAATATTTTTGTGATGTGTGAAAAGGTTGACATGTTCAAAGTGGCTTGTATTTTTCTTTTTTTTTGTATTGATATTTGAACAAAAACAAGTAGAATCAAACATTTTTGAAGTGTCGTGGGGAACCTACTTCCTCATTAGCTAATTTAAAATATAATTAAAAGAACAGGGCTGGAGAGATTGCTAAGTGGTTAAGGCACTTGCCTGCAAAGCCTAAGCACCCAGGTTTGAGCACCAGTACATATGTAAATCCAGATGCACAGAGTGGTGCGTGTGTCTGGAGTTAGTTTGCAGTGGCTGGAGGCCCTGGTGCACACGTTGTCTCTGTCTCTCTTCTCTCTATCTCTCTCTGTTTGCAAATAAATAAATAAAATATTTTTTTAAAAGAAGAACAGATTTGGGGTAGAAATGCCTTGTGGGTTAAAGAATGCTGGGTCCCGAAGCCATGGATTGTTAGGGGAAAATCTCAGTGCAGCTGTGAGATACTCCCCAGTGAATTGGTAGTCATGGATACCCATGAGGACTCCCAAACAATACAGCCCATTGTCAGTGCTCATGGTTGCTCACTAGAACTAGATGTTAAGACCCTGATGCCGAATACACTACTACTTTGATTCTAACACACTAAGAAATCAAGCTGGAAATGAGCAGGAAGCCTCCTCCCTGCTGGCTAACTATTACAGTGCTAGAAATTACACTGTAGGCAGCTGAGGGTGATAGCGTCATCAAAAGTCTTAATCAGCAGTGGACTCTACAAACTACACAACCAGCCAGAAAAGCAAAATGTGCCCACTAGAGCAATAGTGGCATGACTACTATGAGAATAAACAACTGCTCTCTGATTGGCTCTGAGGCCTGTGCTTTGGGAGGGAACTCATGCCTGGTACTGAAAACCTAGTCAAAAGCCTGTAACTTGGAAGGTCATAGGTCATAGGAAGGAAGCTACTACTGTTGTTTGGCTAAATGAGTATATTGTGCCCATAAAATTGCCCTCTAAAGATTTATGTTTATGCCCATGTTTAGTGCTATTCTTACTTTTGGTCAGAGCAGCTGGTGTTTGCAGATGGCATTGACTACTAGGGAGACCCAAAACTTCACAAACTGTTGAGAATTGACAATTGAGTATTCAGAACTAAATGAGACATCTCTATCATACTTCCAAGGCACAGTAGACATTGCAGAATGTGTGGTTGGAAAGAATATGAGAACCAAAGGATGGGGAGGATTGCTTTGCAATGCTGTCTCCAGATACAAGGTGGCTATGACATTCATGATTTCAGAGCAGGTTCATTGCCTGCACAATATTGGGCTCATGAACATATATCATCATGAATTATGGATCAAAAAGTCATCAAGATAGAAGGACTAATTGAAAAGAAGAGTCTATGTAAAGGTCATGGGGGACAGGGGACAAGAAAAGGTAATAGATAAGGACTACAATCAAAATATACTATGTAGTTTTATGAAAATTGTTAATATTTTTTAAAATATCTCTATATAATTTTTAATCGCCAAATAAGAGGGGTTAGTTTGTGTAAGCCAACACTGCCTAGCAAATCCTATTAGTTTTACCATAAATGACTTTAACCACTTTGTTTTCTTGGATGCAGCCTAATTTTGAAAACTGGGTGAAATTTAAGTTAGAAACAAAGTACATTACATTTGGGTGTGGTTTGTTGTCCAATAGCAATATGCTTTAAAAGACATACTATGTTTATTTCCTATTCTTTTTTTTTTTTGTTTTGTTTTGTTTTTGGTTTTTTGAGATAGGGTCTCACTCTGGCCCAGCCTGACCTGGAATTCACTATGGGGCCTCAGGATGACCTCAAACTCACTGCGATCCTCCTACCTCTGCATCCTGGTTGCTGGGACTAAAGGCATGCACTACCACACCCATAGCCCAGGTCAGGCTGGGCCAGAGTGAGACCCTATCTTGAAAAACCAAAATAACCCAAAATGTTTCACTAGCATATATTAATTATACATAATGGGTTTCATTAGGACAATTTCATATAGGAATATAATGCATTTTGATCATATTTACCCCCATTACCCTTTCTGATGTCCTTCATGATCCTGTAGATCTCATTTGTCTTTCCAATTAGTTTCCCTTTTATTTCCATGTCTGTTACATTGGTGAGTCATTGAGTTTAATTAGCATCGTTTGCAGGAGTGTGAGTGGGTGATTATGTACCAAAAGAATTAGAAATTTACCAGCACCTATGCCACTGAAGAAAGTGTTTTCCCCTCTCCCAGCAACCATTAACTTCCTATAAACCCTTCAGAAGGAGAGGGGCCTCATGAGCTCCCCCCCATCCATGACATAATGTTGAATGGATCAAGTCATGCGCAGGTAACCATAGCTTCTAGGAATTCATGGATGCAATGGCTATGTCATTTTCAGCAGACAGTGTACTACAATGTTTCACCCTTCATTCTTCTGGCTTTTGTATCTTAAAAATGTTTAAAACAGGAAAATGGGATTACCAAGATCCTTCCACCTCAAGTTTTCCACAAAATTCCTTAGACTACTAATATATATATATATGGAGAGAGAGAGAGAGAGAGAGAGAGAGAGAGAGAGAGAGAGAGAGAGGCATCTGGGTTCACTCACCTCAGTTCTACCTCTTTCAAACTAGTCAATCTGATCAAAACTGGTATGGTACTTGATCTTTCTTGTCGCTTATTGATAGAGACTAAGGAGACAGAGTTTAATGTAGAATAGAGGAACCAAAAAATGATATTAGAGATATAGAGAGTCATAAATGTTCTGAAGCTTAGTTGGTACTATTGTATCCTTGTGACTTTCCTGGTTTCAATAAGTATATCATGACCACACAAATGAGATGAAATAAGGGAAGCTAGGGGACGGCTATATTTTGGAACACTCTGTGCTGTTTAGAACTGCCATAAATTTAACATTGTTTAAAAGTAAAAAGTTGGGCTGGAGAGATGGCTTAGCGGTTAAGCGCTTGCCTGTGAAGCCTAAGGACCCTGGTTCGAGGCTCGGTTCCCCAGGTCCCACGTTAGCCAGATGCACAAGGGGGCGCACGCGTCTGGAGTTCTTTGCAGTGGCTGGAAGCCCTGGCGCGCCCATTCTCTCTCCCTCCCTCTAAAGTCTTTTTCTTTGTGTCTGTCACTCTCAAATAAAAAAAAATTAAAAAATTTTAAAAAAAAGTAAAAAGTTAAGAAAATGTTTTCAAAGAACTTTGTTTATGCAGCAGTAACTTGATACTGTCATTTTAGTCTGATAGCAATGGGAGTGATGGTAACTTGCCTAAACTATTACTTATGTGTGATGGTTTGTGAGCTCACAAATAGCCTCTGTTAATCTGGCATTTCCACACTTTGGAGCTCTAAGAAACGAAAAGATGATCAGAAAGTGTAAAAGAAGAAGGTGGGCAGTAGAAAATTTGAGAATGAAGCAGTGATAGATAATTCACGTCTCCTTACAAATTCCTCATGAAGGTGCAGGGAATATTTCAGTCAATTTAAGGCAAAGATTAAATTTGAACTTGACATCATTTTCATACAAAAGCTGACATGAGAAAAAAAATCTCCATCACAAAGACAATTGGAAAGGTTTCTTTCTCCATGTTCATAGTTTAGTTTAATCTACTTAACCTGGCTAGTGATTTGTGTAGTTTGTTTTTTTTTTTTTTTTTTTTTTTCCTTTCTCCTTCTGTAACACCTTCCTGGGATTTCCTGACTACTTGGGCCCTGAGTGCCACATAACCTTCTGTGGCACTATTACATGCTGTGTGGCATTTACCAGGACACTGAAAAGGAAGAGACAGAAGGAAGTAATTGGCTTATCTCCAGTTTTGACAGAGAGACGGATCTATTCTCTGCTGCTGTCCATGTGACACATTTCCAAAATGTGTGGCTTTGATGTGAGATTCTCCTGACAGCATCGGAAAATACTCCAGGGTGGTTGGAACTTATCAGCCCAAAATGAACTGACATGAAAGGGTGAACATAGAAAGGAGAGATGCAGTTAGAATGCAAAGACAGGCTGGGACAGAGCTGCTTCTCTAGAACTCAGCTGTCATTCCTCTTCTGACACTGCAAAATAAAGGAAGCATTTCTCTCTTAGCTTGTTTCTACTTGGAATGACTCTAGGGACTGCCTTGAACCTGGTGTCTTCATCTGAGCTTCAGTTTCCTAAACTAGAATATGAGGATAGCAAGTGGATTTATGTGGTAGGCCTGGTAGCAGGGGCAAATTAGTTTACACCTATAGCAAAAGAGCCTTACCAGGTTCCTGGGCACACTCAATCAATGCAACTGTTGCTTGTGATACTAATACTACTACTGACACTGGGTACTATGTGGAAAGGGGGATTTTCAAGTGGAAAAAATACAAGCTTTGCAGTCATAGACTCTGAATACTAATAACATCAACTGATTAATTGGGTAATTGTTGAAAACTAAGTCTCAGTGTAAAATACTAAAGTGATAGCAGTATCATACTTCAGAAGTACCAGTCATGATTGTATAAGAAAACCAGACAAACTACAATTCCTAAATAGAAGGTGAACATTTAAAGCAAATCAGTGACAAACAGGACCTAGTGATATCCACTGTGAGGTCACCTCAAAGGTCCTATTCTCTGATGGAATAGTAGTCTAACCTGTTACTATTGTCCAGCTTATGTTGGCCAAGGGGTGATGTCCACCCTCTTCCCACGCAATTGTTTTCCCCTGCCATCGTGGAGCTTCCCCTCAAGCCTGTAAGCCTAAGTAAACCTTTTATTTTTTTTTCCACAAGCTGCTCTTGTTTGGGTGATTTATGCCAGCAATGTGAACCTGACTGTGCCACTTATGGAATTAGGAACTATAATATTTCATAAAGGTTGAGAATCACTACTCTTAGCATATAATTTATGCTAAGAATATTGAAGACTTTCTATTGTGCATGTCTTCTAAGCCCTGTTTCAGTATATTTGATAATTAAATTGAAAGTTGGATTCATTCATCAACCAAATGAAGTTAGAGCTAGAAATTTGTATGGGAGCCAATCAGAGCATAACCTATGGGATAAAAGTTAATAAAAATTCAACTGTGGGATGTAGCACCAAATAGAACAGTTTCCCAGGAGAAGTAACTTCTTCATTTTTAGCATTTTCCCTGGTTAAGGATTTGGAAAATAGCCCAGTATGTTACAAAATAATATTTACTTAAAATTTTAGGTCTCTACCTACATGGACACATGGGCTTTCATTTTCCAAGCACCAATGCAAGCACTTGATGAAACAAAAGGAAAAGAAAGACATTTGAAAAATCCTACCTCATAGAAGTATCTGTGAAATTGATTTTTTTATTCTTCCTTTGTTCAGCTCCATCCCATTTATCCCTAAAGTAGGATAATGATGAGTGGACTCAGCCTTCCTATTGATAGGCTGTGTAGCCAACAGATATTCATCCACAATCAATACCTGAGTAGGTGTGTTAGGATATGAAATTAAAATGCAAGTGCAGGGCTGGAGCAATGGCTTAGTGAATATGGCACATTCTGTGAAACCTAAGGACCCAGTTTCAATTTCCCAATACCCAGGGAATCCAGTTCATTTGCAGTCGCTAGAGGCTTTAGTGTGATTGTTCTCTCTATGTTGCTCCCTCCCTCTCCCTTTCTCTCTGTCTCTCTCTTAAATAAGTAAATAAAATGGTGGTATACTCCTTTAATCCCAGCACGTGGGAGTCAGACTTTGGAGGATTGCCACAAGTTCAAGGCCACTCTGAGACTACATAGTGAATTCCAGTTCAACCTGAGTTAGAATGAGACCCTACCTCAAAAAAAAAAAAAGAAAGAAAAAAGAAAAAGCAAAGGCAAATTAGTGCTGACAAATTTATTAATAATTGGATAAAAGGCAAGAATGGGTTCAGTCACCATAGCAACCCTAAATCTAACAGAGAACCCACTATATTCCTGTAGTGTACTGAGGTTATGATTCTAACATAACACCCTGTGAGTCTCCCACTGCAGAGAGTAACAGCTCCAGCCTCTGTTCACTCTGACATGAATCACGACAATTTGTAAGAACTTCCTTGTATGCTGATGCTGAATCTTAATTTTCATTTTTGAAAATCTAATCACTGTTTATGACAAAGTTTTTGTTAAAATTCGTTCATAATTTCCATTTTCCATCATACAAATCTTACCAATATGAAACTTTTATTTTTAAATATATGTCAATGGATTCATACCTTGAAAAACCAAAAAACAGTCAATAAAGCAGAGATACAGAGATACAGAGTACAGCTCAGTGATAGTGTTTTTGCCTAACATGTTTGTTTGAGTCCTTGGCTTGCAGCCCTAGAACTACAAAGGGAGAAAACGCCAGTAAACCTTTCCATTTTTTTTTTCAGTTTAGAGTATTCAATTTAAACACTTTTCTGTACATAAATATAATATTTTTATGTGATAGTTATTTTTGGTAACAAAATTGCATAGTGAAGAACATTTTTGAAACATTTATTTGAAAATGCTCTCTCCATAAAATCTCTTTGATAAATTACTTTTGCATGCTTTGCTAAAGTGCTATATATTTTTTGAAGAGACACATTGGTGCATTAATTTTAAGTTGGCTAAGTAGCCAACTACTGACAGCCACTTGTAGTTATTCAAAGCTTCTATTCTTTGCCAGAAAACTAGGACACTATCCTTCTTATAAAAAAGAAAATTTCTGAAGTCATCTTTACATCGGTAGATCTTTTAGGTATTTTCCCGCAAGATGACCAGAAATTCTGTAGCAAAAACCAATGGAATATTAATTAATCTTTTCATACACCTTATTCATATTTTACTACTTAATGTGTTTTGGTGTTTTGCTGGTTTTTAATAAAAGAAAACTTGATAACTTTTAGTAGTACATAAACTATAAGTCACAAAGTACCAAATATGAATAAAGAATATTAATCTTTCTATAATTTGGTATCATTTTCTTCCTTTAGGATATAATA
The DNA here is from genome assembly GCF_020740685.1 of Jaculus jaculus. Classification (NCBI taxonomy): domain Eukaryota; kingdom Metazoa; phylum Chordata; class Mammalia; order Rodentia; family Dipodidae; genus Jaculus; species Jaculus jaculus. Next base: position 10,133,825 of record NC_059125.1, read on the forward strand.
GATATTGATTATGATCATCTGTTATATTAATGGGCATGCTGGTGTCAACATTTATATAAATATTAGTGATGATTCATTTTTTACATAGATAAAAATGACAAATTGTACTGTTATGTCTCCTTCTATCTCTGTGATTGAAATTATAAGCCAGAATTGTGAACATCTTACTTGCTGGTGGGTAAGGGGATTTTCAGTCTTGATCAACTGGAGGTTTGGGTTTTCCCAACATGTAGGAACTAGAAACAATGTTGTCAATCTATGTAAGGCAAGAAGTAAGTGACTATATTTTTGCATAAAGCTGAGATTTCCAAAGCATTGAAAAATTCTTTCTATTACCAAAAGACAACAAAGAAACCTTTATGCCCCTTAATGGCTTTTGGGTCCTCCTATATATTGCTTAACTAAGCAGCTGTGTTTAAGGTTAGAATTTAAATAGTCTATTTATTTATTTAGTTTTGTTGAGGTAGGGTCTCACTCTAGCCCTTGCTGACCTGGAATTCACTATGTAGTCTCAGGGTGGCCTCAAACTCATAGTGATCCTCCTACCTTTACCTCCTTCCTGAGTACTGGGATTAAAGGTTTGCACCACTACACCCAGCATTATAAATTGTTCTTTCATATCAAGAATATTTAAACTGACAGCCTTAATCTGAACATCTAAACCACTTCCTTCAAGGCTCAGGTAATCTTTCAAAAGAGGGCATAGCAAAAATATAAGAGTATGCGGATGGTCAGGAGGGTTGTGAAACTCTTCTGGATTTCACACATGGCTGTTACACTCATGAAGTCATAGCAGCTGTGGTTTGGTTTCCAGGATAAGATTGGGCCAGTCAATCCTTCTCCATTGTGGAGGAAGGACGCATGAGACCACATATCTCCCAGAGTAGCTGATGTTTGCTGAGAGAGGGGGAGTGAAGTTTATTTGTGGTGTAGATTCTATCCTTGGGAACATCTTTGTAAGAAGGCCCCATAGGAAACTCTCCACAATTGTTATATTTGATGTATCATCTATTTATTGATAGAAATTTAACTGATATACTACTGAAAATTTTAATTATTTTTTGCAGTACTAGGGATTAAATTCAGGGTCTCATAAATTCAGGCAACTGCTATACTACTGAGCTTTAACCCCAAAGGATCATTGATAGTTTTGAAAATTATTATTAATGATAATTATTGAGAGCCAAATCCACAATTTGTCATAGACCTAATAAGTAAGGCAATAAGAGTGTAAAGAATATCAAGTAATATAACCATTTATTAGAAATTATATAAGGTAATAGAATATAACTAAAAATTTTAAAAATTACCAAAAATAGGATAAGAACATGAAACTATGAAATTATACAACCTTGAAAAATAGTCTAACTTTGCTACAAGCTAAAAATATATTATTATTGAAATTGTAAGTCCATTGGGAGAACTAAACAATAAATTATAATGAAACATAGGTTTAGTGATTATGAATATAGAACATGTTGGGCTGAAGAGATGGCTCAACAGTTAAGGTACTTGGTAGCAAAGCCAAAGGACCCAGGTTCCATTTCTCAGCTCCCATGTAAATCCAGATGCACAAGGTGGGGTGGCACAGGCATCTGGAGTTCATATGCAGTTGTGGGAGGCCCTCGCATAACCATTATCTCTTTCTCTTTCTTTGTGATTGAAAATCAATCAATCAATCAATCAATCAATCATGTAGTACATTCTGTGTTGGTGGTACACACTATTAGTCCTAGCACTTGAGAGGGTGAGGTAGGAGGATTGTTGTGAGTTTGAGGCTAGCCTGGTATACAGAGTGAGCTTCAGATTAGTCTGACTAGAGTAAGATCTTGCTTCAAAAACAAACAAAAGAATTTAGAACATATTGAAGCATGACAAGATAACAAGTTTGAAAATACACAAAAGAGTTGAGACATTAAGATACTGGAAACACCACTATTTGAAGAATATTAGCTGAAAATGTTTTGTAATGGTTTAAAGGGGTTATTCCTTAAATTTATAAACTACATTATACACTAAATATGATGAACAAAGATGTTGCAGTCAGGTTTGCATTGCTGGCAGAAAACACCCCACCAAGAGCAGCTTGTGAGAAAAAGAGGTTTACTTTTGGCTTACAGGCTCAAGGGGGAAGCTGCATGATAGCAGGGAAAATTATGGCATGAGCAGAGGGTGGACATCACCCCCTGGCTAACATCAGATGGACAACAGAAACAGAAGAATGTGCTAAACACTGGCAAGGGAAAATGGCTATAACACCCATAAGACCATCCCCCAAAATATACTTCCTCCAAGAGGCATTAATTCCCCAATCTCCATCAGATGGTAACCTAGAATTCAGAACACCTAAGTTTATGGGGGACCCTTGAATCAAACCACCACATTCTGCCTCTGGCCCCCATAAACTGATAACCATACATGATGTAAAATGCAATGCATCCAGTCCAAATTTAAAAGTCCCCATATTTTTTTCATATTTTTATCAATCCTAATAATGTCCAAACATCCCCATAATCCAATGTCTTTTAACTGAGTCATAATACCAAAAAAAAAAAATTCTCCCAAACCAATAATGGCATAAAATAAACATTCACACTGCAAAATTCACACTGCAAATGATGGCATTGGGCATAGCAAACAAATATTCAACCAATACATTTTTTCAACTAATACAAAATTTAAAACAACCAGGACAAACACCTAACTCTGTAGCTTCAAGTCCAAAACTCTAGTCAATGAAAAATATCCAAGTCTGATAATTCTAACCAGCAATAACTAGCAACAAGTCTTTGGTATTCCAATTCCACCCCTCCAGCTAGGCTACTCACAGTCCTGGAAAACTTCATCTGGGGCCAGGAGCTCTCCTTAGCAGCCATCTTGTGGTCCCAGAATCTCCACTGGGTCTTCATTGCAATCAGTGGTTCATCCTCATGGCTCCACTGGGTCTCCATGCAGACATCCAGCCAACTTGCTTCACACTGCTCATGGCCATTTCCAAAACACAAGACCATGTTGCAAACTCAATGACCCTCTCTTTCCTGAGTTTCTTATATGCCACAATACCAGGTGGGGTGCCAATTTGTTAATCCAGGTGGGAATAAAGCAGACTTTGAAGAACAGGACGCTCCTTGAGTATTTGGGCCCCTTCAAAAAAGAGTCTATATTCTTCCTGTTGCCACAGTGCAGGTCAGATGGCCCAATTTTGAAGAATATTAGCTGAAAATGTTTTGCAATGGTTTAATCTCTCAATTAGAGCTGAATGGGCAGAGGTTGACCCAAAGATTTAATTTTTTCTGTGTCATATCCCTCTGCTCACACCAGTCTGTTTCTACACAAAGCAAGCCTGCACAACTACTCAGGACACAGATATAACAGCAAGCCTCTCACACAAACTGGTTCTATCCCAGGCCAGGCAACTTTGTTTTTCACCCTCACCAGCTAAATCTCACAGTCCATAATTATTACTGTATTCAGGTCTTTTAACTGTGACCAGAATAGTCCATCAAGCTTAGCACTCTAAGGGTGTCTCTTAGGACAAGGTTTTAAATCAATCCACCTTCCTCTTGAAAATTAGCTCAAAAAGGCCAAAGCCACACAGTCAGGTGTATAGCAGCAATCCCACTCCTTGATACCAACTTTACTGTTATAGTCAGGTTTGCATTGCTGGCAGAAATCACCTGCCCAAGAGCAGTTTGTGTGGGGAAAAGTGGTTTATTTTAGCTTACAGCCTCTAGGGGGAAGCTCCATGATGGTAGGGAAAACAATGTTATGAACAGAGGGTGGACATAACCCCCTGGCTAACATCAGGTGGACAACAGGAACAGGAGTGCCAAACACTGGCAAGGGGAAACTGGATATAATACCCATAAGCCTGCCCCCAACAATACACTGTCTCCAAGAGGCATTAATTCACAAATCTCTATCAGCTGGGAACTTAGCATTCAGAACACCTAAGTTTAAGGGGGTCACCTGAATCAAACCACCACAAAAGAGAAACATATATAGAAAAACTTCAGGCTCAGAAGCAAAGAGTACATTCTTGAAAAGAAAGCATAGTATCAACAAGACAAACAGATTTCTTTGTAGCAGCAACTGTATAGACAATCAACATTGGTATACTGTATTTAAAAATGATGACATTAGGCACTATTTGCAATTCTACACCCTGGTAACATATCATTTAAAATTAAGGGCAAAGGGCAAGGAATGGTGACACATGCTTTTAATCCCAGTACACAGGAAGCTGGGGCAGGACAATTGCTACAAGTTCAAGACCAGCCCAGGATACATGGAAAGACCCTGTGTAGTAGTTGGAATGGATGTAACTCAATAGATTAAGGGGGTTATTAAAGCCTGTAACTTAGATACCCAGGCACTGGCTGGAGTAGGTGTCACTATGGGTGGATCTTGGGGGTCCAGCCCTAAGCTCTTATTTGGGGTGGATCTGAATTCCAGTGTAAGTTATTCAGAGAACAGTTGGAGTTCTGCCTGGGTTCCCTGCTGTTTGGCTGCCAACTTTTGTTCTTGAGTTTGGTTGTGGGTTTTATCTTTTTTTCCATTATGGAATTTCTCCTGGATGTGTAAGACTCAATAAATGTCTTCCTCCTATAACCTATGCTGATTTAGAAGTTCATCCCAGCAGTGTGAAGCTGACACCCTGTCTCAAAAAAAAAAAAAAAAATACTGAGAACACAAATGAAGACTTAAAACTGGTCATTACGATACTGACTAGGAAGAAAGTAATCTTTTTTTTTCTGATAAGTAGTTAGCTAGGGACTGGATCACAGAAACATGGATGCCACTGATGCAGGATTTGGGGATTTAGGAGGAGTCACTCAGAATTTGTGAACTCTCGGTTTTGGGTTCTCTCCTACCTCTAATAAAGAATAAAGATGGGCTCAAGAATGATGAATTATGAATTATTAAGTTTATTTAGCAGGAAATCACAAATTTTGGGGTTTATTTAAGGGAGAAATCACAAATTGTGGATTTAGGAAACATGCTCTCATGCGGAGACGTTGTATAGTTTAGAAGGTTTGAGGTCTGTGGGGAAAAACTGGAGTAGAGTGGCAAGTACATTGAAGGTAGAACTTAGACGTATGTCTAGGATGATTAGAACACATATGGCATCTCCCATGAGCTTTCCTGAAGATGGATAATATCAAAGCAGAAGAGAAATTTAGGTTTTGGGGGGAAACTGGAGTAGTTCAACAAGCTCATGAAGGATAGAACTTCTATGTATAGGTAGAGACACTTAGAAAGATATACATGACATTTGCCATGTGCTTTCCTGGAGAGGCAAAATATAAAAGCAGAGATCAAGACAGTCAGAGGAGAAATGAGTAATGTAGGGAGTTATACTTGCTTATGGTTACTCGGAGTTTAAGGAAACTACATAGGTAGCAGGCCTGGAGGTAGCCACCCTCATGATAGAACAGATACCATAGGAAAATCATACAAGTAATCAAAGTGAGAATTTACCCCAAACTATAGAGCATAGGAAAGCAAAATAAAAATCATCCAGACAAAGAAACTGTATTATGATCCCCCTGCAACCACCCATCCAGGCTGGGTAAAAGGGGAAGGCGGTCACTTGTATCTAACCAGACGAGAGGGAATCCAGAGAGACCCCACACACACACACACTGAGGGTGGATGGAAGGCTACAGCTTTTATAGCATCAGATTCAGGTATGCAAGGGGAAGCCTGATTGGCTCATACATTTGGAGGGTAGACCCCAGAGCAAGCCCACGAGGGCCATTTTATTTACAGAGTGTGCTAAACTGTGGGCAGTAGGAGGGGTTATAGGTCATTCTCAATAAGACATGAATTCCATTCCTGCCGAGAGTTCCATTCTTGTGCCAGGGCAAAGTGGCATGTGCAGTGGCATCTTCTGGTTCTCTTTGGGCTTCATTCTCTAACTGCAACTGTCTTTTAAAAAGCTAGCTTTTGGGCTGGAGAGAAGGCTTAGCAGTTAAGCACTTACCTGTGAAGCCAAATGACCTTGGTTTGAGGCTCCATTCCCCAAGACCCACGTTAGCCAGATGCACAAGGGGGTGCACTTATCTGGAGTTCCTTTGCAGTGGCTGGAGGCCCTGGCACACCCATTTTCTGTCTCTCTCTCTCTCTCTCTGCCTCTTTCTTTCTCTCTGTCTGTCCCCGTCAAATAAATAAATAAACAAAATTTAAAAATCTAGCTTTTTTCCATCCTCCTTCATCACATTGCTTGCTTTAACAGGACTAGAACTCATGTCTGATTCAGTCTCACCCAAGGTAGCTGCAAGCAATAACTCAACTCCTCAGCAACAGCTTCTTGCTTTTTCAACTTTTCCAAGGCTTAGCATGCTGTGGGCTGGCCTTTCCTGAGTCAGCCTCTTGAGTCCACCAATCAATCATATCCCTTCCTTACACACCTGAGTCTGAAGATGAGGCTCATTCTGATTGGATGTTTGATCATTAAATGGTCCTAAGCCATAGGCATGAGCTCTCATGACCCCCTCCTCTTCTGCCCCTACGGTAGGGGAATCTTGTAAATGACCCGACTCCTTCTTCCCAGTATAACTGGAAAGGGAGAGAATTTCTTTTGGCATGGGCTTTTCTGTTTCTCTTAATCCTAACTCTTCCTAAAATAAATTTAATAATTCATAATTTACCCTTCTCAGAGTCCATTTTTTTCAATGCTTTGATAACATGAACAAGGACCCAAAGTTGGGGTTCATTGGCCTGAGTTCTTCTGCATCTTTGTGGACATCTAAAATATTTTTTGTTCATTTTTAATTTATTTATTTGAGAGTGACAGACAGAGAGAAAGACAGATAGAGGGAGGGAGAGAGAATGGGCGCGCCAGGGTTTCCAGCCACTGCAAACGAACTCCAGACGTGTGCGCCCCCTTGTGCATCTGGCTAACGTGGGACCTGGGGAACCAAGCCTCGAACTGGAGTCCTTAGGCTTCACAGGCAAGCGCTTAACCACTAAGCCATCTCTCCAGCCCTTTGTGGACATCTAATTCCTCCTAAGACTCCAATCCTGCATCAACTTCTTTTTAAATTATTTCTGTTATAAAATTCACTAAAGGTCTAGGGAAATAGCTCAGTAAAAAAAAAGTACTTGACATGCGAGCATGAGTACCAGGCTTTAGATCACCAGAACCCACCTGAAGATGAATGTTATAGTATGAGCATCTGTAATCCCAGCATACATACCATGAGAAAGGAGGCAGAGATAGGAAAATATCCCAGAATCTCATAGGCTAGCTAGCTTGGTGAATGCTGCAGTACACAATGAGAGACCCTGTTTCAAACAAGGTAGAATTAAAGTACTGACACTTCAAGTTGTCCTCTGTCCTCCACATGGCAAGCTGTGGAATGCACACATGAACATGTACACAAGCACATACAGACAGCCCCAAATCACTGAAAAAGGAAATATAGCCTCTAAAAAAATAGAGTCAATGATCTAAATCCTATTTATCACATGAACACTGGGAAAAAAATAGTTTTGGAGGTAAATATCACTGAAAAGGTAAACAGCCTAAAAGAGACACTAACAATGGATGAGTCCATAACCCACAGAAGCAAAATTCTCAATGGCCTGATCTATAACTGCAGAAATGCAAATATCTTTCATGTATGCATGTGGTATGTGAGTATGCATTCTTGTACGTATGTGTGCACTTGTGTGTAGGCATGTGTGCACATGTGGTGAGTGCATGTAGAGGCTAGAGATCAATGTCAGTTGTCTTCCTCAATCACCCTCTACCTTATTTGCTTAGACAAAAATCTCTTCATTGAACCTAGAATTCACCAGTTTGGCTAGGTGAGATATCCAGCCAGCCCTAGAGATCTTCTTGTGTCTACCTCCCCAGCACCATGCACCACCATGTCCATCAATTTACATGTATTTAACTGACTGAGCCATCAACTCAGCCCCAGGAAATGCAAATTTTAAGAATAATTAAACAGAGTGTAGGAAATGGCTTAGAAGGTAAGAGCATTTTCTGTACAATATAAGGATCTGAGATCACCTGAATTTGATCCCAAGCACCAAAGTAAAAAGTTAGATGGGGCCAAAGATATCTGTAACCGCAGCATTGTGAGGGGTGGAGGAAAGAGAATCACTAAGGCTTGCAGTTCAGCCAGTGTGACTGAAAAATATGGAAGCCTTTGGTTCAGTGAGAGACTTTGTCTCAAGGAAACAATGCAGAAGAGCACTACAGGAAACTCAATGTTCTCTTCTGGCCTCTGCATGTAGGTCCACAAAGCATGCACATCTGCACACAAACACAAACCCCACCACATGTATTACACATACACACACACCAAGATTAAAGAAAAGAAACATTTTCTGACCCCCTCAGAATGGCAAAAATAATTATTTTGTGTAGGGGACGAGGGAGTGTACATGTGTATGTTGTTAAAGTGTTGCACCTCAGGTGCTGTCCATCTTTTTTCCTCTCTTTTTGTTTCTTGATACAGGACCTCTCACTGGCCAGGAACTCACCTTAATTAGGCTAGACTGGCTGGACAGCAAGGCCCCAGGTTCCACCTGTCTCCAGTTACCCATCATTGGGATTACAAGCAGGCACCATCACATCTACCTTTTAAAATATGGATTCTGGAGATTGAAGTCAGGTTCTCATGAGTATAAGGCAACCACTTTACCAACTGTGTGATGTGCCCAGCCCATGACAAAATATATACTCTGGTACATTAAGTATTGGAAAGAGTTCAATATAGAGGAACAGCAACTGAAAGGTTAATTGTTAACTTGCTTTGGGTAGCATTTCTGCAGTATTTAATAAAGATGCAAATAAACACACATGACTGGGTAATTTTATTTCTAGAACCTTTTACACATGTTTGAGGAAGTCAAGAACAAGATAATTTAGTGTAACATTGAATATAATCTAATTATTGGTTTGTAACAAAATGGATAACTACGGAATTCAAATATAATGGGGAAGATGAATGAACTAGATTTTCATACATGAGCACAGTTAAATCTAAAGAACAAAATGTTGAATAAGGGCTGGAGAGATTGCTCAGTGGTTAAAGGCCCTGGGACACCTATTTATTCCTCTCTGTCTCTCTCTCTTTCTCCCTTTTCTTCTTTATTTCTCTCTTTTTCCCTCTCTCTTCCTCCCTACTCTCTCTGATGACAAATAAATAAGAATATTTGTAAATTTTTGAATGAAAGGAGAAACATACACAACACATATATCACTATCTCATATATAAAAGTATTAATTACACTATGTTATTTGCTTGTGGACTTAGGCTTATGTATTTATAGTTAAAAGCACAAGGAACAAAACACAGCTTCAGCACGAGGGGCAGGGGTGGTGGTGAATGGTTACTCTGTATGGGGAAGGGATGAAAAAGCTAGACATTTCTATGTGTTTAATATTGGTGTAGATTCAAAGGCATATTATATGATTTCCATCCTTTAACTGTAGGACTGGAAAGGTTTTATGTGTCAAGACAAAATAACAATAGTGCGTTCTTATAAATCAGCAAAATATTTTAGCTTGGACTTATATTCTTATTATCTTCTTTATACCAGTATCAGAGGATTAGGAGAAAACCCAAATATATTTCTAAATAGTTTTGCCATGCATAAAATTTATATTACTTCCACTGGTATTCAAGGCTGTGTTTTAGACCTGCTTTCTGTCTTCTGGGTTATAAGCAGGGGTAGAAATGATTAGCTTTGAATTTGAGGATGAACACGGGACAATAAATACTTCCTGTGGGACTACACCACCTGCTTGCTGCATAACCTAATAAATAAGTGCACAAAGTTCCCATGTTTCCACTTGCCCATCCCTGCACAGACCTTCTTTGTTTATACTTATTATGGCTGCTGTTTTTCTAGTCCATTCCCCTACTGTGCAAGTCCTGTCTGATCATGCTAATATGAAAGAAGGACATGTGCGAGAATATCCACCTGCAGCAAAAGGAAATATATAAATAAGTCTTTAGGATCTCCTTTGCCTGCATAAATGTTAGCAATGTTGATTGAACTCAGCTCATTGCATTTCTATTTCTAATTTTTTTAACGCTAAACAGCCCTGTTCCATACTCACATTGGCAGTTTGAAACTGCATTGAAGGGGCTGGGGAGATGGCACAGAGGTTCAAGGCACTTGCTTGAAACTGCTTTTGTTTTGCTACATCACAGAAGACAATGTAGGTAGTTGTTTTGGGGATTCTGTTGAGATTCAAAAGTGAGGATGAGAAAGGCTTTGGCCACTGGCTGAGAAAGAAGCTTGAACAACCTATTTCATTGCACAATGTGAAGGACTCAGGAGCCAGAGGAATACCATGACAGGCTTCAGAGTCACCAGTAGGCCTAAGTTTCTGCTTCCCAGCAAGGTTTAAATAAGAATTTAACAGTTACTGAAAAAAGATCACAAATTGCTTATGCCATACATTTCTATAGTCATAAGACAAGTTGCTTAAGTTCCTGAAACACTCACAGCCAATCACAATGAAAGTTACCTAATCTGCTTGAAATTTCCCTAGCCCTCTGCCCACCAGCTCTGTCCCCCAGCATCCTAAGCCTATCAGAAAAAGACAAGTGCAGTTACTACTTAAATCCACCAATCATGTAACCATTGCCCTACTTCTTTGTTCAAATCCCTATAAAAAACCTGCGTCCCTGCTGCTCAGGGCTCTTGTAGGGATCAACTGCATTGGTGAAGTCAAGAGTCCCAGCTTAAGCCTGAAATAAAGCTCCTTGCCTTTGCATACTTGTTTGGTTCTCCTTGGTGGTCACTGGGGGCGCCGAGAACTGGGCATAACAAATGTAAGGCATTTGCTTATGGGAAATGAAGGTATTCACCTCTGGGTATGATTGGAAAGAAAGTTTAAACACAGGTGGTCTAAATGAAAATTGATAGTCAACAGAGTTGTTTGGTAAAAACACTGAGCAAGCAGAGGCAAACGATAGGAATAGTCGAATAAAATAGACTAAATATAGTCTCTACCACTCAGTACTTTTAAGTCTAGGAAAAAGGACACCGATATGTAAAAGAGAACAGGCAGATAAAGTAAACTCTGATGAGATTATGTGTATGTATATCTTAACCTCTTACTTGCCAGTGAACTTTTTAAGAACAGGAAATATTTACTAAACATATCATATATGGCAGGCATTGAGGTAGGCATGGGAGACATAAATTCAAGTCAGTCAAGGCCCTTTCTTGGTCCATATTATATACAGAACACTTACAGGGATGGTTTTAAAATAACATGATATGTCCTGCCAAAGAGAATCACAGAAAGAGCCCAGAAGTTTTCAGAGTGGGGGATCTTGACTCATGAGATCATTATTCAGACTATTCCAGGCACAATTAAAAACATGAACAAAAGATTCCAAGGAGGAGTAATCTTCAGAATTGAAATAAAATTATGTTTTTCCCTTTCATCTTAGTTGTAACAGTGACTCTTAAAATGAGGCATAGAATGATCTGAAACTTTTTTGGAAAATATTTTAGTTTCAATGCAGTTTTCTCTCTACTTCCTATTCCCAGAATAAGAAAATTATGAAGACAGTGGTAGGGTGAAGGTACATTACTTATTAGCCTATTTATTGCTCTTTAGTGCTAGGCAAAGAGCTATATAGGATGGATAAAAGAGTAGGTAGACTGACAGGAAGGCATAAAAAATACAAAAGCTTTGTGCATATACAAACACCCAACATCTATCTATCTATTATCAATCCATCAATCTATCTATCTGTAGCAGACAGCTTCAGGTTCACTGAGATGAACTTCCAGACCAGGCACAGTTATGGAGGAAGGGATATTTATTGAAGTTTACAGACCCAGGGGAAGTTCCATAATGGCAGAAGAAACTGGCTTGCTTTCATAGGACCAAGCAGAGACAGAGAAGCACAACCTAAAGGTCAAAAGCCAGAGCACACTTCAGGAACTCCAGCTAGGCATACTTTGCATATCTTTAGATTGAAATCTGAAACCCACCACCACTCCTTAAGGTCACCCAGTGACATTGCCTCCAGCCAGTTGGCTAAAGATGCAAACTACAAGCAAATAAACAACTGAATATATTGGTGGACATCTATTCAAACCACAACACTATCTATCTATCATCTGTGATCTATCTGTCATCTACCCTTCTTTCATTCTGTCATCTATATACCTATCTATCTAATCTCTATTTCAAAAGTTTGCTGAATTAAATCAAGCTAGTGATTCTTAAGTATATAGTAAATGATGTTATACACTTCAGTGTGTGGAGATGGTATGAGTTTCTCTGTTTTTCAGCTCCCTCTATGCAATATTTAAAGGTTTCAAGACATTGAAAAGTAAGAGGTAAGATCTATAGGCTCAGATGTTATAGTGCGCAGAGGGATTGAAATCCCTCTCTCCATTATCAGCTTAAATGTGTGCTGGGCTTCCCTATAGGAACTTAAACTTGTTATATGTATTGACTGCCCTCAATGTCAAGTATTTATAACTGTTAAGTTTGTTACTTTCAAATTTCATCCTGTGTCTTAGTGCCTGAGGCTAGCTGGAAAGCCCTACCAAGGTGCTGATAGTTTTTTCTCATCCAACTTAATTGAGGTATTTTTCAATGACTTATCAATACTCTTGACCCCATGAGAGGAAAACAATTTCTTTCTCACACAAATGTGATTTCCTCAACATATTAATTATTAGATATACTGACAATGATGTATGTAACTGATCTCTTATTTCCACAGGGTAAAAAAATTCATGTCCCATATTTTGCCTTATTCATCTGTAGCAGTACAATGTATTTTTTCCCTAAATTTGTATTTTTCTTTCTCTTCAAATAACATTTTCTTATGGACAAAATTAAATCTGTTCATGTTAAGTAGTTTCTTCAATTCATACTTAAAAATTTTGGAATCTGCTATCCCCCCTTATTTTTGTTTTCCAATTACTGGTCAAAGTAGGACTTTATAAAATATATTTTTAGTTATAAGGTCTCTAGAAGGCAGAAAGTCTTAAAAAGCAATGACAAGAACTTGGTGAAGCATACTAATCTTTTTTGTTAATGTTTTTATTTTTATTTTTATTTATTTATTTGAGAGTGACAGACACAGAGAGAAAGACAGATAGAGGGAGAGAGAGAGAATGGGCGCGCCAGGGCTTCCAGCCTCTGCAAACGAACTCCAGACGCGTGCGCCCCCTTGTGCCTCTGGCTAACGTGGGACCTGGGGAACCGAGCCTCGAACCGGGGTCCTTAGGCTTCACAGGCAAGTGCTTAACCGCTAAGCCATCTCTCCAGCCAAGCATACTAATCTTTAAAAAGCAGTGGGACAGAGGAGGGTGTTGGAAGGGGCTTAGAGTCAGTTATAGTGGGTACACATATGTATATATAAATAAACAAAAGACATATGTATATATACACATATATGCGGATGTATTTATCTGAAGCATGAGTAACTTATGGTCCTCAGCTATTGCCTTCTGCTCTCACAAAGAGGAACAATGTCAGGAAAATTCAGGTTAAATTGATGCTAATATAATCTACACAACCAGGGAAAAAGAAATTGTTTTACTTGCTTAGCTGGCATTCCACAGATATGTTTAATTGGTAACAATAACAGAAAGAACTGGACATAAAGAACTCTTACCAAAGTATATACTATAACTGAAAAGGCTGAAGTAGGAGACACTAAGATACTGTAGTTGCCAACTGCTAGAAGTAGCTACCACTTCTGGAGAAAGAAAGAAAAGAGGATGGACTATAAAATTGTGGGGGCCTGGAGGAGGAGTTGTCCATGAAAAGCCTCGGCTGCAAGCCCTTAGAAAGAGACACTGCTTGATAGGCACTGGCATCCAGACTGATGGTAAAGTGCAAAGAGGCAGCCGCTGTATTTTGAAACAGTGAAAATTCACTTCAACTGCTCCTCTAGAAAGATTCCACCCCTGCCACAGGAAAGGCATGAAGCCAGAGTGATGATGACAGAAATAAGAATCCAACAGGAAACCAACAAGAAACAGACAAAAATCCAATCTCACTTCCCTTTCAGACTTTACAGTCTGCTTCTGGTACTCCTTAATGATAAACCTTACTAGGAATCTGCTGGCAAAGTAGAAACGTGTTTGCAGGGTCCTAAGCCCTGCATCATAGAGCTGAAAACAGAAGGGCAAGCTGGAGTTAGGTGACAGGAGATTAATTACAGGTACTTAAGTTTTCAGAAGTAGCCCCATCTCCAGTATGAATTAAAGCCTTCCCTAACTCAGAATCCAGAAGCTGATCATTCTGATAGTCGTGCTAATTGACTGCATATTATCCAGCAGTCCCTAATGATAAGTTTGAGCCAAAACTCATACCCTTCATTGGTATAAAGATGAGTTTTTCATATTTTATTGCATCCTAAGAGTTTTATATGCCCTTCAGAAAATTAATTAAACTGGTTCAGTGCCAGAATTTCTAGTACATCACAGCCACTAGCCCCATGGCTTCAATACAAAGTCCTGAAATACAAAAAAATTGACTCCCAGGTGTCTGCTTCATATCAAAAGAGGAATCAGAGAAAAAAAAAAACAAAAGTATAATATTTTAAAAATTATAATAATTCATCTTTTCCTATGGAAAACAATAAAATAAATGCCAAAATATGAACAAGAAAAATGTAGTAGCTTTCACTGCATAGTTAACATCATTATTCTGGGGTTCCTAGCCAGTGCATTTGGATAAGAAAAGTAAATAAGATGTATGCATATCAGAAGCTGCTATCAGGATTTGAAGTTTATATTTCTAGTCACCCAGAAAAGTCAATCAATTCATACCTTAGTCAAACATTAGAGTTGAACAAAGCAGTTGTGATTAACATATACAGATCATAAGTTTCCTCCATTCCAGCCACAATGAGTTAGAAAATTCAGTAATAACAAGAAAGGAACTTAAAGAGATTATTCATAACACTTTGGGAACTTTGAAATACTGTATAGGATGAAGTAAGTTCTTTAGAAGAAATACACTATTCTTTTTGGGGTTCCTAAGAAGTTTAAAATTTGCATTTTCAGGGGCTGGGGAGATGACTCATCACTTAAAGGAAATTGTTTATAAAGTCTGTGGGTCCAGGTTGAATTCCCCAACCTCCCATGTAAAGCCGACAGGCATTCCTTTGCAGTATCAACAGATGTGCAAAAATATGCATGTGTACACACACAAATACATGAAAACAAATATTTTTAAATTTATTTTCAATTTTGTCATCCTCTGCAAGTATAATGTAAGTACATTCTGAATTGTCTATATCAGGGCTAGTAAGTTACTGGTTGTCAACCAACTCCCAGTTACTATTGGATTTGTGAATGATATTTCATTAGACCCCAGCCACACTTCTTGATTCATACATGTTTTATCTATGGGTGTGCTTGTACCATAATGCCAGTTGTATATTTCAACAGAGACTGTGGTTCACCAAGTAGAAAATATTTATTACCTGGACCTTGACAGAAAATTGTTGTTAACTCTTGATCTGTATAGTAACATTATTAATGAGCCCAATCTATTTGTATTTGTGTCTATTCACAATAGTGCCTGAAATGATTATATTTAACTCTTACCATACTACTATCTCTGCTTTAGAACATCTTACATCAAAGTGAAAACTATCTTTTTACCACATTGTACTCTTGTTTGATAGTGGCATGTGCAAATTTTACCTCCTATAAATATAACTTACATTTATAACACTTTTATAGAATAAGCCTTGTTTTGATAAATTATTTACTAAGGCCAAAGTGGCTTGGTATAATCTAATCAAATCAAATCAGCATAATAGAGCTGAATAATATACTCCTTTAATTGTCATGGGACAAAGAGAAATATGCAGAAGACTTCAGGCAAAGATGGTTTTGCACAGTAAACTCAGCATGTCAATAAAAATGTTTTATAGTATAGCTATTAGAGAACCCTGGGAAGAGACTTGGGTCATTGCATGGCTTTTTAAAGCATAAACAAATCAAACTCAAAAGAAATCATGTCTTAATAGTAGGCACTGATTGTTGCCCTATTATCATGTGGGATGTGAAGATCTCATTTTCTGAACTTACCAGCAGGCTATTTTCAGTTAACAAAAGTAGTAAATATGAAATGAACAGCTGCTTGTTAAGTCACCTTTTTAGCATAGCATAATATTATAGTTTTTATTAGTTAATGAATTGTGTTAAAATGGAAGAGAACTCAAGAGTTCAAGTGTGTTTGCTGGGAAAAGGGAAAATTAACACTAATGATAATGATACAGACTCAAGTCATGGCCCACAATCATTTTTTTTAAATTTAAATTTCGATTTATTTATGAGAGAGAGAGAGAGAGTGGCCTCTAGCCACTGTAAATGAACTCCAGACATATGCACCATCTTGTGCATCTGGCTTATGTGGGACCTGGAGAATTAAACTGGGGTTCTTAGGCTTTGCAGGCAAGTGCCTTAACCACTAAGCAATCTCTCTAGCCCATAACCTGAAATCTTAATAAAATAAAACCATGTTGACTACCAGCATGCCGTGCAATGTCTCAACATTCATTTACACAAGAAAATGTATGCTTCAGTAAAGTTACATTGTACTTACTTAATATTGTTCAAGTATCTTTTTATAACAGTTTGAATGTCATTTACAGGCTTATTTTACTTTTCTAATTATATAAAGCACAAATGTTACCCAAAGGTTACATTTATCATAGTGTTGTTTAAATATGTTTGAATAGAAAACTAAATATAATTTCTTTTGTTGAATACATACTGAATTCATAACAAAACATTTGAATTTGAAAACAAATGAGCAAGAATAAGGACATAAGTCTGGACAAATGAGTCTGTAGGTAAAGTGCTTGCCACATAGCATAAGGACCTGTGTTCAGATTCCTAGCACCCATGTGAATATGTGGTAGCATGTACTTGTAATCACAGCACTGGGAAGGTAGAAACAGGAGGATCCTTGAGGTTTGATAGCTAGATAAACTATACTACTGAGCTCTAGGTTCACTGAGGGACCCTGAATCAAAATATAAGTTGGGAAGTAATTGGGGAAGATATCTACCTTCAACTTCTGATCTCCACATATCAGCATACAAGTGCACATACATCTACACATATAACATACACATATAGCACCTGTACACAAAACACAGATCACACACATGCACACATATGCGTGTATGTGCGCGTGTGTGCGCACACACACACACACACACACAATGCCAAAGCAAAGAAAAAATGACAGCATTGTCATGCTGCTATCTGGAAAAAGAAAGAATAATATAAAGGTATGATTCAAGTATAGAGAATCAAATGTTCTTACCCCTTAATGTGACAGGACAGCTATGCATCAATTTCATAACCAAAACAAATGACCAAAAAAGTAGAAAGATAAAAGTAATCATAGTAACACCTTATAATTTGATTTTTTTTTTCTACTTAGGTTATATTTTTCTGTTTATAAAAGTAAGCAATGCTCAGGGCTAGGATTGTCAGATGTAGCCAATGAAAATGCAGAATTTGCCAGGTGTGGTGGCTCACACCTTTAATCCCAGTACTTTGGAGGCAGAGGTAGGAGGATCGCTGTGAGTTTGAGACCACCCTGAGACTACACAGTTAATTCCAGGTCAGCCTGGGTCAGAGTAAGACCCTACCTTGAAAAACAAAAAACAAAAAACAAACAAACAAACAAAAAGAAAATACAGAATTTCCAGTCAAATTTGTTTTTCAAGTGAATGGGAAACTGAGTTTTTTAGTATAATTATACTTCAAGAGGCATTTTGGACATATCTGTAATGAAAATTTACTTATTATTTACCTAAAATTCTAATTTTACTGGGAATCCTATATAGAATTGACAAACTCACTCAAGGGAAGTACAGAATTATCAGGACAAGAGCTGGAGAGATTGCTCAGTGGTTAAGGCACTTGCCTGCAAAGTCTAATAACTTGGGTTTGATTCTAGGCATGTATTCTGCAACTGAGCTATACCCTCAGATATACATACATAACTTAGCAAGTAACAATCATTTTCATTAAATACACTCTCCACCACTAGACAACACTTCTATGAGACTGTAGAGTTAGTGATAAAAAAAAAAAAAGTAGTCATGGAAACCTGTTCAAAAGCACACGGTAAATTTGCTTGTTTTCAACTGAGATTTCATGCCAGAAACAGTGAACTTAATGCCATCATTTTAGGTAGAACCAGGTTATTCAGGTACATGAATTCCAGAAAAGGAATTTTTAAAAGAGTTCTTTATGTAAATAGAGTTTTATTGGAAGAATCACATCCATTTGTATACATGACCATTTTTTTTTTTGCACTGGTAGAATTGAGCACTTGCCAGATAAATCATATATCTCTCAAAACCCAAAATCCATTTATTATCTGTTCTCCAGTGGATTGAATGGTATCCCCTAAGAAGAGATATCTGGGTCCTAACATCAGGTCCCATTAATGTGACCTTACTTGGAAAAAAAGTTTTTTGACGACATAACTAAATTAAGAATCTCAAAATGATGACATCCTGGATTAAATAGGCATACCACAAATTCAGAGACAAATGTTTTTAGAAGAGATAGAAGGCCACACAGACAAGTGAGGCAATAGAGAGATGGAGGCAGAAATCAGAGTGATGAAGCCACAACCTAATGAACACCAGGAGCTACCAAGGATAAAAGGAAAATATTTTCTCTCAGAACTCTCAGGGGGAATATGGCCCTGCCCACACCTTGACTTCAGACTTATGGTCATCAGAACTGGGAAAGAATAAATTTCATAAATTTCTGTTACTTAAAGCCACCAAGTTTAAGGTGATATATTAATGACTACACTAGGAAACCAATGCATAATGCTTTACACAAAACATTGGCAACTAGTTTAGATGTTTGTTGGTAGGCCAGAGTTTGTAGTACATTAATTTCAGTTTGCCAACTGATAAAGCTTTTACTGGTTGACATTTATCAGTGTCACTAGTATGCAATCAGAAAACACAAATGTGCACACACATAATCACACACACTTAAACTAGTAGGATAGCCAGTTTCCCCTATAGATTCATTCCACTAGCTTCTTGCCCAAACAATTTTTATTGTCAAATTTACACCCATGATCATCATTCCAAAGCCTTTAATAGACACTTTAAAGGTATAAATATAAACAGTAGTTAACTTGGGGATCCCTAATGCATTTTAAAAGAAGTAGATCACTTAGCATAGTGTAACTATCACAATATAATGTAATTTTTGCATATAGTGTAGGAAAAGTGTTTTGCAAAAACAACAAAAAATATAAAGTACATTAAAACAAATCAATCGCTAGCAGCTAATGCACTGACTCTAGAAAACCTACAGAACTTTAACTGAGTTATTACACCTGTGATTGCTTCTTTTAATGACTGCTTAGCAGTAAAGTGAGAACAGAGAGCACAGGGCTTCTAGAAGAGTGCTCCCAAGGATTCCCTTAATAGCTGACTATTACAAATAAAGCTGTAGGCAGCTATAGCCAGCATGAAATTATAATGTTAGTAGATAAAGAAAATAGTTACCATAGTTACTTTTCTCCCAGCAGGATGAATAAAAATTATGAACTGCCTGCAACAATCCCTTGTACTGGGTTCATAACAAAGCACATAGTCATGTCTTCATCTGATAACTTGAAGATGCTGGGGCTTCAGGGAAAATTAAGTTGTAGTTCTTAAGACACAATATCAATGAAGGTGATGTTGCTACAGCTAATATCTGGATCCTCAGTGCTTTTTCTTAGAAACAATTAAACTCCTTCTCTTACACTTTACAGGCATTTGGGAACAAATAAGGGAAAATGCAAAATGGGATTCTGATGTCTCTATTTCACTAAATTTCAGAGAAGGGAAGGTTCTCTTTGGTTCAATCCACACTTCTTGGCAGTAAATGTGACAAAGTAGGAGCTGAGGAGATAGCTCAGGGGATAAGAGCTCTTGTGTGCAAGCCTAACAGCCAGGGTTCGGTTCCTCAGCACCCATGTAAAGCCAGACACAGAGCAGTGTATGCATCTGTGCTTCCAATGTGCCTGTAAGGCAATAAGGGTGGAGCCAAGAGAATCCAGATGCTCATGGCCAGCTAGACTGGTGTACACACAGAGGCAAAACAAGAGAGACCCTATTTCAAAAAAAAAGTGGAAAGAGAAGATAAATACCCTTAGGTTGTCCTCTGGCCTCCACACATAGCATACACATGTTTCCATACACACAGCACAGACAGGCACACAGTTTTTTTTTTTAAGTGACAAAGAAAAAAATCTTATTTTAAAATTTTGCCATCATTTTTAATCTCTATCAAGGAATTTAAAAAGAAATTCAGAAGTGGAGATGGGTGTGGAAAAAATGAAATTCCATAAGTTATGGCAACTGGAATATCATGGGTATTTTCCAAGTGTTCCTAAAATGGAGAATTACTGACACTAGGCCAGCCACATTATTATTATTTAAAACTGGGGAAGGCATTCTACTATGAGGTACCTCCATAGGGGTGTGCTCATTGACCTCAGAATGGTTCAGTCCACTCATCTGAAATTTAGCTAATGTGTTCATGTTAGGTCACACATAATGATGCAATTTGTTTTGGGCTAATGATCTCAGTGCATTATATATATATATATATATATATATATATATATATATATATATATTG